>NW_027554420.1:600000-1200000 GCF_053574225.1 Canis aureus | reverse complement strand
CTGCTTAACTGTGAGAGCTAAGGACAGGGCACAACCCTCCCGCATCCTGCTTGACTGTAGAAGGAGCTGCTAACGTCCTCATGTTAGTGGCAGGGAAACGTTGTGAGAAAAGCATGTGGAATCGTTGTGCCTGAACCCACGTGTATCTGAGTTGAATACAGCGATTTCCAAAGTCCTTCTTCATCAGAGTGTAGCTAGGTTCCCACTCGCATGTCCGAGTGGGTAGCAGACATCTGCCTCCCATGTATACACACTTCTGAGAGTTGAGCTTATGGCCTGTAAGCCTACCTCCTGCCTGCAGCTACCTTTCGCTTCCAAAAGGCCTAGGCTCGCTGCTTCACCGAAGTGTTCGGAGAGGTAACTGGAATCTCCCGGCACACAAGACTAGTGCCACCAAGCTCAATCCAGCGATTTCCCAGTAATTCCTGGGGTAGACTGGTGCTACATACTAAGTTCCATATGTGAGAAGGTAGCTGAACGCCTTGTCCAAAATCATCTTACTGCTGATAGTTGAGCTCACCCTCGGTCCCTCACAGTTCCACACTGCCTGCAGAGTGAGTTTCCCACGTCTTCACCAGAGACTTTTGCCAGAGGCTTCTGAGACGCAAGTTAACAATGCACACCTGGACGGTATCTCCAGGTGCAGTAGAGTGGTAATCTGGGAACCTCCTTACTCAGAATACTGCTACCTTCACACTCTCATAAGAATGCAGCTAGTTGAGAGCTGGCTTCTAGGCAAGCTTCCCTGTGAGAGCTGAGGACAGGGCAGAACCCTCCCGCATCCTGCCTGACTGTAGACGTACCTGCTAACCTCCTTATGTTAGTGGCTGGGATGGGTTGCGGGAAAAGCATGTGTAAGCATTGGGCCTGAACTCCCGTGTATCTGAGTTGAATACAGCGATTTCCAACATCCTTCTTCAATAGGAGTGTAGCTAGGTTCCAACTCCCATGTCCGAGTGGGTAGCAGACATCTGCCTCCAATGCATACACACTTCTGAGAGTAGAGCTTATGGCCTGTAACCCTACATCCTGCCTGCCTCTACCTTTCGCTTCCAAAAGGCCTAGGCTCGCTGCTTGACGCAAGTGTTGGGAGAGGTAACTGGAATCTCCCGGCACACAAGACGAGTGCCTCCAAGCTCAATCAAGCGATTTCCTAGTAATTCCTGGGGTAGACTGGTGCTACATACTAAGTTCCATACGTGAGTATGTAGTTGAACGCCTTGTCCAAAAACATCTTACTTCTGAGAGTTGAGCTCACCCTCAGTCCCTCACAGTTCCACACTGCCTGCAGAGTGAGTTTCGCACGTCTTCACCAGAGACGTTTGCCAGAGGCTTCTGAGACGCAAGTTAACAATGCAGACCTGGAGGGTATCTCCAGGTCCAGTAGAGTGGTAACCTGGGAACCTCCTGTCTCAGAATCCTGCTACCTTCACCCTGCCATAAGAATGCAGCTAGTTGACAGCTGGCTTCAAGGCCTGCTTCCCTGTGAGAGCTAAGGACAGGGCACAACCCTCCCGCATCCTGCTTGACTGTAGAAGGCGCTGCTAACGTCCTCATGTTAGTGGCAGGGAAACGTTGTGAGAAAAGCATGTGGAATCGTTGTGCCTGAACCCACGTGTATCTGAGTTGAATACAGCGATTTCCAAAGTCCTTCTTCATCAGAGTGTATCTAGGTTCCCACTCGCATGTCCGAGTGGGTAGCAGACATCTGCCTCCCATGTATACACACTTCTGAGAGTTGAGCTTATGGCCTGTAAGCCTACCTCCTGCCTGTAGCTACATTTCGCTTCCAAAAGGCCTAGGCTCGCTGCTTCACCGAAGTGTTGGGAGAGGTAACTGGAATCTCCCTGCACACAAGACTAGTGCCACCAAGCTCAATCCAGCGATTTCCCAGTAATTCCTGGGGTAGACTGGTGCTACCTACTAAGTTCCATATGTGAGAAGGTAGCTGAACGCCTTGTCCAAAATCATCTTACTGCTGAGAGTTGAGCTCACCCTCAGTCCCTCACAGTTCCACACTGCCTGCAGAGTGAGTTTCCCACGTCTTCACCAGAGACTTTTGCCAGAGGCTTCTGAGACGCAAGTTAACAATGCACACCTGGACGGTATCTCCAGGTGCAGTAGAGTGGTAATCTGGGAACCTCCTTACTCAGAATACTGCTACCTTCACACTGTCATAAGAATGCAGCTAGTTGAGAGCTGGCTTCTAGGCAAGCTTCCCTGTGAGAGCTGAGGACAGGGCAGAACCCTCCCGCATCCTGCCTGACTGTCGACGTACCTGCTAACCTCCTTATGTTAGTGGCTGGGATGGGTTGCGGGAAAAGCATGTTTAAGCATTGGGCCTGAACTCCCGTGTATCTGAGTTGAATACAGCGATTTCCAACATCCTTCTTCAATAGGAGTGTAGCTAGGTTCCAACTCCCATGTCCGAGTGGGTAGCAGACATCTGCCTCCCATGCATACACACTTCTGAGAGTTGAGCTTATGGCCTGTAACCCTACATCCTGCCTGCCGCTACCTTTCGCTTCCAAAAGGCCTAGGCTCGCTGCTTGACGCAAGTGTTGGGAGAGGTAACTGGAATCTCCCGGCACACAAGACGAGTGCCTCCAAGCTCAATCAAGCGATTTCCTAGTAATTCCTGGGGTAGACTGGTGCTACATACTAAGTTCCATACGTGAGTATGTAGTTGAACGCCTTGTCCAAAAACATCTTACTTCTCAGAGTTGAGCTCACCCTCAGTCCCTCACAGTTCCACACTGCCTGCAGAGTGAGTTTCGCACGTCTTCACCAGAGACGTTTGCCAGAGGCTTCTGAGACGCAAGTTAACAATGCAGACCTGGAGGGTATCTCCAGGTCCAGTAGAGTGGTAACCTGGGAACCTCCTGTCTCAGAATCCTGCTACCTTCACCCTGCCATAAGAATGCAGGTTGTTGACAGCTGGCTTCAAGGCCTGCTTCCCTGTGAGAGCTAAGGACAGGGCACAACCCTCCCGCATCCTGCTTGACTGTAGAAGGCGCTGCTAACGTCCTCATGTTAGTGGCAGGGAAACGTTGTGAGAAAAGCATGTGGAATCGTTGTGCCTGAACCCACGTGTATCTGAGTTGAATACAGCGATTTCCAAAGTCCTTCTTCATCAGAGTGTAGCTAGGTTCCCACTCGCATGTCCGAGTGGGTAGCAGACATCTGCCTCCCATGTATACACACTTCTGAGAGTTGAGCTTATGGCCTGTAAGCCTACCTCCTGCCTGCAGCTACCTTTCGCTTCCAAAAGGCCTAGGCTCGCTGCTTCACCGAAGTGTTCGGAGAGGTAACTGGAATCTCCCGGCACACAAGACTAGTGCCACCAAGCTCAATCCAGCGATTTCCCAGTAATTCCTGGGGTAGACTGGTGCTACATACTAAGTTCCATATGTGAGAAGGTAGCTGAACGCCTTGTCCAAAATCATCTTACTGCTGAGAGTTGAGCTCACCCTCAGTCCCTCACAGTTCCACACTGCCTGCAGAGTGAGTTTCCCACGTCTTCACCAGAGACTTTTGCCAGAGGCTTCTGAGACGCAAGTTAACAATGCACACCTGGACGGTATCTCCAGGTGCAGTAGAGTGGTAATCTGGGAACCTCCTTACTCAGAATACTGCTACCTTCACACTGTCATAAGAATGCAGCTAGTTGAGAGCTGCCTTCAAGGCCTGCTTCCCTGTGAGAGCTAAGGACAGGGCACAACCCTCCCGCATCCTGCTTGACTGTAGAAGGAGCTGCTAACGTCCTCATGTTAGTGGCAGGGAAACGTTGTGAGAAAAGCATGTGGAATCGTTGTGCCTGAACCCACGTGTATCTGAGTTGAATACAGCGATTTCCAAAGTCCTGCTTCATCAGAGTGTAGCTAGGTTCCCACTCGCATGTCCGAGTGGGTAGCAGACATCTGCCTCCCATGTATACACACTTCTGAGAGTTGAGCTTATGGCCTGTAAGCCTACCTCCTGCCTGCAGCTACCTTTCGCGTCCGAAAGGTCTAGGCTCGCTGCTTCACCGAAGTGTTGGGAGAGGTAACTGGAATCTCCCGGCACACAAGACTAGTGCCACCAAGCTCAATCCGGCGATTTCCCAGTAATTCCTGGGGTAGACTGGTGCTACATACTAAGTTCCATATGTGAGAAGGTAGCTGAACGCCTTGTCCAAAATCATCTTACTGCTGAGAGTTGAGCTCACCCTCAGTCCCTCACAGTTCCACACTGCCTGCAGAGTGAGTTTCCCACGTCTTCACCAGAGACTTTTGCCAGAGGCTTCTGAGACGCAAGTTAACAATGCACACCTGGACGGTATCTCCAGGTGCAGTAGAGTGGTAATCTGGGAACCTCCTTACTCAGAATACTGCTACCTTCACACTGTCATAAGAATGCAGCTAGTTGAGAGCTGGCTTCTAGGCAAGCTTCCCTGTGAGAGCTGAGGACAGGGCAGAACCCTCCCGCATCCTGCCTGACTGTAGACGTACCTGCTAACCTCCTTATGTTAGTGGCTGGGATGGGTTGAGGGAAAAGCATGTGTAAGCATTGGGCCTGAACTCCCGTGTATCTGAGTTGAATACCGCGATTTCCAACATCCTTCTTCAATAGGAGTGTAGCTAGATTCCAACTCCCATGTCCGAGTGGGCAGCAGACATCTGCCTCCCATGCATACACACTTCTGAGAGTTGAGCTTATGGCCTGTAACCCTACATCCTGCCTGCCGCTACCTTTCGCTTCCAAAAGGCCTAGGCTCGCTGCTTGACGCAAGTGTTGGGAGAGGTAACTGGAATCTCCCGGCACACAAGACGAGTGCCTCCAAGCTCAATCAAGCGATTTCCTAGTAATTCCTGGGGTAGACTGGTGCTACATACTAAGTTCCATACGTGAGTATGTAGTTGAACGCCTTGTCCAAAAACATCTTACTTCTCAGAGTTGAGCTCACCCTCAGTCCCTCACAGTTCCACACTGCCTGCAGAGTGAGTTTCGCACGTCTTCACCAGAGACGTTTGCCAGAGGCTTCTGAGACGCAAGTTAACAATGCAGACTTGGAGGGTATCTCCAGGTCCAGTAGAGTGGTAACCTGGGAACCTCCTGTCTCAGAATCCTGCTACCTTCACCCTGCCATAAGAATGCAGCTAGTTGACAGCTGGCTTCAAGGCCTGCTTAACTGTGAGAGCTAAGGACAGGGCACAACCCTCCCGCATCCTGCTTGACTGTAGAAGGAGCTGCTAACGTCCTCATGTTAGTGGCAGGGAAACGTTGTGAGAAAAGCATGTGGAATCGTTGTGCCTGAACCCACGTGTATCTGAGTTGAATACAGCGATTTCCAAAGTCCTTCTTCATCAGAGTGTAGCTAGGTTCCCACTCGCATGTCCGAGTGGGTAGCAGACATCTGCCTCCCATGTATACACACTTCTGAGAGTTGAGCTTATGGCCTGTAAGCCTACCTCCTGCCTGTAGCTACCTTTCGCTTCCAAAAGGCCTAGGCTCGCTGCTTCATCGAAGTGTTGGGAGAGGTAACTGGAATCTCCCGGCACACAAGACTAGTGCCACCAAGCTCAATCCAGCGATTTCCCAGTAATTCCTGGGGTAGACTGGTGCTACATACTAAGTTCCAAACGTGAGTATGTAGTTGAACTCCTTGTCCAAAAACATCTTACTTCTCAGAGTTGAGCTCACCCTCAGTCCCTCACAGTTCCACACTGCCTGCAGAGTGAGTTTCGCACGTCTTCACCAGAGACGTTTGCCAGAGGCTTCTGAGACGCAAGTTAACAATGCAGACCTGGAGGGTATCTCCAGGTCCAGTAGAGTGGTAACCTGGGAACCTCCTGTCTCAGAATCCTGCTACCTTCACCCTGCCATAAGAATGCAGCTTGTTGACAGCTGGCTTCAAGGCCTGCTTCCCTGTGAGAGCTAAGGACAGGGCACAACCCTCCCGCATGCTGCTTGACTGTAGAAGGAGCTGCTAACGTCCTCATGTTAGTGGCAGGGAAACGTGTGAGAAAAGCATGTGGAATCGTTGTGACTGAACCCACGTGTATCTGAGTTGAATACAGCGATTTCCAAAGTCCTTCTTCATCAGAGTGTAGCTAGGTTCCCACTCGCATGTCCGAGTGGGTAGCAGACATCTGCCTCCCATGTATACACACTTCTGAGAGTTGAGCTTATGGCCTGTAAGCCTACCTCCTGCCTGCAGCTACCTTTCGCTTCCAAAAGGCCTAGGCTCGCTGCTTCACCGAAGTGTTCGGAGAGGTAAATGGAATCTCCCGGCACACAAGACTAGTGCCACCAAGCTGAATCCAGCGATTTCCCAGTAATTCCTGGGGTAGACTGGTGCTACATACTAAGTTCCATATGTGAGAAGGTAGCTGAACGCCTTGTCCAAAATCATCTTACTGCTGAGAGTTGAGCTCACCCTCGGTCCCTCACAGTTCCACACTGCCTGCAGAGTGAGTTTCCCACGTCTTCACCAGAGACTTTTGCCAGAGGCTTCTGAGCCGCAAGTTAACAATGCACACCTGGACGGTATCTCCAGGTGCAGTAGAGTGGTAATCTGGGAACCTCCTTACTCAGAATACTGCTACCTTCACACTCTCATAAGAATGCAGCTAGTTGAGAGCTGGCTTCTAGGCAAGCTTCCCTGTGAGAGCTGAGGACAGGGCAGAACCCTCCCGCATCCTGCCTGACTGTAGACGTACCTGCTAACCTCCTTATGTTAGTGGCTGGGATGGGTTGCGGGAAAAGCATGTGTAAGCATTGGGCCTGAACTCCCGTGTATCTGAGTTGAATACAGCGATTTCCAACATCCTTCTTCAATAGGAGTGTAGCTAGGTTCCAACTCCCATGTCCGAGTGGGTAGCAGACATCTGCCTCCAATGCATACACACTTCTGAGAGTTGAGCTTATGGCCTGTAACCCTACATCCTGCCTGCCTCTACCTTTCGCTTCCAAAAGGCCTAGGCTCGCTGCTTGACGCAAGTGTTGGGAGAGGTAACTGGAATCTCCCGGCACACAAGACGAGTGCCTCCAAGCTCAATCAAGCGATTTCCTAGTAATTCCTGGGGTAGACTGGTGCTACATACTAAGTTCCATACGTGAGTATGTAGTTGAACGCCTTGTCCAAAAACATCTTACTTCTCAGAGTTGAGCTCACCCTCAGTCCCTCACAGTTCCACACTGCCTGCAGAGTGAGTTTCGCACGTCTTCACCAGAGACGTTTGCCAGAGGCTTCTGAGACGCAAGTTAACAATGCAGACCTGGAGGGTATCTCCAGGTCCAGTAGAGTGGTAACCTGGGAACCTCCTGTCTCAGAATCCTGCTACCTTCACCCTGCCATAAGAATGCAGCTAGTTGACAGCTGGCTTCAAGGCCTGCTTCCCTGTGAGAGCTAAGGACAGGGCACAACCCTCCCGCATCCTGCTTGACTGTAGAAGGCGCTGCTAACGTCCTCATGTTAGTGGCAGGGAAACGTTGTGAGAAAAGCATGTGGAATCGTTGTGCCTGAACCCACGTGTATCTGAGTTGAATACAGCGATTTCCAAAGTCCTTCTTCATCAGAGTGTAGCTAGGTTCCCACTCGCATGTCCGAGTGGGTAGCAGACATCTGCCTCCCATGTATACACACTTCTGAGAGTTGAGCTTATGGCCTGTAAGCCTACCTCCTACCTGTAGCTACCTTTCGCTTCCAAAAGGCCTAGGCTCGCTGCTTCACCGAAGTGTTGGGAGAGGTAACTGGAATCTCCCGGCACACAAGACTAGTGCCACCAAGCTCAATCCAGCGATTTCCCAGTAATTCCTGGGGTAGACTGGTGCTACATACTAAGTTCCATATGTCAGAAGGTAGCTGAACGCCTTGTCCAAAATCATCTTACTGCTGAGAGTTGAGCTCACCCTCAGTCCCTCACAGTTCCACACTGCCTGCAGAGTGAGTTTCCCACGTCTTCACCAGAGACTTTTGCCAGAGGCTTCTGAGACGCAAGTTAACAATGCACACCTGGACGGTATCTCCAGGTGCAGTAGAGTGGTAATCTGGGAACCTCCTTACTCAGAATACTGCTACCTTCACACTGTCATAAGAATGCAGCTAGTTGAGAGCTGGCTTCTAGGCAAGCTTCCCTGTGAGAGCTGAGGACAGGGCAGAACCCTCCCGCATCCTGCCTGACTGTAGACGTACCTGCTAACCTCCTTATGTTAGTGGCTGGGATGGGTTGCGGGAAAAGCATGTGTAAGCATTGGGCCTGAACTCCCGTGTGTCTGAGTTGAATACAGCGATTTCCAACATCCTTCTTCAATAGGAGTGTAGCTAGGTTCCTACTCCCATGTCCGAGTGGGCAGCAGACATCTGCCTCCCATGCATACACACTTCTGAGAGTTGAGCTTATGGCCTGTAACCCTACATCCTGCCTGCCGCTACCTTTCGCTTCCAAAAGGCCTAGGCTCGCTGCTTGACGCAAGTGTTGGGAGAGGTAACTGGAATCTCCCGGCACACAAGACGAGTGCCTCCAAGCTCAATCAAGCGATTTCCTAGTAATTCCTGGGGTAGACTGGTGCTACATACTAAGTTCCATACGTGAGTATGTAGTTGAACGCCTTGTCCAAAAACATCTTACTTCTGAGAGTTGAGCTCACCCTCAGTCCCTCACAGTTCCACACTGCCTGCAGAGTGAGTTTCGCACGTCTTCACCAGAGACGTTTGCCAGAGGCTTCTGAGACGCAAGTTAACAATGCAGACCTGGAGGGTATCTCCAGGTCCAGTAGAGTGGTAACCTGGGAACCTCCTGTCTCAGAATCCTGCTACCTTCACCCTGCCATAAGAATGCAGCTAGTTGACAGCTGGCTTCAAGGCCTGCTTCCCTGTGAGAGCTAAGGACAGGGCACAACCCTCCCGCATCCTGCTTGACTGTAGAAGGAGCTGCTAACGTCCTCATGTTAGTGGCAGGGAAACGTTGTGAGAAAAGCATGTGGAATCGTTGTGCCTGAACCCACGTGTATCTGAGTTGAATACAGCGATTTCCAAAGTCCTTCTTCATCAGAGTGTAGCTAGGTTCCCACTCGCATGTCCGAGTGGGTAGCAGACATCTGCCTCCCATGTATACACACTTCTGAGAGTTGAGCTTATGGCCTGTAAGCCTACATCCTGCCTGCAGCTACCTTTCGCTTCCAAAAGGCCTAGGCTCGCTGCTTCACCAAAGTGTTGGGAGAGGTAACTGGAATCTCCCGGCACACAATACTAGTGCCACCAAGCTCAATCCAGCGATTTCCCAGTAATTCCTGGGGTAGACTGGTGCTACATACTAAGTTCCATATGTGAGAAGGTAGCTGAACGCCTTGTCCAAAATCATCTTACTGCTGAGAGTTGAGCTCACCCTCAGTCCCTCACAGTTCCACACTGCCTGCAGAGTGAGTTTCCCACGTCTTCACCAGAGACTTTTGCCAGAGGCTTCTGAGACGCAAGTTAACAATGCACACCTGGACGGTATCTCCAGGTGCAGTAGAGTGGTAATCTGGGAACCTCCTTACTCAGAATACTGCTACCTTCACACTGTCATAAGAATGCAGCTAGTTGAGAGCTGGCTTCTAGGCAAGCTTCCCTGTGAGAGCTGAGGACAGGGCAGAACCCTCCCGCATCCTGCCTGACTGTAGACGTACCTGCTAACCTCCTTATGTTAGTGGCTGGGATGGGTTGCGGGAAAAGCATGTGTAAGCATTGGGCCTGAACTCCCGTGTATCTGAGTTGAATACAGCGATTTCCAACATCCTTCTTCAATAGGAGTGTAGCTAGTTTCCTACTCCCATGTCCGAGTGGGCAGCAGACATCTGCCTCCCATGCATACACACTTCTGAGAGTTGAGCTTATGGCCTGTAATCCTACATCCTGCCTGCCGCTACCTTTCGCTTCCAAAAGGCCTAGGCTCGCTGCTTGACGCAAGTGTTGGGAGAGGTAACTGGAATCTCCCGGCACACAAGACGAGTGCCTCCAAGCTCAATCAAGCGATTTCCTAGTAATTCCTGGGGTAGACTGGTGCTACATACTAAGTTCCATACGTGAGTATGTAGTTGAACGCCTTGTCCAAAAACATCTTACTTCTGAGAGTTGAGCTCACCCTCAGTCCCTCACAGTTCCACACTGCCTGCAGAGTGAGTTTCGCACGTCTTCACCAGAGACGTTTGCCAGAGGCTTCTGAGACGCAAGTTAACAATGCAGACCTGGATGGTATCTCCAGGTGCAGTAGAGTGGTAACCTGGGAACCTCCTGTCTCAGAATACTGCTACCTTCACCCTGCCATAAGAATGCAGCTAGTTGACAGCTGGCTTCAAGGCCTGCTTCCCTGTGAGAGCTAAGGACAGGGCACAACCCTCCCGCATCCTGCTTGACTGTAGAAGGAGCTGCTAACGTCCTCATGTTAGTGGCAGGGAAACGTTGTGAGAAAAGCATGTGGAATCGTTGTGCCTGAACCCACGTGTATCTGAGTTGAATACAGCGATTTCCAAAGTCCTTCTTCATCAGAGTGTAGCTAGGTTCCCACTCGCATGTCCGAGTGGGTAGCAGACATCTGCCTCCCATGTATACACACTTCTGAGAGTTGAGCTTATGGCCTGTAACCCTACCTCCTGCCTGCAGCTACCTTTCGCTTCCAAAAGGCCTAGGCTCGCTGCTTCACCAAAGTGTTGGGAGAGGTAACTGGAATCTCCCGGCACACAAGACTAGTGCCACCAAGCTCAATCCAGCGATTTCCCAGTAATTCCTTGGGTAGACTGGTGCTACATACTAAGTTCCATATGTGAGAAGGTAGCTGAACGCCTTGTCCAAAATCATCTTACTGCTGAGAGTTGAGCTCACCCTCAGTCCCTCACAGTTCCACACTGCCTGCAGAGTGAGTTTCCCACGTCTTCACCAGAGACTTTTGCCAGAGGCTTCTGAGACGCAAGTTAACAATGCACACCTGGACGGTATCTCCAGGTGCAGTAGAGTGGTAATCTGGGAACCTCCTTACTCAGAATACTGCTACCTTCACACTGTCATAAGAATGCAGCTAGTTGAGAGCTGGCTTCTAGGCAAGCTTCCCTGTGAGAGCTGAGGACTGGGCAGAACCCTCCCGCATCCTGCCTGACTGTAGACGTACCTGCTAACCTCCTTATGTTAGTGGCTGGGATGGGTTGAGGGAAAAGCATGTGTAAGCATTGGGCCTGAACTCCCGTGTATCGGAGTTGAATACCGCGATTTCCAACATCCTTCTTCAATAGGAGTGTAGCTAGGTTCCAACTCCCATGTCCGAGTGGGCAGCAGACATCTGCCTCCCATGCATACACACTTCTGAGAGTTGAGCTTATGGCCTGTAACCCTACATCCTGCCTGCCGCTACCTTTCGCTTCCAAAAGGCCTAGGCTCGCTGCTTGACGCAAGTGTTGGCAGAGGTAACTGGAATCTCCCGGCACACAAGACGAGTGCCTCCAAGCTCAATCAAGCGATTTCCTAGTAATTCCTGGGGTAGACTGGTGCTACATACTAAGTTCCATACGTGAGTATGTAGTTGAACGCCTTGTCCAAAAACATCTTACTTCTGAGAGTTGAGCTCACCCTCAGTCCCTCACAGTTCCACACTGCCTGCAGAGTGAGTTTCGCACGTCTTCACCAGAGACGTTTGCCAGAGGCTTCTGAGACGCAAGTTAACAATGCAGACCTGGAGGGTATCTCCAGGTCCAGTAGAGTGGTAACCTGGGAACCTCCTGTCTCAGAATCCTGCTACCTTCAACCTGCCATAAGAATGCAGCTAGTTGACAGCTGGCTTCAAGGCCTGCTTAACTGTGAGAGCTAAGGACAGGGCACAACCCTCCCGCATCCTGCTTGACTGTAGAAGGAGCTGCTAACGTCCTCATGTTAGTGGCAGGGAAAGGTTGTGAGAAAAGCATGTGGAATCGTTGTGCCTGAACCCACGTGTATCTGAGTTGAATACAGCGATTTCCAAAGTCCTTCTTCATCAGAGTGTAGCTAGGTTCCCACTCGCATGTCCGAGTGGGTAGCAGACATCTGCCTCCCATGTATACACACTTCTGAGAGTTGAGCTTATGGCCTGTAAGCCTACCTCCTGCCTGTAGCTACCTTTCGCTTCCAAAAGGCCTAGGCTCGCTGCTTCACCGAAGTGTTGGGAGAGGTAACTGGAATCTCCCGGCACACAAGACTAGTGCCACCAAGCTCAATCCAGCGATTTCCCAGTAATTCCTGGGGTAGACTGGTGCTACATACTAAGTTCCATACGTGAGTATGTAGTTGAACGCCTTGTCCAAAAACATCTTACTTCTCAGAGTTGAGCTCACCCTCAGTCCCTCACAGTTCCACACTGCCTGCAGAGTGAGTTTCGCACGTCTTCACCAGAGACGTTTGCCAGAGGCTTCTGAGACGCAAGTTAACAATGCAGACCTGGAGGGTATCTCCAGGTCCAGTAGAGTGGTAACCTGGGAACCTCCTGTCTCAGAATCCTGCTACCTTCACCCTGCCATAAGAATGCAGCTTGTTGACAGCTGGCTTCAAGGCCTGCTTCCCTGTGAGAGCTAAGGACAGGGCACAACCCTCCCGCATCCTGCTTGACTGTAGAAGGAGCTGCTAACGTCCTCATGTTAGTGGCAGGGAAACGTTGTGAGAAAAGCATGTGGAATCGTTGTGCCTGAACCCACGTGTATCTGAGTTGAATACAGCGATTTCCAAAGTCCTTCTTCATCAGAGTGTAGCTAGGTTCCCACTCGCATGTCCGAGTGGGTAGCAGACATCTGCCTCCCATGTATACACACTTCTGAGAGTTGAGCTTATGGCCTGTAAGCCTACCTCCTGCCTGCAGCTACCTTTCGCTTCCAAAAGGCCTAGGCTCGCTGCTTCACCGAAGTGTTCGGAGAGGTAACTGGAATCTCCCGGCACACAAGACTAGTGCCACCAAGCTCAATCCAGCGATTTCCCAGTAATTCCTGGGGTAGACTGGTGCTACATACTAAGTTCCATATGTGAGAAGGTAGCTGAACGCCTTGTCCAAAATCATCTTACTGCTGAGAGTTGAGCTCACCCTCAGTCCCTCACAGTTCCACACTGCCTGCAGAGTGAGTTTCCCACGTCTTCACCAGAGACTTTTGCCAGAGGCTTCTGAGACGCAAGTTAACAATGCACACCTGGACGGTATCTCCAGGTGCAGTAGAGTGGTAATCTGGGAACCTCCTTACTCAGAATACTGCTACCTTCACACTGTCATAAGAATGCAGCTAGTTGAGAGCTGGCTTCTAGGCAAGCTTCCCTGTGAGAGCTGAGGACAGGGCAGAACCCTCCCGCATCCTGCCTGACTGTAGACGTACCTGCTAACCTCCTTATGTTAGTGGCTGGGATGGGTTGCGGGAAAAGCATGTGTAAGCATTGGGCCTGAACTCCCGTGTATCTGAGTTGAATACAGCGATTTCCAACATCCTTCTTCAATAGGAGTGTAGCTAGGTTCCTACTCCCATGTCCGAGTGGGCAGCAGACATCTGCCTCCCATGCATACACACTTCTGAGAGTTGAGCTTATGGCCTGTAACCCTACATCCTGCCTGCCGCTACCTTTCGCTTCCAAAAGGCCTAGGCTCGCTGCTTGACGCAAGTGTTGGGAGAGGTAACTGGAATCTCCCGGCACACAAGACGAGTGCCTCCAAGCTCAATCAAGCGATTTCCTAGTAATTCTTGGGGTAGACTGGTGCTACATACTAAGTTCCATACGTGAGTATGTAGTTGAACGCCTTGTCCAAAAACTTCTTACTTCTGAGAGTTGAGCTCACCCTCAGTCCCTCACAGTTCCACACTGCCTGCAGAGTGAGTTTCGCACGTCTTCACCAGAGACGTTTGCCAGAGGCTTCTGAGACGCAAGTTAACAATGCAGACCTGGAGGGTATCTCCAGGTCCAGTAGAGTGGTAACCTGGGAACCTCCTGTCTCAGAATCCTGCTACCTTCACCCTGCCATAAGAATGCAGCTAGTTGACAGCTGGCTTCAAGGCCTGCTTCCCTGTGAGAGCTAAGGACAGGGCACAACCCTCCCGCATCCTGCTTGACTGTAGAAGGAGCTGCTAACGTCCTCATGTTAGTGGCAGGGAAACGTTGTGAGAAAAGCATGTGGAATCGTTGTGCCTGAACCCACGTGTATCTGAGTTGAATACAGCGATTTCCAAAGTCCTTCTTCATCAGAGTGTAGCTAGGTTCCCACTCGCATGTCCGAGTGGGTAGCAGACATCTGCCTCCCATGTATACACACTTCTGAGAGTTGAGCTTATGGCCTGTAAGCCTACCTCCTGCCTGCAGCTACCTTTCGCTTCCAAAAGGCCTAGGCTCGCTGCTTCACCAAAGTGTTGGGAGAGGTAACTGGAATCTCCCGGCACACAAGACTAGTGCCACCAAGCTCAATCCAGCGATTTCCCAGTAATTCCTGGGGTAGACTGGTGCTACATACTAAGTTCCATATGTGAGAAGGTAGCTGAACGCCTTGTCCAAAATCATCTTACTGCTGAGAGTTGAGCTCACCCTCAGTCCCTCACAGTTCCACACTGCCTGCAGAGTGAGTTTCCCACGTCTTCACCAGAGACTTTTGCCAGAGGCTTCTGAGACGCAAGTTAACAATGCACACCTGGACGGTATCTCCAGGTGCAGTAGAGTGGTAATCTGGGAACCTCCTTACTCA
Organism: Canis aureus; assembly: GCF_053574225.1. Taxonomy (NCBI): domain Eukaryota; kingdom Metazoa; phylum Chordata; class Mammalia; order Carnivora; family Canidae; genus Canis; species Canis aureus. The sequence goes on along the minus strand of NW_027554420.1, from coordinate 1,185,313 downwards.
GAATACTGCTACCTTCACACTGTCATAAGAATGCAGCTAGTTGAGAGCTGGCTTCTAGGCAAGCTTCCCTGTGAGAGCTGAGGACAGGGCAGAACCCTCCCGCATCCTGCCTGACTGTCGACGTACCTGCTAACCTCCTTATGTTAGTGGCTGGGATGGGTTGCGGGAAAAGCATGTGTAAGCATTGGGCCTGAACTCCCGTGTATCTGAGTTGAATACAGCGATTTCCAACATCCTTCTTCAATAGGAGTGTAGCTAGGTTCCAACTCCCATGTCCGAGTGGGTAGCAGACATCTGCCTCCCATGCATACACACTTCTGAGAGTTGAGCTTATGGCCTGTAACCCTACATCCTGCCTGCCGCTACCTTTCGCTTCCAAAAGGCCTAGGCTCGCTGCTTGACGCAAGTGTTGGGAGAGGTAACTGGAATCTCCCGGCACACAAGACGAGTGCCTCCAAGCTCAATCAAGCGATTTCCTAGTAATTCCTGGGGTAGACTGGTGCTACATACTAAGTTCCATACGTGAGTATGTAGTTGAACGCCTTGTCCAAAAACATCTTACTTCTCAGAGTTGAGCTCACCCTCAGTCCCTCACAGTTCCACACTGCCTGCAGAGTGAGTTTCGCACGTCTTCACCAGAGACGTTTGCCAGAGGCTTCTGAGACGCAAGTTAACAATGCAGACCTGGAGGGTATCTCCAGGTCCAGTAGAGTGGTAAAATGGGAACCTCCTGTCTCAGAATCCTGCTACATTCACCCTGCCATAAGAATGCAGCTTGTTGACAGCTGGCTTCAAGGCCTGCTTCCCTGTGAGAGCTAAGGACAGGGCACAACCCTCCCGCATCCTGCTTGACTGTAGAAGGCGCTGCTAACGTCCTCATGTTAGTGGCAGGGAAACGTTGTGAGAAAAGCAGGTGGAATCGTTGTGCCTGAACCCACGTGTATCTGAGTTGAATACAGCGATTTCCAAAGTCCTTCTTCATCAGAGTGTAGCTAGGTTCCCACTCGCATGTCCGAGTGGGTAGCAGACATCTGCCTCCCATGTATACACACTTCTGAGAGTTGAGCTTATGGCCTGTAAGCCTACCTCCTGCCTGCAGCTACCTTTCGCTTCCAAAAGGCCTAGGCTCGCTGCTTCACCGAAGTGTTGGGAGAGGTAACTGGAATCTCCCGGCACACAAGACTAGTGCCACCAAGCTCAATCCAGCGATTTCCCAGTAATTCCTGGGGTAGACTGGTGCTACATACTAAGTTCCATATGTGAGAAGGTAGCTGAACGCCTTGTCCAAAATCATCTTACTGCTGAGAGTTGAGCTCACCCTCAGTCCCTCACAGTTCCACACTGCCTGCAGAGTGAGTTTCCCACGTCTTCACCAGAGACTTTTGCCAGAGGCTTCTGAGACGCAAGTTAACAATGCACACCTGGACGGTATCTCCAGGTGCAGTAGAGTGGTAATCTGGGAACCTCCTTACTCAGAATACTGCTACCTTAACACTGTCATAAGAATGCAGCTAGTTGAGAGCTGGCTTCAAGGCCTGCTTCCCTGTGAGAGCTAAGGACAGGGCACAACCCTCCCGCATCCTGCTTGACTGTAGAAGGAGCTGCTAACGTCCTCATGTTAGTGGCAGGGAAACGTTGTGAGAAAAGCATGTGGAATCGTTGTGCCTGAACCCACGTGTATCTGAGTTGAATACAGCGATTTCCAAAGTCCTTCTTCATCAGAGTGTAGCTAGGTTCCCACTCGCATGTCCGAGTGGGTAGCAGACATCTGCCTCCCATGTATACACACTTCTGAGAGTTGAGCTTATGGCCTGTAAGCCTACCTCCTGCCTGCAGCTACCTTTCGCGTCCAAAAGGTCTAGGCTCGCTGCTTCACCGAAGTGTTGGGAGAGGTAACTGGAATCTCCCGGCACACAAGACTAGTGCCACCAAGCTCAATCCAGCGATTTCCCAGTAATTCCTGGGGTAGACTGGTGCTACATACTAAGTTCCATATGTGAGAAGGTAGCTGAACGCCTTGTCCAAAATCATCTTACTGCTGAGAGTTGAGCTCACCCTCAGTCCCTCACAGTTCCACACTGCCTGCAGAGTGAGTTTCCCACGTCTTCACCAGAGACTTTTGCCAGAGGCTTCTGAGACGCAAGTTAACAATGCACACCTGGACGGTATCTCCAGGTGCAGTAGAGTGGTAATCTGGGAACCTCCTTACTCAGAATACTGCTACCTTCACACTGTCATAAGAATGCAGCTAGTTGAGAGCTGGCTTCTAGGCAAGCTTCCCTGTGAGAGCTGAGGACAGGGCAGAACCCTCCCGCATCCTGCCTGACTGTAGACGTACCTGCTAACCTCCTTATGTTAGTGGCTGGGATGTGTTGCGGGAAAAGCATGTGTAAGCATTGGGCCTGAACTCCCGTGTATCTGAGTTGAATACAGCGATTTCCAACATCCTTCTTCAATAGGAGTGTAGCTAGGTTCCTACTCCCATGTCCGAGTGGGCAGCAGACATCTGCCTCCCATGCATACACACTTCTGAGAGTTGAGCTTATGGCCTGTAACCCTACATCCTGCCTGCCGCTACCTTTCGCTTCCAAAAGGCCTAGGCTCGCTGCTTGACGCAAGTGTTGGGAGAGGTAACTGGAATCTCCCGGCACACAAGACGAGTGCCTCCAAGCTCAATCAAGCGATTTCCTAGTAATTCCTGGGGTAGACTGGTGCTACATACTAAGTTCCATACGTGAGTATGTAGTTGAACGCCTTGTCCAAAAACTTCTTACTTCTGAGAGTTGAGCTCACCCTCAGTCCCTCACAGTTCCACACTGCCTGCAGAGTGAGTTTCGCACGTCTTCACCAGAGACGTTTGCCAGAGGCTTCTGAGACGCAAGTTAACAATGCAGACCTGGAGGGTATCTCCAGGTCCAGTAGAGTGGTAACCTGGGAACCTCCTGTCTCAGAATCCTGCTACCTTCACCCTGCCATAAGAATGCAGCTAGTTGACAGCTGGCTTCAAGGCCTGCTTCCCTGTGAGAGCTAAGGACCGGGCACAACCCTCCCGCATCCTGCTTGACTGTAGAAGGAGCTGCTAACGTCCTCATGTTAGTGGCAGGGAAACGTTGTGAGAAAAGCATGTGGAATCGTTGTGCCTGAACCCACGTGTATCTGAGTTGAATACAGCGATTTCCAAAGTCCTTCTTCATCAGAGTGTAGCTAGGTTCCCACTCGCATGTCCGAGTGGGTAGCAGACATCTGCCTCCCATGTATACACACTTCTGAGAGTTGAGCTTATGGCCTGTAAGCCTACCTCCTGCCTGCAGCTACCTTTCGCTTCCAAAAGGCCTAGGCTCGCTGCTTCACCAAAGTGTTGGGAGAGGTAACTGGAATCTCCCGGCACACAAGACTAGTGCCACCAAGCTCAATCCAGCGATTTCCCAGTAATTCCTGGGGTAGACTGGTGCTACATACTAAGTTCCATATGTGAGAAGGTAGCTGAACGCCTTGTCCAAAATCATCTTACTGCTGAGAGTTGAGCTCACCCTCAGTCCCTCACAGTTCCACACTGCCTGCAGAGTGAGTTTCCCACGTCTTCACCAGAGACTTTTGCCAGAGGCTTCTGAGACGCAAGTTAACAATGCACACCTGGACGGTATCTCCAGGTGCAGTAGAGTGGTAATCTGGGAACCTCCTTACTCAGAATACTGCTACCTTCACACTGTCATAAGAATGCAGCTAGTTGAGAGCTGGCTTCTAGGCAAGCTTCCCTGTGAGAGCTGAGGACAGGGCAGAACCCTCCCGCATCCTGCCTGACTGTCGACGTACCTGCTAACCTCCTTATGTTAGTGGCTGGGATGGGTTGCGGGAAAAGCATGTGTAAGCATTGGGCCTGAACTCCCGTGTATCTGAGTTGAATACAGCGATTTCCAACATCCTTCTTCAATAGGAGTGTAGCTAGGTTCCAACTCCCATGTCCGAGTGGGTAGCAGACATCTGCCTCCCATGCATACACACTTTTGAGAGTTGAGCTTATGGCCTGTAACCCTACATCCTGCCTGCCGCTACCTTTCGCTTCCAAAAGGCCTAGGCTCGCTGCTTGACGCAAGTGTTGGGAGAGGTAACTGGAATCTCCCGGCACACAAGACGAGTGCCTCCAAGCTCAATCAAGCGATTTCCTAGTAATTCCTGGGGTAGACTGGTGCTACATACTAAGTTCCATACGTGAGTATGTAGTTGAACGCCTTGTCCAAAAACATCTTACTTCTCAGAGTTGAGCTCACCCTCAGTCCCTCACAGTTCCACACTGCCTGCAGAGTGAGTTTCGCACGTCTTCACCAGAGACGTTTGCCAGAGGCTTCTGAGACGCAAGTTAACAATGCAGACCTGGAGGGTATCTCCAGGTCCAGTAGAGTGGTAACCTGGGAACCTCCTGTCTCAGAATCCTGCTACCTTCACCCTGCCATAAGAATGCAGCTTGTTGACAGCTGGCTTCAAGGCCTGCTTCCCTGTGAGAGCTAAGGACAGGGCACAACCCTCCCGCATCCTGCTTGACTGTAGAAGGCGCTGCTAACGTCCTCATGTTAGTGGCAGGGAAACGTTGTGAGAAAAGCATGTGGAATCGTTGTGCCTGAACCCACGTGTATCTGAGTTGAATACAGCGATTTCCAAAGTCCTTCTTCATCAGAGTGTAGCTAGGTTCCCACTCGCATGTCCGAGTGGGTAGCAGATCTGCCTCCCATGTATACACACTTCTGAGAGTTGAGCTTATGGCCTGTAAGCCTACCTCCTGCCTGCAGCTACCTTTCGCTTCCAAAAGGCCTAGGCTCGCTGCTTCACCGAAGTGTTCGGAGAGGTAACTGGAATCTCCCGGCACACAAGACTAGTGCCACCAAGCTCAATCCAGCGATTTCCCAGTAATTCCTGGGGTAGACTGGTGCTACATACTAAGTTCCATATGTGAGAAGGTAACTGAACGCCTTGTCCAAAATCATCTTACTGCTGAGAGTTGAGCTCACCCTCAGTCCCTCACAGTTCCACACTGCCTGCAGAGTGAGTTTCCCACGTCTTCACCAGAGACTTTTGCCAGAGGCTTCTGAGACGCAAGTTAACAATGCACACCTGGACGGTATCTCCAGGTGCAGTAGAGTGGTAATCTGGGAACCTCCTTACTCAGAATACTGCTACCTTAACACTGTCATAAGAATGCAGCTAGTTGACAGCTGGCTTCAAGGCCTGCTTCCCTGTGAGAGCTAAGGACAGGGCACAACCCTCCCGCATCCTGCTTGACTGTAGAAGGAGCTGCTAACGTCCTCATGTTAGTGGCAGGGAAACGTTGTGAGAAAAGCATGTGGAATCGTTGTGCCTGAACCCACGTGTATCTGAGTTGAATACAGCGATTTCCAAAGTCCTTCTTCATCAGAGTGTAGCTAGGTTCCCACTCGCATGTCCGAGTGGGTAGCAGACATCTGCCTCCCATGTATACACACTTCTGAGAGTTGAGCTTATGGCCTGTAAGCCTACCTCCTGCCTGCAGCTACCTTTCGCGTCCAAAAGGTCTAGGCTCGCTGCTTCACCGAAGTGTTGGGAGAGGTAACTGGAATCTCCCGGCACACAAGACTAGTGCCACCAAGCTCAATCCGGCGATTTCCCAGTAATTCCTGGGGTAGACTGGTGCTACATACTAAGTTCCATATGTGAGAAGGTAGCTGAACGCCTTGTCCAAAATCATCTTACTGCTGAGAGTTGAGCTCACCCTCAGTCCCTCACAGTTCCACACTGCCTGCAGAGTGAGTTTCCCACGTCTTCACCAGAGACTTTTGCCAGAGGCTTCTGAGACGCAAGTTAACAATGCACACCTGGACGGTATCTCCAGGTGCAGTAGAGTGGTAATCTGGGAACCTCCTTACTCAGAATACTGCTACCTTCACACTGTCATAAGAATGCAGCTAGTTGAGAGCTGGCTTCTAGGCAAGCTTCCCTGTGAGAGCTGAGGACAGGGCAGAACCCTCCCGCATCCTGCCTGACTGTAGACGTACCTGCTAACCTCCTTATGTTAGTGGCTGGGATGGGTTGAGGGAAAAGCATGTGTAAGCATTGGTCCTGAACTCCCGTGTATCTGAGTTGAATACCGCGATTTCCAACATCCTTCTTCAATAGGAGTGTAGCTAGGTTCCAACTCCCATGTCCGAGTGGGCAGCAGACATCTGCCTCCCATGCATACACACTTCTGAGAGTTGAGCTTATGGCCTGTAACCCTACATCCTGCCTGCCGCTACCTTTCGCTTCCAAAAGGCCTAGGCTCGCTGCTTGACGCAAGTGTTGGGAGAGGTAACTGGAATCTCCCGGCACACAAGACGAGTGCCTCCAAGCTCAATCAAGCGATTTCCTAGTAATTCCTGGGGTAGACTGGTGCTACATACTAAGTTCCATACGTGAGTATGTAGTTGAACGCCTTGTCCAAAAACATCTTACTTCTGAGAGTTGAGCTCACCCTCAGTCCCTCACAGTTCCACACTGCCTGCAGAGTGAGTTTCGCACGTCTTCACCAGAGACGTTTGCCAGAGGCTTCTGAGACGCAAGTTAACAATGCAGACCTGGAGGGTATCTCCAGGTCCAGTAGAGTGGTAACCTGGGAACCTCCTGTCTCAGAATCCTGCTACCTTCACCCTGCCATAAGAATGCAGCTAGTTGACAGCTGGCTTCAAGGCCTGCTTAACTGTGAGAGCTAAGGACAGGGCACAACCCTCCCGCATCCTGCTTGACTGTAGAAGGAGCTGCTAACGTCCTCATGTTAGTGGCAGGGAAAGGTTGTGAGAAAAGCATGTGGAATCGTTGTGCCTGAACCCACGTGTATCTGAGTTGAATACAGCGATTTCCAAAGTCCTTCTTCATCAGAGTGTAGCTAGGTTCCCACTCGCATGTCCGAGTGGGTAGCAGACATCTGCCTCCCATGTATACACACTTCTGAGAGTTGAGCTTATGGCCTGTAAGCCTACCTCCTGCCTGTAGCTACCTTTCGCTTCCAAAAGGCCTAGGCTCGCTGCTTCACCGAAGTGTTGGGAGAGGTAACTGGAATCTCCCGGCACACAAGACTAGTGCCACCAAGCTCAATCCAGCGATTTCCCAGTAATTCCTGAGGTAGACTGGTGCTACATACTAAGTTCCATACGTGAGTATGTAGTTGAACTCCTTGTCCAAAAACATCTTACTTCTCAGAGTTGAGCTCACCCTCAGTCCCTCACAGTTCCACACTGCCTGCAGAGTGAGTTTCGCACGTCTTCACCAGAGACGTTTGCCAGAGGCTTCTGAGACGCAAGTTAACAATGCAGACCTGGAGGGTATCTCCAGGTCCAGTAGAGTGGTAACCTGGGAACCTCCTGTCTCAGAATCCTGCTACCTTCACCCTGCCATAAGAATGCAGCTAGTTGACAGCTGGCTTCAAGGCCTGCTTCCCTGTGAGAGCTAAGGACAGGGCACAACCCTCCCGCATCCTGCTTGACTGTAGAAGGAGCTGCTAACGTCCTCATGTTAGTGGCAGGGAAACGTTGTCAGAAAAGCATGTGGAATCGTTGTGCCTGAACCCACGTGTATCTGAGTTGAATACAGCGATTTCCAAAGTCCTTCTTCATCAGAGTGTAGCTAGGTTCCCACTCGCATGTCCGAGTGGGTAGCAGACATCTGCCTCCCATGTATACACACTTCTGAGAGTTGAGCTTATGGCCTGTAAGCCTACCTCCTGCCTGCAGCTACCTTTCGCTTCCAAAAGGCCTAGGCTCGCTGCTTCACAGAAGTGTTGGGAGAGGTAACTGGAATCTCCCGGCACACAAGACTAGTGCCACCAAGCTCAATCCAGCGATTTCCCAGTAATTCCTGGGGTAGACTGGTGCTACATACTAAGTTCCATATGTGAGAAGGTAGCTGAACGCCTTGTCCAAAATCATCTTACTGCTGAGAGTTGAGCTCACCCTCAGTCCCTCACAGTTCCACACTGCCTGCAGAGTGAGTTTCCCACGTCTTCACCAGAGACTTTTGCCAAAGGCTTCTGAGACGCAAGTTAACAATGCACACCTGGACGGTATCTCCAGGTGCAGTAGAGTGGTAATCTGGGAACCTCCTTACTCAGAATACTGCTACCTTCACACTGTCATAAGAATGCAGCTAGTTGAGAGCTGGCTTCTAGGCAAGCTTCCCTGTGAGAGCTGAGGACAGGGCAGAACCCTCACGCATCCTGCCTGAATGTAGACGTACCTGCTAACCTCCTTATGTTAGTGGCTGGGATGGGTTGCGGGAAAAGCATGTGTAAGCATTGGGCCTGAACTCCCGTGTATCTGAGTTGTATACAGCGATTTCCAACATCCTTCTTCAATAGGAGTGTAGCTAGGTTCCAACTCCCATGTCCGAGTGGGTAGCAGACATCTGCCTCCCATGCATACACACTTCTGAGAGTTGAGCTTATGGCCTGTAACCCTACATCCTGCCTGCCGCTACCTTTCGCTTCCAAAAGGCCTAGGCTCGCTGCTTGACGCAAGTGTTGGGAGAGGTAACTGGAATCTCCCGGCACACAAGACGAGTGCCTCCAAGCACAATCAAGCGATTTCCTAGTAATTCCTCGTGTAGACTGGTGCTACATACTAAGTTCCATACGTGAGTAGGTAGTTGAACGCCTTGTCCAAAAACATCTTACTTCTGAGAGTTGAGCTCACCCTCAGTCCCTCACAGTTCCACACTGCCTGCAGAGTGAGTTTCGCACGTCTTCACCAGAGACGTTTGCCAGAGGCTTCTGAGACGCAAGTTAACAATGCAGACCTGGAGGGTATCTCCAGGTCCAGTAGAGTGGTAACCTGGGAACCTCCTGTCTCAGAATCCTGCTACCTTCACCCTGCCATAAGAATGCAGCTTGTTGACAGCTGGCTTCAAGGCCTGCTTCCCTGTGAGAGCTAAGGACAGGGCACAACCCTCCCGCATCCTGCTTGACTGTAGAAGGCGCTGCTAACGTCCTCATGTTAGTGGCAGGGAAACGTTGTGAGAAAAGCATGTGGAATCGTTGTGCCTGAACCCACGTGTATCTGAGTTGAATACAGCGATTTCCAAAGTCCTTCTTCATCAGAGTGTAGCTAGGTTCCCACTCGCATGTCCGAGTGGGTAGCAGACATCTGCCTCCCATGTATACACACTTCTGAGAGTTGAGCTTATGGCCTGTAAGCCTACCTCCTGCCTGCAGCTACCTTTCGCTTCCAAAAGGCCTAGGCTCGCTGCTTCATCGAAGTGTTCGGAGAGGTAACTGGAATCTCCCGGCACACAAGACTAGTGCCACCAAGCTCAATCCAGCGATTTCCCAGTAATTCCTGGGGTAGACTGGTGCTACATACTAAGTTCCATATGTGAGAAGGTAGCTGAACGCCTTGTCCAAAATCATCTTACTGCTGAGAGTTGAGCTCACCCTCAGTCCCTCAGAGTTCCACACTGCCTGCAGAGTGAGTTTCCCACGTCTTCACCAGAGACTTTTGCCAGAGGCTTCTGAGACGCAAGTTAACAATGCACACCTGGACGGTATCTCCAGGTGCAGTAGAGTGGTAATCTGGGAACCTCCTTACTCAGAATACTGCTACCTTCACACTGTCATAAGAATGCAGCTAGTTGAGAGCTGGCTTCTAGGCAAGCTTCCCTGTGAGAGCTGAGGACAGGGCAGAACCCTCCCGCATCCTGCCTGACTGTAGACGTACCTGCTAACCTCCTTATGTTAGTGGCTGGGATGGGTTGAGGGAAAAGCATGTGTAAGCATTGGGCCTGAACTCCCGTGTATCTGAGTTGAATACAGCGATTTCCAGCATCCTTCTTCAATAGGAGTGTAGCTAGGTTCCAACTCCCATGTCCGAGTGGGTAGCAGACATCTGCCTCCCATGCATACACACTTCTGAGAGTTGAGCTTATGGCCTGTAACCCTACATCCTGCCTGCCGCTACCTTTCGCTTCCAAAAGGCCTAGGCTCGCTGCTTGACGCAAGTGTTGGGAGAGGTAACTGGAATCTCCCGGCACACAAGACGAGTGCCTCCAAGCTCAATCAAGCGATTTCCTAGTAATTCCTGGGGTAGACTGGTGCTACATACTAAGTTCCATATGTGAGTATGTAGTTGAACGCCTTGTCCAAAAACATCTTACTTCTCAGAGTTGAGCTCACCCTCAGTCCCTCAGAGTTCCACACTGCCTGCAGAGTGAGTTTCGCACGTCTTCACCAGAGACGTTTGCCAGAGGCTTCTGAGACGCAAGTTAACAATGCAGACCTGGAGGGTATCTCCAGGTCCAGTAGAGTGGTAACCTGGGAACCTCCTGTCTCAGAATCCTGCTACCTTCACCCTGCCATAAGAATGCAGCTAGTTGACAGCTGGCTTCAAGGCCTGCTTCCCTGTGAGAGCTAAGGACAGGGCACAACCCTCCCGCATCCTGCTTGACTGTAGAAGGCGCTGCTAACGTCCTCATGTTAGTGGCAGGGAAACGTTGTGAGAAAAGCATGTGGAATCGTTGTGCCTGAACCCACGTGTATCTGAGTTGAATACAGCGATTTCCAAAGTCCTTCTTCATCAGAGTGTAGCTAGGTTCCCACTCGCATGTCCGAGTGGGTAGCAGACATCTGCCTCCCATGTATACACACTTCTGAGAGTTGAGCTTATGGCCTGTAAGCCTACCTCCTGCCTGCAGCTACCTTTCGCTTCCAAAAGGCCTAGACTCGCTGCTTCACCGAAGTGTTGGGAGAGGTAACTGGAATCTCCCGGCACACAAGACTAGTGCCACCAAGCTCAATCCAGCGATTTCCCAGTAATTCCTGGGGTAGACTGGTGCTACATACTAAGTTCCATATGTCAGAAGGTAGCTGAACGCCTTGTCCAAAATCATCTTACTGCTGAGAGTTGAGCTCACCCTCAGTCCCTCACAGTTCCACACTGCCTGCAGAGTGAGTTTCCCACGTCTTCACCAGAGACTTTTGCCAGAGGCTTCTGAGACGCAAGTTAACAATGCACACCTGGACGGTATCTCCAGGTGCAGTAGAGTGGTAATCTGGGAACCTCCTTACTCAGAATACTGCTACCTTCACACTGTCATAAGAATGCAGCTAGTTGAGAGCTGGCTTCTAGGCAAGCTTCCCTGTGAGAGCTGAGGACAGGGCAGAACCCTCCCGCATCCTGCCTGACTGTAGACGTACCTGCTAACCTCCTTATGTTAGTGGCTGGGATGGGTTGAGGGAAAAGCATGTGTAAGCATTGGGCCTGAACTCCCGTGTATCTGAGTTGAATACAGCGATTTCCAACATCCTTCTTCAATAGGAGTGTAGCTAGGTTCCAACTCCCATGTCCGAGTGGGTAGCAGACATCTGCCTCCCATGCATACACACTTCTGAGAGTTGAGCTTCTGGCCTGTAACCCTACATCCTGCCTGCCGCTACCTTTCGCTTCCAAAAGGCCTAGGCTCGCTGCTTGACGCAAGTGTTGGGAGAGGTAACTGGAATCTCCCGGCACACAAGACGAGTGCCTCCAAGCTCAATCAAGCGATTTCCTAGTAATTCCTGGGGTAGACTGGTGCTACATACTAAGTTCCATACGTGAGTATGTAGTTGAACGCCTTGTCCAAAAACATCTTACTTCTGAGAGTTGAGCTCACCCTCAGTCCCTCACAGTTCCACACTGCCTGCAGAGTGAGTTTCGCACGTCTTCACCAGAGACGTTTGCCAGAGGCTTCTGAGACGCAAGTTAACAATGCAGACCTGGAGGGTATCTCCAGGTCCAGTAGAGTGGTAACCTGGGAACCTCCTGTCTCAGAATCCTGCTACCTTCACCCTGCCATAAGAATGCAGCTTGTTGACAGCTGGCTTCAAGGCCTGCTTCCCTGTGAGAGCTAAGGACAGGGCACAACCCTCCCGCATCCTGCTTGACTGTAGAAGGCGCTGCTAACGTCCTCATGTTAGTGGCAGGGAAACGTTGTGAGAAAAGCATGTGGAATCGTTGTGCCTGAACCCACGTGTATCTGAGTTGAATACAGCGATTTCCAAAGTCCTTCTTCATCAGAGTGTAGCTAGGTTCCCACTCGCATGTCCGAGTGGGTAGCAGACATCTGCCTCCCATGTATACACACTTCTGAGAGTTGAGCTTATGGCCTGTAAGCCTACCTCCTGCCTGCAGCTACCTTTCGCTTCCAAAAGGCCTAGGCTCGCTGCTTCATCGAAGTGTTCGGAGAGGTAACTGGAATCTCCCGGCACACAAGACTAGTGCCACCAAGCTCAATCCAGCGATTTCCCAGTAATTCCTGGGGTAGACTGGTGCTACATACTAAGTTCCATATGTGAGAAGGTAGCTGAACGCCTTGTCCAAAATCATCTTACTGCTGAGAGTTGAGCTCACCCTCAGTCCCTCACAGTTCCACACTGCCTGCAGAGTGAGTTTCCCACGTCTTCACCAGAGACTTTTGCCAGAGGCTTCTGAGACGCAAGTTAACAATGCACACCTGGACGGTTTCTCCAGGTGCAGTAGAGTGGTAATCTGGGAACCTCCTTACTCAGAATACTGCTACCTTCACACTGTCATAAGAATGCAGCTAGTTGAGAGCTGGCTTCTAGGCAAGCTTCCCTGTGAGAGCTGAGGACAGGGCAGAACCCTCCCGCATCCTGCCTGACTGTAGACGTACCTGCTAATCTCCTTATGTTAGTGGCTGGGATGTGTTGAGGGAAAAGCATGTGTAAGCATTGGGCCTGAACTCCCGTGTATCTGAGTTGAATACAGCGATTTCCAACATCCTTCTTCAATAGGAGTGTAGCTAGGTTCCAACTCCCATGTCCGAGTGGGTAGCAGACATCTGCCTCCCATGCATACACACTTCTGAGAGTTGAGCTTATGGCCTGTAACCCTACATCCTGCCTGCCGCTACCTTTCGCTTCCAAAAGGCCTAGGCTCGCTGCTTGACGCAAGTGTTGGGAGAGGTAACTGGAATCTCCCGGCACACAAGACGAGTGCCTCCAAGCTCAATCAAGCGATTTCCTAGTAATTCCTGGGGTAGACTGGTGCTACATACTAAGTTCCATATGTGAGTATGTAGTTGAACGCCTTGTCCAAAAACATCTTACTTCTCAGAGTTGAGCTCACCCTCAGTCCCTCAGAGTTCCACACTGCCTGCAGAGTGAGTTTCGCACGTCTTCACCAGAGACGTTTGCCAGAGGCTTCTGAGACGCAAGTTAACAATGCAGACCTGGAGGGTATCTCCAGGTCCAGTAGAGTGGTAACCTGGGAACCTCCTGTCTCAGAATCCTGCTACCTTCACCCTGCCATAAGAATGCAGCTAGTTGACAGCTGGCTTCAAGGCCTGCTTCCCTGTGAGAGCGAAGGACAGGGCACAACCCTCCCGCATCCTGCTTGACTGTAGAAGGAGCTGCTAACGTCCTCATGTTAGTGGCAGGGAAACGTTGTGAGAAAAGCATGTGGAATCGTTGTGCCTGAACCCACGTGTATCTGAGTTGAATACAGCGATTTCCAAAGTCCTTCTTCATCAGAGTGTAGCTAGGTTCCCACTCGCATGTCCGAGTGGGTAGCAGACATCTGCCTCCCATGTATACACACTTCTGAGAGTTGAGCTTATGGCCTGTAAGCCTACCTCCTGCCTGCAGCTACCTTTCGCTTCCAAAAGGCCTAGGCTCGCTGCTTCATCGAAGTGTTCGGAGAGGTAACTGGAATCTCCCGGCACACAAGACTAGTGCCACCAAGCTCAATCCAGCGATTTCCCAGTAATTCCTGGGGTAGACTGGTGCTACATACTAAGTTCCATATGTGAGAAGGTAGCTGAACGCCTTGTCCAAAATCATCTTACTGCTGAGAGTTGAGCTCACCCTCAGTCCCTCACAGTTCCACACTGCCTGCAGAGTGAGTTTCCCACGTCTTCACCAGAGACTTTTGCCAGAGGCTTCTGAGACGCAAGTTAACAATGCACACCTGGACGGTATCTCCAGGTGCAGTAGAGTGGTAATCTGGGAACCTCCTTACTCAGAATACTGCTACCTTCACACTGTCATAAGAATGCAGCTAGTTGAGAGCTGGCTTCTAGGCAAGCTTCCCTGTGAGAGCTGAGGACAGGGCAGAACCCTCCCGCATCCTGCCTGACTGTAGACGTACCTGCTAACCTCCTTATGTTAGTGGCTGGGATGGGTTGCGGGAAAAGCATGTGTAAGCATTGGGCCTGAACTCCCGTGTATCTGAGTTGAATACAGCGATTTCCAACATCCTTCTTCAATACGAGTGTAGCTAGGTTCCTACTCCCATGTCCGAGTGGGCAGCAGACATCTGCCTCCCATGCATACACACTTCTGAGAGTTGAGCTTCTGGCCTGTAACCCTACATCCTGCCTGCCGCTATCTTTCGCTTCCAAAAGGCCTAGGCTCGCTGCTTGACGCAAGTGTTGGGATAGGTAACTGGAATCTCCCGGCACACAAGACGAGTGCCTCCAAGCTCAATCAAGCGATTTCCTAGTAATTCCTGGGGTAGACTGGTGCTACATACTAAGTTCCATACGTGAGTAGGTAGTTGAACGCCTTGTCCAAAAACATCTTACTTCTGAGAGTTGAGCTCACCCTCAGTCCCTCACAGTTCCACACTGCCTGCAGAGTGAGTTTCGCACGTCTTCACCAGAGACGTTTGCCAGAGGCTTCTGAGACGCAAGTTAACAATGCAGACCTGGAGGGTATCTCCAGGTCCAGTAGAGTGGTAACCTGGGAACCTCCTGTCTCAGAATCCTGCTACCTTCACCCTGCCATAAGAATGCAGCTAGTTGACAGCTGGCTTCAAGGCCTGCTTCCCTGTGAGAGCTAAGGACAGGGCACAACCCTCCCGCATCCTGCTTGACTGTAGAAGGAGCTGCTAACGTCCTCATGTTAGTGGCAGGGAAACGTTGTGAGAAAAGCATGTGGAATCGTTGTGCCTGAACCCACGTGTATCTGAGTTGAATACAGCGATTTCCAAAGTCCTTCTTCATCAGAGTGTAGCTAGGTTCCCACTCGCATGTCCGAGTGGGTAGCAGACATCTGCCTCCCATGTATACACACTTCTGAGAGTTGAGCTTATGGCCTGTAAGCCTACCTCCTGCCTGCAGCTAACTTTCGCTTCCAAAAGGCCTAGGCTCGCTGCTTCACCGAAGTGTTGGGAGAGGTAACTGGAATCTCCCGGCACACAAGACTAGTGCCACCAAGCTCAATCCAGCGATTTCCCAGTAATTCCTGGGGTAGACTGGTGCTACATACTAAGTTCCATATGTGAGAAGGTAGCTGAACGCCTTGTCCAAAATCATCTTACTGCTGAGAGTTGAGCTCACCCTCAGTCCCTCACAGTTCCACACTGCCTGCAGAGTGAGTTTCCCACGTCTTCACCAGAGACTTTTGCCAAAGGCTTCTGAGACGCAAGTTAACAATGCACACCTGGACGGTATCTCCAGGTGCAGTAGAGTGGTAATCTGGGAACCTCCTTACTCAGAATACTGCTACCTTCACACTGTCATAAGAATGCAGCTAGTTGAGAGCTGGCTTCTAGGCAAGCTTCCCTGTGAGAGCTGAGGACAGGGCAGAACCCTCCCGCATCCTGCCTGACTGTAGACGTACCTGCTAACCTCCTTATGTTAGTGGCTGGGATGGGTTGCGGGAAAAGCATGTGTAAGCATTGGGCCTGAACTCCCGTGTATCTGAGTTGAATACAGCGATTTCCAACATCCTTCTTCAATAGGAGTGTAGCTAGGTTCCAACTCCCATGTCCGAGTGGGTAGCAGACATCTGCCTCCCATGCATACACACTTCTGAGAGTTGAGCTTATGGCCTGTAACCCTACATCCTGCCTGCCGCTACCTTTCGCTTCCAAAAGGCCTAGGCTCGCTGCTTGACGCAAGTGTTGGGAGAGGTAACTGGAATCTCCCGGCACACAAGACGAGTGCCTCCAAGCTCAATCAAGCGATTTCCTAGTAATTCCTCGTGTAGACTGGTGCTACATACTAAGTTCCATACGTGAGTAGGTAGTTGAACGCCTTGTCCAAAAACATCTTACTTCTGAGAGTTGAGCTCACCCTCAGTCCCTCACAGTTCCACACTGCCTGCAGAGTGAGTTTCGCACGTCTTCACCAGAGACGTTTGCCAGAGGCTTCTGAGACGCAAGTTAACAATGCAGACCTGGAGGGTATCTCCAGGTCCAGTAGAGTGGTAACCTGGGAACCTCCTGTCTCAGAATCCTGCTACCTTCACCCTGCCATAAGAATGCAGCTTGTTGACAGCTGGCTTCAAGGCCTGCTTCCCTGTGAGAGCTAAGGACAGGGCACAACCCTCCCGCATCCTGCTTGACTGTAGAAGGCGCTGCTAACGTCCTCATGTTAGTGGCAGGGAAACGTTGTGAGAAAAGCATGTGGAATCGTTGTGCCTGAACCCACGTGTATCTGAGTTGAATACAGCGATTTCCAAAGTCCTTCTTCATCAGAGTGTAGCTAGGTTCCCACTCGCATGTCCGAGTGGGTAGCAGACATCTGCCTCCCATGTATACACACTTCTGAGAGTTGAGCTTATGGCCTGTAAGCCTACCTCCTGCCTGCAGCTACCTTTCGCTTCCAAAAGGCCTAGGCTCGCTGCTTCATCGAAGTGTTCGGAGAGGTAACTGGAATCTCCCGGCACACAAGACTAGTGCCACCAAGCTCAATCCAGCGATTTCCCAGTAATTCCTGGGGTAGACTGGTGCTACATACTAAGTTCCATATGTGAGAAGGTAGCTGAACGCCTTGTCCAAAATCATCTTACTGCTGAGAGTTGAGCTCACCCTCAGTCCCTCACAGTTCCACACTGCCTGCAGAGTGAGTTTCCCACGTCTTCACCAGAGACTTTTGCCAGAGGCTTCTGAGACGCAAGTTAACAATGCACACCTGGACGGTATCTCCAGGTGCAGTAGAGTGGTAATCTGGGAACCTCCTTACTCAGAATACTGCTACCTTCACACTGTCATAAGAATGCAGCTAGTTGAGAGCTGGCTTCTAGGCAAGCTTCCCTGTGAGAGCTGAGGACAGGGCAGAACCCTCCCGCATCCTGCCTGACTGTAGACGTACCTGCTAACCTCCTTATGTTAGTGGCTGGGATGGGTTGAGGGAAAAGCATGTGTAAGCATTGGGCCTGAACTCCCGTGTATCTGAGTTGAATACAGCGATTTCCAACATCCTTCTTCAATAGGAGTGTAGCTAGGTTCCAACTCCCATGTCCGAGTGGGTAGCAGACATCTGCCTCCCATGCATACACACTTCTGAGAGTTGAGCTTATGGCCTGTAACCCTACATCCTGCCTGCCGCTACCTTTCGCTTCCAAAAGGCCTAGGCTCGCTGCTTGACGCAAGTGTTGGGAGAGGTAACTGGAATCTCCCGGCACACAAGACGAGTGCCTCCAAGCTCAATCAAGCGATTTCCTAGTAATTCCTGGGGTAGACTGGTGCTACATACTAAGTTCCATATGTGAGTATGTAGTTGAACGCCTTGTCCAAAAACATCTTACTTCTCAGAGTTGAGCTCACCCTCAGTCCCTCAGAGTTCCACACTGCCTGCAGAGTGAGTTTCGCACGTCTTCACCAGAGACGTTTGCCAGAGGCTTCTGAGACGCAAGTTAACAATGCAGACCTGGAGGGTATCTCCAGGTCCAGTAGAGTGGTAACCTGGGAACCTCCTGTCTCAGAATCCTGCTACCTTCACCCTGCCATAAGAATGCAGCTAGTTGACAGCTGGCTTCAAGGCCTGCTTCCCTGTGAGAGCTAAGGACAGGGCACAACCCTCCCGCATCCTGCTTGACTGTAGAAGGCGCTGCTAACGTCCTCATGTTAGTGGCAGGGAAACGTTGTGAGAAAAGCATGTGGAATCGTTGTGCCTGAACCCACGTGTATCTGAGTTGAATACAGCGATTTCCAAAGTCCTTCTTCATCAGAGTGTAGCTAGGTTCCCACTCGCATGTCCGAGTGGGTAGCAGACATCTGCCTCCCATGTATACACACTTCTGAGAGTTGAGCTTATGGCCTGTAAGCCTACCTCCTGCCTGCAGCTACCTTTCGCTTCCAAAAGGCCTAGGCTCGCTGCTTCACCGAAGTGTTGGGAGAGGTAACTGGAATCTCCCGGCACACAAGACTAGTGCCACCAAGCTCAATCCAGCGATTTCCCAGTAATTCCTGGGGTAGACTGGTGCTACATACTAAGTTCCATATGTCAGAAGGTAGCTGAACGCCTTGTCCAAAATCATCTTACTGCTGAGAGTTGAGCTCACCCTCAGTCCCTCACAGTTCCACACTGCCTGCAGAGTGAGTTTCCCACGTCTTCACCAGAGACTTTTGCCAGAGGCTTCTGAGACGCAAGTTAACAATGCACACCTGGACGGTATCTCCAGGTGCAGTAGAGTGGTAATCTGGGAACCTCCTTACTCAGAATACTGCTACCTTCACACTGTCATAAGAATGCAGCTAGTTGAGAGCTGGCTTCTAGGCAAGCTTCCCTGTGAGAGCTGAGGACAGGGCAGAACCCTCCCGCATCCTGCCTGACTGTCGACGTACCTGCTAACCTCCTTATGTTAGTGGCTGGGATGGGTTGCGGGAAAAGCATGTGTAAGCATTGGGCCTGAACTCCCGTGTATCTGAGTTGAATACAGCGATTTCCAACATCCTTCTTCAATAGGAGTGTAGCTAGGTTCCAACTCCCATGTCCGAGTGGGTAGCAGACATCTGCCTCCCATGCATACACACTTCTGAGAGTTGAGCTTATGGCCTGTAACCCTACATCCTGCCTGCCGCTACCTTTCGCTTCCAAAAGGCCTAGGCTCGCTGCTTGACGCAAGTGTTGGGAGAGGTACCTTGAATCTCCCGGCACACAAGACGAGTGCCTCCAAGCTCAATCAAGCGATTTCCTAGTAATTCCTGGGGTAGACTGGTGCTACATACTAAGTTCCATACGTGAGTATGTAGTTGAACGCCTTGTCCAAAAACATCTTACTTCTGAGATTTGAGCTCACCCTCAGTCCCTCACAGTTCCACACTGCCTGCAGAGTGAGTTTCGCACGTCTTCACCAGAGACGTTTGCCAGAGGCTTCTGAGACGCAAGTTAACAATGCAGACCTGGAGGGTATCTCCAGGTCCAGTAGAGTGGTAACCTGGGAACCTCCTGTCTCAGAATCCTGCTACCTTCACCCTGCCATAAGAATGCAGCTTGTTGACAGCTGGCTTCAAGGCCTGCTTCCCTGTGAGAGCTAAGGACAGGGCACAACCCTCCCGCATCCTGCTTGACTGTAGAAGGCGCTGCTAACGTCCTCATGTTAGTGGCAGGGAAACGTTGTGAGAAAAGCATGTGGAATCGTTGTGCCTGAACCCACGTGTATCTGAGTTGAATACAGCGATTTCCAAAGTCCTTCTTCATCAGAGTGTAGCTAGGTTCCCACTCGCATGTCCGAGTGGGTAGCAGACATCTGCCTCCCATGTATACACACTTCTGAGAGTTGAG
Source organism: Canis aureus (assembly GCF_053574225.1). Lineage (NCBI taxonomy): Eukaryota > Metazoa > Chordata > Mammalia > Carnivora > Canidae > Canis > Canis aureus. The sequence continues at coordinate 1,165,813 of NW_027554420.1, read as the reverse complement.
CTTATGGCCTGTAAGCCTACCTCCTGCCTGCAGCTACCTTTCGCTTCCAAAAGGCCTAGGCTCGCTGCTTCATCGAAGTGTTCGGAGAGGTAACTGGAATCTCCCGGCACACAAGACTAGTGCCACCAAGCTCAATCCAGCGATTTCCCAGTAATTCCTGGGGTAGACTGGTGCTACATACTAAGTTCCATATGTGAGAAGGTAGCTGAACGCCTTGTCCAAAATCATCTTACTGCTGAGAGTTGAGCTCACCCTCAGTCCCTCACAGTTCCACACTGCCTGCAGAGTGAGTTTCCCACGTCTTCACCAGAGACTTTTGCCAGAGGCTTCTGAGACGCAAGTTAACAATGCACACCTGGACGGTATCTCCAGGTGCAGTAGAGTGGTAATCTGGGAACCTCCTTACTCAGAATACTGCTACCTTCACACTGTCATAAGAATGCAGCTAGTTGAGAGCTGGCTTCTAGGCAAGCTTCCCTGTGAGAGCTGAGGACAGGGCAGAACCCTCCCGCATCCTGCCTGACTGTAGACGTACCTGCTAACCTCCTTATGTTAGTGGCTGGGATGGGTTGAGGGAAAAGCATGTGTAAGCATTGGGCCTGAACTCCCGTGTATCTGAGTTGAATACAGCGATTTCCAACATCCTTCTTCAATAGGAGTGTAGCTAGGTTCCAACTCCCATGTCCGAGTGGGTAGCAGACATCTGCCTCCCATGCATACACACTTCTGAGAGTTGAGCTTATGGCCTGTAACCCTACATCCTGCCTGCCGCTACCTTTCGCTTCCAAAAGGCCTAGGCTCGCTGCTTGACGCAAGTGTTGGGAGAGGTAACTGGAATCTCCCGGCACACAAGACGAGTGCCTCCAAGCTCAATCAAGCGATTTCCTAGTAATTCCTGGGGTAGACTGGTGCTACATACTAAGTTCCATACGTGAGTAGGTAGTTGAACGCCTTGTCCAAAAACATCTTACTTCTGAGAGTTGAGCTCACCCTCAGTCCCTCACAGTTCCACACTGCCTGCAGAGTGAGTTTCGCACGTCTTCACCAGAGACGTTTGCCAGAGGCTTCTGAGACGCAAGTTAACAATGCAGACCTGGAGGGTATCTCCAGGTCCAGTAGAGTGGTAACCTGGGAACCTCCTGTCTCAGAATACTGCTACCTTCACCCTGCCATAAGAATGCAGCTAGTTGACAGCTGGCTTCAAGGCCTGCTTCCCTGTGAGAGCTAAGGACAGGGCACAACCCTCCCGCATCCTGCTTGACTGTAGAAGGAGCTGCTAACGTCCTCATATTAGTGGCAGGGAAACGTTGTGAGAAAAGCATGTGGAATCGTTGTGCCTGAACCCACGTGTATCTGAGTTGAATACAGCGATTTCCAAAGTCCTTCTTCATCAGAGTGTAGCTAGGTTCCCACTCGCATGTCCGAGTGGGTAGCAGACATCTGCCTCCCATGTATACACACTTCTGAGAGTTGAGCTTATGGCCTGTAAGCCTACCTCCTGCCTGCAGCTACCTTTCGCTTCCAAAAGGCCTAGGCTCGCTGCTTCATCGAAGTGTTCGGAGAGGTAACTGGAATCTCCCGGCACACAAGACTAGTGCCACCAAGCTCAATCCAGCGATTTCCCAGTAATTCCTGGGGTAGACTGGTGCTACATACTAAGTTCCATATGTGAGAAGGTAGCTGAACGCCTTGTCCAAAATCATCTTACTGCTGAGAGTTGAGCTCACCCTCAGTCCCTCACAGTTCCACACTGCCTGCAGAGTGAGTTTCCCACGTCTTCACCAGAGACTTTTGCCAGAGGCTTCTGAGACGCAAGTTAACAATGCACACCTGGACGGTATCTCCAGGTGCAGTAGAGTGGTAATCTGGGAACCTCCTTACTCAGAATACTGCTACCTTCACACTGTCATAAGAATGCAGCTAGTTGAGAGCTGGCTTCTAGGCAAGCTTCCCTGTGAGAGCTGAGGACAGGGCAGAACCCTCCCGCATCCTGCCTGACTGTAGACGTACCCGCTAACCTCCTTATGTTAGTGGCTGGGATGGGTTGCGGGAAAAGCATGTGTAAGCATTGGGCCTGAACTCCCGTGTATCTGAGTTGAATACAGCGATTTCCAACATCCTTCTTCAATAGGAGTGTAGCTACGTTCCTACTCCCATGTCCGAGTGGGCAGCAGACATCTGCCTCCCATGCATACACACTTCTGAGAGTTGAGCTTATGGCCTGTAACCCTACATCCTGCCTGCCGCTACCTTTCGCTTCCAAAAGGCCTAGGCTCGCTGCTTGACGCAAGTGTTGGGAGAGGTAACTGGAATCTCCCGGCACACAAGACGAGTGCCTCCAAGCTCAATCAAGCGATTTCCTAGTAATTCCTGGGGTAGACTGATGCTACATACTAAGTTCCATACGTGAGTAGGTAGTTGAAAGCCTTGTCCAAAAACATCTTACTTCTGAGAGTTGAGCTCACCCTCAGTCCCTCACAGTTCCACACTGCCTGCAGAGTGAGTTTCGCACGTCTTCACCAGAGACGTTTGCCAGAGGCTTCTGAGACGCATGTTAACAATGCAGACCTGGAGGGTATCTCCAGGTCCAGTAGAGTGGTAACCTGGGAACCTCCTGTCTCAGAATCCTGCTACCTTCACCCTGCCATAAGAATGCAGCTAGTTGACAGCTGGCTTCAAGGCCTGCTTCCCTGTGAGAGCTAAGGACAGGGCACAACCCTCCCGCATCCTGCTTGACTGTAGAAGGAGCTGCTAACGTCCTCATGTTAGTGGCAGGGAAACGTTGTGAGAAAAGCATGTGGAATCGTTGTGCCTGAACCCACGTGTATCTGAGTTGAATACAGCGATTTCCAAAGTCCTTCTTCATCAGAGTGTAGCTAGGTTCCCACTCGCATGTCCGAGTGGGTAGCAGACATCTGCCTCCCATGTATACACACTTCTGAGAGTTGAGCTTATGGCCTGTAAGCCTACCTCCTGCCTGCAGCTACCTTTCGCTTCCAAAAGGCCTAGGCTCGCTGCTTCACCGAAGTGTTGGGAGAGGTAACTGGAATCTCCCGGCACACAAGACTAGTGCCACCAAGCTCAATCCAGCGATTTCCCAGTAATTCCTGGGGCAGACTGGTGCTATATACTAAGTTCCATATGTGAGAAGGTAGCTGAACGCCTTGTCCAAAATCATCTTACTGCTGAGAGTTGAGCTCACCCTCAGTCCCTCACAGTTCCACACTGCCTGCAGAGTGAGTTTCCCACGTCTTCACCAGAGACTTTTGCCAGAGGCTTCTGAGACGCAAGTTAACAATGCACACCTGGACGGTATCTCCAGGTGCAGTAGAGTGGTAATCTGGGAACCTCCTTACTCAGAATACTGCTACCTTCACACTGTCATAAGAATGCAGCTAGTTGAGAGCTGGCTTCTAGGCAAGCTTCCCTGTGAGAGCTGAGGACAGGGCAGAACCCTCCCGTATCCTGCCTGACTGTAGACGTACCTGCTAACCTCCTTATGTTAGTGGCTGGGATGGGTTGCGGGAAAAGCATGTGTAAGCATTGGGCCTGAACTCCCGTGTATCTGAGTTGAATACAGCGATTTCCAACATCCTTCTTCAATAGGAGTGTAGCTAGGTTCCAACTCCCATGTCCGAGTGGGTAGCAGACATCTGCCTCCCATGCATACACACTTCTGAGAGTTGAGCTTATGGCCTGTAACCCTACATCCTGCCTGCCGCTACCTTTCGCTTCCAAAAGGCCTAGGCTCGCTGCTTGACGCAAGTGTTGGGAGAGGTAACTGGAATCTCCCGGCACACAAGACGAGTGCCTCCAAGCTCAATCAAGCGATTTCCTAGTAATTCCTGGGGTAGACTGGTGCTACATACTAAGTTCCATACGTGAGTATGTAGTTGAACGCCTTGTCCAAAAACATCTTACTTCTCAGAGTTGAGCTCACCCTCAGTCCCTCACAGTTCCACACTGCCTGCAGAGTGAGTTTCGCACGTCTTCACCAGAGACGTTTGCCAGAGGCTTCTGAGACGCAAGTTAACAATGCAGACCTGGAGGGTATCTCCAGGTCCAGTAGAGTGGTAACCTGGGAACCTCCTGTCTCAGAATCCTGCTACCTTCACCCTGCCATAAAAATGCAGCTTGTTGACAGCTGGCTTCAAGGCCTGCTTCCCTGTGAGAGCTAAGGACAGGGCACAACCCTCCCGCATCCTGCTTGACTGTAGAAGGCGCTGCTAACGTCCTCATGTTAGTGGCAGGGAAACGTTGTGAGAAAAGCATGTGGAATCGTTGTGCCTGAACCCACGTGTATCTGAGTTGAATACAGCGATTTCCAAAGTCCTTCTTCATCAGAGTGTAGCTAGGTTCCCACTCGCATGTCCGAGTGGGTAGCAGACATCTGCCTCCCATGTATACACACTTCTGAGAGTTGAGCTTATGGCCTGTAAGCCTACCTCCTGCCTGCAGCTACCTTTCGCTTCCAAAAGGCCTAGGCTCGCTGCTTCATCGAAGTGTTCGGAGAGGTAACTGGAATCTCCCGGCACACAAGACTAGTGCCACCAAGCTCAATCCAGCGATTTCCCAGTAATTCCTGGGGTAGACTGGTGCTACATACTAAGTTCCATATGTGAGAAGGTAGCTGAACGCCTTGTCCAAAATCATCTTACTGCTGAGAGTTGAGCTCACCCTCAGTCCCTCACAGTTCCACACTGCCTGCAGAGTGAGTTTCCCACGTCTTCACCAGAGACTTTTGCCAGAGGCTTCTGAGACGCAAGTTAACAATGCACACCTGGACGGTATCTCCAGGTGCAGTAGAGTGGTAATCTGGGAACCTCCTTACTCAGAATACTGCTACCTTCACACTGTCATAAGAATGCAGCTAGTTGAGAGCTGGCTTCTAGGCAAGCTTCCCTGTGAGAGCTGAGGACAGGGCAGAACCCTCCCGCATCCTGCCTGACTGTAGACGTACCTGCTAACCTCCTTATGTTAGTGGCTGGGATGGGTTGCGGGAAAAGCATGTGTAAGCATTGGGCCTGAACTCCCGTGTATCTGAGTTGAATACAGCGATTTCCAACATCCTTCTTCAATAGGAGTGTAGCTAGGTTCCAACTCCCATGTCCGAGTGGGTAGCAGACATCTGCCTCCCATGCATACACACTTCTGAGAGTTGAGCTTATGGCCTGTAACCCTACATCCTGCCTGCCGCTACCTTTCGCTTCCAAAAGGCCTAGGCTCGCTGCTTGACGCAAGTGTTTGGAGAGGTAACTGGAATCTCCCGGCACACAAGACGAGTGCCTCCAAGCTCAATCAAGCGATTTCCTAGTAATTCCTGGGGTAGACTGGTGCTACATACTAAGTTCCATACGTGAGTATGTAGTTGAACGCCTTGTCCAAAAACATCTTACTTCTGAGAGTTGAGCACACCCTCAGTCCCTCACAGTTCCACACTGCCTGCAGAGTGAGTTTCGCACGTCTTCACCAGAGACGTTTGCCAGAGGCTTCTGAGACGCAAGTTAACAATGCAGACCTGGAGGGTATCTCCAGGTCCAGTAGAGTGGTAACCTGGGAACCTCCTGTCTCAGAATCCTGCTACTTTCACCCTGCCATAAGAATGCAGCTAGTTGACAGCTGGCTTCAAGGCCTGCTTCCCTGTGAGAGCTAAGGACAGGGCACAACCCTCCCGCATCCTGCTTGACTGTAGAAGGAGCTGCTAACGTCCTCATGTTAGTGGCAGGGAAACGTTGTGAGAAAAGCATGTGGAATCGTTGTGCCTGAACCCACGTGTATCTGAGTTGAATACAGCGATTTCCAAAGTCCTTCTTCATCAGAGTGTAGCTAGGTTCCCACTCGCATGTCCGAGTGGGTAGCAGACATCTGCCTCCCATGTATACACACTTCTGAGAGTTGAGCTTATGGCCTGTAAGCCTACCTCCTGCCTGTAGCTACCTTTCGCTTCCAAAAGGCCTAGGCTCGCTGCTTCACCGAAGTGTTGGGAGAGGTAACTGGAATCTCCGGCACACAAGACTAGTGCCACCAAGCTCAATCCAGCGATTTCCCAGTAATTCCTGGGGTAGACTGGTGCTACATACTAAGTTCCATATGTCAGAAGGTAGCTGAACGCCTTGTCCAAAATCATCTTACTGCTGAGAGTTGAGCTCACCCTCAGTCCCTCACAGTTCCACACTGCCTGCAGAGTGAGTTTCCCACGTCTTCACAAGAGACTTTTGCCAGAGGCTTCTGAGACGCAAGTTAACAATGCACACCTGGACGGTGTCTCCAGGTGCAGTAGAGTGGTAATCTGGGAACCTCCTTACTCAGAATACTGCTACCTTCACACTGTCATAAGAATGCAGCTAGTTGAGAGCTGGCTTCTAGGCAAGCTTCCCTGTGAGAGCTGAGGACAGGGCAGAACCCTCCCGCATCCTGCCTGACTGTAGACGTACCTGCTAACCTCCTTATGTTAGTGGCTGGGATGGGTTGCGGGAAAAGCATGTGTAAGCATTGGGCCTGAACTCCCGTGTATCTGAGTTGAATACAGCGATTTCCAACATCCTTCTTCAATAGGAGTGTAGCTAGGTTCCAACTCCCATGTCCGAGTGGGTAGCAGACATCTGCCTCCCATGCATACACACTTCTGAGAGTTGAGCTTATGGCCTGTAACCCTACATCCTGCCTGCCGCTACCTTTCGCTTCCAAAAGGCCTAGGCTCGCTGCTTGACGCAAGTGTTGGGAGAGGTAACTGGAATCTCCCGGCACACAAGACGAGTGCCTCCAAGCTCAATCAAGCGATTTCCTAGTAATTCCTGGGGTAGACTGGTGCTACATACTAAGTTCCATACGTGAGTATGTAGTTGAACGCCTTGTCCAAAAACATCTTACTTCTGAGAGTTGAGCTCACCCTCAGTCCCTCACAGTTCCACACTGCCTGCAGAGTGAGTTTCGCACGTCTTCACCAGAGACGTTTGCCAGAGGCTTCTGAGACGCAAGTTAACAATGCAGACCTGGAGGGTATCTCCAGGTCCAGTAGAGTGGTAACCTGGGAACCTCCTGTCTCAGAATCCTGCTACCTTCACCCTGCCATAAGAATGCAGCTTGTTGACAGCTGGCTTCAAGGCCTGCTTCCCTGTGAGAGCTAAGGACAGGGCACAACCCTCCCGCATCCTGCTTGACTGTAGAAGGCGCTGCTAACGTCCTCATGTTAGTGGCAGGGAAACGTTGTGAGAAAAGCATGTGGAATCGTTGTGCCTGAACCCACGTGTATCTGAGTTGAATACAGCGATTTCCAAAGTCCTTCTTCATCAGAGTGTAGCTAGGTTCCCACTCGCATGTCCGAGTGGGTAGCAGACATCTGCCTCCCATGTATACACACTTCTGAGAGTTGAGCTTATGGCCTGTAAGCCTACCTCCTGCCTGCAGCTACCTTTCGCTTCCAAAAGGCCTAGGCTCGCTGCTTCATCGAAGTGTTCGGAGAGGTAACTGGAATCTCCCGGCACACAAGACTAGTGCCACCAAGCTCAATCCAGCGATTTCCCAGTAATTCCTGGGGTAGACTGGTGCTACATACTAAGTTCCATATGTGAGAAGGTAGCTGAACGCCTTGTCCAAAATCATCTTACTGCTGAGAGTTGAGCTCACCCTCAGTCCCTCACAGTTCCACACTGCCTGCAGAGTGAGTTTCCCACGTCTTCACCAGAGACTTTTGCCAGAGGCTTCTGAGACGCAAGTTAACAATGCACACCTGGACGGTATCTCCAGGTGCAGTAGAGTGGTAATCTGGGAACCTCCTTACTCAGAATACTGCTACCTTCACACTGTCATAAGAATGCAGCTAGTTGAGAGCTGGCTTCTAGGCAAGCTTCCCTGTGAGAGCTGAGGACAGGGCAGAACCCTCCCGCATCCTGCCTGACTGTAGACGTACCTGCTAACCTCCTTATGTTAGTGGCTGGGATGGGTTGCGGGAAAAGCATGTGTAAGCATTGGGCCTGAACTCCCGTGTATCTGAGTTGAATACAGCGATTTCCAACATCCTCTTCAATAGGAGTGTAGCTAGGTTCCAACTCCCATGTCCGAGTGGGTAGCAGACATCTGCCTCCCATGCATACACACTTCTGAGAGTTGAGCTTCTGGCCTGTAACCCTACATCCTGCCTGCCGCTACCTTTCGCTTCCAAAAGGCCTAGGCTCGCTGCTTGACGCAAGTGTTGGGAGAGGTAACTGGAATCTCCCGGCACACAAGACGAGTGCCTCCAAGCTCAATCAAGCGATTTCCTAGTAATTCCTGGGGTAGACTGGTGCTACATACTAAGTTCCATACGTGAGTAGGTAGTTGAACGCCTTGTCCAAAAACATCTTACTTCTGAGAGTTGAGCTCACCCTCAGTCCCTCACAGTTCCACACTGCCTGCAGAGTGAGTTTCGCACGTCTTCACCAGAGACGTTTGCCAGAGGCTTCTGAGACGCAAGTTAACAATGCAGACCTGGAGGGTATCTCCAGGTCCAGTAGAGTGGTAACCTGGGAACCTCCTGTCTCAGAATCCTGCTACCTTCACCCTGCCATAAGAATGCAGCTAGTTGACAGCTGGCTTCAAGGCCTGCTTCCCTGTGAGAGCTAAGGACAGGGCACAACCCTCCCGCATCCTGCTTGACTGTAGAAGGAGCTGCTAACATCCTCATGTTAGTGGCAGGGAAACGTTGTGAGAAAAGCATGTGGAATCGTTGTGCCTGAACCCACGTGTATCTGAGTTGAATACAGCGATTTCCAAAGTCCTTCTTCATCAGAGTGTAGCTAGGTTCCCACTCGCATGTCCGAGTGGGTATCAGACATCTGCCTCCCATGTATACACACTTCTGAGAGTTGAGCTTATGGCCTGTAAGCCTACCTCCTGCCTGCAGCTACCTTTCGCTTCCAAAAGGCCTAGGCTCGCTGCTTCATCGAAGTGTTCGGAGAGGTAACTGGAATCTCCCGGCACACAAGACTAGTGCCACCAAGCTCAATCCAGCGATTTCCCAGTAATTCCTGGGGTAGACTGGTGCTACATACTAAGTTCCATATGTGAGAAGGTAGCTGAACGCCTTGTCCAAAATCATCTTACTGCTGAGAGTTGAGGTCACCCTCAGTCCCTCACAGTTCCACACTGCCTGCAGAGTGAGTTTCCCACGTCTTCACCAGAGACTTTTGCCAGAGGCTTCTGAGACGCAAGTTAACAATGCACACCTGGACGGTATCTCCAGGTGCAGTAGAGTGGTAATCTGGGAACCTCCTTACTCAGAATACTGCTACCTTCACACTGTCATAAGAATGCAGCTAGTTGAGAGCTGGCTTCTAGGCAAGCTTCCCTGTGAGAGCTGAGGACAGGGCAGAACCCTCCCGCATCCTGCCTGACTGTAGACGTACCTGCTAACCTCCTTATGTTAGTGGCTGGGATGGGTTGAGGGAAAAGCATGTGTAAGCATTGGGCCTGAACTCCCGTGTATCTGAGTTGAATACAGCGATTTCCAACATCCTTCTTCAATAGGAGTGTAGCTAGGTTCCAACTCCCATGTCCGAGTGGGTAGCAGACATCTGCCTCCCATGCATACACACTTCTGAGAGTTGAGCTTATGGCCTGTAACCCTACATCCTGCCTGCCGCTACCTTTCGCTTCCAAAAGGCCTAGGCTCGCTGCTTGACGCAAGTGTTGGGAGAGGTAACTGGAATCTCCCGGTACACAAGACGAGTGCCTCCAAGCTCAATCAAGCGATTTCCTAGTAATTCCTGGGGTAGACTGGTGCTACATACTAAGTTCCATACGTGAGTATGTAGTTGAACGCCTTGTCCAAAAACATCTTACTTCTGAGAGTTGAGCTCACCCTCAGTCCCTCACAGTTCCACACTGCCTGCAGAGTGAGTTTCGCACGTCTTCACCAGAGACGTTTGCCAGAGGCTTCTGAGACGCAAGTTAACAATGCAGACCTGGAGGGTATCTCCAGGTCCAGTAGAGTGGTAACCTGGGAACCTCCTGTCTCAGAATCCTGCTACCTTCACCCTGCCATAAGAATGCAGCTTGTTGACAGCTGGCTTCAAGGCCTGCTTCCCTGTGAGAGCTAAGGACAGGGCACAACCCTCCCGCATCCTGCTTGACTGTAGAAGGCGCTGCTAACGTCCTCATGTTAGTGGCAGGGAAACGTTGTGAGAAAAGCATGTGGAATCGTTGTGCCTGAACCCACGTGTATCTGAGTTGAATACAGCGATTTCCAAAGTCCTTCTTCATCAGAGTGTAGCTAGGTTCCCACTCGCATGTCCGAGTGGGTAGCAGACATCTGCCTCCCATGTATACACACTTCTGAGAGTTGAGCTTATGGCCTGTAAGCCTACCTCCTGCCTGCAGCTACCTTTCGCTTCCAAAAGGCCTAGGCTCGCTGCTTCATCGAAGTGTTCGGAGAGGTAACTGGAATCTCCCGGCACACAAGACTAGTGCCACCAAGCTCAATCCAGCGATTTCCCAGTAATTCCTGGGGTAGACTGGTGCTACATACTAAGTTCCATATGTGAGAAGGTAGCTGAACGCCTTGTCCAAAATCATCTTACTGCTGAGAGTTGAGCTCACCCTCAGTCCCTCACAGTTCCACACTGCCTGCAGAGTGAGTTTCCCACGTCTTCACCAGAGACTTTTGCCAGAGGCTTCTGAGACGCAAGTTAACAATGCACACCTGGACGGTATCTCCAGGTGCAGTAGAGTGGTAATCTGGGAACCTCCTTACTCAGAATACTGCTACCTTCACACTGTCATAAGAATGCAGCTAGTTGAGAGCTGGCTTCTAGGCAAGCTTCCCTGTGAGAGCTGAGGACAGGGCAGAACCCTCCCGCATCCTGCCTGACTGTAGACGTACCTGCTAACCTCCTTATGTTAGTGGCTGGGATGGGTTGCGGGAAAAGCATGTGTAAGCATTGGGCCTGAACTCCCGTGTATCTGAGTTGAATACAGCGATTTCCAACATCCTTCTTCAATAGGAGTGTAGCTAGGTTCCTACTCCCATGTCCGAGTGGGCAGCAGACATCTGCCTCCCATGCATACACACTTCTGAGAGTTGAGCTTATGGCCTGTAACCCTACATCCTGCCTGCCGCTACCTTTCGCTTCCAAAAGGCCTAGGCTCGCTGCTTGACGCAAGTGTTGGGAGAGGTAACTGGAATCTCCCGGCACACAAGACGAGTGCCTCCAAGCTCAATCAAGCGATTTCCTAGTAATTCCTGGGGTAGACTGGTGCTACATACTAAGTTCCATATGTGAGAAGGTAGCTGAACGCCTTGTCCAAAATCATCTTACTGCTGAGAGTTGAGCTCACCCTCAGTCCCTCACAGTTCCACACTGCCTGCAGAGTGAGTTTCCCACGTCTTCACCAGAGACTTTTGCCAGAGGCTTCTGAGACGCAAGTTAACAATGCACACCTGGACGGTATCTCCAGGTGCAGTAGAGTGGTAATCTGGGAACCTCCTTACTCAGAATACTGCTACCTTCACACTGTCATAAGAATGCAGCTAGTTGAGAGCTGGCTTCTAGGCAAGCTTCCCTGTGAGAGCTGAGGACAGGGCAGAACCCTCCCGCATCCTGCCTGACTGTAGACGTACCTGCTAACCTCCTTATGTTAGTGGCTGGGATGGGTTGCGGGAAAAGCATGTGTAAGTATTGGGCCTGAACTCCCGTGTATCTGAGTTGAATACAGCGATTTCCAACATCCTTCTTCAATAGGAGTGTAGCTAGGTTCCAACTCCCATGTCCGAGTGGGTAGCAGACATCTGCCTCCCATGCATACACACTTCTGAGAGTTGAGCTTATGGCCTGTAACCCTACATCCTGCCTGCCGCTACCTTTCGCTTCCAAAAGGCCTAGGCTCGCTGCTTGACGCAAGTGTTGGGAGAGGTAACTGGAATCTCCCGGCACACAAGACGAGTGCCTCCAAGCTCAATCAAGCGATTTCCTAGTAATTCCTGGGGTAGACTGGTGCTACATACTAAGTTCCATACGTGAGTAGGTAGTTGAACGCCTTGTCCAAAAACATCTTACTTCTGAGAGTTGAGCTCACCCTCAGTCCCTCACAGTTCCACACTGCCTGCAGAGTGAGTTTCGCACGTCTTCACCAGAGACGTTTGCCAGAGGCTTCTGAGACGCAAGTTAACAATGCAGACCTGGAGGGTATCTCCAGGTCCAGTAGAGTGGTAACCTGGGAACCTCCTGTCTCAGAATACTGCTACCTTCACCCTGCCATAAGAATGCAGCTTGTTGACAGCTGGCTTCAAGGCCTGCTTCCCTGTGAGAGCTAAGGACAGGGCACAACCCTCCCGCATCCTGCTTGACTGTAGAAGGAGCTGCTAACGTCCTCATGTTAGTGGCAGGGAAACGTTGTGAGAAAAGCATGTGGAATCGTTGTGCCTGAACCCACGTGTATCTGAGTTGAATACAGCGATTTCCAAAGTCCTTCTTCATCAGAGTGTAGCTAGGTTCCCACTCGCATGTCCGAGTGGGTAGCAGACATCTGCCTCCCATGTATACACACTTCTGAGAGTTGAGCTTATGGCCTGTAAGCCTACCTCCTGCCTGCAGCTACCTTTCGCTTCCAAAAGGCCTAGGCTCGCTGCTTCACCGAAGTGTTCGGAGAGGTAACTGGAATCTCCCGGCACACAAGACTAGTGCCACCAAGCTCAATCCAGCGATTTCCCAGTAATTCCTGGGGTAGACTGGTGCTATATACTAAGTTCCATATGTGAGAAGGTAGCTGAACGCCTTGTCCAAAATCATCTTACTGCTGAGAGTTGAGCTCACCCTCAGTCCCTCACAGTTCCACACTGCCTGCAGAGTGAGTTTCCCACGTCTTCACCAGAGACTTTTGCCAGAGGCTTCTGAGACGCAAGTTAACAATGCACACCTGGACGGTATCTCCAGGTGCAGTAGAGTGGTAATCTGGGAACCTCCTTACTCAGAATACTGCTACCTTCACACTGTCATAAGAATGCAGCTAGTTGAGAGCTGGCTTCTAGGCAAGCTTCCCTGTGAGAGCTGAGGACAGGGCAGAACCCTCCCGCATCCTGCCTGACTGTAGACGTACCTGCTAACCTCCTTATGTTAGTGGCTGGGATGGGTTGCGGGAAAAGCATGTGTAAGTATTGGGCCTGAACTCCCGTGTATCTGAGTTGAATACAGCGATTTCCAACATCCTTCTTCAATAGGAGTGTAGCTAGGTTCCAACTCCCATGTCCGAGTGGGTAGCAGACATCTGCCTCCCATGCATACACACTTCTGAGAGTTGAGCTTATGGCCTGTAACCCTACATCCTGCCTGCCGCTACCTTTCGCTTCCAAAAGGCCTAGGCTCGCTGCTTGACGCAAGTGTTGGGAGAGGTAACTGGAATCTCCCGGCACACAAGACGAGTGCCTCCAAGCTCAATCAAGCGATTTCCTAGTAATTCCTGGGGTAGACTGGTGCTACATACTAAGTTCCATACGTGAGTATGTAGTTGAACGCCTTGTCCAAAAACATCTTACTTCTGAGAGTTGAGCTCACCCTCAGTCCCTCACAGTTCCACACTGCCTGCAGAGTGAGTTTCGCACGTCTTCACCAGAGACGTTTGCCAGAGGCTTCTGAGACGCAAGTTAACAATGCAGACCTGGAGGGTATCTCCAGGTCCAGTAGAGTGGTAACCTGGGAACCTCCTGTCTCAGAATCCTGCTACCTTCACCCTGCCATAAGAATGCAGCTTGTTGACAGCTGGCTTCAAGGCCTGCTTCCCTGTGAGAGCTAAGGACAGGGCACAACCCTCCCGCATCCTGCTTGACTGTAGAAGGCGCTGCTAACGTCCTCATGTTAGTGGCAGGGAAACGTTGTGAGAAAAGCATGTGGAATCGTTGTGCCTGAACCCACGTGTATCTGAGTTGAATACAGCGATTTCCAAAGTCCTTCTTCATCAGAGTGTAGCTAGGTTCCCACTCGCATGTCCGAGTGGGTAGCAGACATCTGCCTCCCATGTATACACACTTCTGAGAGTTGAGCTTATGGCCTGTAAGCCTACCTCCTGCCTGCAGCTACCTTTCGCTTCCAAAAGGCCTAGGCTCGCTGCTTCATCGAAGTGTTCGGAGAGGTAACTGGAATCTCCCGGCACACAAGACTAGTGCCACCAAGCTCAATCCAGCGATTTCCCAGTAATTCCTGGGGTAGACTGGTGCTACATACTAAGTTCCATATGTGAGAAGGTAGCTGAACGCCTTGTCCAAAATCATCTTACTGCTGAGAGTTGAGCTCACCCTCAGTCCCTCACAGTTCCACACTGCCTGCAGAGTGAGTTTCCCACGTCTTCACCAGAGACTTTTGCCAGAGGCTTCTGAGACGCAAGTTAACAATGCACACCTGGACGGTATCTCCAGGTGCAGTAGAGTGGTAATCTGGGAACCTCCTTACTCAGAATACTGCTACCTTCACACTGTCATAAGAATGCAGCTAGTTGAGAGCTGGCTTCTAGGCAAGCTTCCCTGTGAGAGCTGAGGACAGGGCAGAACCCTCCCGCATCCTGCCTGACTGTAGACGTACCTGCTAACCTCCTTATGTTAGTGGCTGGGATGGGTTGAGGGAAAAGCATGTGTAAGCATTGGGCCTGAACTCCCGTGTATCTGAGTTGAATACAGCGATTTCCAACATCCTTCTTCAATAGGAGTGTAGCTAGGTTCCAACTCCCATGTCCGAGTGGGTAGCAGACATCTGCCTCCCATGCATACACACTTCTGAGAGTTGAGCTTATGGCCTGTAACCCTACATCCTGCCTGCCGCTACCTTTCGCTTCCAAAAGGCCTAGGCTCGCTGCTTGACGCAAGTGTTGGGAGAGGTAACTGGAATCTCCCGGCACACAAGACGAGTGCCTCCAAGCTCAATCAAGCGATTTCCTAGTAATTCCTGGGGTAGACTGGTGCTACATACTAAGTTCCATACGTGAGTAGGTAGTTGAACGCCTTGTCCAAAAACATCTTACTTCTGAGAGTTGAGCTCACCCTCAGTCCCTCACAGTTCCACACTGCCTGCAGAGTGAGTTTCGCACGTCTTCACCAGAGACGTTTGCCAGAGGCTTCTGAGACGCAAGTTAACAATGCAGACCTGGAGGGTATCTCCAGGTCCAGTAGAGTGGTAACCTGGGAACCTCCTGTCTCAGAATACTGCTACCTTCACCCTGCCATAAGAATGCAGCTAGTTGACAGCTGGCTTCAAGGCCTGCTTCCCTGTGAGAGCTAAGGACAGGGCACAACCCTCCCGCATCCTGCTTGACTGTAGAAGGAGCTGCTAACGTCCTCATGTTAGTGGCAGGGAAACCTTGTGAGAAAAGCATGTGGAATCGTTGTGCCTGAACCCACGTGTATCTGAGTTGAATACAGCGATTTCCAAAGTCCTTCTTCATCAGAGTGTAGCTAGGTTCCCACTCGCATGTCCGAGTGGGTAGCAGACATCTGCCTCCCATGTATACACACTTCTGAGAGTTGAGCTTATGGCCTGTAAGCCTACCTCCTGCCTGCAGCTACCTTTCGCTTCCAAAAGGCCTAGGCTCGCTGCTTCACCGAAGTGTTGGGAGAGGTAACTGGAATCTCCCGGCACACAAGACTAGTGCCACCAAGCTCAATCCAGCGATTTCCCAGTAATTCCTGGGGTAGACTGGTGCTACATACTAAGTTCCATATGTGAGAAGGTAGCTGAACGCCTTGTCCAAAATCATCTTACTGCTGAGAGTTGAGCTCACCCTCAGTCCCTCACAGTTCCACACTGCCTGCAGAGTGAGTTTCCCACGTCTTCACCAGAGACTTTTGCCAGAGGCTTCTGAGACGCAAGTTAACAATGCACACCTGGACGGTATCTCCAGGTGCAGTAGAGTGGTAATCTGGGAACCTCCTTACTCAGAATACTGCTACCTTCACACTGTCATAAGAATGCAGCTAGTTGAGAGCTGGCTTCTCGGCAAGCTTCCCTGTGAGAGCTGAGGACAGGGCAGAACCCTCCCGCATCCTGCCTGACTGTAGACGTACCTGCTAACCTCCTTATGTTAGTGGCTGGGATGGGTTGCGGGAAAAGCATGTGTAAGCATTGGGCCTGAACTCCCGTGTATCTGAGTTGAATACAGCGATTTCCAACATCCTTCTTCAATAGGAGTGTAGCTAGGTTCCAACTCCCATGTCCGAGTGGGTAGCAGACATCTGCCTCCCATGCATACACACTTCTGAGAGTTGAGCTTATGGCCTGTAACCCTACATCCTGCCTGCCGCTACCTTTCGCTTCCAAAAGGCCTAGGCTCGCTGCTTGACGCAAGTGTTGGGAGAGGTAACTGGAATCTCCCGGCACACAAGACGAGTGCCTCCAAGCTCAATCAAGCGATTTCCTAGTAATTCCTGGGGTAGACTGGTGCTACATACTAAGTTCCATACGTGAGTATGTAGTTGAACGCCTTGTCCAAAAACATCTTACTTCTCAGAGTTGAGCTCACCCTCAGTCCCTCACAGTTCCACACTGCCTGCAGAGTGAGTTTCGCACGTCTTCACCAGAGACGTTTGCCAGAGGCTTCTGAGACGCAAGTTAACAATGCAGACCTGGAGGGTATCTCCAGGTCCAGTAGAGTGGTAACCTGGGAACCTCCTGTCTCAGAATCCTGCTACCTTCACCCTGCCATAAGAATGCAGCTTGTTGACAGCTGGCTTCAAGGCCTGCTTCCCTGTGAGAGCTAAGGACAGGGCACAACCCTCCCGCATCCTGCTTGACTGTAGAAGGCGCTGCTAACGTCCTCATGTTAGTGGCAGGGAAACGTTGTGAGAAAAGCATGTGGAATCGTTGTGCCTGAACCCACGTGTATCTGAGTTGAATACAGCGATTTCCAAAGTCCTTCTTCATCAGAGTGTAGCTAGGTTCCCACTCGCATGTCCGAGTGGGTAGCAGACATCTGCCTCCCATGTATACACACTTCTGAGAGTTGAGCTTATGGCCTGTAAGCCTACCTCCTGCCTGCAGCTACCTTTCGCTTCCAAAAGGCCTAGGCTCGCTGCTTCATCGAAGTGTTCGGAGAGGTAACTGGAATCTCCCGGCACACAAGACTAGTGCCACCAAGCTCAATCCAGCGATTTCCCAGTAATTCCTGGGGTAGACTGGTGCTACATACTAAGTTCCATATGTGAGAAGGTAGCTGAACGCCTTGTCCAAAATCATCTTACTGCTGAGAGTTGAGCTCACCCTCAGTCCCTCACAGTTCCACACTGCCTGCAGAGTGAGTTTCCCACGTCTTCACCAGAGACTTTTGCCAGAGGCTTCTGAGACGCAAGTTAACAATGCACACCTGGACGGTATCTCCAGGTGCAGTAGAGTGGTAATCTGGGAACCTCCTTACTCAGAATACTGCTACCTTCACACTGTCATAAGAATGCAGCTAGTTGAGAGCTGGCTTCTAGGCAAGCTTCCCTGTGAGAGCTGAGGACAGGGCAGAACCCTCCCGCATCCTGCCTGACTGTAGACGTACCTGCTAACCTCCTTATGTTAGTGGCTGGGATGTGTTGCGGGAAAAGCATGTGTAAGCATTGGGCCTGAACTCCCGTGTATCTGAGTTGAATACAGCGATTTCCAACATCCTTCTTCAATAGGAGTGTAGCTAGGTTCCAACTCCCATGTCCGAGTGGGTAGCAGACATCTGCCTCCCATGCATACACACTTCTGAGAGTTGAGCTTATGGCCTGTAACCCTACATCCTGCCTGCCGCTACCTTTCGCTTCCAAAAGGCCTAGGCTCGCTGCTTGACGCAAGTGTTGGGAGAGGTAACTGGAATCTCCCGGCACACAAGACGAGTGCCTCCAAGCTCAATCAAGCGATTTCCTAGTAATTCCTGGGGTAGACTGGTGCTACATACTAAGTTCCATACGTGAGTATGTAGTTGAACGCCTTGTCCAAAAACATCTTACTTCTGAGAGTTGAGCTCACCCTCAGTCCCTCACAGTTCCACACTGCCTGCAGAGTGAGTTTCGCACGTCTTCACCAGAGACGTTTGCCAGAGGCTTCTGAGACGCAAGTTAACAATGCAGACCTGGAGGGTATCTCCAGGTCCAGTAGAGTGGTAACCTGGGAACCTCCTGTCTCAGAATCCTGCTACCTTCACCCTGCCATAAGAATGCAGCTAGTTGACAGCTGGCTTCAAGGCCTGCTTCCCTGTGAGAGCTAAGGACAGGGCACAACCCTCCCGCATCCTGCTTGACTGTAGAAGGAGCTGCTAACGTCCTCATGTTAGTGGCAGGGAAACGTTGTGAGAAAAGCATGTGGAATCGTTGTGCCTGAACCCACGTGTATCTGAGTTGAATACAGCGATTTCCAAAGTCCTTCTTCATCAGAGTGTAGCTAGGTTCCCACTCGCATGTCCGAGTGGGTAGCAGACATCTGCCTCCCATGTATACACACTACTGAGAGTTGAGCTTATGGCCTGTAAGCCTACCTCCTGCCTGTAGCTACCTTTCGCTTCGAAAAGGCCTAGGCTCGCTGCTTCACCGAAGTGTTGGGAGAGGTAACTGGAATCTCCGGCACACAAGACTAGTGCCACCAAGCTCAATCCAGCGATTTCCCAGTAATTCCTGGGGTAGACTGGTGCTACATACTAAGTTCCATATGTGAGAAGGTAGCTGAACGCCTTGTCCAAAATCATCTTACTGCTGAGAGTTGAGCTCACCCTCAGTCCCTCACAGTTCCACACTGCCTGCAGAGTGAGTTTCCCACGTCTTCACCAGAGACTTTTGCCAGAGGCTTCTGAGACGCAAGTTAACAATGCACACCTGGACGGTGTCTCCAGGTGCAGTAGAGTGGTAATCTGGGAACCTCCTTACTCAGAATACTGCTACCTTCACACTGTCATAAGAATGCAGCTAGTTGAGAGCTGGCTTCTAGGCAAGCTTCCCTGTGAGAGCTGAGGACAGGGCAGAACCCTCCCGCATCCTGCCTGACTGTAGACGTACCTGCTAACCTCCTTATGTTAGTGGCTGGGATGGGTTGCGGGAAAAGCATGTGTAAGCATTGGGCCTGAACTCCCGTGTATCTGAGTTGAATACAGCGATTTCCAACATCCTTCTTCAATAGGAGTGTAGCTAGGTTCCAACTCCCATGTCCGAGTGGGTAGCAGACATCTGCCTCCCATGCATACACACTTCTGAGAGTTGAGCTTATGGCCTGTAACCCTACATCCTGCCTGCCGCTACCTTTCGCTTCCAAAAGGCCTAGGCTCGCTGCTTGACGCAAGTGTTGGGAGAGGTAACTGGAATCTCCCGGCACACAAGACGAGTGCCTCCAAGCTCAATCAAGCGATTTCCTAGTAATTCCTGGGGTAGACTGGTGCTACATACTAAGTTCCATACGTGAGTATGTAGTTGAACGCCTTGTCCAAAAACATCTTACTTCTCAGAGTTGAGCTCACCCTCAGTCCCTCACAGTTCCACACTGCCTGCAGAGTGAGTTTCGCACGTCTTCACCAGAGACGTTTGCCAGAGGCTTCTGAGACGCAAGTTAACAATGCAGACCTGGAGGGTATCTCCAGGTCCAGTAGAGTGGTAACCTGGGAACCTCCTGTCTCAGAATCCTGCTACCTTCACCCTGCCATAAGAATGCAGCTTGTTGACAGCTGGCTTCAAGGCCTGCTTCCCTGTGAGAGCTAAGGACAGGGCACAACCCTCCCGCATCCTGCTTGACTGTAGAAGGCGCTGCTAACGTCCTCATGTTAGTGGCAGGGAAACGTTGTGAGAAAAGCATGTGGAATCGTTGTGCCTGAACCCACGTGTATCTGAGTTGAATACAGCGATTTCCAAAGTCCTTCTTCATCAGAGTGTAGCTAGGTTCCCACTCGCATGTCCGAGTGGGTAGCAGACATCTGCCTCCCATGTATACACACTTCTGAGAGTTGAGCTTATGGCCTGTAAGCCTACCTCCTGCCTGCAGCTACCTTTCGCTTCCAAAAGGCCTAGGCTCGCTGCTTCATCGAAGTGTTCGGAGAGGTAACTGGAATCTCCCGGCACACAAGACTAGTGCCACCAAGCTCAATCCAGCGATTTCCCAGTAATTCCTGGGGTAGACTGGTGCTACATACTAAGTTCCATATGTGAGAAGGTAGCTGAACGCCTTGTCCAAAATCATCTTACTGCTGAGAGTTGAGCTCACCCTCAGTCCCTCACAGTTCCACACTGCCTGCAGAGTGAGTTTCCCACGTCTTCACCAGAGACTTTTGCCAGAGGCTTCTGAGACGCAAGTTAACAATGCACACCTGGACGGTATCTCCAGGTGCAGTAGAGTGGTAATCTGGGAACCTCCTTACTCAGAATACTGCTACCTTCACACTGTCATAAGAATGCAGCTAGTTGAGAGCTGGCTTCTAGGCAAGCTTCCCTGTGAGAGCTGAGGACAGGGCAGAACCCTCCCGCATCCTGCCTGACTGTAGACGTACCTGCTAACCTCCTTATGTTAGTGGCTGGGATGGGTTGCGGGAAAAGCATGCGTAAGCATTGGGCCTGAACTCCCGTGTATCTGAGTTGAATACAGCGATTTCCAACATCCTCTTCAATAGGAGTGTAGCTAGGTTCCAACTCCCATGTCCGAGTGGGTAGCAGACATCTGCCTCCCATGCATACACACTTCTGAGAGTTGAGCTTATGGCCTGTAACCCTACATCCTGCCTGCCGCTACCTTTCGCTTCCAAAAGGCCTAGGCTCGCTGCTTGACGCAAGTGTTGGGAGAGGTAACTGGAATCTCCCGGCACACAAGACGAGTGCCTCCAAGCTCAATCAAGCGATTTCCTAGTAATTCCTGGGGTAGACTGGTGCTACATACTAAGTTCCATACGTGAGTAGGTAGTTGAACGCCTTGTCCAAAAACATCTTACTTCTGAGAGTTGAGCTCACCCTCAGTCCCTCACAGTTCCACACTGCCTGCAGAGTGAGTTTCGCACGTCTTCACCAGAGACGTTTGCCAGAGGCTTCTGAGACGCAAGTTAACAATGCAGACCTGGAGGGTATCTCCAGGTCCAGTAGAGTGGTAACCTGGGAACCTCCTGTCTCAGAATCCTGCTACCTTCACCCTGCCATAAGAATGCAGCTAGTTGACAGCTGGCTTCAAGGCCTGCTTCCCTGTGAGAGCTAAGGACAGGGCACAACCCTCCCGCATCCTGCTTGACTGTAGAAGGAGCTGCTAACATCCTCATGTTAGTGGCAGGGAAACGTTGTGAGAAAAGCATGTGGAATCGTTGTGCCTGAACCCACGTGTATCTGAGTTGAATACAGCGATTTCCAAAGTCCTTCTTCATCAGAGTGTAGCTAGGTTCCCACTCGCATGTCCGAGTGGGTAGCAGACATCTGCCTCCCATGTATACACACTTCTGAGAGTTGAGCTTATGGCCTGTAAGCCTACCTCCTGCCTGCAGCTACCTTTCGCTTCCAAAAGGCCTAGGCTCGCTGCTTCATCGAAGTGTTCGGAGAGGTAACTGGAATCTCCCGGCACACAAGACTAGTGCCACCAAGCTCAATCCAGCGATTTCCCAGTAATTCCTGGGGTAGACTGGTGCTACATACTAAGTTCCATATGTGAGAAGGTAGCTGAACGCCTTGTCCAAAATCATCTTACTGCTGAGAGTTGAGCTCACCCTCAGTCCCTCACAGTTCCACACTGCCTGCAGAGTGAGTTTCCCACGTCTTCACCAGAGACTTTTGCCAGAGGCTTCTGAGACGCAAGTTAACAATGCACACCTGGACGGTATCTCCAGGTGCAGTAGAGTGGTAATCTGGGAACCTCCTTACTCAGAATACTGCTACCTTCACACTGTCATAAGAATGCAGCTAGTTGAGAGCTGGCTTCTAGGCAAGCTTCCCTGTGAGAGCTGAGGACAGGGCAGAACCCTCCCGCATCCTGCCTGACTGTAGACGTACCTGCTAACCTCCTTATGTTAGTGGCTGGGATGGGTTGAGGGAAAAGCATGCGTAAGCATTGGGCCTGAACTCCCGTGTATCTGAGTTGAATACAGCGATTTCCAACATCCTTCTTCAATAGGAGTGTAGCTAGGTTCCAACTCCCATGTCCGAGTGGGTAGCAGACATCTGCCTCCCATGCATACACACTTCTGAGAGTTGAGCTTATGGCCTGTAACCCTACATCCTGCCTGCCGCTACCTTTCGCTTCCAAAAGGCCTAGGCTCGCTGCTTGACGCAAGTGTTGGGAGAGGTAACTGGAATCTCCCGGCACACAAGACGAGTGCCTCCAAGCTCAATCAAGCGATTTCCTAGTAATTCCTGGGGTAGACTGGTGCTACATACTAAGTTCCATACGTGAGTATGTAGTTGAACGCCTTGTCCAAAAACATCTTACTTCTCAGAGTTGAGCTCACCCTCAGTCCCTCACAGTTCCACACTGCCTGCAGAGTGAGTTTCGCACGTCTTCACCAGAGACGTTTGCCAGAGGCTTCTGAGACGCAAGTTAACAATGCAGACCTGGAGGGTATCTCCAGGTCCAGTAGAGTGGTAACCTGGGAACCTCCTGTCTCAGAATCCTGCTACCTTCACCCTGCCATAAGAATGCAGCTTGTTGACAGCTGGCTTCAAGGCCTGCTTCCCTGTGAGAGCTAAGGACAGGGCACAACCCTCCCGCATCCTGCTTGACTGTAGAAGGCGCTGCTAACGTCCTCATGTTAGTGGCAGGGAAACGTTGTGAGAAAAGCATGTGGAATCGTTGTGCCTGAACCCACGTGTATCTGAGTTGCATACAGCGATTTCCAAAGTCCTTCTTCATCAGAGTGTAGCTAGGTTCCCACTCGCATGTCCGAGTGGGTAGCAGACATCTGCCTCCCATGTATACACACTTCTGAGAGTTGAGCTTATGGCCTGTAAGCCTACCTCCTGCCTGCAGCTACCTTTCGCTTCCAAAAGGCCTAGGCTCGCTGCTTCATCGAAGTGTTCGGAGAGGTAACTGGAATCTCCCGGCACACAAGACTAGTGCCACCAAGCTCAATCCAGCGATTTCCCAGTAATTCCTGGGGTAGACTGGTGCTACATACTAAGTTCCATATGTGAGAAGGTAGCTGAACGCCTTGTCCAAAATCATCTTACTGCTGAGAGTTGAGCTCACCCTCAGTCCCTCACAGTTCCACACTGCCTGCAGAGTGAGTTTCCCACGTCTTCACCAGAGACTTTTGCCAGAGGCTTCTGAGACGCAAGTTAACAATGCACACCTGGACGGTATCTCCAGGTGCAGTAGAGTGGTAATCTGGGAACCTCCTTACTCAGAATACTGCTACCTTCACACTGTCATAAGAATGCAGCTAGTTGAGAGCTGGCTTCTAGGCAAGCTTCCCTGTGAGAGCTGAGGACAGGGCAGAACCCTCCCGCATCCTGCCTGACTGTAGACGTACCTGCTAACCTCCTTATGTTAGTGGCTGGGATGGGTTGAGGGAAAAGCATGTGTAAGCATTGGGCCTGAACTCCCGTGTATCTGAGTTGAATACAGCGATTTCCAACATCCTTCTTCAATAGGAGTGTAGCTAGGTTCCAACTCCCATGTCCGAGTGGGTAGCAGACATCTGCCTCCCATGCATACACACTTCTGAGAGTTGAGCTTATGGCCTGTAACCCTACATCCTGCCTGCCGCTACCTTTCGCTTCCAAAAGGCCTAGGCTCGCTGCTTGACGCAAGTGTTGGGAGAGGTAACTGGAATCTCCCGGCACACAAGACGAGTGCCTCCAAGCTCAATCAAGCGATTTCCTAGTAATTCCTGGGGTAGACTGGTGCTACATACTAAGTTCCATACGTGAGTATGTAGTTGAACGCCTTGTCCAAAAACATCTTACTTCTCAGAGTTGAGCTCACCCTCAGTCCCTCACAGTTCCACACTGCCTGCAGAGTGAGTTTCGCACGTCTTCACCAGAGACGTTTGCCAGAGGCTTCTGAGACGCAAGTTAACAATGCAGACCTGGAGGGTATCTCCAGGTCCAGTAGAGTGGTAACCTGGGAACCTCCTGTCTCAGAATCCTGCTACCTTCACCCTGCCATAAGAATGCAGCTTGTTGACAGCTGGCTTCAAGGCCTGCTTCCCTGTGAGAGCTAAGGACAGGGCACAACCCTCCCGCATCCTGCTTGACTGTAGAAGGCGCTGCTAACGTCCTCATGTTAGTGGCAGGGAAACGTTGTGAGAAAAGCATGTGGAATCGTTGTGCCTGAACCCACGTGTATCTGAGTTGAATACAGCGATTTCCAAAGTCCTTCTTCATCAGAGTGTAGCTAGGTTCCCACTCGCATGTCCGAGTGGGTAGCAGACATCTGCCTCCCATGTATACACACTTCTGAGAGTTGAGCTTATGGCCTGTAAGCCTACCTCCTGCCTGCAGCTACCTTTCGCTTCCAAAAGGCCTAGGCTCGCTGCTTCATCGAAGTGTTCGGAGAGGTAACTGGAATCTCCCGGCACACAAGACTAGTGCCACCAAGCTCAATCCAGCGATTTCCCAGTAATTCCTGGGGTAGACTGGTGCTACATACTAAGTTCCATATGTGAGAAGGTAGCTGAACGCCTTGTCCAAAATCATCTTACTGCTGAGAGTTGAGCTCACCCTCAGTCCCTCACAGTTCCACACTGCCTGCAGAGTGAGTTTCCCACGTCTTCACCAGAGACTTTTGCCAGAGGCTTCTGAGACGCAAGTTAACAATGCACACCTGGACGGTATCTCCAGGTGCAGTAGAGTGGTAATCTGGGAACCTCCTTACTCAGAATACTGCTACCTTCACACTGTCATAAGAATGCAGCTAGTTGAGAGCTGGCTTCTAGGCAAGCTTCCCTGTGAGAGCTGAGGACAGGGCAGAACCCTCCCGCATCCTGCCTGACTGTAGACGTACCTGCTAACCTCCTTATGTTAGTGGCTGGGATGGGTTGCGGGAAAAGCATGTGTAAGCATTGGGCCTGAACTCCCGTGTATCTGAGTTGAATACAGCGATTTCCAACATCCTCTTCAATAGGAGTGTAGCTAGGTTCCAACTCCCATGTCCGAGTGGGTAGCAGACATCTGCCTCCCATGCATACACACTTCTGAGAGTTGAGCTTATGGCCTGTAACCCTACATCCTGCCTGCCGCTACCTTTCGCTTCCAAAAGGCCTAGGCTCGCTGCTTGACGCAAGTGTTGGGAGAGGTAACTGGAATCTCCCGGCACACAAGACGAGTGCCTCCAAGCTCAATCAAGCGATTTCCTAGTAATTCCTGGGGTAGACTGGTGCTACATACTAAGTTCCATACGTGAGTAGGTAGTTGAACGCCTTGTCCAAAAACATCTTACTTCTGAGAGTTGAGCTCACCCTCAGTCCCTCACAGTTCCACACTGCCTGCAGAGTGAGTTTCGCACGTCTTCACCAGAGACGTTTGCCAGAGGCTTCTGAGACGCAAGTTAACAATGCAGACCTGGAGGGTATCTCCAGGTCCAGTAGAGTGGTAACCTGGGAACCTCCTGTCTCAGAATCCTGCTACCTTCACCCTGCCATAAGAATGCAGCTAGTTGACAGCTGGCTTCAAGGCCTGCTTCCCTGTGAGAGCTAAGGACAGGGCACAACCCTCCCGCATCCTGCTTGACTGTAGAAGGAGCTGCTAACATCCTCATGTTAGTGGCAGGGAAACGTTGTGAGAAAAGCATGTGGAATCGTTGTGCCTGAACCCACGTGTATCTGAGTTGAATACAGCGATTTCCAAAGTCCTTCTTCATCAGAGTGTAGCTAGGTTCCCACTCGCATGTCCGAGTGGGTAGCAGACATCTGCCTCCCATGTATACACACTTCTGAGAGTTGAGCTTATGGCCTGTAAGCCTACCTCCTGCCTGCAGCTACCTTTCGCTTCCAAAAGGCCTAGGCTCGCTGCTTCATCGAAGTGTTCGGAGAGGTAACTGGAATCTCCCGGCACACAAGACTAGTGCCACCAAGCTCAATCCAGCGATTTCCCAGTAATTCCTGGGGTAGACTGGTGCTACATACTAAGTTCCATATGTGAGAAGGTAGCTGAACGCCTTGTCCAAAATCATCTTACTGCTGAGAGTTGAGCTCACCCTCAGTCCCTCACAGTTCCACACTGCCTGCAGAGTGAGTTTCCCACGTCTTCACCAGAGACTTTTGCCAGAGGCTTCTGAGACGCAAGTTAACAATGCACACCTGGACGGTATCTCCAGGTGCAGTAGAGTGGTAATCTGGGAACCTCCTTACTCAGAATACTGCTACCTTCACACTGTCATAAGAATGCAGCTAGTTGAGAGCTGGCTTCTAGGCAAGCTTCCCTGTGAGAGCTGAGGACAGGGCAGAACCCTCCCGCATCCTGCCTGACTGTAGACGTACCTGCTAACCTCCTTATGTTAGTGGCTGGGATGGGTTGAGGGAAAAGCATGTGTAAGCATTGGGCCTGAACTCCCGTGTATCTGAGTTGAATACAGCGATTTCCAACATCCTTCTTCAATAGGAGTGTAGCTAGGTTCCAACTCCCATGTCCGAGTGGGTAGCAGACATCTGCCTCCCATGCATACACACTTCTGAGAGTTGAGCTTATGGCCTGTAACCCTACATCCTGCCTGCCGCTACCTTTCGCTTCCAAAAGGCCTAGGCTCGCTGCTTGACGCAAGTGTTGGGAGAGGTAACTGGAATCTCCCGGCACACAAGACGAGTGCCTCCAAGCTCAATCAAGCGATTTCCTAGTAATTCCTGGGGTAGACTGGTGCTACATACTAAGTTCCATACGTGAGTATGTAGTTGAACGCCTTGTCCAAAAACATCTTACTTCTGAGAGTTGAGCTCACCCTCAGTCCCTCACAGTTCCACACTGCCTGCAGAGTGAGTTTCGCACGTCTTCACCAGAGACGTTTGCCAGAGGCTTCTGAGACGCAAGTTAACAATGCAGACCTGGAGGGTATCTCCAGGTCCAGTAGAGTGGTAACCTGGGAACCTCCTGTCTCAGAATCCTGCTACCTTCACCCTGCCATAAGAATGCAGCTTGTTGACAGCTGGCTTCAAGGCCTGCTTCCCTGTGAGAGCTAAGGACAGGGCACAACCCTCCCGCATCCTGCTTGACTGTAGAAGGAGCTGCTAACGTCCTCATGTTAGTGGCAGGGAAAGGTTGTGAGAAAAGCATGTGGAATCGTTGTGCCTGAACCCACGTGTATCTGAGTTGAATACAGCGATTTCCAAAGTCCTTCTTCATCAGAGTGTAGCTAGGTTCCCACTCGCATGTCCGAGTGGGTAGCAGACATCTTCCTCCCATGTATACACACTTCTGAGAGTGGAGCTTATGGCCTGTAAGCCTACCTCCTGCCTGTAGCTACCTTTCGCTTCCAAAAGGCCTAGGCTCACTGCTTCACCGAAGTGTTGGGAGAGGTAACTGGAATCTCCGGCACACAAGACTAGTGCCACCAAGCTCAATCCAGCGATTTCCCAGTAATTCCTGGGGTAGACTGGTGCTACATACTAAGTTCCATATGTGAGAAGGTAGCTGAACGCCTTGTCCAAAATCATCTTACTGCTGAGAGTTGAGCTCACCCTCAGTCCCTCACAGTTCCACACTGCCTGCAGAGTGAGTTTCCCACGTCTTCACCAGAGACTTTTGCCAGAGGCTTCTGAGACGCAAGTTAACAATGCACACCTGGACGGTATCTCCAGGTGCAGTAGAGTGGTAATCTGGGAACCTCCTTACTCAGAATACTGCTACCTTCACACTGTCATAAGAATGCAGCTAGTTGAGAGCTGGCTTCTAGGCAAGCTTCCCTGTGAGAGCTGAGGACAGGGCAGAACCCTCCCGCATCCTGCCTGACTGTAGACGTACCTGCTAACCTCCTTATGTTAGTGGCTGGGATGGGTTGCGGGAAAAGCATGTGTAAGCATTGGGCCTGAACTCCCGTGTATCTGAGTTGAATACAGCGATTTCCAACATCCTCTTCAATAGGAGTGTAGCTAGGTTCCAACTCCCATGTCCGAGTGGGTAGCAGACATCTGCCTCCCATGCATACACACTTCTGAGAGTTGAGCTTCTGGCCTGTAACCCTACATCCTGCCTGCCGCTACCTTTCGCTTCCAAAAGGCCTAGGCTCGCTGCTTGACGCAAGTGTTGGGAGAGGTAACTGGAATCTCCCGGCACACAAGACGAGTGCCTCCAAGCTCAATCAAGCGATTTCCTAGTAATTCCTGGGGTAGACTGGTGCTACATACTAAGTTCCATACGTGAGTAGGTAGTTGAACGCCTTGTCCAAAAACATCTTACTTCTGAGAGTTGAGCTCACCCTCAGTCCCTCACAGTTCCACACTGCCTGCAGAGTGAGTTTCGCACGTCTTCACCAGAGACGTTTGCCAGAGGCTTCTGAGACGCAAGTTAACAATGCAGACCTGGAGGGTATCTCCAGGTCCAGTAGAGTGGTAACCTGGGAACCTCCTGTCTCAGAATCCTGCTACCTTCACCCTGCCATAAGAATGCAGCTAGTTGACAGCTGGCTTCAAGGCCTGCTTCCCTGTGAGAGCTAAGGACAGGGCACAACCCTCCCGCATCCTGCTTGACTGTAGAAGGAGCTGCTAACATCCTCATGTTAGTGGCAGGGAAACGTTGTGAGAAAAGCATGTGGAATCGTTGTGCCTGAACCCACGTGTATCTGAGTTGAATACAGCGATTTCCAAAGTCCTTCTTCATCAGAGTGTAGCTAGGTTCCCACTCGCATGTCCGAGTGGGTAGCAGACATCTGCCTCCCATGTATACACACTTCTGAGAGTTGAGCTTATGGCCTGTAAGCCTACCTCCTGCCTGCAGCTACCTTTCGCTTCCAAAAGGCCTAGGCTCGCTGCTTCATCGAAGTGTTCGGAGAGGTAACTGGAATCTCCCGGCACACAAGACTAGTGCCACCAAGCTCAATCCAGCGATTTCCCAGTAATTCCTGGGGTAGACTGGTGCTACATACTAAGTTCCATATGTGAGAAGGTAGCTGAACGCCTTGTCCAAAATCATCTTACTGCTGAGAGTTGAGCTCACCCTCAGTCCCTCACAGTTCCACACTGCCTGCAGAGTGAGTTTCCCACGTCTTCACCAGAGACTTTTGCCAGAGGCTTCTGAGACGCAAGTTAACAATGCACACCTGGACGGTATCTCCAGGTGCAGTAGAGTGGTAATCTGGGAACCTCCTTACTCAGAATACTGCTACCTTCACACTGTCATAAGAATGCAGCTAGTTGAGAGCTGGCTTCTAGGCAAGCTTCCCTGTGAGAGCTGAGGACAGGGCAGAACCCTCCCGCATCCTGCCTGACTGTAGACGTACCTGCTAACCTCCTTATGTTAGTGGCTGGGATGGGTTGAGGGAAAAGCATGTGTAAGCATTGGGCCTGAACTCCCGTGTATCTGAGTTGAATACAGCGATTTCCAACATCCTTCTTCAATAGGAGTGTAGCTAGGTTCCAACTCCCATGTCCGAGTGGGTAGCAGACATCTGCCTCCCATGCATACACACTTCTGAGAGTTGAGCTTATGGCCTGTAACCCTACATCCTGCCTGCCGCTACCTTTCGCTTCCAAAAGGCCTAGGCTCGCTGCTTGACGCAAGTGTTGGGAGAGGTAACTGGAATCTCCCGGCACACAAGACGAGTGCCTCCAAGCTCAATCAAGCGATTTCCTAGTAATTCCTGGGGTAGACTGGTGCTACATACTAAGTTCCATACGTGAGTATGTAGTTGAACGCCTTGTCCAAAAACATCTTACTTCTGAGAGTTGAGCTCACCCTCAGTCCCTCACAGTTCCACACTGCCTGCAGAGTGAGTTTCGCACGTCTTCACCAGAGACGTTTGCCAGAGGCTTCTGAGACGCAAGTTAACAATGCAGACCTGGAGGGTATCTCCAGGTCCAGTAGAGTGGTAACCTGGGAACCTCCTGTCTCAGAATCCTGCTACCTTCACCCTGCCATAAGAATGCAGCTTGTTGACAGCTGGCTTCAAGGCCTGCTTCCCTGTGAGAGCTAAGGACAGGGCACAACCCTCCCGCATCCTGCTTGACTGTAGAAGGAGCTGCTAACGTCCTCATGTTAGTGGCAGGGAAACGTTGTGAGAAAAGCATGTGGAATCGTTGTGCCTGAACCCACGTGTATCTGAGTTGAATACAGCGATTTCCAAAGTCCTTCTTCATCAGAGTGTAGCTAGGTTCCCACTCGCATGTCCGAGTGGGTAGCAGACATCTGCCTCCCATGTATACACACTTCTGAGAGTTGAGCTTATGGCCTGTAAGCCTACCTCCTGCCTGTAGCTACCTTTCGCTTCCAAAAGGCCTAGGCTCACTGCTTCACCGAAGTGTTGGGAGAGGTAACTGGAATCTCCGGCACACAAGACTAGTGCCACCAAGCTCAATCCAGCGATTTCCCAGTAATTCCTGGGGTAGACTGGTGCTACATACTAAGTTCCATATGTGAGAAGGTAGCTGAACGCCTTGTCCAAAATCATCTTACTGCTGAGAGTTGAGCTCACCCTCAGTCCCTCACAGTTCCACACTGCCTGCAGAGTGAGTTTCCCACGTCTTCACCAGAGACTTTTGCCAGAGGCTTCTGAGACGCAAGTTAACAATGCACACCTGGACGGTATCTCCAGGTGCAGTAGAGTGGTAATCTGGGAACCTCCTTACTCAGAATACTGCTACCTTCACACTGTCATAAGAATGCAGCTAGTTGAGAGCTGGCTTCTAGGCAAGCTTCCCTGTGAGAGCTGAGGACAGGGCAGAACCCTCCCGCATCCTGCCTGACTGTAGACGTACCTGCTAACCTCCTTATGTTAGTGGCTGGGATGGGTTGAGGGAAAAGCATGTGTAAGCATTGGGCCTGAACTCCCGTGTATCTGAGTTGAATACAGCGATTTCCAACTTCCTTCTTCAATAGGAGTGTAGCTAGGTTCCAACTCCCATGTCCGAGTGGGTAGCAGACATCTGCCTCCCATGCATACACACTTCTGAGAGTTGAGCTTATGGCCTGTAACCCTACATCCTGCCTGCCGCTACCTTTCGCTTCCAAAAGGCCTAGGCTCGCTGCTTGACGCAAGTGTTGGGAGAGGTAACTGGAATCTCCCGGCACACAAGACGAGTGCCTCCAAGCTCAATCAAGCGATTTCCTAGTAATTCCTGGGGTAGACTGGTGCTACATACTAAGTTCCATACGTGAGTATGTAGTTGAACGCCTTGTCCAAAAACATCTTACTTCTGAGAGTTGAGCTCACCCTCAGTCCCTCACAGTTCCACACTGCCTGCAGAGTGAGTTTCGCACGTCTTCACCAGAGACGTTTGCCAGAGGCTTCTGAGACGCAAGTTAACAATGCAGACCTGGAGGGTATCTCCAGGTCCAGTAGAGTGGTAACCTGGGAACCTCCTGTCTCAGAATCCTGCTACCTTCACCCTGCCATAAGAATGCAGCTTGTTGACAGCTGGCTTCAAGGCCTGCTTCCCTGTGAGAGCTAAGGACAGGGCACAACCCTCCCGCATCCTGCTTGACTGTAGAAGGAGCTGCTAACGTCCTCATGTTAGTGGCAGGGAAACGTTGTGAGAAAAGCATGTGGAATCGTTGTGCCTGAACCCACGTGTATCTGAGTTGAATACAGCGATTTCCAAAGTCCTTCTTCATCAGAGTGTAGCTAGGTTCCCACTCGCATGTCCGAGTGGGTAGCAGACATCTGCCTCCCATGTATACACACTTCTGAGAGTTGAGCTTATGGCCTGTAAGCCTACCTCCTGCCTGTAGCTACCTTTCGCTTCCAAAAGGCCTAGGCTCACTGCTTCACCGAAGTGTTGGGAGAGGTAACTGGAATCTCCGGCACACAAGACTAGTGCCACCAAGCTCAATCCAGCGATTTCCCAGTAATTCCTGGGGTAGACTGGTGCTACATACTAAGTTCCATATGTGAGAAGGTAGCTGAACGCCTTGTCCATAATCATCTTACTGCTGAGAGTTGAGCTCACCCTCAGTCCCTCACAGTTCCACACTGCCTGCAGAGTGAGTTTCCCACGTCTTCACCAGAGACTTTTGCCAGAGGCTTCTGAGACGCAAGTTAACAATGCACACCTGGACGGTATCTCCAGGTGCAGTAGAGTGGTAATCTGGGAACCTCCTTACTCAGAATACTGCTACCTTCACACTGTCATAAGAATGCAGCTAGTTGAGAGCTGGCTTCTAGGCAAGCTTCCCTGTGAGAGCTGAGGACAGGGCAGAACCCTCCCGCATCCTGCCTGACTGTAGACGTACCTGCTAACCTCCTTATGTTAGTGGCTGGGATGGGTTGCGGGAAAAGCATGTGTAAGCATTGGGCCTGAACTCCCGTGTATCTGAGTTGAATACAGCGATTTCCAACATCCTTCTTCAATAGGAGTGTAGCTAGGTTCCAACTCCCATGTCCGAGTGGGTAGCAGACATCTGCCTCCCATGCATACACACTTCTGAGAGTTGAGCTTCTGGCCTGTAACCCTACATCCTGCCTGCCGCTACCTTTCGCTTCCAAAAGGCCTAGGCTCGCTGCTTGACGCAAGTGTTGGGAGAGGTAACTGGAATCTCCCGGCACACAAGACGAGTGCCTCCAAGCTCAATCAAGCGATTTCCTAGTAATTCCTGGGGTAGACTGGTGCTACATACTAAGTTCCATACGTGAGTAGGTAGTTGAACGCCTTGTCCAAAAACATCTTACTTCTGAGAGTTGAGCTCACCCTCAGTCCCTCACAGTTCCACACTGCCTGCAGAGTGAGTTTCGCACGTCTTCACCAGAGACGTTTGCCAGAGGCTTCTGAGACGCAAGTTAACAATGCAGACCTGGAGGGTATCTCCAGGTCCAGTAGAGTGGTAACCTGGGAACCTCCTGTCTCAGAATCCTGCTACCTTAACTCTGCCATAATAATGCAGCTAGTTGACAGCTGGCTTCAAGGCCTGCTTCCCTGTGAGAGCTAAGGACAGGGCACAACCCTCCCGCATCCTGCTTGACTGTAGAAGGAGCTGCTAACGTCCTCATGTTAGTGGCAGGGAAACGTTGTGAGAAAAGCATGTGGAATCGTTGTGCCTGAACCCACGTGTATCTGAGTTGAATACAGCGATTTCCAAAGTCCTTCTTCATCAGAGTGTAGCTAGGTTCCCACTCGCATGTCCGAGTGGGTAGCAGACATCTGCCTCCCATGTATACACACTTCTGAGAGTTGAGCTTATGGCCTGTAAGCCTACCTCCTGCCTGTAGCTACCTTTCGCTTCCAAAAGGCCTAGGCTCACTGCTTCACCGAAGTGTTGGGAGAGGTAACTGGAATCTCCGGCACACAAGACTAGTGCCACCAAGCTCAATCCAGCGATTTCCCAGTAATTCCTGGGGTAGACTGGTGCTACATACTAAGTTCCATATGTGAGAAGGTAGCTGAACGCCTTGTCCATAATCATCTTACTGCTGAGAGTTGAGCTCACCCTCAGTCCCTCACAGTTCCACACTGCCTGCAGAGTGAGTTTCCCACGTCTTCACCAGAGACTTTTGCCAGAGGCTTCTGAGACGCAAGTTAACAATGCACACCTGGACGGTATCTCCAGGTGCAGTAGAGTGGTAATCTGGGAACCTCCTTACTCAGAATACTGCTACCTTCACACTGTCATAAGAATGCAGCTAGTTGAGAGCTGGCTTCTAGGCAAGCTTCCCTGTGAGAGCTGAGGACAGGGCAGAACCCTCCCGCATCCTGCCTGACTGTAGACGTACCTGCTAACCTCCTTATGTTAGTGGCTGGGATGGGTTGCGGGAAAAGCATGTGTAAGCATTGGGCCTGAACTCCCGTGTATCTGAGTTGAATACAGCGATTTCCAACATCCTTCTTCAATAGGAGTGTAGCTAGGTTCCAACTCCCATGTCCGAGTGGGTAGCAGACATCTGCCTCCCATGCATACACACTTCTGAGAGTTGAGCTTCTGGCCTGTAACCCTACATCCTGCCTGCCGCTACCTTTCGCTTCCAAAAGGCCTAGGCTCGCTGCTTGACGCAAGTGTTGGGAGAGGTAACTGGAATCTCCCGGCACACAAGACGAGTGCCTCCAAGCTCAATCAAGCGATTTCCTAGTAATTCCTGGGGTAGACTGGTGCTACATACTAAGTTCCATACGTGAGTAGGTAGTTGAACGCCTTGTCCAAAAACATCTTACTTCTGAGAGTTGAGCTCACCCTCAGTCCCTCACAGTTCCACACTGCCTGCAGAGTGAGTTTCGCACGTCTTCACCAGAGACGTTTGCCAGAGGCTTCTGAGACGCAAGTTAACAATGCAGACCTGGAGGGTATCTCCAGGTCCAGTAGAGTGGTAACCTGGGAACCTCCTGTCTCAGAATCCTGCTACCTTAACTCTGCCATAATAATGCAGCTAGTTGACAGCTGGCTTCAAGGCCTGCTTCCCTGTGAGAGCTAAGGACAGGGCACAACCCTCCCGCATCCTGCTTGACTGTAGAAGGAGCTGCTAACGTCCTCATGTTAGTGGCAGGGAAACGTTGTGAGAAAAGCATGTGGAATCGTTGTGCCTGAACCCACGTGTATCTGAGTTGAATACAGCGATTTCCAAAGTCCTTCTTCATCAGAGTGTAGCTAGGTTCCCACTCGCATGTCCGAGTGGGTAGCAGACATCTGCCTCCCATGTATACACACTTCTGAGAGTTGAACTTATGGCCTGTAAGCCTACCTCCTGCCTGCAGCTACCTTTAGCTTCCAAAAGGCCTAGGCTCGCTGCTTCACCGAAGTGTTGGGAGAGGTAACTGGAATCTCCCGGCACACAAGACTAGTGCCACCAAGCTCAATCCAGCGATTTCCCAGTAATTCCTGGGGTAGACTGGTGCTACATACTAAGTTCCATATGTGAGAAAGTAGCTGAACGCCTTGTCCAAAATCATCTTACTGCTGAGAGTTGAGCTCACCCTCAGTCCCTCACAGTTCCACACTGCCTGCAGAGTGAGTTTCCCACGTCTTCACCAGAGACTTTTGCCAGAGGCTTCTGAGACGCAAGTTAACAATGCACACCTGGACGGTATCTCCAGGTGCAGTAGAGTGGTAATCTGGGAACCTCCTTACTCAGAATACTGCTACCTTCACACTGTCATAAGAATGCAGCTAGTTGAGAGCTGGCTTCTAGGCAAGCTTCCCTGTGAGAGCTGAGGACAGGGCAGAACCCTCCCGCATCCTGCCTGACTGTAGACGTACCTGCTAACCTCCTTATGTTAGTGGCTGGGATGGGTTGCGGGAAAAGCATGTGTAAGCATTGGGCCTGAACTCCCGTGTATCTGAGTTGAATACAGCGATTTCCAACATCCTTCTTCAATAGGAGTGTAGCTAGGTTCCAACTCCCATGTCCGAGTGGGTAGCAGACATCTGCCTCCCATGCATACACACTTCTGAGAGTTGAGCTTCTGGCCTGTAACCCTACATCCTGCCTGCCGCTACCTTTCGCTTCCAAAAGGCCTAGGCTCGCTGCTTGACGCAAGTGTTGGGAGAGGTAACTGGAATCTCCCGGCACACAAGACGAGTGCCTCCAAGCTCAATCAAGCGATTTCCTAGTAATTCCTGGGGTAGACTGGTGCTACATACTAAGTTCCATACGTGAGTATGTAGTTGAACGCCTTGTCCAAAAACATCTTACTTCTGAGAGTTGAGCTCAGCCTCAGTCCCTCACAGTTCCACACTGCCTGCAGAGTGAGTTTCGCACGTCTTCACCAGAGACGTTTGCCAGAGGCTTCTGAGACGCAAGTTAACAATGCAGACCTGGAGGGTATCTCCAGGTCCAGTAGAGTGGTAACCTGGGAACCTCCTGTCTCAGAATCCTGCTACCTTCACCCTGCCATAAGAATGCAGCTAGTTGACAGCTGGCTTCAAGGCCTGCTTCCCTGTGAGAGCTAAGGACAGGGCACAACCCTCCCGCATCCTGCTTGACTGTAGAAGGCGCTGCTAACGTCCTCATGTTAGTGGCAGGGAAACGTTGTGAGAAAAGCATGTGGAATCGTTGTGCCTGAACCCACGTGTATCTGAGTTGAATACAGCGATTTCCAAAGTCCTTCTTCATCAGAGTGTAGCTAGGTTCCCACTCGCATGTCCGAGTGGGTAGCAGACATCTGCCTCCCATGTATACACACTTCTGAGAGTTGAGCTTATGGCCTGTAAGCCTACCTCCTGCCTGCAGCTACCTTTCGCTTCCAAAAGGCCTAGGCTCGCTGCTTCACCGAAGTGTTGGGAGAGGTAACTGGAATCTCCCGGCACACAAGACTAGTGCCACCAAGCTCAATCCAGCGATTTCCCAGTAATTCCTGGGGTAGACTGGTGCTACATACTAAGTTCCATATGTGAGAAGGTAGCTGAACGCCTTGTCCAAAATCATCTTACTGCTGAGAGTTGAGCTCACCCTCAGTCCCTCACAGTTCCACACTGCCTGCAGAGTGAGTTTCCCACGTCTTCACCAGAGACTTTTGCCAGAGGCTTCTGAGACGCAAGTTAACAATGCACACCTGGACGGTATCTCCAGGTGCAGTAGAGTGGTAATCTGGGAACCTCCTTACTCAGAATACTGCTACCTTCACACTGTCATAAGAATGCAGCTAGTTGAGAGCTGGCTTCTAGGCAAGCTTCCCTGTGAGAGCTGAGGACAGGGCAGAACCCTCCCGCATCCTGCCTGACTATAGACGTACCTGCTAACCTCCTTATGTTAGTGGCTGGGATGGGTTGCGGGAAAAGCATGTGTAAGCATTGGGCCTGAACTCCCGTGTATCTGAGTTGAATACAGCGATTTCCAACATCCTTCTTCAATAGGAGTGTAGCTAGGTTCCTACTCCCATGTCCGAGTGGGCAGCAGACATCTGCCTCCCATGCATACACACTTCTGAGAGTTGAGCTTCTGGCCTGTAACCCTACATCCTGCCTGCCGCTACCTTTCGCTTCCAAAAGGCCTAGGCTCGCTGCTTGACGCAAGTGTTGGGAGAGGTAACTGGAATCTCCCGGCACACAAGACGAGTGCCTCCAAGCTCAATCAAGCGATTTCCTAGTAATTCCTGGGGTAGACTGGTGCTACATACTAAGTTCCATACGTGAGTAGGTAGTTGAACGCCTTGTCCAAAAACATCTTACTTCTGAGAGTTGAGCTCACCCTCAGTCCCTCACAGTTCCACACTGCCTGCAGAGTGAGTTTCGCACGTCTTCACCAGAGACGTTTGCCAGAGGCTTCTGAGACGCAAGTTAACAATGCAGACCTGGAGGGTATCTCCAGGTCCAGTAGAGTGGTAACCTGGGAACCTCCTGTCTCAGAATCCTGCTACCTTCACCCTGCCATAAGAATGCAGCTAGTTGACAGCTGGCTTCAAGGCCTGCTTCCCTGTGAGAGCTAAGGACAGGGCACAACCCTCCCGCATCCTGCTTGACTGTAGAAGGAGCTGCTAACGTCCTCATGTTAGTGGCAGGGAAACGTAGTGAGAAAAGCATGTGGAATCGTTGTGCCTGAACCCACGTGTATCTGAGTTGAATACAGCGATTTCCAAAGTCCTTCTTCATCAGAGTGTAGCTAGGTTCCCACTCGCATGTCCGAGTGGGTAGCAGACATCTGCCTCCCATGTATACACACTTCTGAGAGTTGAGCTTATGGCCTGTAAGCCTACCTCCTGCCTGCAGCTACCTTTCGCTTCCAAAAGGCCTAGGCTCGCTGCTTCACCGAAGTGTTGGGAGAGGTAACTGGAATCTCCCGGCACACAAGACTAGTGCCACCAAGCTCAATCCAGCGATTTCCCAGTAATTCCTGGGGTAGACTGGTGCTACATACTAAGTTCCATATGTGAGAAGGTAGCTGAACGCCTTGTCCAAAATCATCTTACTGCTGAGAGTTGAGCTCACCCTCAGTCCCTCACAGTTCCACACTGCCTGCAGAGTGAGTTTCCCACGTCTTCACCAGAGACTTTTGCCAGAGGCTTCTGAGACGCAAGTTAACAATGCACACCTGGACGGTATCTCCAGGTGCAGTAGAGTGGTAATCTGGGAACCTCCTTACTCAGAATACTGCTACCTTCACACTGTCATAAGAATGCAGCTAGTTGAGAGCTGGCTTCTAGGCAAGCTTCCCTGTGAGAGCTGAGGACAGGGCAGAACCCTCCCGCATCCTGCCTGACTGTAGACGTACCTGCTAACCTCCTTATGTTAGTGGCTGGGATGGGTTGCGGGAAAAGCATGTGTAAGCATTGGGCCTGAACTCCCGTGTATCTGAGTTGAATACAGCGATTTCCAACATCCTTCTTCAATAGGAGTGTAGCTAGGTTCCTACTCCCATGTCCGAGTAGGCAGCAGACATCTGCCTCCCATGCATACACACTTCTGAGAGTTGAGCTTATGGCCTGTAACCCTACATCCTGCCTGCCGCTACCTTTCGCTTCCAAAAGGCCTAGGCTCGCTGCTTGACGCAAGTGTTGGGAGAGGTAACTGGAATCTCCCGGCACACAAGACGAGTGCCTCCAAGCTCAATCAAGCGATTTCCTAGTAATTCCTGGGGTAGACTGGTGCTACATACTAAGTTCCATACGTGAGTAGGTAGTTGAACGCCTTGTCCAAAAACATCTTACTTCTGAGAGTTGAGCTCACCCTCAGTCCCTCACAGTTCCACACTGCCTGCAGAGTGAGTTTCGCACGTCTTCACCAGAGACGTTTGCCAGAGGCTTCTGAGACGCAAGTTAACAATGCAGACCTGGAGGGTATCTCCAGGTCCAGTAGAGTGGTAACCTGGGAACCTCCTGTCTCAGAATCCTGCTACCTTCACCCTGCCATAAGAATGCAGCTAGTTGACAGCTGGCTTCAAGGCCTGCTTCCCTGTGAGAGCTAAGGACAGGGCACAACCCTCCCGCATCCTGCTTGACTGTAGAAGGCGCTGCTAACGTCCTCATGTTAGTGGCAGGGAAACGTTGTGAGAAAA
Organism: Canis aureus; assembly: GCF_053574225.1. NCBI lineage: Eukaryota > Metazoa > Chordata > Mammalia > Carnivora > Canidae > Canis > Canis aureus. The sequence goes on along the minus strand of NW_027554420.1, from coordinate 1,126,892 downwards.
GCATGTGGAATCGTTGTGCCTGAACCCACGTGTATCTGAGTTGAATACAGCGATTTCCAAAGTCCTTCTTCATCAGAGTGTAGCTAGGTTCCCACTCGCATGTCCGAGTGGGTAGCAGACATCTGCCTCCCATGTATACACACTTCTGAGAGTTGAGCTTATGGCCTGTAAGCCTACCTCCTGCCTGCAGCTACCTTTCGCTTCCAAAAGGCCTAGGCTCGCTGCTTCACCAAAGTGTTGGGAGAGGTAACTGGAATCTCCCGGCACACAAGACTAGTGCCACCAAGCTCAATCCAGCGATTTCCCAGTAATTCCTGGGGTAGACTGGTGCTACATACTAAGTTCCATATGTGAGAAGGTAGCTGAACGCCTTGTCCAAAATCATCTTACTGCTGAGAGTTGAGCTCACCCTCAGTCCCTCAAAGTTCCACACTGCCTGCAGAGTGAGTTTCCCAAGTCTTCACCAGAGACTTTTGCCAGAGGCTTCTGAGACGCAAGTTAACAATGCACACCTGGACGGTATCTCCAGGTGCAGTAGAGTGGTAATCTGGGAACCTCCTTACTCAGAATACTGCTACCTTTACACTGTCATAAGAATGCAGCTAGTTGAGAGCTGGCTTCAAGGCCTGCTTCCCTGTGAGAGCTAAGGACAGGGCACAACCCTCCCGCATCCTGCTTGACTGTAGAAGGAGCTGCTAACGTCCTCATGTTAGTGGCAGGGAAACGTTGTGAGAAAAGCATGTGGAATCATTGTGCCTGAACCCACGTGTATCTGAGTTGAATACAGCGATTTCCAAAGTCCTTCTTCATCAGAGTGTAGCTAGGTTCCCACTCGCATGTCCGAGTGGGTAGCAGACATCTGCCTCCCATGTATACACACTTCTGAGAGTTGAGCTTATGGCCTGTAAGCCTACCTCCTGCCTGCAGCTACCTTTCGCTTCCAAAAGGTCTAGGCTCCCTGCTTCACCGAAGTGTTGGGAGAGGTAACTGGAATCTCCCGGCACACAAGACTAGTGCCACCAAGCTCAATCCAGCGATTTCCCAGTAATTCCTGGGGTAGACTGGTGCTACATACTAAGTTCCATATGTGAGAAGGTAGCTGAACGCCTTGTCCAAAATCATCTTACTGCTGAGAGTTGAGCTCACCCTCAGACCCTCACAGTTCCACACTGCCTGCAGAGTGAGTTTCCCACGTCTTCACCAGAGACTTTTGCCAGAGGCTTCTGAGACGCAAGTTAACAATGCACACCTGGACGGTATCTCCAGGTGCAGTAGAGTGGTAATCTGGGAACCTCCTTACTCAGAATACTGCTACCTTCACACTGTCATAAGAATGCAGCTAGTTGAGAGCTGGCTTCTAGGCAAGCTTCCGTGTGAGAGCTGAGGACAGGGCAGAACCCTCCCGCATCCTGCCTGACTGTAGACGTACCTGCTAACCTCCTTATGTTAGTGGCTGGGATGGGTTGCGGGAAAAGCATGTGTAAGCATTGGGCCTGAACTCCCGTGTATCTGAGTTGAATACAGCGATTTCCAACATCCTTCTAAAATAGGAGTGTAGCTAGGTTCCAACTCCCATGTCCGAGTGGGCAGCAGACATCTGCCTCCCATGCATACACACTTCTGAGAGTTGAGCTTATGGCCTGTAACCCTACATCCTGCCTGCCGCTACCTTTCGCTTCCAAAAGGCCTAGGCTCGCTGCTTGACGCAAGTGTTGGGAGAGGTAACTGGAATCTCCCGGCACACAAGACGAGTGCCTCCAAGCTCAATCAAGCGATTTCCTAGTAATTCCTGGGGTAGACTGGTGCTACATACTAAGTTCCATACGTGAGTATGTAGTTGAACGCCTTGTCCAAAAACATCTTACTTCTGAGAGTTGAGCTCACCCTCAGTCCCTCACAGTTCCACACTGCCTGCAGAGTGAGTTTCGCACGTCTTCACCAGAGACGTTTGCCAGAGGCTTCTGAGACGCAAGTTAACAATGCAGACCTGGAGGGTATCTCCAGGTCCAGTAGAGTGGTAACCTGGGAACCTCCTGTCTCAGAATCCTGCTACCTTCACCCTGCCATAAGAATGCAGCTAGTTGACAGCTGGCTTCAAGGCCTGCTTCCCTGTGAGAGCTATGGACAGGGCACAACCCTCCCGCATCCTACTTGACTGTAGAAGGAGCTGCTAACGTCCTCATGTTAGTGGCAGGGAAACGTTGTGAGAAAAGCATGTGGAATCGTTGTGCCTGAACCCACGTGTATCTGAGTTGAATACAGCGATTTCCAAAGTCCTTCTTCATCAGAGTGTAGCTAGGTTCCCACTCGCATGTCCGAGTGGGTAGAAGACATCTGCCTCCCATGTATACACACTTCTGAGAGTTGAGCTTATGGCCTGTAAGCCTACCTCCTGCCTGCAGCTACCTTTCGCTTCCAAAAGGCCTAGGCTCGCTGCTTCACCGAAGTGTTGGGAGAGGTAACTGGAATCTCCCGGCACACAAGACTAGTGCCACCAAGCTCAATCCAGCGATTTCCCAGTAATTCCTGGGGTAGACTGGTGCTACATACTAAGTTCCATATGTGAGAAGGTAGCTGAACGCCTTGTCCAAAATCATCTTACTGCTGAGAGTTGAGCTCACCCTCAGTCCCTCACAGTTCCACACTGCCTGCAGAGTGAGTTTCCCACGTCTTCACCAGAGACTTTTGCTAGAGGCTTCTGAGACGCAAGTTAACAATGCACACCTGGACGGTATCTCCAGGTGCAGTAGAGTGGTAATCTGGGAACCTCCTTACTCAGAATACTGCTACCTTCACACTGTCATAAGAATGCAGCTAGTTGAGAGCTGGCTTATAGGCAAGCTTCCCTGTGAGAGCTGAGGACAGGGCAGAACCCTCCCGCATCCTGCCTGACTGTAGACGTACCTGCTAACCTCCTTATGTTAGTGGCTGGGATGGGTTGCGGGAAAAGCATGTGTAAGCATTGGGCCTGAACTCCCGTGTATCTGAGTTGAATACAGCGATTTCCAACATCCTTCTTCAATAGGAGTGTAGCTAGGTTCCAACTCCCATGTCCGAGTGGGCAGCAGACATCTGCCTCCCATGCATACACACTTCTGAGAGTTGAGCTTATGGCCTGTAACCCTACATCCTGCCTGCCGCTACCTTTCGCTTCCAAAAGGCCTAGGCTCGCTGCTTGACGCAAGTGTTGGGAGAGGTAACTGGAATCTCCCGGCACACAAGACGAGTGCCTCCAAGCTCAATCAAGCGATTTCCTAGTAATTCCTGGGGTAGACTGGTGCTACATACTAAGTTCCATACGTGAGTAGGTAGTTGAACGCCTTGTCCAAAAACATCTTACTTCTGAGAGTTGAGCTCACCCTCAGTCCCTCACAGTTCCACACTGCCTGCAGAGTGAGTTTCGCACGTCTTCACCAGAGAGGTTTGCCAGAGGCTTCTGAGACGCAAGTTAACAATGCAGACCTGGAGGGTATCTCCAGGTCCAGTAGAGTGGTAACCTGGGAACCTCCTGTCTCAGAATCCTGCTACCTTCACCCTGCCATAAGAATGCAGCTTGTTGACAGCTGGCTTCAAGGCCTGCTTCCCTGTGAGAGCTAAGGACAGGGCACAACCCTCCCGAATCCTGCTTGACTGTAGAAGGCGCTGCTAACGTCCTCATGTTAGTGGCAGGGAAACGTTGTGAGAAAAGCATGTGGAATCGTTGTGCCTGAACCCACGTGTATCTGAGTTGAATACAGCGATTTCCAAAGTCCTTCTTCATCAGAGTGTAGCTAGGTTCCCACTCGCATGTCCGAGTGGGTAGCAGACATCTGCCTCCCATGTATACACACTTCTGAGAGTTGAGCTTATGGCCTGTAAGCCTACCTCCTGCCTGCAGCTACCTTTCGCTTCCAAAAGGCCTAGGCTCGCTGCTTCACCGAAGTGTTCGGAGAGGTAACTGGAATCTCCCGGCACACAAGACTAGTGCCACCAAGCTCAATCCAGCGATTTCCCAGTAATTCCTGGGGTAGACTGGTGCTACATACTAAGTTCCATATGTGAGAAGGTAGCTGAACGCCTTGTCCAAAATCATCTTACTGCTGAGAGTTGAGCTCACCCTCAGTCCCTCACAGTTCCACACTGCCTGCAGAGTGAGTTTCCCACGTCTTCACCAGAGACTTTTGCCAGAGGCTTCTGAGACGCAAGTTAACAATGCACACCTGGAAGGTATCTCCAGGTGCAGTAGAGTGGTAATCTGGGAACCTCCTTACTCAGAATACTGCTACCTTCACACTGTCATAAGAATGCAGCTAGTTGAGAGCTGGCTTCTAGGCAAGCTTCCCTGTGAGAGCTGAGGACAGGGCAGAACCCTCCCGCATCCTGCCTGACTGTAGACGTACCTGCTAACCTCCTTATGTTAGTGGCTGGGATGGGTTGCGGGAAAAGCATGTGTAAGCATTGGGCCTGAACTCCCGTGTATCTGAGTTGAATACAGCGATTTCCAACATCCTTCTTCAATAGGAGTGTAGCTAGGTTCCTACTCCCATGTCCGAGTGGGCAGCAGACATCTGCCTCCCATGCATACACACTTCTGAGAGTTGAGCTTATGGCCTGTAACCCTACATCCTGCCTGCCGCTACCTTTCGCTTCCAAAAGGCCTAGGCTCGCTGCTTGACGCAAGTGTTGGGAGAGGTAACTGGAATCTCCCGGCACACAAGACGAGTGCCTCCAAGCTCAATCAAGCGATTTCCTAGTAATTCCTGGGGTAGACTGGTGCTACATACTAAGTTCCATATGTGAGTATGTAGTTGAACGCCTTGTCCAAAAACATCTTACTTCTGAGAGTTGAGCTCACCCTCAGTCCCTCACAGTTCCACACTGCCTGCAGAGTGAGTTTCGCACGTCTTCACCAGAGACGTTTGCCAGAGGCTTCTGAGACGCAAGTTAACAATGCAGACCTGGAGGGTATCTCCAGGTCCAGTAGAGTGGTAACCTGGGAACCTCCTGTCTCAGAATACTGCTACCTTCACCCTGCCATAAGAATGCAGCTAGTTGACAGCTGGCTTCAAGGCCTGCTTCCCTGTGAGAGCTAAGGACAGGGCACAACCCTCCCGCATCCTGCTTGACTGTAGAAGGAGCTGCTAACGTCCTCATGTTAGTGGCAGGGAAAAGTTGTGAGAAAAGCATGTGGAATCATTGTGCCTGAACCCACGTGTATCTGAGTTGAATACAGCGATTTCCAAAGTCCTTCTTCATCAGAGTGTAGCTAGGTTCCCACTCGCATGTCCGAGTGGGTAGCAGACATCTGCCTCCCATGTATACACACTTCTGAGAGTTGAGCTTATGGCCTGTAAGCCTACCTCCTGCCTGCAGCTACCTTTCGCTTCCAAAAGGCCTAGGCTCGCTGCTTCACCGAAGTGTTGGGAGAGGTAACTGGAATCTCCCGGCACACAAGACTAGTGCCACCAAGCTCAATCCAGCGATTTCCCAGTAATTCCTGGGGTAGACTGGTGCTACATACTAAGTTCCATATGTGAGAAGGTAGCTGAACGCCTTGTCCAAAATCATCTTACTGCTGAGAGTTGAGCTCACCCTCAGTCCCTCACAGTTCCACACTGCCTGCAGAGTGAGTTTCCCACGTCTTCACCAGAGACTTTTGCCAGAGGCTTCTGAGACGCAAGTTAACAATGCACACCTGGACGGTATCTCCAGGTGCAGTAGAGTGGTAATCTGGGAACCTCCTTACTCAGAATACTGCTACCTTCACACTGTCATAAGAATGCAGCTAGTTGAGAGCTGGCTTCTAGGCAAGCTTCCCTGTGAGAGCTGAGGACAGGGCAGAACCCTCCCGCATCCTGCCTGACTGTAGACGTACCTGCTAACCTCCTTATGTTAGTGGCTGGGATGGGTTGCGGGAAAAGCATGTGTAAGCATTGGGCCTGAACTCCCGTGTATCTGAGTTGAATACAGCGATTTCCAACATCCTTCTTCAATAGGAGTGTAGCTAGGTTCCAACTCCCATGTCCGAGTGGGTAGCAGACATCTGCCTCCCATGCATACACACTTCTGAGAGTTGAGCTTATGGCCTGTAATCCTACATCCTGCCTGCCGCTACCTTTCGCTTCCAAAAGGCCTAGGCTCGCTGCTTGACGCAAGTGTTGGGAGAGGTAACTGGAATCTCCCGGCACACAAGACGAGTGCCTCCAAGCTCAATCAAGCGATTTCCTAGTAATTCCTGGGGTAGACTGGTGCTACATACTAAGTTCCATACGTGAGTATGTAGTTGAACGCCTTGTCCAAAAACATCTTACTTCTCAGAGTTGAGCTCACCCTCAGTCCCTCACAGTTCCACACTGCCTGCAGAGTGAGTTTCGCACGTCTTCACCAGAGACGTTTGCCAGAGGCTTCTGAGACGCAAGTTAACAATGCAGACCTGGAGGGTATCTCCAGGTCCAGTAGAGTGGTAACCTGGGAACCTCCTGTCTCAGAATCCTGCTACCTTCACCCTGCCATAAGAATGCAGCTTGTTGACAGCTGGCTTCAAGGCCTGCTTCCCTGTGAGAGCTAAGGACAGGGCACAACCCTCCCGCATCCTGCTTGACTGTAGAAGGAGCTGCTAACGTCCTCATGTTAGTGGCAGGGAAACGTTGTGAGAAAAGCATGTGGAATCGTTGTGCCTGAACCCACGTGTATCTGAGTTGAATACAGCGATTTCCAAAGTCCTTCTTCATCAGAGTGTAGCTAGGTTCCCACTCGCATGTCCGAGTGGGTAGCAGACATCTGCCTCCCATGTATACACACTTCTGAGAGTTGAGCTTATGGCCTGTAAGCCTACCTCCTGCCTGTAGCTACCTTTCGCTTCCAAAAGGCCTAGGCTCGCTGCTTGACGCAAGTGTTGGGAGAGGTAACTGGAATCTCCCGGCACACAAGACTAGTGCCACCAAGCTCAATCCAGCGATTTCCCAGTAATTCCTGGGGTAGACTGGTGCTACATACTAAGTTCCATATGTCAGAAGGTAGCTGAACGCCTTGTCCAAAATCATCTTACTGCTGAGAGTTGAGCTCACCCTGAGTCCCTCACAGTTCCACACTGCCTGCAGAGTGAGTTTCCCACGTCTTCACCAGAGACTTTTGCCAGAGGCTTCTGAGACGCAAGTTAACAATGCACACCTGGACGGTATCTCCAGGTGCAGTAGAGTGGTAATCTGGGAACCTCCTTACTCAGAATACTGCTACCTTCACACTGTCATAAGAATGCAGCTAGTTGAGAGCTGGCTTCTAGGCAAGCTTCCCTGTGAGAGCTGAGGACTGGGCAGAACCCTCCCGCATCCTGCCTGACTGTAGACGTACCTGCTAACCTCCTTATGTTAGTGGCTGGGATGGGTTGCGGGGAAAGCATGTGTAAGCATTGGGCCTGAACTCCCGTGTATCTGAGTTGAATACAGCGATTTCCAACATCCTTCTTCAATAGGAGTGTAGCTAGGTTCCAACTCCCATGTCCGAGTGGGTAGCAGACATCTGCCTCCCATGCATACACACTTCTGAGAGTTGAGCTTCTGGCCTGTAACCCTACATCCTGCCTGCCGCTACCTTTCGCTTCCAAAAGGCCTAGGCTCGCTGCTTGACGCAAGTGTTGGGAGAGGTAACTGGAATCTCCCGGCACACAAGACGAGTGCCTCCAAGCTCAATCAAGCGATTTCCTAGTAATTCCTGGGGTAGACTGGTGCTACATACTAAGTTCCATACGTGAGTATGTAGTTGAACGCCTTGTCCAAAAACATCTTACTTCTGAGAGTTGAGCTCACCCTCAGTCCCTCACAGTTCCACACTGCCTGCAGAGTGAGTTTCGCACGTCTTCACCAGAGACGTTTGCCAGAGGCTTCTGAGACGCAAGTTAACAATGCAGACCTGGAGGGTATCTCCAGGTCCAGTAGAGTGGTAACCTGGGAACCTCCTGTCTCAGAATCCTGCTACCTTCACCCTGCCATAAGAATGCAGCTAGTTGACAGCTGGCTTCAAGGCCTGCTTCCCTGTGAGAGCTAAGGACAGGGCACAACCCTCCCGCATCCTGCTTGACTGTAGAAGGAGCTGCTAACGTCCTCATGTTAGTGGCAGGGAAACGTTGTGAGAAAAGCATGTGGAATCGTTGTGCCTGAACCCACGTGTATCTGAGTTGAATACAGCGATTTCCAAAGTCCTTCTTCATCAGAGTGTAGCTAGGTTCCCACTCGCATGTCCGAGTGGGTAGCAGACAACTGCCTCCCATGTATACACACTTCTGAGAGTTGAGCTTATGGCCTGTAAGCCTACCTCCTGCCTGTAGCTACCTTTCGCTTCCAAAAGGCCTAGGCTCGCTGCTTCACCGAAGTGTTGGGAGAGGTAACTGGAATCTCCCGGCACACAAGACTAGTGCCACCAAGCTCAATCCAGCGATTTCCCAGTAATTCCTGGGGTAGACTGGTGCTACATACTAAGTTCCATATGTGAGAAGGTAGCTGAACGCCTTGTCCAAAATCATCTTACTGCTGAGAGTTGAGCTCACCCTCAGTCCCTCACAGTTCCACACTGCCTGCAGAGTGAGTTTCCCACGTCTTCACCAGAGACTTTTGCCAGAGGCTTCTGAGACGCAAGTTAACAATGCACACCTGGACGGTATCTCCAGGTGCAGTAGAGTGGTAATCTGGGAACCTCCTTACTCAGAATACTGCTACCTTCACACTGTCATAAGAATGCAGCTAGTTGAGAGCTGGCTTCTAGGCAAGCTTCCCTGTGAGAGCTGAGGACAGGGCAGAACCCTCCCGCATCCTGCCTGACTGTAGACGTACCTGCTAACCTCCTTATGTTAGTGGCTGGGATGGGTTGCGGGAAAAGCATGTGTAAGCATTGGGCCTGAACTCCCGTGTATCTGAGTTGAATACAGGGATTTCCAACATCCTTCTTCAATAGGAGTGTAGCTAGGTTCCAACTCCCATGTCCGAGTGGGTAGCAGACATCTGCCTCCCATGCATACACACTTCTGAGAGTTGAGCTTCTGGCCTGTAACCCTACATCCTGCCTGCCGCTACCTTTCGCTTCCAAAAGGCCTAGGCTCGCTGCTTGACTCAAGTGTTGGGAGAGGTAACTGGAATCTCCCGGCACACAAGACGAGTGCCTCCAAGCTCAATCAAGCGATTTCCTAGTAATTCCTGGGGTAGACTGGTGCTACATACTAAGTTCCATACGTGAGTATGTAGTTGAACGCCTTGTCCAAAAACATCTTACTTCTGAGAGTTGAGTTCACCCTCAGTCCCTCACAGTTCCACACTGCCTGCAGAGTGAGTTTCGCACGTCTTCACCAGAGACGTTTGCCAGAGGCTTCTGAGACGCAAGTTAACAATGCAGACCTGGAGGGTATCTCCAGGTCCAGTAGAGTGGTAACCTGGGAACCTCCTGTCTCAGAATCCTGCTACCTTCACCCTGCCATAAGAATGCAGCTAGTTGACAGCTGGCTTCAAGGCCTGCTTCCCTGTGAGAGCTAAGGACAGGGCACAACCCTCCCGCATCCTGCTTGACTGCAGAAGGCGCTGCTAACGTCCTCATGTTAGTGGCAAGGAAACGTTGTGAGAAAAGCATGTGGAATCGTTGTGCCTGAACCCACGTGTATCTGAGTTGAATACAGCGATTTCCAAAGTCCTTCTTCATCAGAGTGTAGCTAGGTTCCCACTCGCATGTCCGAGTGGGTAGCAGACATCTGCCTCCCATGTATACACACTTCTGAGAGTTGAGCTTATGGCCTGTAAGCCTACCTCCTGCCTGTAGCTACCTTTCGCTTCCAAAAGGCCTAGGCTCGCTGCTTCACCGAAGTGTTGGGAGAGGTAACTGGAATCTCCCGGCACACAAGACTAGTGCCACCAAGCTCAATCCAGCGATTTCCCAGTAATTCCTGGGGTAGACTGGTGCTACATACTAAGTTCCATATGTGAGAAGGTAGCTGAACGCCTTGTCCAAAATCATCTTACTGCTGAGAGTTGAGCTCACCCTCAGTCCCTCAAAGATCCACACTGCCTGCAGAGTGAGTTTCCCACGTCTTCACCAGAGACTTTTGCCAGAGGCTTCTGAGACGCAAGTTAACAATGCACACCTGGACGGTATCTCCAGGTGCAGTAGAGTGGTAATCTGGGAACCTCCTTACTCAGAATACTGCCACCTTCACACTGTCATAAGAATGCAGCTAGTTGAGAGCTGGCTTCTAGGCAAGCTTCCCTGTGAGAGCTGAGGACAGGGCAGAAGCCTCCCGCATCCTGCCTGACTGTAGACGTACCTGCTAACCTCCTTATTTTAGTGGCTGGGATGGGTTGCGGGAAAAGCATGTGTAAGCATTGGGCCTGAACTCCCGTGTATCTGAGTTGAATACAGCGATTTCCAACATCCTTCTTCAATAGGAGTGTAGCTAGGTTCCAACTCCCATGTCCGAGTGGGTAGCAGACATCTGCCTCCCATGCATACACACTTCTGAGAGTTGAGCTTATGGCCTGTAACCCTACATCCTGCCTGCCGCTACCTTTCGCTTCCAAAAGGCCTAGGCTCGCTGCTTGACGCAAGTGTTGGGAGAGGTAACTGGAATCTCCCGGCACACAAGACGAGTGCCTCCAAGCTCAATCAAGCGATTTCCTAGTAATTCCTGGGGTAGACTGGTGCTACATACTAAGTTCCATACGTGAGTATGTAGTTGAACGCCTTGTCCAAAAACATCTTACTTCTCAGAGTTGAGCTCACCCTCAGTCCCTCACAGTTCCACACTGCCTGCAGAGTGAGTTTCGCACGTCTTCACCAGAGACGTTTGCCAGAGGCTTCTGAGACGCAAGTTAACAATGCAGACCTGGAGGGTATCTCCAGGTCCAGTAGAGTGGTAACCTGGGAACCTCCTGTCTCAGAATCCTGCTACCTTCACCCTGCCATAAGAATGCAGCTTGTTGACAGCTGGCTTCAAGGCCTGCTTCCCTGTGAGAGCTAAGGACAGGGCACAACCCTCCCGCATCCTGCTTGACTGTAGAAGGAGCTGCTAACGTCCTCATGTTAGTGGCAGGGAAACGTTGTGAGAAAAGCATGTGGAATCGTTGTGCCTGAACCCACGTGTATCTGAGTTGAATACAGCGATTTCCAAAGTCCTTCTTCATCAGAGTGTAGCTAGGTTCCCACTCGCATGTCCGAGTGGGTAGCAGACATCTGCCTCCCATGTATACACACTTCTGAGAGTTGAGCTTATGGCCTGTAAGCCTACCTCCTGCCTGCAGCTACCTTTCGCTTCCAAAAGGCCTAGGCTCGCTGCTTCACCGAAGTTTTGGGAGAGGTAACTGGAATCTCCCGGCACACAAGACTAGTGCCACCAAGCTCAATCCAGCGATTTCCCAGTAATTCCTGGGGTAGACTGGTGCTACATACTAAGTTCCATATGTGAGAAGGTAGCTGAACGCCTTGTCCAAAATCATCTTACTGCTGAGAGTTGAGCTCACCCTCAGACCCTCACAGTTCCACACTGCCTGCAGAGTGAGTTTCCCACGTCTTCACCAGAGACTTTTGCCAGAGGCTTCTGAGACGCAAGTTAACAATGCACACCTGGACGGTATCTCCAGGTGCAGTAGAGTGGTAATCTGGGAACCTCCTTACTCAGAATACTGCTACCTTCACACTGTCATAAGAATGCAGCTAGTTGAGAGCTGGCTTCTAGGCAAGCTTCCCTGTGAGAGCTGAGGACAGGGCAGAACCCTCCCGCATCCTGCCTGACTGTAGACGTACCTGCTAACCTCCTTATGTTAGTGGCTGGGATGGGTTGCGGGAAAAGTATGTGTAAGCATTGGGCCTGAACTCCCGTGTATCTGAGTTGAATACAGCGATTTCCAACATCCTTCTTCAATAGGAGTGTAGCTAGGTTCCAACTCCCATGTCCGAGTGGGCAGCAGACATCTGCCTCCCATGCATACACACTTCTGAGAGTTGAGCTTATGGCCTGTAACCCTACATCCTGCCTGCCGCTACCTTTCGCTTCCAAAAGGCCTAGGCTCGCTGCTTGACGCAAGTGTTGGGAGAGGTAACTGGAATCTCCCGGCACACAAGACGAGTGCCTCCAAGCTCAATCAAGCGATTTCCTAGTAATTCCTGGGGTAGACTGGTGCTACATACTAAGTTCCATACGTGAGTATGTAGTTGAACGCCTTGTCCAAAAACATCTTACTTCTCAGAGTTGAGCTCACCCTCAGTCCCTCACAGTTCCACACTGCCTGCAGAGTGAGTTTCGCACGTCTTCACCAGAGACGTTTGCCAGAGGCTTCTGAGACGCAAGTTAACAATGCAGACCTGGAGGGTATCTCCAGGTCCAGTAGAGTGGTAACCTGGGAACCTCCTGTCTCAGAATACTGCTACCTTCACCCTGCCATAAGAATGCAGCTAGTTGACAGCTGGCTTCAAGGCCTGCTTCCCTGTGAGAGCTAAGGACAGGGCACAACCCTCCCGCATCCTGCTTGACTGTAGAAGGAGCTGCTAACGTCCTCATGTTAGTGGCAGGGAAACGTTGTGAGAAAAGCATGTGGAATCGTTGTGCCTGAACCCACGTGTATCTGAGTTGAATACAGCGATTTCCAAAGTCCTTCTTCATCAGAGTGTAGCTAGGTTCCCACTCGCATGTCCGAGTGGGTAGCAGACATCTGCCTCCCATGTATACACACTTCTGAGAGTTGAGCTTATGGCCTGTAAGCCTACCTCCTGCCTGCAGCTACCTTTCGCTTCCAAAAGGCCTAGGCTCGCTGCTTCACCGAAGTGTTGGGAGAGGTAACTGGAATCTCCCGGCACACAAGACTAGTGCCACCAAGCTCAATCCAGCGATTTCCCAGTAATTCCTGGGGTAGACTGGTGCTACATACTAAGTTCCATATGTGAGAAGGTAGCTGAACGCCTTGTCCAAAATCATCTTACTGCTGAGAGTTGAGCTCACCCTCAGTCCCTCACAGTTCCACACTGCCTGCAGAGTGAGTTTCCCACGTCTTCACCAGAGACTTTTGCCAGAGGCTTCTGAGACGCAAGTTAACAATGCACACCTGGACGGTATCTCCAGGTGCAGTAGAGTGGTAATCTGGGAACCTCCTTACTCAGAATACTGCTACCTTCACACTGTCATAAGAATGCAGCTAGTTGAGAGCTGGCTTCTAGGCAAGCTTCCCTGTGAGAGCTGAGGACAGGGCAGAACCCTCCCGCATCCTGCCTGACTGTAGACGTACCTGCTAACCTCCTTATGTTAGTGGCTGGGATGGGTTGCGGGAAAAGCATGTGTAAGCATTGGGCCTGAACTCCCGTGTATCTGAGTTGAATACAGCGATTTCCAACATCCTTCTTCAATAGGAGTGTAGCTAGGTTCCAACTCCCATGTCCGAGTGGGTAGCAGACATCTGCCTCCCATGCATACACACTTCTGAGAGTTGAGCTTATGGCCTGTAACCCTACATCCTGCCTGCCGCTACCTTTCGCTTCCAAAAGGCCTAGGCTCGCTGCTTGACGCAAGTGTTGGGAGAGGTAACTGGAATCTCCCGGCACACAAGACGAGTGCCTCCAAGCTCAATCAAGCGATTTCCTAGTAATTCCTGGGGTAGACTGGTGCTACATACTAAGTTCCATACGTGAGTATGTAGTTGAACGCCTTGTCCAAAAACATCTTACTTCTGAGAGTTGAGCTCACCCTCAGTCCCTCACAGTTCCACACTGCCTGCAGAGTGAGTTTCGCACGTCTTCACCAGAGACGTTTGCCAGAGGCTTCTGAGACGCAAGTTAACAATGCAGACCTGGAGGGTATCTCCAGGTCCAGTAGAGTGGTAACCTGGGAACCTCCTGTCTCAGAATCCTGCTACCTTCACCCTGCCATAAGAATGCAGCTAGTTGACAGCTGGCTTCAAGGCCTGCTTCCCTGTGAGAGCTAAGGACAGGGCACAACCCTCCCGCATCCTGCTTGACTGTAGAAGGAGCTGCTAACGTCCTCATGTTAGTGGCAGGGAAACGTTGTGAGAAAAGCATGTGGAATCGTTGTGCCTGAACCCACGTGTATCTGAGTTGAATACAGCGATTTCCAAAGTCCTTCTTCATCAGAGTGTAGCTAGGTTCCCACTCGCATGTCCGAGTGGGTAGCAGACATCTGCCTCCCATGTATACACACTTCTGAGAGTTGAGCTTATGGCCTGTAAGCCTACCTCCTGCCTGTAGCTAACTTTCGCTTCCAAAAGGCCTAGGCTCGCTGCTTCACCGAAGTGTTCGGAGAGGTAACTGGAATCTCCCGGCACACAAGACTAGTGCCACCAAGCTCAATCCAGCGATTTCCCAGTAATTCCTGGGGTAGACTGGTGCTACATACTAAGTTCCATATGTGAGAAGGTAGCTGAACGCCTTGTCCAAAATCATCTTACTGCTGAGAGTTGAGCTCACCCTCAGTCCCTCACAGTTCCACACTGCCTGCAGAGTGAGTTTCCCACGTCTTCACCAGAGACTTTTGCCAGAGGCTTCTGAGACGCAAGTTAACAATGCACACCTGGACGGTATCTCCAGGTGCAGTAGAGTGGTAATCTGGGAACCTCCTTACTCAGAATACTGCTAACTTCACACTGTCATAAGAATGCAGCTAGTTGAGAGCTGGCTTCTAGGCAAGCTTCCCTGTGAGAGCTGAGGACAGGGCAGAACCCTCCCGCATCCTGCCTGACTGTAGACGTACCTGCTAACCTCCTTATGTTAGTGGCTGGGATGGGTTGTGGGAAAAGCATGTGTAAGCATTGGGCCTGAACTCCCGTGTATCTGAGTTGAATACAGCGATTTCCAACATCCTTCTTCAATAGGAGTGTAGCTAGGTTCCAACTCCCATGTCCGAGTGGGTAGCAGACATCTGCCTCCCATGCATACACACTTCTGAGAGTTGAGCTTATGGCCTGTAACCCTACATCCTGCCTGCCGCTACCTTTCGCTTCCAAAAGGCCTAGGCTCGCTGCTTGACGCAAGTGTTGGGAGAGGTAACTGGAATCTCCCGGCACACAAGACGAGTGCCTCCAAGCTCAATCAAGCGATTTCCTAGTAATTCCTGGGGTAGACTGGTGCTACATACTAAGTTCCATACGTGAGTATGTAGTTGAACGCCTTGTCCAAAAACATCTTACTTCTCAGAGTTGAGCTCACCCTCAGTCCCTCACAGTTCCACACTGCCTGCAGAGTGAGTTTCGCACGTCTTCACCAGAGACGTTTGCCAGAGGCTTCTGAGACGCAAGTTAACAATGCAGACCTGGAGGGTATCTCCAGGTCCAGTAGAGTGGTAACCTGGGAACCTCCTGTCTCAGAATCCTGCTACCTTCACCCTGCCATAAGAATGCAGCTAGTTGACAGCTGGCTTCAAGGCCTGCTTCCCTGTGAGAGCTAAGGACAGGGCACAACCCTCCCGCATCCTGCTTGACTGTAGAAGGCGCTGCTAACGTCCTCATGTTAGTGGCAGGGAAACGTTGTGAGAAAAGCATGTGGAATCGTTGTGCCTGAACCCACGTGTATCTGAGTTGAATACAGCGATTTCCAAAGTCCTTCTTCATCAGAGTGTAGCTAGGTTCCCACTCGCATGTCCGAGTGGGTAGCAGACATCTGCCTCCCATGTATACACACTTCTGAGAGTTGAGCTTATGGCCTGTAACCCTACATCCTGCCTGCCGCTACCTTTCGCTTCCAAAAGGCCTAGGCTCGCTGCTTGACGCAAGTGTTGGGAGAGGTAACTGGAATCTCCCGGCACACAAGACTAGTGCCACCAAGCTCAATCCAGCGATTTCCCAGTAATTCCTGGGGTAGACTGGTGCTACATACTAAGTTCCATATGTGAGAAGGTAGCTGAACGCCTTGTCCAAAATCATCTTACTGCTGAGAGTTGAGCTCACCCTCAGTCCCTCACAGTTCCACACTGCCTGCAGAGTGAGTTTCCCACGTCTTCACCAGAGACTTTTAGCAGACTTCTGAGACGCAAGTTAACAATGCACACCTGGACGGTATCTCCAGGTGCAGTAGAGTGGTAATCTGGGAACCTCCTTACTCAGAATACTGCTACCTTCACACTGTCATAAGAATGCAGCTAGTTGAGAGCTGGCTTCTAGGCAAGCTTCCCTGTGAGAGCTGAGGACTGGGCAGAACCCTCCCGCATCCTGCCTGACTGTAGACGTACCTGCTAACCTCCTTATGTTAGTGGCTGGGATGGGTTGCGGGAAAAGCATGTGTAAGCATTGGGCCTGAACTCCCGTGTATCTGAGTTGAATACAGCGATTTCCAACATCCTTCTTCAATAGGAGTGTAGCTAGGTTCCAACTCCCATGTCCGAGTGGGTAGCAGACATCTGCCTCCCATGCATACACACTTCTGAGAGTTGAGCTTATGGCCTGTAACCCTACATCCTGCCTGCCGCTACCTTTCGCTTCCAAAAGGCCTAGGCTCGCTGCTTGACGCAAGTGTTGGGAGAGGTAACTGGAATCTCCCGGCACACAAGACGAGTGCCTCCAAGCTCAATCAAGCGATTTCCTAGTAATTCCTGGGGTAGACTGGTGCTACATACTAAGTTCCATACGTGAGTATGTAGTTGAACGCCTTGTCCAAAAACATCTTACTTCTGAGAGTTGAGCTCACCCTCAGTCCCTCACAGTTCCACACTGCCTGCAGAGTGAGTTTCGCACGTCTTCACCAGAGACGTTTGCCAGAGGCTTCTGAGACGCAAGTTAACAATGCAGACCTGGAGGGTATCTCCAGGTCCAGTAGAGTGGTAACCTGGGAACCTCCTGTCTCAGAATCCTGCTACCTTCACCCTGCCATAAGAATGCAGCTAGTTGACAGCTGGCTTCAAGGCCTGCTTCCCTGTGAGAGCTAAGGACAGGGCACAACCCTCCCGCATCCTGCTTGACTGTAGAAGGAGCTGCTAACGTCCTCATGTTAGTGGCAGGGAAACGTTGTGAGAAAAGCATGTGGAATCGTTGTGCCTGAACCCACGTGTATCTGAGTTGAATACAGCGATTTCCAAAGTCCTTCTTCATCAGAGTGTAGCTAGGTTCCCACTCGCATGTCCGAGTGGGTAGCAGACATCTGCCTCCCATGTATACACACTTCTGAGAGTTGAGCTTATGGCCTGTTAGCCTACCTCCTGCCTGTAGCTACCTTTCGCTTCCAAAAGGCCTAGGCTCGCTGCTTCACCGAAGTGTTGGGAGAGGTAACTGGAATCTCCCGGCAAACAAGACTAGTGCCACCAAGCTCAATCCAGCGATTTCCCAGTAATTCCTGGGGTAGACTGGTGCTACATACTAAGTTCCATATGTGAGAAGGTAGCTGAACGCCTTGTACAAAATCATCTTACTGCTGAGAGTTGAGCTCACCCTCAGTCCCTCACAGTTCCACACTGCCTGCAGAGTGAGTTTCCCACGTCTTCACCAGAGACTTTTGCCAGAGTCTTCTGAGACGCAAGTTAACAATGCACACCTGGACGGTATCTCCAGGTGCAGTAGAGTGGTAATCTGGGAACCTCCTTACTCAGAATACTGCTACCTTCACACTGTCATAAGAATGCAGCTAGTTGAGAGCTGGCTTCTAGGCAAGCTTCCCTGTGAGAGCTGAGGACAGGGCAGAACCCTCCCGCATCCTGCCTGACTGTAGACGTACCTGCTAACCTCCTTATGTTAGTGGCTGGGATGGGTTGCGGGAAAAGCATGTGTAAGCATTGGGCCTGAACTCCCGTGTATCTGAGTTGAATACAGCGATTTCCAACATCCTTCTTCAATAGGAGTGTAGCTAGGTTCCAACTCCCATGTCCGAGTGGGTAGCAGACATCTGCCTCCCATGCATACACACTTCTGAGAGTTGAGCTTATGGCCTGTAACCCTACATCCTGCCTGCCGCTACCTTTCGCTTCCAAAAGGCCTAGGCTCGCTGCTTGACGCAAGTGTTGGGAGAGGTAACTGGAATCTCCCGGCACACAAGACGAGTGCCTCCAAGCTCAATCAAGCGATTTCCTAGTAATTCCTGGGGTAGACTGGTGCTACATACTAAGTTCCATACGTGAGTATGTAGTTGAACGCCTTGTCCAAAAACATCTTACTTCTCAGAGTTGAGCTCACCCTCAGTCCCTCACAGTTCCACACTGCCTGCAGAGTGAGTTTCGCACGTCTTCACCAGAGACGTTTGCCAGAGGCTTCTGAGACGCAAGTTAACAATGCAGACCTGGAGGGTATCTCCAGGTCCAGTAGAGTGGTAACCTGGGAACCTCCTGTCTCAGAATCCTGCTACCTTCACCCTGCCATAAGAATGCAGCTTGTTGACAGCTGGCTTCAAGGCCTGCTTCCCTGTGAGAGCTAAGGACAGGGCACAACCCTCCCGCATCCTGCTTGACTGTAGAAGGAGCTGCTAACGTCCTCATGTTAGTGGCAGGGAAACGTTGTGAGAAAAGCATGTGGAATCGTTGTGCCTGAACCCACGTGTATCTGAGTTGAATACAGCGATTTCCAAAGTCCTTCTTCATCAGAGTGTAGCTAGGTTCCCACTCGCATGTCCGAGTGGGTAGCAGACATCTGCCTCCCATGTATTCACACTTCTGAGAGTTGAGCTTATGGCCTGTAAGCCTACCTCCTGCCTGCAGCTACCTTTCGCTTCCAAAAGGCCTAGGCTCGCTGCTTCACCGAAGTTTTGGGAGAGGTAACTGGAATCTCCCGGCACACAAGAATAGTGCCACCAAGCTCAATCCAGCGATTTCCCAGTAATTCCTGGGGTAGACTGGTGCTACATACTAAGTTCCATATGTGAGAAGGTAGCTGAACGCCTTGTCCAAAATCATCTTACTGCTGAGAGTTGAGCTCACCCTCAGTCCCTCACAGTTCCACACTGCCTGCAGAGTGAGTTTCCCACGTCTTCACCAGAGACTTTTGCCAGAGGCTTCTGAGACGCAAGTTAACAATGCACACCTGGACGGTATCTCCAGGTGCAGTAGAGTGGTAATCTGGGAACCTCCTTACTCAGAATACTGCTACCTTCACACTGTCATAAGAATGCAGCTAGTTGAGAGCTGGCTTCTAGGCAAGCTTCCCTGTGAGAGCTGAAGACAGGGCAGAACCCTCCCGCATCCTGCCTGACTGTAGACGTACCTGCTAACCTCCTTATGTTAGTGGCTGGGATGGGTTGCGGGAAAAGCATGTGTAAGCATTGGGCCTGAACTCCCGTGTATCTGAGTTGAATACAGCGATTTCCAACATCCTTCTTCAATAGGAGTGTAGCTAGGTTCCTACTCCCATGTCCGAGTGGGCAGCAGACATCTGCCTCCCATGCATACACACTTCTGAGAGTTGAGCTTATGGCCTGTAACCCTACATCCTGCCTGCCGCTACCTTTCGCTTCCAAAAGGCCTAGGCTCACTGCTTGACGCAAGTGTTGGGAGAGGTAACTGGAATCTCCCGGCACACAAGACGAGTGCCTCCAAGCTCAATCAAGCGATTTCCTAGTAATTCCTGGGGTAGACTGGTGCTACATACTAAGTTCCATACATGAGTAGGTAGTTGAACGCCTTGTCCAAAAACATCTTACTTCTGAGAGTTGAGCTCACCCTCAGTCCCTCACAGTTCCACACTGCCTGCAGAGTGAGTTTCGCACGTCTTCACCAGAGACGTTTGCCAGAGGCTTCTGAGACGCAAGTTAACAATGCAGACCTGGAGGGTATCTCCAGGTCCAGTAGAGTGGTAACCTGGGAACCTCCTGTCTCAGAATACTGCTACCTTCACCCTGCCATAAGAATGCAGCTAGTTGACAGCTGGCTTCAAGGCCTGCTTCCCTGTGAGAGCTAAGGACAGGGCACAACCCTCCCGCATCCTGCTTGACTGTAGAAGGAGCTGCTAACGTCCTCATGTTAGTGGCAGGGAAAGGTTGTGAGAAAAGCATGTGGAATCGTTGTGCCTGAACCCACGTGTATCTGAGTTGAATACAGCGATTTCCAAAGTCCTTCTTCATCAGAGTGTAGCTAGGTTCCCACTCGCATGTCCGAGTGGGTAGCAGACATCTGCCTCCCATGTATACACACTTCTGAGACTTGAGCTTATGGCCTGTAAGCCTACCTCCTGCCTGCAGCTACCTTTCGCTTCCAAAAGGCCTAGGCTCGCTGCTTCACCGAAGTTTTGGGAGAGGTAACTGGAATCTCCCGGCACACAAGACTAGTGCCACCAAGCTCAATCCAGCGATTTCCCAGTAATTCCTGGGGTAGACTGGTGCTACATACTAAGTTCCATATGTGAGAAGGTAGCTGAACGCCTTGTCCAAAATCATCTTACTGCTGAGAGTTGAGCTCACCCTCAGTCCCTCACAGTTCCACACTGCCTGCAGAGTGAGTTTCCCACGTCTTCACCAGAGACTTTTGCCAGAGGCTTCTGAGACGCAAGTTAACAATGCACACCTGGACGGTATCTCCAGGTGCAGTAGAGTGGTAATCTGGGAACCTCCTTACTCAGAATACTGCTACCTTCACACTGTCATAAGAATGCAGCTAGTTGAGAGCTGGCTTCTAGGCAAGCTTCCCTGTGAGAGCTGAGGACAGGGCAGAACCCTCCCGCATCCTGCCTGACTGTAGACGTACCTGCTAACCTCCTTATGTTAGTGGCTGGGATGGGTTGAGGGAAAAGCATGTGTAAGCATTGGGCCTGAACTCCCGTGTATCTGAGTTTAATACAGCGATTTCCAACATCCTTCTTCAATAGGAGTGTAGCTAGGTTCCTACTCCCATGTCCGAGTGGGCAGCAGACATCTGCCTCCCATGCATACACACTTCTGAGAGTTGAGCTTATGGCCTGTAACCCTACATCCTGCCTGCCGCTACCTTTCGCTTCCAAAAGGCCTAGGCTCACTGCTTGACGCAAGTGTTGGGAGAGGTAACTGGAATCTCCCGGCACACAAGACGAGTGCCTCCAAGCTCAATCAAGCGATTTCCTAGTAATTCCTGGGGTAGACTGGTGCTACATACTAAGTTCCATACGTGAGTAGGTAGTTGAACGCCTTGTCCAAAAACATCTTACTTCTGAGAGTTGAGCTCACCCTCAGTCCCTCACAGTTCCACACTGCCTGCAGAGTGAGTTTCGCACGTCTTCACCAGAGACGTTTGCCAGAGGCTTCTGAGACGCAAGTTAACAATGCAGACCTGGAGGGTATCTCCAGGTCCAGTAGAGTGGTAACCTGGGAACCTCCTGTCTCAGAATACTGCTACCTTCACCCTGCCATAAGAATGCAGCTAGTTGACAGCTGGCTTCAAGGCCTGCTTCCCTGTGAGAGCTAAGGACAGGGCACAACCCTCCCGCATCCTGCTTGACTGTAGAAGGAGCTGCTAACGTCCTCATGTTAGTGGCAGGGAAAGGTTGTGAGAAAAGCATGTGGAATCGTTGTGCCTGAACCCACGTGTATCTGAGTTGAATACAGCGATTTCCAAAGTCCTTCTTCATCAGAGTGTAGCTAGGTTCCCACTCGCATGTCCGAGTGGGTAGCAGACATCTGCCTCCCATGTATACACACTTCTGAGAGTTGAGCTTATGGCCTGTAAGCCTACCTCCTGCCTGCAGCTACCTTTCGCTTCCAAAAGGCCTAGGCTCGCTGCTTCACCGAAGTGTTGGGAGAGGTAACTGGAATCTCCCGGCACACAAGACTAGTGCCACCAAGCTCAATCCAGCGATTTCCCAGTAATTCCTGGGGTAGACTGGTACTACATACTAAGTTCCATATGTGAGAAGGTAGCTGAACGCCTTGTCCAAAATCATCTTACTGCTGAGAGTTGAGCTCACCCTCAGTCCCTCACAGTTCCACACAGTCTGCAGAGTGAGTTTCCCACGTCTTCACCAGAGACTTTTGCCAGAGGCTTCTGAGACGCAAGTTAACAATGCACACCTGGACGGTATCTCCAGGTGCAGTAGAGTGGTAATCTGGGAACCTCCTTACTCAGAATACTGCTACCTTCACACTGTCATAAGAATGCCGCTAGTTGAGAGCTGGCTTCTAGGCAAGCTTCCCTGTGAGAGCTGAGGACAGGGCAGAACCCTCCCGCATCCTGCCTGACTGTAGACGTACCTGCTAACCTCCTTATGTTAGTGGCTGGGATGGGTTGCGGGAAAAGCATGTGTAAGCATTGGGCCTGAACTCCCGTGTATCTGAGTTGAATACAGCGATTTCCAACATCCTTCTTCAATAGGAGTGTAGCTAGGTTCCTACTCCCATGTCCGAGTGGGCAGCAGACATCTGCCTCCCATGCATACACACTTCTGAGAGTTGAGCTTATGGCCTGTAACCCTACATCCTGCCTGCCGCTACCTTTCGCTTCCAAAAGGCCTAGGCTCGCTGCTTGACGCAAGTGTTGGGAGAGGTAACTGGAATCTCCCGGCACACAAGACGAGTGCCTCCAAGCTCAATCAAGCGATTTCCTAGTAATTCCTGGGGTAGACTGGTGCTACATACTAAGTTCCATACGTGAGTATTTAGTTGAACGCCTTGTCCAAAAACATCTTACTTCTGAGAGTTGAGCTCACCCTCAGTCCCTCACAGTTCCACACTGCCTGCAGAGTGAGTTTCGCACGTCTTCACCAGAGACGTTTGCCAGAGGCTTCTGAGACGCAAGTTAACAATGCAGACCTGGAGGGTATCTCCAGGTCCAGTAGAGTGGTAACCTGGGAACCTCCTGTCTCAGAATCCTGCTACCTTCACCCTGCCATAAGAATGCAGCTAGTTGACAGCTGGCTTCAAGGCCTGCTTCCCTGTGAGAGCTAAGGACAGGGCACAACCCTCCCGCATCCTGCTTGACTGTAGAAGGAGCTGCTAACGTCCTCATGTTAGTGGCAGGGAAACGTTGTGAGAAAAGCATGTGGAATCGTTGTGCCTGAACCCACGTGTATCTGAGTTGAATACAGCGATTTCCAAAGTCCTTCTTCATCAGAGTGTAGCTAGGTTCCCACTCGCATGTCCGAGTGGGTAGCAGACATCTGCCTCCCATGTATACACACTTCTGAGAGTTGAGCTTATGGCCTGTAAGCCTACCTCCTGCCTGTAGCTACCTTTCGCTTCCAAAAGCCCTAGGCTCGCTGCTTGACGCAAGTGTTGGGAGAGGTAACTGGAATCTCCCGGCACACAAGACTAGTGCCACCAAGCTCAATCCAGCGATTTCCCAGTAATTCCTGGGGTAGACTGGTGCTACATACTAAGTTCCATATGTGAGAAGGTAGCTGAACGCCTTGTCCAAAATCATCTTACTGCTGAGAGTTGAGCTCACCCTGAGTCCCTCACAGTTCCACACTGCCTGCAGAGTGAGTTTCCCACGTCTTCACCAGAGACTTTTGCCAGAGGCTTCTGAGACGCAAGTTAACAATGCACACCTGGACGGTATCTCCAGGTGCAGTAGAGTGGTAATCTGGGAACCTCCTTACTCAGAATACTGCTACCTTCACACTGTCATAAGAATGCAGCTAGTTGAGAGCTGGCTTCTAGGGAAGCTTCCCTGTGAGAGCTGAGGACTGGGCAGAACCCTCCCGCATCCTGCCTGACTGTAGACGTACCTGCTAACCTCCTTATGTTAGTGGCTGGGATGGGTTGCGGGAAAAGCATGTGTAAGCATTGGGCCTGAACTCCCGTGTATCTGAGTTGAATACAGCGATTTCCAACATCCTTCTTCAATAGGAGTGTAGCTAGGTTCCAACTCCCATGTCCGAGTGGGTAGCAGACATCTGCCTCCCATGCATACACACTTCTGAGAGTTGAGCTTATGGCCTGTAACCCTACATCCTGCCTGCCGCTACCTTTCGCTTCCAAAAGGCCTAGGCTCGCTGCTTGACGCAAGTGTTGGGAGAGGTAACTGGAATCTCCCGGCACACAAGACGAGTGCCTCCAAGCTCAATCAAGCGATTTCCTAGTAATTCCTGTGGTAGACTGGTGCTACATACTAAGTTCCATACGTGAGTATGTAGTTGAACGCCTTGTCCAAAAACATCTTACTTCTGAGAGTTGAGCTCACCCTCATTCCCTCACAGTTCCACACTGCCTGCAGAGTGAGTTTCGCACGTCTTCACCAGAGACGTTTGCCAGAGGCTTCTGAGACGCAAGTTAACAATGCAGACCTGGAGGGTATCTCCAGGTCCAGTAGAGTGGTAACCTGGGAACCTCCTGTCTCAGAATCCTGCTACCTTCACCCTGCCATAAGAATGCAGCTAGTTGACAGCTGGCTTCAAGGCCTGCTTCCCTGTGAGAGCTAAGGACAGGGCACAACCCTCCCGCATCCTGCTTGACTGTAGAAGGAGCTGCTAACGTCCTCATGTTAGTGGCAGGGAAAGGTTGTGAGAAAAGCATGTGGAATCGTTGTGCCTGAACCCACGTGTATCTGAGTTGAATACAGCGATTTCCAAAGTCCTTCTTCATCAGAGTGTAGCTAGGTTCCCACTCGCATGTCCGAGTGGGTAGCAGACATCTGCCTCCCATGTATACACACTTCTGAGAGTTGAGCTTATGGCCTGTAAGCCTACCTCCTGCCTGTAGCTACCTTTCGCTTCCAAAAGGCCTAGGCTCGCTGCTTCACCGAAGTGTTGGGAGAGGTAACTGGAATCTCCCGGCACACAAGACTAGTGCCACCAAGCTCAATCCAGCGATTTCCCAGTAATTCCTGGGGTAGACTGGTGCTACATACTAAGTTCCATATGTGAGAAGGTAGCTGAACGCCTTGTCCAAAATCATCTTACTGCTGAGAGTTGAGCTCACCCTCAGTCCCTCACAGTTCCACACTGCCTGCAGAGTGAGTTTCCCACGTCTTCACCAGAGACTTTTTCCAGAGGCTTCTGAGACGCAAGTTAACAATGCACACCTGGACGGTATCTCCAGGTGCAGTAGAGTGGTAATCTGGGAACCTCCTTACTCAGAATACTGCTACCTTCACACTGTCATAAGAATGCAGCTAGTTGAGAGCTGGCTTCTAGGCAAGCTTCCCTGTGAGAGCTGAGGACAGGGCAGAACCCTCCCGCATCCTGCCTGACTGTAGACGTACCTGCTAACCTCCTTATGTTAGTGGCTGGGATGGGTTGCGGGAAAAGCATGTGTAAGCATTGGGCCTGAACTCCCGTGTATCTGAGTTGAATACAGGGATTTCCAACATCCTTCTTCAATAGGAGTGTAGCTAGGTTCCAACTCCCATGTCCGAGTGGGTAGCAGACATCTGCCTCCCATGCATACACACTTCTGAGAGTTGAGCTTCTGGCCTGTAACCCTACATCCTGCCTGCCGCTACCTTTCGCTTCCAAAAGGCCTAGGCTCGCTGCTTGACTCAAGTGTTGGGAGAGGTAACTGGAATCTCCCGGCACACAAGACGAGTGCCTCCAAGCTCAATCAAGCGATTTCCTAGTAATTCCTGGGGTAGACTGGTGCTACATACTAAGTTCCATACGTGAGTATGTAGTTGAACGCCTTGTCCAAAAACATCTTACTTCTGAGAGTTGAGCTCACCCTCAGTCCCTCACAGTTCCACACTGCCTGCAGAGTGAGTTTCGCACGTCTTCACCAGAGACGTTTGCCAGAGGCTTCTGAGACGCAAGTTAACAATGCAGACCTGGAGGGTATCTCCAGGTCCAGTAGAGTGGTAACCTGGGAACCTCCTGTCTCAGAATCCTGCTACCTTCACCCTGCCATAAGAATGCAGCTAGTTGACAGCTGGCTTCAAGGCCTGCTTCCCTGTGAGAGCTAAGGACAGGGCAAAACCCTCCCGCATCCTGCTTGACTGTAGAAGGCGCTGCTAACGTCCTCATGTTAGTGGCAAGGAAACGTTGTGAGAAAAGCATGTGGAATCGTTGTGCCTGAACCCACGTGTATCTGAGTTGAATACAGCGATTTCCAAAGTCCTTCTTCATCAGAGTGTAGCTAGGTTCCCACTCGCATGTCCGAGTGGGTAGCAGACATCTGCCTCCCATGTATACACACTTCTGAGAGTTGAGCTTATGGCCTGTAAGCCTACCTCCTGCCTGTAGCTACCTTTCGCTTCCAAAAGGCCTAGGCTCGCTGCTTCACCGAAGTGTTGGGAGAGGTAACTGGAATCTCCTGGCACACAAGACTAGTGCCACCAAGCTCAATCCAGCGATTTCCCAGTAATTCCTGGGGTAGACTGGTGCTACATACTAAGTTCCATATGTCAGAAGGTAGCTGAACGCCTTGTCCAAAATCATCTTACTGCTGAGAGTTGAGCTCACCCTCAGTCCCTCAAAGATCCACACTGCCTGCAGAGTGAGTTTCCCACGTCTTCACCAGAGACTTTTGCCAGAGGCTTCTGAGACGCAAGTTAACAATGCACACCTGGACGGTATCTCCAGGTGCAGTAGAGTGGTAATCTGGGAACCTCCTTACTCAGAATACTGCCACCTTCACACTGTCATAAGAATGCAGCTAGTTGAGAGCTGGCTTCTAGGCAAGCTTCCCTGTGAGAGCTGAGGACAGGGCAGAAGCCTCCCGCATCCTGCCTGACTGTAGACGTACCTGCTAACCTCCTTATGTTAGTGGCTGGGATGGGTTGCGGGAAAAGCATGTGTAAGCATTGGGCCTGAACTCCCGTGTATCTGAGTTGAATACAGCGATTTCCAACATCCTTCTTCAATAGGAGTGTAGCTAGGTTCCAACTCCCATGTCCGAGTGGGTAGCAGACATCTGCCTCCCATGCATACACACTTCTGAGAGTTGAGCTTATGGCCTGTAACCCTACATCCTGCCTGCCGCTACCTTTCGCTTCCAAAAGGCCTAGGCTCGCTGCTTGACGCAAGTGTTGGGAGAGGTAACTGGAATCTCCCGGCACACAAGACGAGTGCCTCCAAGCTCAATCAAGCGATTTCCTAGTAATTCCTGGGGTAGACTGGTGCTACATACTAAGTTCCATACGTGAGTATGTAGTTGAACGCCTTGTCCAAAAACATCTTACTTCTCAGAGTTGAGCTCACCCTCAGTCCCTCACAGTTCCACACTGCCTGCAGAGTGAGTTTCGCACGTCTTCACCAGAGACGTTTGCCAGAGGCTTCTGAGACGCAAGTTAACAATGCAGACCTGGAGGGTATCTCCAGGTCCAGTAGAGTGGTAACCTGGGAACCTCCTGTCTCAGAATCCTGCTACCTTCACCCTGCCATAAGAATGCAGCTTGTTGACAGCTGGCTTCAAGGCCTGCTTCCCTGTGAGAGCTAAGGACAGGGCACAACCCTCCCGCATCCTGCTTGACTGTAGAAGGCGCTGCTAACGTCCTCATGTTAGTGGCAGGGAAACGTTGTGAGAAAAGCATGTGGAATCGTTGTGCCTGAACCCACGTGTATCTGAGTTGAATACAGCGATTTCCAAAGTCCTTCTTCATCAGAGTGTAGCTAGGTTCCCACTCGCATGTCCGAGTGGGTAGCAGACATCTGCCTCCCATGTATACACACTTCTGAGAGTTGAGCTTATGGCCTGTAAGCCTACCTCCTGCCTGCAGCTACCTTTCGCTTCCAAAAGGCCTAGGCTCGCTGCTTCACCGAAGTTTTGGGAGAGGTAACTGGAATCTCCCGGCACACAAGACTAGTGCCACCAAGCTCAATCCAGCGATTTCCCAGTAATTCCTGGGGTAGACTGGTGCTACATACTAAGTTCCATATGTGAGAAGGTAGCTGAACGCCTTGTCCAAAATCATCTTACTGCTGAGAGTTGAGCTCACCCTCAGTCCCTCACAGTTCCACACTGCCTGCAGAGTGAGTTTCCCACGTCTTCACCAGAGACTTTTGCCAGAGGCTTCTGAGACGCAAGTTAACAATGCACACCTGGACGGTATCTCCAGGTGCAGTAGAGTGGTAATCTGGGAACCTCCTTACTCAGAATGCTGCTACCTTCACACTGTCATAAGAATGCAGCTAGTTGAGAGCTGGCTTCTAGGCAAGCTTCCCTGTGAGAGCTGAGGACAGGGCAGAACCCTCCCGCATCCTGCCTGACTGTAGACGTACCTGCTAACCTCCTTATGTTAGTGGCTGGGATGGTTTGCGGGAAAAGCATGTGTAAGCATTGGGCCTGAACTCCCGTGTATCTGAGTTGAATACAGCGATTTCCAACATCCTTCTTCAATAGGAGTGTAGCTAGGTTCCTACTCCCATGTCCGAGTGGGCAGCAGACATCTGCCTCCCATGCATACACACTTCTGAGAGTTGAGCTTATGGCCTGTAACCCTACATCCTGCCTGCCGCTACCTTTCGCTTCCAAAAGGCCTAGGCTCACTGCTTGACGCAAGTGTTGGGAGAGGTAACTGGAATCTCCCGGCACACAAGACGAGTGCCTCCAAGCTCAATCAAGCGATTTCCTAGTAATTCCTGGGGTAGACTGGTGCTACATACTAAGTTCCATACGTGAGTAGGTAGTTGAACGCCTTGTCCAAAAACATCTTACTTCTGAGAGTTGAGCTCACCCTCAGTCCCTCACAGTTCCACACTGCCTGCAGAGTGAGTTTCGCACGTCTTCACCAGAGACGTTTGCCAGAGGCTTCTGAGACGCAAGTTAACAATGCAGACCTGGAGGGTATCTCCAGGTCCAGTAGAGTGGTAACCTGGGAACCTCCTGTCTCAGAATACTGCTACCTTCACCCTGCCATAAGAATGCAGCTAGTTGACAGCTGGCTTCAAGGCCTGCTTCCCTGTGAGAGCTAAGGACAGGGCACAACCCTCCCGCATCCTGCTTGACTGTAGAAGGAGCTGCTAACGTCCTCATGTTAGTGGCAGGGAAAGGTTGTGAGAAAATCATGTGGAATCGTTGTGCCTGAACCCACGTGTATCTGAGTTGAATACAGCGATTTCCAAAGTCCTTCTTCATCAGAGTGTAGCTAGGTTCCCACTCGCATGTACGAGTGGGTAGCAGACATCTGCCTCCCATGTATACACACTTCTGAGAGTTGAGCTTATGGCCTGTAAGCCTACCTCCTGCCTGCAGCTACCTTTCGCTTCCAAAAGGCCTAGGCTCGCTGCTTCACCGAAGTTTTGGGAGAGGTAACTGGAATCTCCCGGCACACAAGACTAGTGCCACCAAGCTCAATCCAGCGATTTCCCAGTAATTCCTGGGGTAGACTGGTGCTACATACTAAGTTCCATATGTGAGAAGGTAGCTGAACGCCTTGTCCAAAATCATCTTACTGCTGAGAGTTGAGCTCACCCTCAGTCCCTCACAGTTCCACACTGCCTGCAGAGTGAGTTTCCCACGTCTTCACCAGAGACTTTTGCCAGAGGCTTCTGAGACGCAAGTTAACAATGCACACCTGGACGGTATCTCCAGGTGCAGTAGAGTGGTAATCTGGGAACCTCCTTACTCAGAATACTGCTACCTTCACACTGTCATAAGAATGCAGCTAGTTGAGAGCTGGCTTCTAGGCAAGCTTCCCTGTGAGAGCTGAGGACAGGGCAGAACCCTCCCGCATCCTGCCTGACTGTAGACGTACCTGCTAACCTCCTTATGTTAGTGGCTGGGATGGGTTGCGGGAAAAGCATGTGTAAGCATTGGGCCTGAACTCCCGTGTATCTGAGTTGAATACAGCGATTTCCAACATCCTTCTTCAATAGGAGTGTAGCTAGGTTCCTACTCCCATGTCCGAGTGGGCAGCAGACATCTGCCTCCCATGCATACACACTTCTGAGAGTTGAGCTTATGGCCTGTAACCCTACATCCTGCCTGCCGCTACCTTTCGCTTCCAAAAGGCCTAGGCTCACTGCTTGACGCAAGTGTTGGGAGAGGTAACTGGAATCTCCCGGCACACAAGACGAGTGCCTCCAAGCTCAATCAAGCGATTTCCTAGTAATTCCTGGGTTAGACTGGTGCTACATACTAAGTTCCATACGTGAGTAGGTAGTTGAACGCCTTGTCCAAAAACATCTTACTTCTGAGAGTTGAGCTCACCCTCAGTCCCTCACAGTTCCACACTGCCTGCAGAGTGAGTTTCGCACGTCTTCACCAGAGACGTTTGCCAGAGGCTTCTGAGACGCAAGTTAACAATGCAGACCTGGAGGGTATCTCCAGGTCCAGTAGAGTGGTAACCTGGGAACCTCCTGTCTCAGAATACTGCTACCTTCACCCTGCCATAAGAATGCAGCTAGTTGACAGCTGGCTTCAAGGCCTGCTTCCCTGTGAGAGCTAAGGACAGGGCACAACCCTCCCGCATCCTGCTTGACTGTAGAAGGAGCTGCTAACGTCCTCATGTTAGTGGCAGGGAAAGGTTGTGAGAAAAGCATGTGGAATCGTTGTGCCTGAACCCACGTGTATCTGAGTTGAATACAGCGATTTCCAAAGTCCTTCTTCATCAGAGTGTAGCTAGGTTCCCACTCGCATGTCCGAGTGGGTAGCAGACATCTGCCTCCCATGTATACACACTTCTGAGACTTGAGCTTATGGCCTGTAAGCCTACCTCCTGCCTGCAGCTACCTTTCGCTTCCAAAAGGCCTAGGCTCGCTGCTTCACCGAAGTGTTGGGAGAGGTAACTGGAATCTCCCGGCACACAAGACTAGTGCCACCAAGCTCAATCCAGCGATTTCCCAGTAATTCCTGGGGTAGACTGGTGCTACATACTAAGTTCCATATGTGAGAAGGTAGCTGAACGCCTTGTCCAAAATCATCTTACTGCTGAGAGTTGAGCTCACCCTCAGTCCCTCACAGTTCCACACTGCCTGCAGAGTGAGTTTCCCACGTCTTCACCAGAGACTTTTGCCAGAGGCTTCTGAGACGCAAGTTAACAATGCACACCTGGACGGTATCTCCAGGTGCAGTAGAGTGGTAATCTGGGAACCTCCTTACTCAGAATACTGCTACCTTCACACTGTCATAAGAATGCAGCTAGTTGAGAGCTGGCTTCTAGGCAAGCTTCCCTGTGAGAGCTGAGGACAGGGCCGAACCCTCCCGCATCCTGCCTGACTGTAGACGTACCTGCTAACCTCCTTATGTTAGTGGCTGGGATGGGTTGCGGGAAAAGCATGTGTAAGCATTGGGCCTGAACTCCCGTGTATCTGAGTTGAATACAGCGATTTCCAACATCCTTCTTCAATAGGAGTGTAGCTAGGTTCCAACTCCCATGTCCGAGTGGGTAGCAGACATCTGCCTCCCATGCATACACACTTCTGAGAGTTGAGCTTATGGCCTGTAACCCTACATCCTGCCTGCCGCTACCTTTCGCTTCCAAAAGGCCTAGGCTCGCTGCTTGACGCAAGTGTTGGGAGAGGTAACTGGAATCTCCCGGCACACAAGACGAGTGCCTCCAAGCTCAATCAAGCGATTTCCTAGTAATTCCTGGGGTAGACTGGTGCTACATACTAAGTTCCATACGTGAGTATGTAGTTGAACGCCTTGTCCAAAAACATCTTACTTCTCAGAGTTGAGCTCACCCTCAGTCCCTCACAGTTCCACACTGCCTGCAGAGTGAGTTTCCCACGTCTTCACCAGAGACGTTTGCCAGAGGCTTCTGAGACGCAAGTTAACAATGCAGACCTGGAGGGTATCTCCAGGTCCAGTAGAGTGGTAACCTGGGAACCTCCTGTCTCAGAATCCTGCTACCTTCACCCTGCCATAAGAATGCAGCTTGTTGACAGCTGGCTTCAAGGCCTGCTTCCCTGTGAGAGCTAAGGACAGGGCACAACCCTCCCGCATCCTGCTTGACTGTAGAAGGCGCTGCTAACGTCCTCATGTTAGTGGCAGGGAAACGTTGTGAGAAAAGCATGTGGAATCGTTGTGCCTGAACCCACGTGTATCTGAGTTGAATACAGCGATTTCCAAAGTCCTTCTTCATCAGAGTGTAGCTAGGTTCCCACTCGCATGTCCGAGTGGGTAGCAGACATCTGCCTCCCATGTATACACACTTCTGAGACTTGAGCTTATGGCCTGTAAGCCTACCTCCTGCCTGCAGCTACCTTTCGCTTCCAAAAGGCCTAGGCTCGCTGCTTCACCGAAGTGTTGGGAGAGGTAACTGGAATCTCCCGGCACACAAGACTAGTGCCACCAAGCTCAATCCAGCGATTTCCCAGTAATTCCTGGGGTAGACTGGTGCTACATACTAAGTTCCATATGTGAGAAGGTAGCTGAACGCCTTGTCCAAAATCATCTTACTGCTGAGAGTTGAGCTCACCCTCAGTCCCTCACAGTTCCACACTGCCTGCAGAGTGAGTTTCCCACGTCTTCACCAGAGATTTTGCCAGAGGCTTCTGAGACGCAAGTTAACAATGCACACCTGGACGGTATCTCCAGGTGCAGTAGAGTGGTAATCTGGGAACCTCCTTACTCAGAATACTGCTACCTTCACACTGTCATAAGAATGCAGCTAGTTGAGAGCTGGCTTCTAGGCAAGCTTCCCTGTGAGAGCTGAGGACAGGGCAGAACCCTCCCGCATCCTGCCTGACTGTAGACGTACCTGCTAACCTCCTTATGTTAGTGGCTGGGATGGGTTGCGGGAAAAGCATGTGTAAGCATTGGGCCTGAACTCCCGTGTATCTGAGTTGAATACAGCGATTTCCAACATCCTTCTTCAATAGGAGTGTAGGTAGGTTCCTACTCCCATGTCCGAGTGGGCAGCAGACATCTGCCTCCCATGCATACACACTTCTGAGAGTTGAGCTTATGGCCTGTAACCCTACATCCTGCCTGCCGCTACCTTTCGCTTCCAAAAGGCCTAGGCTCGCTGCTTGACGCAAGTGTTGGGAGAGGTAACTGGAATCTCCCGGCACACAAGACGAGTGCCTCCAAGCTCAATCAAGCGATTTCCTAGTAATTCCTGGGGTAGACTGGTGCTACATACTAAGTTCCATACGTGAGTATGTATTGAACGCCTTGTCCAAAAACATCTTACTTCTGAGAGTTGAGCTCACCCTCAGTCCCTCACAGTTCCACACTGCCTGCAGAGTGAGTTTCGCACGTCTTCACCAGAGACGTTTGCCAGAGGCTTCTGAGACGCAAGTTAACAATGCAGACCTGGAGGGTATCTCCAGGTGCAGTAGAGTGGTAACCTGGGAACCTCCTGTCTCAGAATACTGCTACCTTCACACTGCCATAAGAATGCAGCTAGTTGACAGCTGGCTTCAAGGCCTGCTTCCCTGTGAGAGCTAAGGACAGGGCACAACCCTCCCGCATCCTGCTTGACTGTAATAGGAGCTGCTAACGTCCTCATGTTAGTGGCAGGGAAACGTTGTGAGAAAAGCATGTGGAATCGTTGTGCCTGAACCCACGTGTATCTGAGTTGAATACAGCGATTTCCAAAGTCCTTCTTCATCAGAGTGTAGCTAGGTTCCCACTCGCATGTCCGAGTGGGTAGCAGACATCTGCCTCCCATGTATACACACTTCTGAGAGTTGAGCTTATGGCCTGTAAGCCTACCTCCTGCCTGCAGCTACCTTTCGCTTCCAAAAGGTCTAGGTTCGCTGCTTCACCGAAGTGTTGGGAGAGGTAACTGGAATCTCCCGGCACACAAGACTAGTGCCACCAAGCTCAATCCAGCGATTTCCCAGTAATTCCTGGGGTAGACTGGTGCTACATACTAAGTTCCATATGTGAGAAGGTAGCTGAACGCCTTGTCCAAAATCATCTTACTGCTGAGAGTTGAGCTCACCCTCAGTCCCTCACAGTTCCACACTGCCTGCAGAGTGAGTTTCCCACGTCTTCACCAGAGACTTTTGCCAGAGGCTTCTGAGACGCAAGTTAACAATGCACACCTGGACGGTATCTCCAGGTGCAGTAGAGTGGTAATCTGGGAACCTCCTTACTCAGAATACTGCTACCTTCACACTGTCATAAGAATGCAGCTAGTTGAGAGCTGGCTTCTAGGCAAGCTTCCCTGTGAGAGCTGAGGACAGGGCAGAACCCTCCCGCATCCTGCCTGACTGTAGACGTACCTGCTAACCTCCTTATGTTAGTGGCTGGGATGGGTTGAGGGAAAAGCATGTGTAAGCATTGGGCCTGAACTCCCGAGTATCTGAGTTGAATACAGCGATTTCCAACATCCTTCTTCAATAGGAGTGTAGCTAGGTTCCAACTCCCATGTCCGAGTGGGCAGCAGACATCTGCCTCCCATGCATACACACTTCTGAGAGTTGAGCTTATGGCCTGTAACCCTACATCCTGCCTGCCGCTACCTTTCGCTTCCAAAAGGCCTAGGCTCGCTGCTTGACGCAAGTGTTGGGAGAGGTAACTGGAATCTCCCGGCACACAAGACGAGTGCCTCCAAGCTCAATCAAGCGATTTCCTAGTAATTCCTGGGGTAGACTGGTGCTACATACTAAGTTCCATACGTGAGTATGTAGTTGAACGCCTTGTCCAAAAACATCTTACTTCTCAGAGTTGAGCTCACCCTCAGTCCCTCACAGTTCCACACTGCCTGCAGAGTGAGTTTCGCACGTCTTCACCAGAGACGTTTGCCAGAGGCTTCTGAGACGCAAGTTAACAATGCAGACCTGGAGGGTATCTCCAGGTCCAGTAGAGTGGTAACCTGGGAACCTCCTGTCTCAGAATCCTGCTACCTTCACCCTGCCATAAGAATGCAGCTAGTTGACAGCTGGCTTCAAGGCCTGCTTCCCTGTGAGAGCTAAGGACAGGGCACAACCCTCCCGCATCCTGCTTGACTGTAGAAGGAGCTGCTAACGTCCTCATGTTAGTGGCAGGGAAAGGTTGTGAGAAAAGCATGTGGAATCGTTGTGCCTGAACCCACGTGTATCTGAGTTGAATACAGCGATTTCCAAAGTCCTTCTTCATCAGAGTGTAGCTAGGTTCCCACTCGCATGTCCGAGTGGGTAGCAGACATCTGCCTCCCATGTATACACACTTCTGAGAGTTGAGCTTATGGCCTGTAAGCCTACCTCCTGCCTGTAGCTACCTTTCGCTTCCAAAAGGCCTAGGCTCGCTGCTTCACCGAAGTGTTGGGAGAGGTAACTGGAATCTCCCGGCACACAAGACTAGTGCCACCAAGCTCAATCCAGCGATTTCCCAGTAATTCCTGGGGTAGACTGGTGCTACATACTAAGTTCCATATGTGAGAAGGTAGCTGAACGCCTTGTCCAAAATCATCTTACTGCTGAGAGTTGAGCTCACCCTCAGTCCCTCACAGTTCCACACTGCCTGCAG
This sequence comes from Canis aureus, assembly GCF_053574225.1. Lineage (NCBI taxonomy): Eukaryota > Metazoa > Chordata > Mammalia > Carnivora > Canidae > Canis > Canis aureus. The sequence goes on along the minus strand of NW_027554420.1, from coordinate 1,091,792 downwards.
AGTGAGTTTCCCACGTCTTCACCAGAGACTTTTGCCAGAGGCTTCTGAGACGCAAGTTAACAATGCACACCTGGACGGTATCTCCAGGTGCAGTAGAGTGGTAATCTAGGAACCTCCTTACTCAGAATACTGCTACCTTCACACTGTCATAAGAATGCAGCTAGTTGAGAGCTGGCTTCTAGGCAAGCTTCCCTGTGAGAGCTGAGGACAGGGCAGAACCCTCCCGCATCCTGCCTGACTGTAGACGTACCTGCTAACCTCCTTATGTTAGTGGCTGGGATGGGTTGCGGGAAAAGCATGTGTAAGCATTGGGCCTGAACTCCCGTGTATCTGAGTTGAATACAGCGATTTCCAACATCCTTCTAAAATAGGAGTGTAGCTAGGTTCCAACTCCCATGTCCGAGTGGGCAGCAGACATCTGCCTCCCATGCATACACACTTCTGAGAGTTGAGCTTATGGCCTGTAACCCTACATCCTGCCTGCCGCTACCTTTCGCTTCCAAAAGGCCTAGGCTCGCTGCTTGACGCAAGTGTTGGGAGAGGTAACTGGAATCTCCCGGCACACAAGACGAGTGCCTCCAAGCTCAATCAAGCGATTTCCTAGTAATTCCTGGGGTAGACTGGTGCTACATACTAAGTTCCATACGTGAGTAGGTAGTTGAACGCCTTGTCCAAAAACATCTTACTTCTGAGAGTTGAGCTCACCGTCAGTCCCTCACAGTTCCACACTGCCTGCAGAGTGAGTTTCGCACGTCTTCACCAGAGACGTTTGCCAGAGGCTTCTGAGACGCAAGTTAACAATGCAGACCTGGAGGGTATCTCCAGGTCCAGTAGAGTGGTAACCTGGGAACCTCCTGTCTCAGAATCCTGCTACCTTCACCCTGCCATAAGAATGCAGCTAGTTGACAGCTGGCTTCAAGGCCTGCTTCCCTGTGAGAGCTAAGGACAGGGCACAACCCTCCCGCATCCTGCTTGACTGTAGAAGGAGCTGCTAACGTCCTCATGTTAGTGGCAGGGAAAGGTTGTGAGAAAAGCATGTGGAATCGTTGTGCCTGAACCCACGTGTATCTGAGTTGAATACAGCGATTTCCAAAGTCCTTCTTCATCAGAGTGTAGCTAGGTTCCCAATCGCATGTCCGAGTGGGTAGCAGACATCTGCCTCCCATGTATACACACTTCTGAGAGTTGAGCTTATGGCCTGTAAGCCTACCTCCTGCCTGCAGCTACCTTTCGCTTCCAAAAGGCCTAGGCTCGCTGCTTCACCGAAGTGTTGGGAGAGGTAACTGGAATCTCCCGGCACACAAGACTAGTGCCACCAAGCTCAATCCTGCGATTTCCCAGTAATTCCTGGGGTAGGTTGGTGCTACATACTAAGTTCCATATGTGAGAAGGTAGCTGAACGCCTTGTCCAAAATCATCTTACTGCTGAGAGTTGAGCTCACCCTCAGTCCCTCACAGTTCCACACTGCCTGCAGAGTGAGTTTCCCACGTCTTCACCAGAGACTTTTGCCAGAGGCTTCTGAGACGCAAGTTAACAATGCACACCTGGACGGTATCTCCAGGTGCAGTAGAGTGGTAATCTGGGAACCTCCTTACTCAGAATACTGCTACCTTCACACTGTCATAAGAATGCAGCTAGTTGAGAGCTGGCTTCTAGGCAAGCTTCCCTGTGAGAGCTGAGGACAGGGCAGAACCCTCCCGCATCCTGCCTGACTGTAGACGTACCTGCTAACCTCCTTATGTTAGTGGCTGGGATGGGTTGCGGGAAAAGCATGTGTAAGCATTGGGCCTGAACTCCCGTGTATCTGAGTTGAATACAGCGATTTCCAACATCCTTCTTCAATAGGAGTGTAGCTAGGTTCCAACTCCCATGTCCGAGTGGGTAGCAGACATCTGCCTCCCATGCATACACACTTCTGAGAGTTGAGCTTATGGCCTGTAACCCTACATCCTGCCTGCAGCTACCTTTAGCTTCCAAAAGGCCTAGGCTCGCTGCTTGACGCAAGTGTTGGGAGAGGTAACTGGAATCTCCCGGCACACAAGACGAGTGCCTCCAAGCTCAATCAAGCGATTTCCTAGTAATTCCTGGGGTAGACTGGTGCTACATACTAAGTTCCATACGTGAGTATGTAGTTGAACGCCTTGTCCAAAAACATCTTACTTCTCAGAGTTGAGCTCACCCTCAGTCCCTCACAGTTCCACACTGCCTGCAGAGTGAGTTTCGCACGTCTTCACCAGAGACGTTTGCCAGAGGCTTCTGAGACGCAAGTTAACAATGCAGACCTGGAGGGTATCTCCAGGTCCAGTAGAGTGGTAACCTGGGAACCTCCTGTCTCAGAATACTGCTACCTTCACCCTGCCATAAGAATGCAGCTAGTTGACAGCTGGCTTCAAGGCCTGCTTCCCTGTGAGAGCTAAGGACAGGGCACAACCCTCCCGCATCCTGCTTGACTGTAGAAGGAGCTGCTAACGTCCTCATGTTAGTGGCAGGGAAACGTTGTGAGAAAAGCATGTGGAATCGTTGTGCCTGAACCCACGTGTATCTGAGTTGAATACAGCGATTTCCAAAGTCCTTCTTCATCAGAGTGTAGCTAGGTTCCCACTCGCATGTCCGAGTGGGTAGCAGACATCTGCCTCCCATGTATACACACTTCTGAGAGTTGAGCTTATGGCCTGTAAGCCTACCTCCGGCCTGCAGCTACCTTTCGCTTCCAAAAGGCCTAGGCTCGCTGCTTCACCGAAGTGTTGGGAGAGGTAACTGGAATCTCCCGGCACACAAGACTAGTGCCACCAAGCTCAATCCAGCGATTTCCCAGTAATTCCTGGGGTAGACTGGTGCTACATACTAAGTTCCATATGTGAGAAGGTAGCTGAACGCCTTGTCCAAAATCATCTTACTGCTGAGAGTTGAGCTCACCCTCAGTCCCTCACAGTTCCACACTGCCTGCAGAGTGAGTTTCCCACGTCTTCACCAGAGACTTTTGCCAGAGGCTTCTGAGACGCAAGTTAATAATGCACACCTGGACGGTATCTCCAGGTGCAGTAGAGTGGTAATCTGGGAACCTCCTTACTCAGAATATTGCTACCTTCACACTGTCATAAGAATGCAGCTAGTTGAGAGCTGGCTTCTAGGCAAGCTTCCCTGTGAGAGCTGAGGACAGGGCAGAACCCTCCCGCATCCTGCCTGACTGTAGACGTACCTGCTAACCTCCTTATGTTAGTGGCTGGGATGGGTTGCGGGAAAAGCATGTGTAAGCATTGGGCCTGAACTCCCGTGTATCTGAGTTGAATACAGCGATTTCCAACATCCTTCTAAAATAGGAGTGTAGCTAGGTTCCAACTCCCATGTCCGAGTGGGCAGCAGACATCTGCCTCCCATGCATACACACTTCTGAGAGTTGAGCTTATGGCCTGTAACCCTACATCCTGCCTGCCGCTACCTTTCGCTTCCAAAAGGCCTAGGCTCGCTGCTTGACGCAAGTGTTGGGAGAGGTAACTGGAATCTCCCGGCACACAAGACGAGTGCCTCCAAGCTCAATCAAGCGATTTCCTAGTAATTCCTGGGGTAGACTGGTGCTACATACTAAGTTCCATACGTGAGTAGGTAGTTGAACGCCTTGTCCAAAAACATCTTACTTCTGAGAGTTGAGCTCACCCTCAGTCCCTCACAGTTCCACACTGCCTGCAGAGTGAGTTTCGCACGTCTTCACCAGAGACGTTTGCCAGAGGCTTCTGAGACGCAAGTTAACAATGCAGACCTGGAGGGTATCTCCAGGTCCAGTAGAGTGGTAACCTGGGAACCTCCTGTCTCAGAATCCTGCTACCTTCACCCTGCCATAAGAATGCAGCTAGTTGACAGCTGGCTTCAAGGCCTGCTTCCCTGTGAGAGCTAAGGACAGGGCACAACCCTCCCGCATCCTGCTTGACTGTAGAAGGAGCTGCTAACGTCCTCATGTTAGTGGCACGGAAACGTTGTGTGAAAAGCATGTGGAATCGTTGTGCCTGAACCCACGTGTATCTGAGTTGAATACAGCGATTTCCAAAGTCCTTCTTCATCAGAGTGTAGCTAGGTTCCCACTCGCATGTCCGAGTGGGTAGCAGACATCTGCCTCCCATGTATACACACTTCTGAGAGTTGAGCTTATGGCCTGTAAGCCTACCTCCTGCCTGCAGCTACCTTTCGCTTCCAAAAGGCCTAGGCTCGCTGCTTCACCGAAGTGTTGGGAGAGGTAACTGGAATCTCCCGGCACACAAGACTAGTGCCACCAAGCTCAATCCTGCGATTTCCCAGTAATTCCTGGGGTAGACTGGTGCTACATACTAAGTTCCATATGTGAGAAGGTAGCTGAACGCCTTGTCCAAAATCATCTTACTGCTGAGAGTTGAGCTCACACTCAGTCCCTCACAGTTCCACACTGCCTGCAGAGTGAGTTTCCCACGTCTTCACCAGAGACTTTTGCCAGAGGCTTCTGAGACGCAAGTTAACAATGCACACCTGGACGGTATCTCCAGGTGCAGTAGAGTGGTAATCTGGGAACCTCCTTACTCAGAATACTGCTACCTTCACACTGTCATAAGAATGCAGCTAGTTGAGAGCTGGCTTCTAGGCAAGCTTCCCTGTGAGAGCTGAGGACAGGGCAGAACCCTCCCGCATCCTGCCTGACTGTAGACGTACCTGCTAACCTCCTTATGTTAGTGGCTGGGATGGGTTGCGGGAAAAGCATGTGTAAGCATTGGGCCTGAACTCCCGTGTATCTGAGTTGAATACAGCGATTTCCAACATCCTTCTTCAATAGGAGTGTAGCTAGGTTCCAACTCCCATGTCCGAGTGGGTAGCAGACATCTGCCTCCCATGCATACACACTTCTGAGAGTTGAGCTTATGGCCTGTAACCCTACATCCTGCCTGCAGCTACCTTTAGCTTCCAAAAGGCCTAGGCTCGCTGCTTGACGCAAGTGTTGGGAGAGGTAACTGGAATCTCCCGGCACACAAGACTAGTGTCACCAAGCTCAATCCAGCGATTTCCCAGTTATTCCTGGGGTAGACTGGTGCTACATACTAAGTTCCATACGTGAGTATGTAGTTGAACGCCTTGTCCAAAAACATCTTACTTCTCAGAGTTGAGCTCACCCTCAGTCCCTCACAGTTCCACACTGCCTGCAGAGTGAGTTTCGCACGTCTTCACCAGAGACGTTTGCCAGAGGCTTCTGAGACGCAAGTTAACAATGCAGACCTGGAGGGTATCTCCAGGTCCAGTAGAGTGGTAACCTGGGAACCTCCTGTCTCAGAATCCTGCTACCTTCACCCTGCCATAAGAATGCAGCTTGTTGACAGCTGGCTTCAAGGCCTGCTTCCCTGTGAGAGCTAAGGACAGGGCACAACCCTCCCGCATCCTGCTTGACTGTAGAAGGCGCTGCTAACGTCCTCATGTTAGTGGCAGGGAAACGTTGTGAGAAAAGCATGTGGAATCGTTGTGCCTGAACCCACGTGTATCTGAGTTGAATACAGCGATTTCCAAAGTCCTTCTTCATCAGAGTGTAGCTAGGTTCCCACTCGCATGTCCGAGTGGGTAGCAGACATCTGCCTCCCATGTATACACACTTCTGAGACTTGAGCTTATGGCCTGTAAGCCTACCTCCTGCCTGCAGCTACCTTTCGCTTCCAAAAGGTCTAGGCTCGCTGCTTCACCGAAGTGTTGGGAGAGGTAACTGGAATCTCCCGGCACACAAGACTAGTGCCACCAAGCTCAATCCAGCGATTTCCCAGTAATTCCTGGGGTAGACTGGTGCTACATACTAAGTTCCATATGTGAGAAGGTAGCTGAACGCCTTGTCCAAAATCATCTTACTGCTGAGAGTTGAGCTCACCCTCAGTCCCTCACAGTTCCACACTGCCTGCAGAGTGAGTTTCCCATGTCTTCACCAGAGACTTTTGCCAGAGGCTTCTGAGACGCAAGTTAACAATGCACACCTGGACGGTATCTCCAGGTGCAGTAGAGTGGTAATCTGGGAACCTCCTTACTCAGAATACTGCTACCTTCACACTGTCATAAGAATGCAGCTAGTTGAGAGCTGGCTTCTAGGCAAGCTTCCCTGTGAGAGCTGAGGACAGGGCAGAACCCTCCCGCATCCTGCCTGACTGTAGACGTACCTGCTAACCTCCTTATGTTAGTGGCTGGGATGGGTTGCGGGAAAAGCATGTGTAAGCATTGGGCCTGAACTCCCGTGTATCTGAGTTGAATACAGCGATTTCCAACATCCTTCTTCAATAGGAGTGTAGCTAGGTTCCTACTCCCATGTCCGAGTGGGCAGCAGACATCTGCCTCCCATGCATACACACTTCTGAGAGTTGAGCTTATGGCCTGTAACCCTACATCCTGCCTGCCGCTACCTTTCGCTTCCAAAAGGCCTAGGCTCGCTGCTTGACGCAAGTGTTGGGAGAGGTAACTGGAATCTCCCGGCACACAAGACGAGTGCCTCCAAGCTCAATCAAGCGATTTCCTAGTAATTCCTGGGGTAGACTGGTGCTACATACTAAGTTCCATACGTGAGTATGTAGTTGAACGCCTTGTCCAAAAACATCTTACTTCTCAGAGTTGAGCTCACCCTCAGTCCCTCACAGTTCCACACTGCCTGCAGAGTGAGTTTCGCACGTCTTCACCAGAGACGTTTGCCAGAGGCTTCTGAGACGCAAGTTAACAATGCAGACCTGGAGGGTATCTCCAGGTCCAGTAGAGTGGTAACCTGGGAACCTCCTGTCTCAGAATCCTGCTACCTTCACCCTGCCATAAGAATGCAGCTAGTTGACAGCTGGCTTCAAGGCCTGCTTCCCTGTGAGAGCTAAGGACAGGGCACAACCCTCCCGCATCCTGCTTGACTGTAGAAGGAGCTGCTAACGTCCTCATGTTAGTGGCAGGGAAACGTTGTGAGAAAAGCATGTGGAATCGTTGTGCCTGAACCCACGTGTATCTGATTTGAATACAGCGATTTCCAAAGTCCTTCTTCATCAGAGTGTAGCTAGGTTCCCACTCGCATGTCCGAGTGGGTAGCAGACATCTGCCTCCCATGTATACACACTTCTGAGACTTGAGCTTATGGCCTGTAAGCCTACCTCCTGCCTGCAGCTACCTTTCGCTTCCAAAAGGCCTAGGCTCGCTGCTTCACCAAAGTGTTGGTAGAGGTAACTGGAATCTCCCGGCACACAAGACTAGTGCCACCAAGCTCAATCCAGCGATTTCCCAGTAATTCCTGGGGTAGACTGGTGCTACATACTAAGTTCCATATGTGAGAAGGTAGCTGAACGCCTTGTCCAAAATCATCTTACTGCTGAGAGTTGAGCTCACCCTCAGTCCCTCACAGTTCCACACTGCCTGCAGAGTGAGTTTCCCACGTCTTCACCAGAGACTTTTGCCAGAGGCTTCTGAGACGCAAGTTAACAATGCACACCTGGACGGTATCTCCAGGTGCAGTAGAGTGGTAACCTGGGAACCTCCTGTCTCAGAATACTGCTACTTTCACCCTGCCATAAGAATGCAGCTAGTTGACAGCTGGCTTCAAGGCCTGCTTCCCTGTGAGAGCTAAGGACAGGGCAGAAGCCTCCCGCATCCTGCCTGACTGTAGACGTACCTGCTAACCTCCTTATGTTAGTGGCTGGGATGGGTTGCGGGAAAAGCATGTGTAAGCATTGGGCCTGAACTCCCGTGTATCTGAGTTGAATACAGCGATTTCCAACATCCTTCTTCAATAGGAGTGTAGCTAGGTTCCAACTCCCATGTCCGAGTGGGTAGCAGACATCTGCCTCCCATGCATACACACTTCTGAGAGTTGAGCTTATGGCCTGTAACCCTACATCCTGCCTGCCGCTACCTTTCGCTTCCAAAAGGCCTAGGCTCGCTGCTTGACGCAAGTGTTGGGAGAGGTAACTGGAATCTCCCGGCACACAAGACGAGTGCCTCCAAGCTCAATCAAGCGATTTCCTAGTAATTCCTGGGGTAGACTGGTGCTACATACTAAGTTCCATACGTGAGTATGTAGTTGAACGCCTTGTCCAAAAACATCTTACTTCTCAGAGTTGAGCTCACCCTCAGTCCCTCACAGTTCCACACTGCCTGCAGAGTGAGTTTCGCACGTCTTCACCAGAGACGTTTGCCAGAGGCTTCTGAGACGCAAGTTAACAATGCAGACCTGGAGGGTATCTCCAGGTCCAGTAGAGTGGTAACCTGGGAACCTCCTGTCTCAGAATCCTGCTACCTTCACCCTGCCATAAGAATGCAGCTTGTTGACAGCTGGCTTCAAGGCCTGCTTCCCTGTGAGAGCTAAGGACAGGGCACAACCCTCCCGCATCCTGCTTGACTGTAGAAGGAGCTGCTAACGTCCTCATGTTAGTGGCAGGGAAACGTTGTGAGAAAAGCATGTGGAATCGTTGTGCCTGAACCCACGTGTATCTGAGTTGAATACAGCGATTTCCAAAGTCCTTCTTCATCAGAGTGTAGCTAGGTTCCCACTCGCATGTCCGAGTGGGTAGCAGACATCTGCCTCCCATGTATACACACTTCTGAGACTTGAGCTTATGGCCTGTAAGCCTACCTCCTGCCTGCAGCTACCTTTCGCTTCCAAAAGGCCTAGGCTCGCTGCTTCACCGAAGTGTTCGGAGAGGTAACTGGAATCTCCCGGCACACAAGACTAGTGCCACCAAGCTCAATCCAGCGATTTCCCAGTAATTCCTGGGGTAGACTGGTGCTACATACTAAGTTCCATATGTGAGAAGGTAGCTGAACGCCTTGTCCAAAATCATCTTACTGCTGAGAGTTGAGCTCACCCTCAGTCCCTCACAGTTCCACACTGCCTGCAGAGTGAGTTTCCCACGTCTTCACCAGAGACTTTTGCCAGAGGCTTCTGAGACGCAAGTTAACAATGCACACCTGGACGGTATCTCCAGGTGCAGTAGAGTGGTAATCTGGGAACCTCCTTACTCAGAATACTGCTACCTTCACACTGTCATAAGAATGCAGCTAGTTGAGAGCTGGCTTCTAGGCAAGCTTCCCTGTGAGAGCTGAGGACAGGGCAGAACCCTCCCGCATCCTGCCTGACTGTAGACGTACCTGCTAACCTCCTTATGTTAGTGGCTGGGATGGGTTGCGGGAAAAGCATGTGTAAGCATTGGGCCTGAACTCCCGTGTATCTGAGTTGAATACAGCGATTTCCAATATCCTTCTAAAATAGGAGTGTAGCTAGGTTCCTACTCCCATGTCCGAGTGGGCAGCAGACATCTGCCTCCCATGCATACACACTTCTGAGAGTTGAGCTTATGGCCTGTAACCCTACATCCTGCCTGCCGCTACCTTTCGCTTCCAAAAGGCCTAGGCTCGCTGCTTGACGCAAGTGTTGGGAGAGGTAACTGGAATCTCCCGGCACACAACACGAGTGCCTCCAAGCTCAATCAAGCGATTTCCTAGTAATTCCTGGGGTAGACTGGTGCTACATACTAAGTTCCATACGTGAGTATGTAGTTGAACGCCTTGTCCAAAAACATCTTACTTCTCAGAGTTGAGCTCACCCTCAGTCCCTCACAGTTCCACACTGCCTGCAGAGTGAGTTTCGCACGTCTTCACCAGAGACGTTTGCCAGAGGCTTCTGAGACGCAAGTTAACAATGCAGACCTGGAGGGTATCTCCAGGTGCAGTAGAGTGGTAACCTGGGAACCTCCTGTCTCAGAATCCTGCTACCTTCACCCTGCCATAAGAATGCAGCTAGTTGACAGCTGGCTTCAAGGCCTGCTTCCCTGTGAGAGCTAAGGACAGGGCAGAACCCTCCCGCATCCTGCTTGACTGTAGAAGGAGCTGCTAACGTCCTCATGTTAGTGGCAGGGAAACGTTGTGAGAAAAGCATGTGGAATCGTTGTGCCTGAACCCACGTGATCTGAGTTGAATACAGCGATTTCCAAAGTCCTTCTTCATCAGAGTGTAGCTAGGTTCCCACTCGCATGTCCGAGTGGGTAGCAGACATCTGCCTCCCATGTATACACACTTCTGAGAGTTGAGCTTATGGCCTGTAAGCCTACCTCCTGCCTGCAGCTACCTTTCGCTTCCAAAAGGTCTAGGCTCGCTGCTTCACCGAAGTGTTGGGAGGGTAACTGGAATCTCCCGGCACACAAGACTAGTGCCACCAAGCTCAATCCAGCGATTTCCCAGTAATTCCTGGGGTAGACTGGTGCTACATACTAAGTTCCATATGTGAGAAGGTAGCTGAACGCCTTGTCCAAAATCATCTTACTGCTGAGAGTTGAGCTCACCCTCAGTCCCTCACAGTTCCACACTGCCTGCAGAGTGAGTTTCCCACGTCTTCACCAGAGACTTTTGCCAGAGGCTTCTGAGACGCAAGTTAACAATGCACACCTGGACGGTATCTCCAGGTGCAGTAGAGTGGTAATCTGGGAACCTCCTTACTCAGAATACTGCTACCTTCACACTGTCATAAGAATGCAGCTAGTTGAGAGCTGGCTTCTAGGCAAGCTTCCCTGTGAGAGCTGAGGACAGGGCAGAACCCTCCCGCATCCTGCCTGACTGTAGACGTACCTGCTAACCTCCTTATGTTAGTGGCTGGGATGGGTTGAGGGAAAAGCATGTGTAAGCATTGGGCCTGAACTCCCGAGTATCTGAGTTGAATACAGCGATTTCCAACATCCTTCTTCAATAGGAGTGTAGCTAGGTTCCAACTCCCATGTCCGAGTGGGCAGCAGACATCTGCCTCCCATGCATACACACTTCTGAGAGTTGAGCTTATGGCCTGTAACCCTACATCCTGCCTGCCGCTACCTTTCGCTTCCAAAAGGCCTAGGCTCCCTGCTTGACGCAAGTGTTGGGAGAGGTAACTGGAATCTCCCGGCACACAAGACGAGTGCCTCCAAGCTCAATCAAGCGATTTCCTAGTAATTCCTGGGGTAGACTGGTGCTACATACTAAGTTCCATACGTGAGTATGTAGTTGAACGCCTTGTCCAAAAACATCTTACTTCTGAGAGTTGAGCTCACCCTCAGTCCCTCACAGTTCCACACTGCCTGCAGAGTGAGTTTCGCACGTCTTCACCAGAGACGTTTGCCAGAGGCTTCTGAGACGCAAGTTAACAATGCAGACCTGGAGGGTATCTCCAGGTCCAGTAGAGTGGTAACCTGGGAACCTCCTGTCTCAGAATACTGCTACCTTCACCCTGCCATAAGAATGCAGCTAGTTGACAGCTGGCTTCAAGGCCTGCTTCCCTGTGAGAGCTAAGGACAGGGCACAACCCTCCCGCATCCTGCTTGACTGTAGAAGGAGCTGCTAACGTCCTCATGTTAGTGGCAGGGAAACGTTGTGAGAAAAGCATGTGGAATCGTTGTGCCTGAACCCACGTGTATCTGAGTTGAATACAGCGATTTCCAAAGTCCTTCTTCATCAGAGTGTAGCTAGGTTCCCACTCGCATGTCCGAGTGGGTAGCAGACATCTGCCTCCCATGTATACACACTTCTGAGAGTTGAGCTTATGGCCTGTAAGCCTACCTCCTGCCTGTAGCTACCTTTCGCTTCCAAAAGGCCTAGGCTCGCTGCTTCACCGAAGTGTTGGGAGAGGTAACTGGAATCTCCCGGCACACAAGACTAGTGCCACCAAGCTCAATCCAGCGATTTCCCAGTAATTCCTGGGGTAGACTGGTGCTACATACTAAGTTCCATATGTGAGAAGGTAGCTGAACGCCTTGTCCAAAATCATCTTACTGCTGAGAGTTGAGCTCACCCTCAGTCCCTCACAGTTCCACACTGCCTGCAGAGTGAGTTTCCCACGTCTTCACCAGAGACTTTTGCCAGAGGCTTCTGAGACGCAAGTTAACAATGCACACCTGGACGGTATCTCCAGGTGTAGTAGAGTGGTAATCTGGGAACCTCCTTACTCAGAATACTGCTACCTTCACACTGTCATAAGAATGCAGCTAGTTGAGAGCTGGCTTCTAGGCAAGCTTCCATGTGAGAGCTGAGGACAGGGCAGAACCCTCCCGCATCCTGCCTGACTGTAGACGTACCTGCTAACCTCCTTATGTTAGTGGCTGGGATGGGTTGCGGGAAAAGCATGTGTAAGCATTGGGCCTGAACTCCCGTGTATCTGAGTTGAATACAGCGATTTCCAACATCCTTCTAAAATAGGAGTGTAGCTAGGTTCCAACTCCCATGTCCGAGAGGGTAGCAGACATCTGCTTCCCATGCATACACACTTCTGAGAGTTGAGCTTATGGCCTGTAACCCTACATCCTGCCTGCCGCTACCTTTCGCTTCCAAAAGGCCTAGGCTCGCTGCTTGACGCAAGTGTTGGGAGAGGTAACTGGAATCTCCCGGCACACAAGACGAGTGCCTCCAAGCTCAATCAAGCGATTTCCTAGTAATTCCTGGGGTAGACTGGTGCTACATACTAAGTTCCATACGTGAGTAGGTAGTTGAACGCCTTGTCCAAAAACATCTTACTTCTGAGAGTTGAGCTCACCGTCAGTCCCTCACAGTTCCACACTGCCTGCAGAGTGAGTTTCGCACGTCTTCACCAGAGACGTTTGCCAGAGGCTTTGAGACGCAAGTTAACAATGCAGACCTGGAGGGTATCTCCAGGTCCAGTAGAGTGGTAACCTGGGAACCTCCTGTCTCAGAATCCTGCTACCTTCACCCTGCCATAAGAATGCAGCTAGTTGACAGCTGGCTTCAAGGCCTGCTTCCCTGTGAGAGCTAAGGACAGGGCACAACCCTCCCGCATCCTGCTTGACTGTAGAAGGAGCTGCTAACGTCCTCATGTTAGTGGCAGGGAAACGTTGTGAGAAAAGCATGTGGAATCGTTGTGCCTGAACCCACGTGTATCTGAGTTGAATACAGCGATTTCCAAAGTCCTTCTTCATCAGAGTGTAGCTAGGTTCCCAATCGCATGTCCGAGTGGGTAGCAGACATCTGCCTCCCATGTATACACACTTCTGAGAGTTGAGCTTATGGCCTGTAAGCCTACCTCCTGCCTGTAGCTACCTTTCGCTTCCAAAAGGCCTAGGCTCGCTGCTTCACCGAAGTGTTGGGAGAGGTAACTGGAATCTCCCGGCACACAAGACTAGTGCCACCAAGCTCAATCCAGCGATTTCCCAGTAATTCCTGGGGTAGACTGGTGCTACATACTAAGTTCCATATGTGAGAAGGTAGCTGAACGCCTTGTCCAAAATCATCTTACTGCTGAGAGTTGAGCTCACCCTCAGTCCCTCACAGTTCCACACTGCCTGCAGAGTGAGTTTCCCACGTCTTCACCAGAGACTTTTGCCAGAGGCTTCTGAGACGCAAGTTAACAATGCACACCTGGACGGTATCTCCAGGTGCAGTAGAGTGGTAATCTGGGAACCTCCTTACTCAGAATACTGCTACCTTCACACTGTCATAAGAATGCAGCTAGTTGAGAGCTGGCTTCTAGGCAAGCTTCCCTGTGAGAGCTGAGGACAGGGCAGAACCCTCCCGCATCCTGCCTGACTGTAGACGTACCTGCTAACCTCCTTATGTTAGTGGCTGGGATGGGTTGCGGGAAAAGCATGTGTAAGCATTGGGCCTGAACTCCCGTGTATCTGAGTTGAATACAGCGATTTCCAACATCCTTCTTCAATAGGAGTGTAGCTAGGTTCCAACTCCCATGTCCGAGTGGGTAGCAGACATCTGCCTCCCATGCATACACACTTCTGAGAGTTGAGCTTATGGCCTGTAACCCTACATCCTGCCTGCCGCTACCTTTCGCTTCCAAAAGGCCTAGGCTCGCTGCTTGACGCAAGTGTTGGGAGAGGTAACTGGAATCTCCCGGCACACAAGACAAGTGCCTCCAAGCTCAATCAAGCGATTTCCTAGTAATTCCTGGGGTAGACTGGTGCTACATACTAAGTTCCATACGTGAGTATGTAGTTGAACGCCTTGTCCAAAAACATCTTACTTCTCAGAGTTGAGCTCACCCTCAGTCCCTCACAGTTCCACACTGCCTGCAGAGTGAGTTTCGCACGTCTTCACCAGAGACGTTTGCCAGAGGCTTCTGAGACGCAAGTTAACAATGCAGACCTGGAGGGTATCTCCAGGTCCAGTAGAGTGGTAACCTGGGAACCTCCTGTCTCAGAATCCTGCTACCTTCACCCTGCCATAAGAATGCAGCTTGTTGACAGCTGGCTTCAAGGCCTGCTTCCCTGTGAGAGCTAAGGACAGGGCACAACCCTCCCGCATCCTGCTTGACTGTAGAAGGAGCTGCTAACGTCCTCATGTTAGTGGCAGGGAAACGTTGTGAGAAAAGCATGTGGAATCGTTGTGCCTGAACCCACGTGTATCTGAGTTGAATACAGCGATTTCCAAAGTCCTTCTTCATCAGAGTGTAGCTAGGTTCCCACTCGCATGTCCGAGTGGGTAGCAGACATCTGCCTCCCATGTATACACACTTCTGAGAGTTGAGCTTATGGCCTGTAAGCCTACCTCCTGCCTGCAGCTACCTTTCGCTTCCAAAAGGCCTAGGCTCGCTGCTTCACCGAAGTGTTCGGAGAGGTAACTGGAATCTCCCGACACACAAGACTAGTGCCACCAAGCTCAATCCAGCGATTTCCCAGTAATTCCTGGGGTAGACTGGTGCTACATACTAAGTTCCATATGTGAGAAGGTAGCTGAACGCCTTGTCCAAAATCATCTTACTGCTGAGAGTTGAGCTCACCCTCAGTCCCTCACAGTTCCACACTGCCTGCAGAGTGAGTTTCCCACGTCTTCACCAGAGACTTTTGCCAGAGGCTTCTGAGACGCAAGTTAACAATGCACACCTGGACGGTATCTCCAGGTGCAGTAGAGTGGTAATCTGGGAACCTCCTTACTCAGAATACTGCTACCTTCACACTGTCATAAGAATGCAGCTAGTTGAGAGCTGGCTTCTAGGCAAGCTTCCCTGTGAGAGCTGAGGACAGGGCAGAACCCTCCCGCATCCTGCCTGACTGTAGACGTACCTGCTAACCTCCTTATGTTAGTGGCTGGGATGGGTTGCAGGAAAAGCATGTGTAAGCATTGGGCCTGAACTCCCGTGTATCTGAGTTGAATACAGCGATTTCCATCATCCTTCTTCAATAGGAGTGTAGCTAGGTTCCTACTGCCATGTCCGAGTGGGCAGCAGACATCTGCCTCCCATGCATACACACTTCTGAGAGTTGAGCTTATGGCCTGTAACCCTACATCCTGCCTGCCGCTATCTTTCGCTTCCAAAAGGCCTAGGCTCGCTGCTTGACGCAAGTGTTGGGAGAGGTAACTGGAATCTCCCGGCACACAAGACGAGTGCCTCCAAGCTCAATCAAGCGATTTCCTAGTAATTCCTGGGGTAGACTGGTGCTACATACTAAGTTCCATACGTGAGTATGTAGTTGAACGCCTTGTCCAAAAACATCTTACTTCTGAGAGTTGAGCTCACCCTCAGTCCCTCACAGTTCCACACTGCCTGCAGAGTGAGTTTCGCACGTCTTCACCAGAGACGTTTGCCAGAGGCTTCTGAGACGCAAGTTAACAATGCAGACCTGGAGGGTATCTCCAGGTCCAGTAGAGTGGTAACCTGGGAACCTCCTGTCTCAGAATACTGCTACCTTCACCCTGCCATAAGAATGCAGCTAGTTGACAGCTGGCTTCAAGGCCTGCTTCCCTGTGAGAGCTAAGGACAGGGCACAACCCTCCCGCATCCTGCTTGACTGTAGAAGGAGCTGCTAATGTCCTCATGTTAGTGGCAGGGAAACGTTGTGAGAAAAGCATGTGGAATCGTTGTGCCTGAACCCACGTGTATCTGAGTTGAATACAGCGATTTCCAAAGTCCTTCTTCATCAGAGTGTAGCTAGGTTCCCACTCGTATGTCCGAGTGGGTAGCAGACATCTGCCTCCCATGTATACACACTTCTGAGAGTTGAGCTTATGGCCTGTAAGCCTACCTCCTGCCTGCAGCTACCTTTCGCTTCCAAAAGGCCTAGGCTCGCTGCTTCACCGAAGTGTTGGGAGAGGTAACTGGAATCTCCCGGCACACAAGACTAGTGCCACCAAGCTCAATCCAGCGATTTCCCAGTAATTCCTGGGGTAGACTGGTGCTACATACTAAGTTCCATATGTGAGAAGGTAGCTGAACGCCTTGTCCAAAATCATCTTACTGCTGAGAGTTGAGCTCACCCTCAGTCCCTCACAGTTCCACACTGCCTGCAGAGTGAGTTTCCCACGTCTTCACCAGAGACTTTTGCCAGAGGCTTCTGAGACGCAAGTTAACAATGCACACCTGGACGGTATCTCCAGGTGCAGTAGAGTGGTAATCTGGGAACCTCCTTACTCAGAATACTGCTACCTTCACACTGTCATAAGAATGCAGCTAGTTGAGAGCTGGCTTCTAGGCAAGCTTCCCTGTGAGAGCTGAGGACAGGGCAGAACCCTCCCGCATCCTGCCTGACTGTAGACGTACCTGCTAACCTCCTTATGTTAGTGGCTGGGATGGGTTGCGGGAAAAGCATGTGTAAGCATTGGGCCTGAACTCCCGTGTATCTGAGTTGAATACAGCGATTTCCAACATCCTTCTTCAATAGGAGTGTAGCTAGGTTCCTACTCCCATGTCCGAGTGGGCAGCAGACATCTGCCTCCCATGCATACACACTTCTGAGAGTTGAGCTTATGGCCTGTAACCCTACATCCTGCCTGCCGCTACCTTTCGCTTCCAAAAGGCCTAGGCTCGCTGCTTGACGCAAGTGTTGGGAGAGGTAACTGGAATCTCCCGGCACACAAGACGAGTGCCTCCAAGCTCAATCAAGCGATTTCCTAGTAATTCCTGGGGTAGACTGGTGCTACATACTAAGTTCCATACGTGAGTATGTAGTTGAACGCCTTGTCCAAAAACATCTTACTTCTGAGAGTTGAGCTCACCCTCAGTCCCTCACAGTTCCACACTGCCTGCAGAGTGAGTTTCGCACGTCTTCACCAGAGACGTTTGCCAGAGGCTTCTGAGACGCAAGTTAACAATGCAGACCTGGAGGGTATCTCCAGGTCCAGTAGAGTGGTAACCTGGGAACCTCCTGTCTCAGAATCCTGCTACCTTCACCCTGCCATAAGAATGCAGCTAGTTGACAGCTGGCTTCAAGGCCTGCTTCCTGTGAGAGCTAAGGACAGGGCACAACCCTCCCGCATCCTGCTTGACTGTAGAAGGAGCTCTATCGTCCTCATGTTAGTGGCAGGGAAACGTTGTGAGAAAAGCATGTGGAATCGTTGTGCCTGAACCCACGTGTATCTGAGTTGAATACAGCGATTTCCAAAGTCCTTCTTCATCAGAGTGTAGCTAGGTTCCCACTCGCATGTCCGAGTGGGTAGCAGACATCTGCCTCCCATGTATACACACTTCTGAGAGTTGAGCTTATGGCCTGTAAGCCTACCTCCTGCCTGCAGCTACCTTTCGCTTCCAAAAGGCCTAGGCTCGCTGCTTCACCGAAGTGTTGGGAGAGGTAACTGGAATCTCCCGGCACACAAGACTAGTGCCACCAAGCTCAATCCAGCGATTTCCCAGTAATTCCTGGGGTAGACTGGTGCTACATACTAAGTTCCATATGTGAGAAGGTAGCTGAACGCCTTGTCCAAAATCATCTTACTGCTGAGAGTTGAGCTCACCCTCAGTCCCTCACAGTTCCACACTGCCTGCAGAGTGAGTTTCCCACGTCTTCACCAGAGACTTTTGCCAGAGGCTTCTGAGACGCAAGTTAACAATGCACACCTGGACGGTATCTCCAGGTGCAGTAGAGTGGTAATCTGGGAACCTCCTTACTCAGAATACTGCTACCTTCACACTGTCATAAGAATGCAGCTAGTTGAGAGCTGGCTTCTAGGCAAGCTTCCCTGTGAGAGCTGAGGACAGGGCAGAACCCTCCCGCATCCTGCCTGACTGTAGACGTACCTGCTAACCTCCTTATGTTAGTGGCTGGGATGGGTTGCGGGAAAAGCATGTGTAAGCATTGGGCCTGAACTCCCGTGTATCTGAGTTGAATACAGCGATTTCCAACATCCTTCTAAAATAGGAGTGTAGCTAGGTTCCAACTCCCATGTCCGAGTGGGCAGCAGACATCTGCCTCCCATGCATACACACTTCTGAGAGTTGAGCTTATGGCCTGTAACCCTACATCCTGCCTGCCGCTACCTTTCGCTTCCAAAAGGCCTAGGCTCGCTGCTTGACGCAAGTGTTGGGAGAGGTAACTGGAATCTCCCGGCACACAAGACGAGTGCCTCCAAGCTCAATCAAGCGATTTCCTAGTAATTCCTGGGGTAGACTGGTGCTACATACTAAGTTCCATACGTGAGTATGTAGTTGAACGCCTTGTCCAAAAACATCTTACTTCTGAGAGTTGAGCTCACCCTCAGTCCCTCACATTTCCACACTGCCTGCAGAGTGAGTTTCGCACGTCTTCACCAGAGACGTTTGCCAGAGGCTTCTGAGACGCAAGT
Source organism: Canis aureus (assembly GCF_053574225.1). Lineage (NCBI taxonomy): Eukaryota > Metazoa > Chordata > Mammalia > Carnivora > Canidae > Canis > Canis aureus. The sequence goes on along the minus strand of NW_027554420.1, from coordinate 1,073,302 downwards.
TAACAATGCAGACCTGGAGGATATCTCCAGGTCCAGTAGAGTGGTAACCTGGGAACCTCCTGTCTCAGAATACTGCTACCTTCACCCTGCCATAAGAATGCAGCTAGTTGACAGCTGGCTTCAAGGCCTGCTTCCCTGTGAGAGCTAAGGACAGGGCACAACCCTCCCGCATCCTGCTTGACTGTAGAAGGAGCTGCTAACGTCCTCATGTTAGTGGCAGGGAAACGTTGTGAGAAAAGCATGTGGAATCGTTGTGCCTGAACCCACGTGTATCTGAGTTGAATACAGCGATTTCCAAAGTCCTTCTTCATCAGAGTGTAGCTAGGTTCCCACTCGCATGTCCGAGTGGGTAGCAGACATCTGCCTCCCATGTATACACACTTCTGAGAGTTGAGCTTATGGCCTGTAAGCCTACCTCCTGCCTGCAGCTACCTTTCGCTTCCAAAAGGCCTAGGCTCGCTGCTTCACCGAAGTGTTGGGAGAGGTAACTGGAATCTCCCGGCACACAAGACTAGTGCCACCAAGCTCAATCCAGCGATTTCCCAGTAATTCCTGGGGTAGACTGGTGCTACATACTAAGTTCCATATGTGAGAAGGTAGCTGAACGCCTTGTCCAAAATCATCTTACTGCTGAGAGTTGAGCTCACCCTCAGTCCCTCACAGTTCCACACTGCCTGCAGAGTGAGTTTCCCACGTCTTCACCAGAGACTTTTGCCAGAGGCTTCTGAGACGCAAGTTAACAATGCACACCTGGACGGTATCTCCAGGTGCAGTAGAGTGGTAATCTGGGAACCTCCTTACTCAGAATACTGCTACCTTCACACTGTCATAAGAATGCAGCTAGTTGAGAGCTGGCTTCTAGGCAAGCTTCCCTGTGAGAGCTGAGGACAGGGCAGAACCCTCCCGCATCCTGCCTGACTGTAGACGTACCTGCTAACCTCCTTATGTTAGTGGCTGGGATGGGTTGCGGGAAAAGCATGTGTAAGCATTGGGCCTGAACTCCCGTGTATCTGAGTTGAATACAGCGATTTCCAACATCCTTCTAAAATAGGAGTGTAGCTAGGTTCCAACTCCCATGTCCGAGTGGGTAGCAGACATCTGCCTCCCATGCATACACACTTCTGAGAGTTGAGCTTATGGCCTGTAACCCTACATACTGCCTGCCGCTACCTTTCGCTTCCAAAAGGCCTAGGCTCGCTGCTTGACGCAAGTGTTGGGAGAGGTAACTGGAATCTCCCGGCACACAAGACGAGTGCCTCCAAGCTCAATCAAGCGATTTCCTAGTAATTCCTGGGGTAGACTGGTGCTACATACTAAGTTCCATACGTGAGTAGGTAGTTGAACGCCTTGTCCAAAAACATCTTACTTCTGAGAGTTGAGCTCACCGTCAGTCCCTCACAGTTCCACACTGCCTGCAGAGTGAGTTTCGCACGTCTTCACCAGAGACGTTTGCCAGAGGCTTCTGAGACGCAAGTTAACAATGCAGACCTGGAGGGTATCTCCAGGTCCAGTAGAGTGGTAACCTGGGAACCTCCTGTCTCAGAATCCTGCTACCTTCACCCTGCCATAAGAATGCAGCTAGTTGACAGCTGGCTTCAAGGCCTGCTTCCCTGTGAGAGCTAAGGACAGGGCACAACCCTCCCGCATCCTGCTTGACTGTAGAAGGAGCTGCTAACGTCCTCATGTTAGTGGCAGGGAAAGGTTGTGAGAAAAGCATGTGGAATCGTTGTGCCTGAACCCACGTGTATCTGAGTTGAATACAGCGATTTCCAAAGTCCTTCTTCATCAGAGTGTAGCTAGGTTCCCACTCGCATGTCCGAGTGGGTAGCAGACATCTGCCTCCCATGTATACACACTTCTGAGAGTTGAGCTTATGGCCTGTAAGCCTACCTCCTGCCTGCAGCTACCTTTCGCTTCCAAAAGGCCTAGGCTCGCTGCTTCACCGAAGTGTTGGGAGAGGTAACTGGAATCTCCCGGCACACAAGACTAGTGCCACCAAGCTCAATCCAGCGATTTCCCAGTAATTCCTGGGGTAGACTGGTGCTACATACTAAGTTCCATATGTGAGAAGGTAGCTGAACGCCTTGTCCAAAATCATCTTACTGCTGAGAGTTGAGCTCACCCTCAGTCCCTCACAGTTCCACACTGCCTGCAGAGTGAGTTTCCCACGTCTTCACCAGAGACTTTTGCCAGTGGCTTCTGAGACGCAAGTTAACAATGCACACCTGGACGGTATCTCCAGGTGCAGTAGAGTGGTAATCTGGGAACCTCCTTACTCAGAATACTGCTACCTTCACACTGTCATAAGAATGCAGCTAGTTGAGAGCTGGCTTCTAGGCAAGCTTCCCTGTGAGAGCTGAGGACAGGGCAGAACCCTCCCGCATCCTGCCTGACTGTAGACGTACCTGCTAACCTCCTTATGTTAGTGGCTGGGATGGGTTGCGGGAAAAGCATGTGTAAGCATTGGGCCTGAACTCCCGTGTATCTGAGTTGAATACAGCGATTTCCAACATCCTTCTTCAATAGGAGTGTAGCTAGGTTCCAACTCCCATGTCCGAGTGGGCAGCAGACATCTGCCTCCCATGCATACACACTTCTGAGAGTTGAGCTTATGGCCTGTAACCCTACATCCTGCCTGCCGCTACCTTTCGCTTCCAAAAGGCCTAGGCTCGCTGCTTGACGCAAGTGTTGGGAGAGGTAACTGGAATCTCCCGGCACACAAGACGAGTGCCTCCAAGCTCAATCAAGCGATTTCCTAGTAATTCCTGGGGTAGACTGGTGCTACATACTAAGTTCCATACGTGAGTATGTAGTTGAACGCCTTGTCCAAAAACATCTTACTTCTCAGAGTTGAGCTCACCCTCAGTCCCTCACAGTTCCACACTGCCTGCAGAGTGAGTTTCGCACGTCTTCACCAGAGACGTTTGCCAGAGGCTTCTGAGACGCAAGTTAACAATGCAGACCTGGAGGGTATCTCCAGGTCCAGTAGAGTGGTAACCTGGGAACCTCCTGTCTCAGAATACTGCTACCTTCACCCTGCCATAAGAATGTAGCTAGTTGACAGCTGGCTTCAAGGCCTGCTTCCCTGTGAGAGCTAAGGACAGGGCACAACCCTCCCGCATCCTGCTTGACTGTAGAAGGAGCTGCTAACGTCCTCATGTTAGTGGCAGGGAAACGTTGTGAGAAAAGCATGTGGAATCGTTGTGCCTGAACCCACGTGTATCTGAGTTGAATACAGCGATTTCCAAAGTCCTTCTTCATCAGAGTGTAGCTAGGTTCCCACTCGCATGTCCGAGTGGGTAGCAGACATCTGCCTCCCATGTATACACACTTCTGAGAGTTGAGCTTATGGCCTGTAAGCCTACCTCCTGCCTGCAGCTACCTTTCGCTTCCAAAAGGCCTAGGCTCGCTGCTTCACCGAAGTGTTCGGAGAGGTAACTGGAATCTCCCGACACACAAGACTAGTGCCACCAAGCTCAATCCAGCGATTTCCCAGTAATTCCTGGGGTAGACTGGTGCTACATACTAAGTTCCATATGTGAGAAGGTAGCTGAACGCCTTGTCCAAAATCATCTTACTGCTGAGAGTTGAGCTCACCCTCAGTCCCTCACAGTTCCACACTGCCTGCAGAGTGAGTTTCCCACGTCTTCACCAGAGACTTTTGCCAGAGGCTTCTGAGACGCAAGTTAACAATGCACACCTGGACGGTATCTCCAGGTGCAGTAGAGTGGTAATCTGGGAACCTCCTTACTCAGAATACTGCTACCTTCACACTGTCATAAGAATGCAGCTAGTTGAGAGCTGGCTTCTAGGCAAGCTTCCCTGTGAGAGCTGAGGACAGGGCAGAACCCTCCCGCATCCTGCCTGACTGTAGACGTACCTGCTAACCTCCTTATGTTAGTGGCTGGGATGGGTTGCGAGAAAAGCATGTGTAAGCATTGGGCCTGAACTCCCGTGTATCTGAGTTGAATACAGCGATTTCCAACATCCTTCTTCAATAGGAGTGTAGCTAGGTTCCTACTCCCATGTCCGAGTGGGCAGCAGACATCTGCCTCCCATGCATACACACTTCTGAGAGTTGAGCTTATGGCCTGTAACCCTACATCCTGCCTGCCGCTACCTTTCGCTTCCAAAAGGCCTAGGCTCGCTGCTTGACGCAAGTGTTGGGAGAGGTAACTGGAATCTCCCGGCACACAAGACGAGTGCCTCCAAGCTCAATCAAGCGATTTCCTAGTAATTCCTGGGGTAGACTGGTGCTACATACTAAGTTCCATACGTGAGTATGTAGTTGAACGCCTTGTCCAAAATCATCTTACTTCTCAGAGTTGAGCTCACCCTCAGTCCCTCACAGTTCCACACTGCCTGCAGAGTGAGTTTCGCACGTCTTCACCAGAGACGTTTGCCAGAGGCTTCTGAGACGCAAGTTAACAATGCAGACCTGGAGGGTATCTCCAGGTCCAGTAGAGTGGTAACCTGGGAACCTCCTGTCTCAGAATCCTGCTACCTTCACGCTGCCATAAGAATGCAGCTTGTTGACAGCTGGCTTCAAGGCCTGCTTCCCTGTGAGAGCTAAGGACAGGGCACAACCTTCCCGCATCCTGCTTGACTGTAGAAGGAGCTGCTAACGTCGTCATGTTAGTGGCAGGGAAAGGTTGTGAGAAAAGCATGTGGAATCGTTGTGCCTGAACCCACGTGTATCTGAGTTGAATACAGCGATTTCCAAAGTCCTTCTTCATCAGAGTGTAGCTAGGTTCCCACTCGCATGTCCGAGTGGGTAGCAGACATCTGCCTCCCATGTATACACACTTCTGAGAGTTGAGCTTATGGCCTGTAAGCCTACCTCCTGCCTGCAGCTACCTTTCGCTTCCAAAAGGCCTAGGCTCGCTGCTTCACCGAAGTGTTGGGAGAGGTAACTGGAATCTCCCGGCACACAAGACTAGTGCCACCAAGCTCAATCCAGCGATTTCCCAGTAATTCCTGGGGTAGACTGGTGCTACATACTAAGTTCCATATGTGAGAAGGTAGCTGAACGCCTTGTCCAAAATCATCTTACTGCTGAGAGTTGAGCTCACCCTCAGTCCCTCACAGTTCCACACTGCCTGCAGAGTGAGTTTCCCACGTCTTCACCAGAGACTTTTGCCAGAGGCTTCTGAGACGCAAGTTAACAATGCACACCTGGACGGTATCTCCAGGTGCAGTAGAGTGGTAATCTGGGAACCTCCTTACTCAGAATACTGCTACCTTCACACTGTCATAAGAATGCAGCTAGTTGAGAGCTGGCTTCTAGGCAAGCTTCCCTGTGAGAGCTGAGGACAGGGCAGAACCCTCCCGCATCCTGCCTGACTGTAGACGTACCTGCTAACCTCCTTATGTTAGTGGCTGGGATGGGTTGAGGGAAAAGCATGTGTAAGCATTGGGCCTGAACTCCCGTGTATCTGAGTTGAATACAGCGATTTCCAACATCCTTCTTCAATAGGAGTGTAGCTAGGTTCCAACTCCCATGTCCGAGTGGGTAGCAGACATCTGCCTCCCATGCATACACACTTCTGAGAGTTGAGCTTATGGCCTGTAACCCTACATCCTGCCTGTCGCTACCTTTCGCTTCCAAAAGGCCTAGGCTCGCTGCTTGACGCAAGTGTTGGGAGAGGTAACTGGAATCTCCCGGCACACAAGACTAGTGCCACCAAGCTCAATCAAGCGATTTCCTAGTAATTCCTGGGGTAGACTGGTGCTACATACTAAGTTCCATACATGAGTAGGTAGTTGAACGCCTTGTCCAAAAACATCTTACTTCTGAGAGTTGAGCTCACCCTCAGTCCCTCACAGTTCCACACTGCCTGCAGAGTGAGTTTCGCACGTCTTCACCAGAGACGTTTGCCAGAGGCTTCTGAGACGCAAGTTAACAATGCAGACCTGGAGGGTATCTCCAGGTCCAGTAGAGTGGTAACCTGGGAACCTCCTGTCTCAGAATCCTGCTACCTTCACCCTGCCATAAGAATGCAGCTAGTTGACAGCTGGCTTCAAGGCCTGCTTCCCTGTGAGAGCTAAGGACAGGGCACAACCCTCCCGCATCCTGCTTGACTGTAGAAGGAGCTGCTAACGTCCTCATGTTAGTGGCAGGGAAACGTTGTGAGAAAAGCATGTGGAATCGTTGTGCCTGAACCCACGTGTATCTGAGTTGAATACAGCGATTTCCAAAGTCCTTCTTCATCAGAGTGTAGCTAGGTTCCCACTCGCATGTCCGAGTGGGTAGCAGACATCTGCCTCCCATGTATACACACTTCTGAGAGTTGAGCTTATGGCCTGTAAGCCTACCTCCTGCCTGCAGCTACCTTTCGCTTCCAAAAGGCCTAGGCTCGCTGCTTCACCGAAGTGTTGGGAGAGGTAACTGGAATCTCCCGGCACACAAGACTAGTGCCACCAAGCTCAATCCAGCGATTTCCCAGTAATTCCTGGGGTAGACTGGTGCTACATACTAAGTTCCATATGTGAGAAGGTAGCTGAACGCCTTGTCCAAAATCATCTTACTGCTGAGAGTTGAGCTCACCCTCAGTCCCTCACAGTTCCACACTGCCTGCAGAGTGAGTTTCCCACGTCTTCACCAGAGACTTTTGCCAGAGGCTTCTGAGACGCAAGTTAACAATGCACACCTGGACGGTATCTCCAGGTGCAGTAGAGTGGTAATCTGGGAACCTCCTTACTCAGAATACTGCTACCTTCACACTGTCATAAGAATGCAGCTAGTTGAGAGCTGGCTTCTAGGCAAGCTTCCCTGTGAGAGCTGAGGACAGGGCAGAACCCTCCCGCATCCTGCCTGACTGTAGACGTACCTGCTAACCTCCTTATGTTAGTGGCTGGGATGGGTTGCGGGAAAAGCATGTGTAAGCATTGGGCCTGAACTCCCGTGTATCTGAGTTGAATACAGCGATTTCCAACATCCTTCTAAAATAGGAGTGTAGCTAGGTTCCAACTCCCATGTCCGAGTGGGCAGCAGACATCTGCCTCCCATGCATACACACTTCTGAGAGTTGAGCTTATGGCCTGTAACCCTACATCCTGCCTGCCGCTACCTTTCGCTTACAAAAGGCCTAGGCTCGCTGCTTGACGCAAGTGTTGGGAGAGGTAACTGGAATCTCCCGGCACACAAGACGAGTGCCTCCAAGCTCAATCAAGCGATTTCCTAGTAATTCCTGGGGTAGACTGGTGCTACATACTAAGTTCCATACGTGAGTATGTAGTTGAACGCCTTGTCCAAAAACATCTTACTTCTGAGAGTTGAGCTCACCCTCAGTCCCTCACATTTCCACACTGCCTGCAGAGTGAGTTTCGCACGTCTTCACCAGAGACGTTTGCCAGAGGCTTCTGAGACGCAAGTTAACAATGCAGACCTGGAGGATATCTCCAGGTCCAGTAGAGTGGTAACCTGGGAACCTCCTGTCTCAGAATACTGCTACCTTCACCCTGCCATAAGAATGCAGCTAGTTGACAGCTGGCTTCAAGGCCTGCTTCCCTGTGAGAGCTAAGGACAGGGCACAACCCTCCCGCATCCTGCTTGACTGTAGAAGGAGCTGCTAACGTCCTCATGTTAGTGGCAGGGAAACGTTGTGAGAAAAGCATGTGGAATCGTTGTGCCTGAACCCACGTGTATCTGAGTTGAATACAGCGATTTCCAAAGTCCTTCTTCATCAGAGTGTAGCTAGGTTCCCACTCGCATGTCCGAGTGGGTAGCAGACATCTGCCTCCCATGTATACACACTTCTGAGAGTTGAGCTTATGGCCTGTAAGCCTACCTCCTGCCTGCAGCTACCTTTCGCTTCCAAAAGGCCTAGGCTCGCTGCTTCACCGAAGTGTTGGGAGAGGTAACTGGAATCTCCCGGCACACAAGACTAGTGCCACCAAGCTCAATCCAGCGATTTCCCAGTAATTCCTGGGGTAGACTGGTGCTACATACTAAGTTCCATATGTGAGAAGGTAGCTGAACGCCTTGTCCAAAATCATCTTACTGCTGAGAGTTGAGCTCACCCTCAGTCCCTCACAGTTCCACACTGCCTGCAGAGTGAGTTTCCCACGTCTTCACCAGAGACTTTTGCCAGAGGCTTCTGAGACGCAAGTTAACAATGCACACCTGGACGGTATCTCCAGGTGCAGTAGAGTGGTAATCTGGGAACCTCCTTACTCAGAATACTGCTACCTTCACACTGTCATAAGAATGCAGCTAGTTGAGAGCTGGCTTCTAGGCAAGCTTCCCTGTGAGAGCTGAGGACAGGGCAGAACCCTCCCGCATCCTGCCTGACTGTAGACGTACCTGCTAACCTCCTTATGTTAGTGGCTGGGATGGGTTGCGGGAAAAGCATGTGTAAGCATTGGGCCTGAACTCCCGTGTATCTGAGTTGAATACAGCGATTTCCAACATCCTTCTTCAATAGGAGTGTAGCTAGGTTCCTACTCCCATGTCCGAGTGGGCAGCAGACATCTGCCTCCCATGCATACACACTTCTGAGAGTTGAGCTTATGGCCTGTAACCCTACATCCTGCCTGCCGCTACCTTTCGCTTCCAAAAGGCCTAGGCTCGCTGCTTGACGCAAGTGTTGGGAGAGGTAACTGGAATCTCCCGGCACACAAGACGAGTGCCTCCAAGCTCAATCAAGCGATTTCCTAGTAATTCCTGGGGTAGACTGGTGCTACATACTAAGTTCCATACGTGAGTATGTAGTTGAACGCCTTGTCCAAAAACATCTTACTTCTCAGAGTTGAGCTCACCCTCAGTCCCTCACAGTTCCACACTGCCTGCAGAGTGAGTTTCGCACGTCTTCACCAGAGACGTTTGCCAGAGGCTTCTGAGACGCAAGTTAACAATGCAGACCTGGAGGGTATCTCCAGGTCCAGTAGAGTGGTAACCTGGGAACCTCCTGTCTCAGAATACTGCTACCTTCACCCTGCCATAAGAATGCAGCTAGTTGACAGCTGGCTTCAAGGCCTGCTTCCCTGTGAGAGCTAAGGACAGGGCACAACCCTCCCGCATCCTGCTTGACTGTAGAAGGAGCTGCTAACGTCCTCATGTTAGTGGCAGGGAAACGTTGTGAGAAAAGCATGTGGAATCGTTGTGCCTGAACCCACGTGTATCTGAGTTGAATACAGCGATTTCCAAAGTCCTTCTTCATCAGAGTGTAGCTAGGTTCCCACTCGCATGTCCGAGTGGGTAGCAGACATCTGCCTCCCATGTATACACACTTCTGAGAGTTGAGCTTATGGCCTGTAAGCCTACCTCCTGCCTGCAGCTACCTTTCGCTTCCAAAAGGCCTAGGCTCGCTGCTTCACCGAAGTGTTGGGAGAGGTAACTGGAATCTCCCGGAACACAAGACTAGTGCCACCAAGCTCAATCCAGCGATTTCCCAGTAATTCCTGGGGTAGACTGGTGCTACATACTAAGTTCCATATGTGAGAAGGTAGCTGAACGCCTTGTCCAAAATCATCTTACTGCTGAGAGTTGAGCTCACCCTCAGTCCCTCACAGTTCCACACTGCCTGCAGAGTGAGTTTCCCACGTCTTCACCAGAGACTTTTGCCAGAGGCTTCTGAGACGCAAGTTAACAATGCACATCTGGACGGTATCTCCAGGTGCAGTAGAGTGGTAATCTGGGAACCTCCTTACTCAGAATACTGCTACCTTCACACTGTCATAAGAATGCAGCTAGTTGAGAGCTGGCTTCAAGGCAAGCTTCCCTGTGAGAGCTGAGGACAGGGCAGAACCCTCCCGCATCCTGCCTGACTGTAGACGTACCTGCTAACCTCCTTATGTTAGTGGCTGGGATGGGTTGCGGGAAAAGCATGTGTAAGCATTGGGCCTGAACTCCCGTGTATCTGAGTTGAATACAGCGATTTCCAACATCCTTCTAAAATAGGAGTGTACTAGGTTCCAACTCCCATGTCCGAGTGGGTAGCAGACATCTGCCTCCCATGCATACACACTTCTGAGAGTTGAGCTTATGGCCTGTAACCCTACATACTGCCTGCCGCTACCTTTCGCTTCCAAAAGGCCTAGGCTCGCTGCTTGACGCAAGTGTTGGGAGAGGTAACTGGAATCTCCCGGCACACAAGACGAGTGCCTCCAAGCTCAATCAAGCGATTTCCTAGTAATTCCTGGGGTAGACTGGTGCTACATACTAAGTTCCATACGTGAGTAGGTAGTTGAACGCCTTGTCCAAAAACATCTTACTTCTGAGAGTTGAGCTCACCGTCAGTCCCTCACAGTTCCACACTGCCTGCAGAGTGAGTTTCGCACGTCTTCACCAGAGACGTTTGCCAGAGGCTTCTGAGACGCAAGTTAACAATGCAGACCTGGAGGGTATCTCCAGGTCCAGTAGAGTGGTAACCTGGGAACCTCCTGTCTCAGAATCCTGCTACCTTCACCCTGCCATAAGAATGCAGCTAGTTGACAGCTGGCTTCAAGGCCTGCTTCCCTGTGAGAGCTAAGGACAGGGCACAACCCTCCCGCATCCTGCTTGACTGTAGAAGGAGCTGCTAACGTCCTCATGTTAGTGGCAGGGAAACGTTGTGAGAAAAGCATGTGGAATCGTTGTGCCTGAACCCACGTGTATCTGAGTTGAATACAGCGATTTCCAAAGTCCTTCTTCATCAGAGTGTAGCTAGGTTCCCACTCGCATGTCCGAGTGGGTAGCAGACATCTGCCTCCCATGTATACACACTTCTGAGAGTTGAGCTTATGGCCTGTAAGCCTACCTCCTGCCTGCAGCTACCTTTCGCTTCCAAAAGGCCTAGGCTCGCTGCTTCACCGAAGTGTTGGGAGAGGTAACTGGAATCTCCCGGCACACAAGACTAGTGCCACCAAGCTCAATCCAGCGATTTCCCAGTAATTCCTGGGGTAGACTGGTGCTACATACTAAGTTCCATATGTGAGAAGGTAGCTGAACGCCTTGTCCAAAATCATCTTACTGCTGAGAGTTGAGCTCACCGTGAGTCCCTCACAGTTCCACACTGCCTGCAGAGTGAGTTTCCCACGTCTTCACCAGAGACTTTTGCCAGAGGCTTCTGAGACGCAAGTTAACAATGCACACCTGGAAGGTATCTCCAGGTGCAGTAGAGTGGTAATCTGGGAACCTCCTTACTCAGAATACTGCTACCTTCACACTGTCATAAGAATGCAGCTAGTTGAGAGCTGGCTTCTAGGCAAGCTTCCCTGTGAGAGCTGAGGACAGGGCAGAACCCTCCCGCATCCTGCCTGACTGTAGACGTACCTGCTAACCTCCTTATGTTAGTGGCTGGGATGGGTTGCGGGAAAAGCATGTGTAAGCATTGGGCCTGAACTCCCGTGTATCTGAGTTGAATACAGCGATTTCCAACATCCTTCTTCAATAGGAGTGTAGCTAGGTTCCAACTCCCATGTCCGAGTGGGTAGCAGACATCTGCCTCCCATGCATACACACTTCTGAGAGTTGAGCTTATGGCCTGTAACCCTACATCCTGCCTGCCGCTACCTTTCGCTTCCAAAAGGCCTAGGCTCGCTGCTTGACGCAAGTGTTGGGAGAGGTAACTGGAATCTCCCGGCACACAAGACGAGTGCCTCCAAGCTCAATCAAGCGATTTCCTAGTAATTCCTGGGGTAGACTGGTGCTACATACTAAGTTCCATATGTGAGTATGTAGTTGAACGCCTTGTCCAAAAACATCTTACTTCTCAGAGTTGAGCTCACCCTCAGTCCCTCACAGTTCCACACTGCCTGCAGAGTGAGTTTCGCACGTCTTCACCAGAGACGTTTGCCAGAGGCTTCTGAGACGCAAGTTAACAATGCAGACCTGGAGGGTATCTCCAGGTCCAGTAGAGTGGTAACCTGGGAACCTCCTGTCTCAGAATCCTGCTACCTTCACGCTGCCATAAGAATGCAGCTTGTTGACAGCTGGCTTCAAGGCCTGCTTCCCTGTGAGAGCTAAGGACAGGGCACAACCTTCCCGCATCCTGCTTGACTGTAGAAGGAGCTGCTAACGTCCTCATGTTAGTGGCAGGGAAACGTTGTGAGAAAAGCATGTGGAATCGTTGTGCCTGAACCCACGTGTATCTGAGTTGAATACAGCGATTTCCAAAGTCCTTCTTCATCAGAGTGTAGCTAGGTTCCCACTCGCATGTCCGAGTGGGTAGCAGACATCTGCCTCCCATGTATACACACTTCTGAGAGTTGAGCTTATGGCCTGTAAGCCTACCTCCTGCCTGCAGCTACCTTTCGCTTCCAAAAGGCCTAGGCTCGCTGCTTCACCGAAGTGTTGGGAGAGGTAACTGGAATCTCCCGGCACACAAGACTAGTGCCACCAAGCTCAATCCAGCGATTTCCCAGTAATTCCTGGGGTAGACTGGTGCTACATACTAAGTTCCATATGTGAGAAGGTAGCTGAACGCCTTGTCCAAAATCATCTTACTGCTGAGAGTTGAGCTCACCCTCAGTCCCTCACAGTTCCACACTGCCTGCAGAGTGAGTTTCCCACGTCTTCACCAGAGACTTTTGCCAGAGGCTTCTGAGACGCAAGTTAACAATGCACACCTGGACGGTATCTCCAGGTGCAGTAGAGTGGTAATCTGGGAACCTCCTTACTCAGAATACTGCTACCTTCACACTGTCATAAGAATGCAGCTAGTTGAGAGCTGGCTTCTAGGCAAGCTTCCCTGTGAGAGCTGAGGACAGGGCAGAACCCTCCCGCATCCTGCCTGACTGTAGACGTACCTGCTAACCTCCTTATGTTAGTGGCTGGGATGGGTTGCGGGAAAAGCATGTGTAAGCATTGGGCCTGAACTCCCGTGTATCTGAGTTGAATACAGCGATTTCCAACATCCTTCTTCAATAGGAGTGTAGCTAGGTTCCTACTGCCATGTCCGAGTGGGCAGCAGACATCTGCCTCCCATGCATACACACTTCTGAGAGTTGAGCTTATGGCCTGTAACCCTACATCCTGCCTGCCGCTACCTTTCGCTTCCAAAAGGCCTAGGCTCGCTGCTTGACGCAAGTGTTGGGAGAGGTAACTGGAATCTCCCGGCACACAAGACGAGTGCCTCCAAGCTCAATCAAGCGATTTCCTAGTAATTCCTGGGGTAGACTGGTGCTACATACTAAGTTCCATACGTGAGTATGTAGTTGAACGCCTTGTCCAAAAACATCTTACTTCTCAGAGTTGAGCTCACCCTCAGTCCCTCACAGTTCCACACTGCCTGCAGAGTGAGTATCGCACGTCTTCACCAGAGACGTTTGCCAGAGGCTTCTGAGACGCAAGTTAACAATGCAGACCTGGAGGGTATCTCCAGGTCCAGTAGAGTGGTAACCTGGGAACCTCCTGTCTCAGAATCCTGCTACCTTCACCCTGCCATAAGAATGCAGCTTGTTGACAGCTGGCTTCAAGGCCTGCTTCCCTGTGAGAGCTAAGGACAGGGCACAACCCTCCCGCATCCTGCTTGACTGTAGAAGGAGCTGCTAACGTCCTCATGTTAGTGGCAGGGAAACGTTGTGAGAAAAGCATGTGGAATCGTTGTGCCTGAACCCACGTGTATCTGAGTTGAATACAGCGATTTCCAAAGTCCTTCTTCATCAGAGTGTAGCTAGGTTCCCACTCGCATGTCCGAGTGGGTAGCAGACATCTCCCTCCCATGTATACACACTTCTGAGAGTTGAGCTTATGGCCTGTAAGCCTACCTCCTGCCTGCAGCTACCTTTCGCTTCCAAAAGGCCTAGGCTCGCTGCTTCACCGAAGTGTTCGGAGAGGTAACTGGAATCTCCCGGCACACAAGACTAGTGCCACCAAGCTCAATCCAGCGATTTCCCAGTAATTCCTGGGGTAGACTGGTGCTACATACTAAGTTCCATATGTGAGAAGGTAGCTGAACGCCTTGTCCAAAATCATCTTACTGCTGAGAGTTGAGCTCACCCTCAGTCCCTCACAGTTCCACACTGCCTGCAGAGTGAGTTTCCCACGTCTTCACCAGAGACTTTTGCCAGAGGCTTCTGAGACGCAAGTTAACAATGCACACCTGGACGGTATCTCCAGGTGCAGTAGAGTGGTAATCTGGGAACCTCCTTACTCAGAATACTGCTACCTTCACACTGTCATAAGAATGCAGCTAGTTGAGAGCTGGCTTCTAGGCAAGCTTCCCTGTGAGAGCTGAGGACAGGGCAGAACCCTCCCGCATCCTGCCTGACTGTAGACGTACCTGCTAACCTCCTTATGTTAGTGGCTGGGATGGGTTGCGGGAAAAGCATGTGTAAGCATTGGGCCTGAACTCCCGTGTATCTGAGTTGAATACAGCGATTTCCAACATCCTTCTTCAATAGGAGTGTAGCTAGGTTCCAACTCCCATGTCCGAGTGGGTAGCAGACATCTGCCTCCCATGCATACACACTTCTGAGAGTTGAGCTTATGGCCTGTAACCCTACATCCTGCCTGCCGCTACCTTTCGCTTCCAAAAGGCCTAGGCTCGCTGCTTGACGCAAGTGTTGGGAGAGGTAACTGGAATCTCCCGGCACAGAAGACGGGTGCCTCCAAGCTCAATCAAGCGATTTCCTAGTAATTCCTGGGGTAGACTGGTGCTACATACTAAGTTCCATACGTGAGTATGTAGTTCAACGCCTTGTCCAAAAACATCTTACTTCTCAGAGTTGAGCTCACCCTCAGTCCCTCACAGTTCCACACTGCCTGCAGAGTGAGTTTCGCACGTCTTCACCAGAGACGTTTGCCAGAGGCTTCTGAGACGCAAGTTAACAATGCAGACCTGGAGGGTATCTCCAGGTCCAGTAGAGTGGTAACCTGGGAACCTCCTGTCTCAGAATCCTGCTACCTTCACCCTGCCATAAGAATGCAGCTAGTTGACAGCTGGCATCAAGGCCTGCTTCCTGTGAGAGCTTAGGACAGGGCACAACCCTCCCGCATCCTGCTTGACTGTAGAAGGCGCTGCTAACGTCCTCATGTTAGTGGCAGGGAAACGTTGTGAGAAAAGCATGTGGAATCGTTGTGCCTGAACCCACGTGTATCTGAGTTGAATACAGCGATTTCCAAAGTCCTTCTTCATCAGAGTGTAGATAGGTTCCCACTCGCATGTCCGAGTGGGTAGCAGACATCTGCCTCCCATGTATACACACTTCTGAGAGTTGAGCTTATGGCCTGTAAGCCTACCTCCTGCCTGTAGCTACCTTTCGGTTCCAAAAGGCCTAGGCTCGCTGCTTCACCGAAGTGTTGGGAGAGGTAACTGGAATCTCCCGGCACACAAGACTAGTGCCACCAAGCTCAATCCAGCGATTTCCCAGTAATTCCTGGGGTAGACTGGTGCTACATACTAAGTTCCATATGTGAGAAGGTAGCTGAACGCCTTGTCCAAAATCATCTTACTGCTGAGAGTTGAGCTCACCCTCAGTCCCTCACAGTTCCACACTGCCTGCAGAGTGAGTTTCCCACGTCTTCACCAGAGACTTTTGCCAGAGGCTTCTGAGACGCAAGTTAACAATGCACACCTGGACGGTATCTCCAGGTGCAGTAGAGTGGTAATCTGGGAACCTCCTTACTCAGAATACTGCTACCTTCACACTGTCATAAGAATGCAGCTAGTTGAGAGCTGGCTTCTAGGCAAGCTTCCCTGTGAGAGCTGAGGACAGGGCAGAACCCTCCCGCATCCTGCCTGACTGTAGACGTACCTGCTAACCTCCTTATGTTAGTGGCTGGGATGGGTTGCGGGAAAAGCATGTGTAAGCATTGGGCCTGAACTCCCGTGTATCTGAGTTGAATACAGCGATTTCCAACATCCTTCTAAAATAGGAGTGTAGCTAGGTTCCAACTCCCATGTCCGAGTGGGCAGCAGACATCTGCCTCCCATGCATACACACTTCTGAGAGTTGAGCTTATGGCCTGTAACCCTACATCCTGCCTGCCGCTACCTTTCGCTTCCAAAAGGCCTAGGCTCGCTGCTTGACGCAAGTGTTGGGAGAGGTAACTGGAATCTCCCGGCACACAAGACGAGTGCCTCCAAGCTCAATCAAGCGATTTCCTAGTAATTCCTGGGGTAGACTGGTGCTACATACTAAGTTCCATACGTGAGTATGTAGTTGAACGCCTTGTCCAAAAACATCTTACTTCTGAGAGTTGAGCTCACCCTCAGTCCCTCACAGTTCCACACTGCCTGCAGAGTGAGTTTCGCACGTCTTCACCAGAGACGTTTGCCAGAGGCTTCTGAGACGCAAGTTAACAATGCAGACCTGGAGGATATCTCCAGGTCCAGTAGAGTGGTAACCTGGGAACCTCCTGTCTCAGAATACTGCTACCTTCACCCTGCCATAAGAATGCAGCTAGTTGACAGCTGGCTTCAAGGCCTGCTTCCCTGTGAGAGCTAAGGACAGGGCACAACCCTCCCGCATCCTGCTTGACTGTAGAAGGAGCTGCTAACGTCCTCATGTTAGTGGCAGGGAAACGTTGTGAGAAAAGCATGTGGAATCGTTGTGCCTGAACCCACGTGTATCTGAGTTGAATACAGCGATTTCCAAAGTCCTTCTTCATCAGAGTGTAGCTAGGTTCCCACTCGCATGTCCGAGTGGGTAGCAGACATCTGCCTCCCATGTATACACACTTCTGAGAGTTGAGCTTATGGCCTGTAAGCCTACCTCCTGCCTGCAGCTACCTTTCGCTTCCAAAAGGCCTAGGCTCGCTGCTTCACCGAAGTGTTGGGAGAGGTAACTGGAATCTCCCGGCACACAAGACTAGTGCCACCAAGCTCAATCCAGCGATTTCCCAGTAATTCCTGGGGTAGACTGGTGCTACATACTAAGTTCCATATGTGAGAAGGTAGCTGAACGCCTTGTCCAAAATCATCTTACTGCTGAGAGTTGAGCTCACCCTCAGTCCCTCACAGTTCCACACTGCCTGCAGAGTGAGTTTCCCACGTCTTCACCAGAGACTTTTGCCAGAGGCTTCTGAGACGCAAGTTAACAATGCACACCTGGACGGTATCTCCAGGTGCAGTAGAGTGGTAATCTGGGAACCTCCTTACTCAGAATACTGCTACCTTCACACTGTCATAAGAATGCAGCTAGTTGAGAGCTGGCTTCTAGGCAAGCTTCCCTGTGAGAGCTGAGGACAGGGCAGAACCCTCCCGCATCCTGCCTGACTGTAGACGTACCTGCTAACCTCCTTATGTTAGTGGCTGGGATGGGTTGCGGGAAAAGCATGTGTAAGCATTGGGCCTGAACTCCCGTGTATCTGAGTTGAATACAGCGATTTCCAACATCCTTCTAAAATAGGAGTGTAGCTAGGTTCCAACTCCCATGTCCGAGTGGGTAGCAGACATCTGCCTCCCATGCATACACACTTCTGAGAGTTGAGCTTATGGCCTGTAACCCTACATCCTGCCTGCCGCTACCTTTCGCTTCCAAAAGGCCTAGGCTCGCTGCTTGACGCAAGTGTTGGGAGAGGTAACTGGAATCTCCCGGCACACAAGACGAGTGCCTCCAAGCTCAATCAAGCGATTTCCTAGTAATTCCTGGGGTAGACTGGTGCTACATACTAAGTTCCATACATGAGTAGGTAGTTGAACGCCTTGTCCAAAAACATCTTACTTCTGAGAGTTGAGCTCACCCTCAGTCCCTCACAGTTCCACACTGCCTGCAGAGTGAGTTTCGCACGTCTTCACCAGAGACGTTTGCCAGAGGCTTCTGAGACGCAAGTTAACAATGCAGACCTGGAGGGTATCTCCAGGTCCAGTAGAGTGGTAACCTGGGAACCTCCTGTCTCAGAATCCTGCTACCTTCACCCTGCCATAAGAATGCAGCTAGTTGACAGCTGGCTTCAAGGCCTGCTTCCCTGTGAGAGCTAAGGACAGGGCACAACCCTCCCGCATCCTGCTTGACTGTAGAAGGAGCTGCTAACGTCCTCATGTTAGTGGCAGGGAAACGTTGTGAGAAAAGCATGTGGAATCGTTGTGCCTGAACCCACGTGTATCTGAGTTGAATACAGCGATTTCCAAAGTCCTTCTTCATCAGAGTGTAGATAGGTTCCCACTCGCATGTCCGAGTGGGTAGCAGACATCTGCCTCCCATGTATACACACTTCTGAGAGTTGAGCTTATGGCCTGTAAGCCTACCTCCTGCCTGTAGCTACCTTTCGCTTCCAAAAGGCCTAGGCTCGCTGCTTCACCAAAGTGTTGGGAGAGGTAACTGGAATCTCCCGGCACACAAGACTAGTGCCACCAAGCTCAATCCAGCGATTTCCCAGTAATTCCTGGGGTAGACTGGTGCTACATACTAAGTTCCATATGTGAGAAGGTAGCTGAACGCCTTGTCCAAAATCATCTTACTGCTGAGAGTTGAGCTCACCCTCAGTCCCTCACAGTTCCACACTGCCTGCAGAGTGAGTTTCCCACGTCTTCACCAGAGACTTTTGCCAGAGGCTTCTGAGACGCAAGTTAACAATGCACACCTGGACGGTATCTCCAGGTGCAGTAGAGTGGTAATCTGGGAACCTCCTTACTCAGAATACTGCTACCTTCACACTGTCATAAGAATGCAGCTAGTTGAGAGCTGGCTTCTAGGCAAGCTTCCCTGTGAGAGCTGAGGACAGGGCAGAACCCTCCCGCATCCTGCCTGACTGTAGACGTACCTGCTAACCTCCTTATGTTAGTGGCTGGGATGGGTTGCGGGAAAAGCATGTGTAAGCATTGGGCCTGAACTCCCGTGTATCTGAGTTGAATACAGCGATTTCCAACATCCTTCTTCAATAGGAGTGTAGCTAGGTTCCAACTCCCATGTCCGAATGGGCAGCAGACATCTGCCTCCCATGCATACACACTTCTGAGAGTTGAGCTTATGGCCTGTAACCCTACATCCTGCCTGCCGCTACCTTTCGCTTCCAAAAGGCCTAGGCTCGCTGCTTGACGCAAGTGTTGGGAGAGGTAACTGGAATCTCCCGGCACACAAGACGAGTGCCTCCAAGCTCAATCAAGCGATTTCCTAGTAATTCCTGGGGTAGACTGGTGCTACATACTAAGTTCCATACGTGAGTATGTAGTTGAACGCCTTGTCCAAAAACATCTTACTTCTCAGAGTTGAGCTCACCCTCAGTCCCTCACAGTTCCACACTGCCTGAAGAGTGAGTTTCGCACGTCTTCACCAGAGACGTTTGCCAGAGGCTTCTGAGACGCAAGTTAACAATGCAGACCTGGAGGGTATCTCCAGGTCCAGTAGAGTGGTAACCTGGGAACCTCCTGTCTCAGAATCCTGCTACCTTCACCCTGCCATAAGAATGCAGCTTGTTGACAGCTGGCTTCAAGGCCTGCTTCCCTGTGAGAGCTAAGGACAGGGCACAACCCTCCCGCATCCTGCTTGACTGTAGAAGGCGCTGCTAACGTCCTCATGTTAGTGGCAGGGAAACGTTGTGAGAAAAGCATGTGGAATCGTTGTGCCTGAACCCACGTGTATCTGAGTTGAATACAGCGATTTCCAAAGTCCTTCTTCATCAGAGTGTAGCTAGGTTCCCACTCGCATGTCCGAGTGGGTAGCAGACATCTGCCTCCCATGTATACACACTTCTGAGAGTTGAGCTTATGGCCTGTAAGCCTACCTCCTGCCTGCAGCTACCTTTCGCTTCCAAAAGGCCTAGGCTCGCTGCTTCACCGAAGTGTTGGGAGAGGTAACTGGAATCTCCCGGCACACAAGACTAGTGCCACCAAGCTCAATCCAGCGATTTCCCAGTAATTCCTGGGGTAGACTGGTGCTACATACTAAGTTCCATATGTGAGAAGGTAGCTGAACGCCTTGTCCAAAATCATCTTACTGCTGAGAGTTGAGCTCACCCTCAGTCCCTCACAGTTCCACACTGCCTGCAGAGTGAGTTTCCCACGTCTTCACCAGAGACTTTTGCCAGAGGCTTCTGAGACGCAAGTTAACAATGCACACCTGGACGGTATCTCCAGGTGCAGTAGAGTGGTAATCTGGGAACCTCCTTACTCAGAATACTGCTACCTTCACACTGTCATAAGAATGCAGCTAGTTGAGAGCTGGCTTCTAGGCAAGCTTCCCTGTGAGAGCTGAGGACAGGGCAGAACCCTCCCGCATCCTGCCTGACTGTAGACGTACCTGCTAACCTCCTTATGTTAGTGGCTGGGATGGGTTGCGGGAAAAGCATGTGTAAGCATTGGGCCTGAACTCCCGTGTATCTGAGTTGAATACAGCGATTTCCAACATCCTTCTTCAATAGGAGTGTAGCTAGGTTCCTACTCCCATGTCCGAGTGGGCAGCAGACATCTGCCTCCCATGCATACACACTTCTGAGAGTTGAGCTTATGGCCTGTAACCCTACCTCCTGCCTGCCGCTACCTTTCGCTTCCAAAAGGCCTAGGCTCGCTGCTTGACGCAAGTGTTGGGAGAGGTATATGGAATCTCCCGGCACACAAGACGAGTGCCTCCAAGCTCAATCAAGCGATTTCCTAGTAATTCCTGGGGTAGACTGGTGCTACATGCTAAGTTCCATACGTGAGTATGTAGTTGAACGCCTTGTCCAAAAACATCTTACTTCTGAGAGTTGAGCTCACCCTCAGTCCCTCACAGTTCCACACTGCCTGCAGAGTGAGTTTCGCACGTCTTCACCAGAGACGTTTGCCAGAGGCTTCTGAGACGCAAGTTAACAATGCAGACCTTGAGGGTATCTCCAGGTCCAGTAGAGTGGTAACCTGGGAACCTCCTGTCTCAGAATACTGCTACCTTCACCCTGCCATAAGAATGCAGCTAGTTGACAGCTGGCTTCAAGGCCTGCTTCCCTGTGAGAGCTAAGGACAGGGCACAACCCTCCCGCATCCTGCTTGACTGTAGAAGGAGCTGCTAACGTCCTCATGTTAGTGGCAGGGAAACGTTGTGAGAAAAGCATGTGGAATCGTTGTGCCTGAACCCACGTGTATCTGAGTTGAATACAGCGATTTCCAAAGTCCTTCTTCATCAGAGTGTAGCTAGGTTCCCACTCGCATGTCCGAGTGGGTAGCAGACATCTGCCTCCCATGTATACACACTTCTGAGAGTTGAGCTTATGGCCTGTAAGCCTACCTCCTGCCTGCAGCTACCTTTCGCTTCCAAAAGGCCTAGGCTCGCTGCTTCATCGAAGTGTTCGGAGAGGTAACTGGAATCTCCCGGCACACAAGACTAGTGCCACCAAGCTCAATCCAGCGATTTCCCAGTAATTCCTGGGGTAGACTGGTGCTACATACTAAGTTCCATATGTGAGAAGGTAGCTGAACGCCTTGTCCAAAATCATCTTACTGCTGAGAGTTGAGCTCACCCTCAGTCCCTCACAGTTCCACACTGCCTGCAGAGTGAGTTTCCCACGTCTTCACCAGAGACTTTTGCCAGAGGCTTCTGAGACGCAAGTTAAAAATGCACACCTGGACGGTATCTCCAGGTGCAGTAGAGTGGTAATCTGGGAACCTCCTTACTCAGAATACTGCTACCTTCACACTGTCATAAGAATGCAGCTAGTTGAGAGCTGGCTTCAAGGCCTGCTTCCCTGTGAGAGCTAAGGACAGGGCACAACCCTCCCGCATCCTGCTTGACTGTAGAAGGAGCTGCTAACGTCCTCATGTTAGTGGCAGGGAAACGTTGTGAGAAAAGCATGTGGAATCGTTGTGCCTGAACCCACGTGTATCTGAGTTGAATACAGCGATTTCCAAAGTCCTTCTTCATCAGAGTGTAGCTAGGTTCCCACTCGCATGTCCGAGTGGGTAGCAGACATCTGCCTCCCATGTATACACACTTCTGAGAGTTGAGCTTATGGCCTGTAAGCCTACCTCCTGCCTGCAGCTACCTTTCGCTTCCAAAAGGTCTAGGCTCGCTGCTTCACCGAAGTGTTGGGAGAGGTAACTGGAATCTCCCGGCACACAAGACTAGTGCCACCAAGCTCAATCCAGCGATTTCCCAGTAATTCCTGGGGTAGACTGGTGCTACATACTAAGTTCCATATGTGAGAAGGTAGCTGAACGCCTTGTCCAAAATCATCTTACTGCTGAGAGTTGAGCTCACCCTCAGTCCCTCACAGTTCCACACTGCCTGCAGAGTGAGTTTCCCACGTCTTCACCAGAGACTTTTGCCAGAGGCTTCTGAGACGCAAGTTAACAATGCACACCTGGACGGTATCTCCAGGTGCAGTAGAGTGGTAATCTGGGAACCTCCTTACTCAGAATACTGCTACCTTCACACTGTCATAAGAATGCAGCTAGTTGAGAGCTGGCTTCTAGGCAAGCTTCCCTGTGAGAGCTGAGGACAGGGCAGAACCCTCCCGCATCCTGCCTGACTGTAGACGTACCTGCTAACCTCCTTATGTTAGTGGCTGGGATGGGTTGAGGGAAAAGCATGTGTAAGCATTGGGCCTGATCTCCCGTGTATCTGAGTTGAATACAGCGATTTCCAACATCCTTCTTCAATAGGAGTGTAGCTAGGTTCCAACTCCCATGTCCGAGTGGGCAGCAGACATCTGCCTCCCATGCATACACACTTCTGAGAGTTGAGCTTATGGCCTGTAACCCTACATCCTGCCTGCCGCTACCTTTCGCTTCCAAAAGGCCTAGGCTCGCTGCTTGACGCAAGTGTTGGGAGAGGTAACTGGAATCTCCCGGCACACAAGACGAGTGCCTCCAAGCTCAATCAAGCGATTTCCTAGTAATTCCTGGGGTAGACTGGTGCTACATACTAAGTTCCATACGTGAGTATGTAGTTGAACGCCTTGTCCAAAAACATCTTACTTCTCAGAGTTGAGCTCACCCTCAGTCCCTCACAGTTCCACACTGCCTGCAGAGTGAGTTTCGCATGTCTTCACCAGAGACGTTTGCCAGAGGCTTCTGAGACGCAAGTTAACAATGCAGACCTGGAGGGTATCTCCAGGTCCAGTAGAGTGGTAACCTGGGAACCTCCTGTCTCAGAATCCTGCTACCTTCACCCTGCCATAAGAATGCAGCTTGTTGACAGCTGGCTTCAAGGCCTGCTTCCCTGTGAGAGCTAAGGACAGGGCACAACCCTCCCGCATCCTGCTTGACTGTAGAAGGCGCTGCTAACGTCCTCATGTTAGTGGCAGGGAAACGTTGTGAGAAAAGCATGTGGAATCGTTGTGCCTGAACCCACGTGTATCTGAGTTGAATACAGCGATTTCCAAAGTCCTTCTTCATCAGAGTGTAGCTAGGTTCCCACTCGCATGTCCGAGTGGGTAGCAGACATCTGCCTCCCATGTATACACACTTCTGAGAGTTGAGCTTATGGCCTGTAAGCCTACCTCCTGCCTGCAGCTACCTTTCGCTTCCAAAAGGTCTAGGCTCGCTGCTTCACCGAAGTGTTGGGAGAGGTAACTGGAATCTCCCGGCACACAAGACTAGTGCCACCAAGCTAAATCCAGCGATTTCCCAGTAATTCCTGGGGTAGACTGGTGCTACATACTAAGTTCCATATGTGAGAAGGTAGCTGAACGCCTTGTCCAAAATCATCTTACTGCTGAGAGTTGAGCTCACCCTCAGTCCCTCACAGTTCCACACTGCCTGCAGAGTGAGTTTCCCACGTCTACACCAGAGACTTTTGCCAGAGGCTTCTGAGACGCAAGTTAACAATGCACACCTGGACGGTATCTCCAGGTGCAGTAGAGTGGTAATCTGGGAACCTCCTTACTCAGAATACTGCTACCTTCACACTGTCATAAGAATGCAGCTAGTTGAGAGCTGGCTTCTAGGCAAGCTTCCCTGTGAGAGCTGAGGACAGGGCAGAACCCTCCCGCATCCTGCCTGACTGTAGACGTACCTGCTAACCTCCTTATGTTAGTGGCTGGGATGGGTTGCGGGAAAAGCATGTGTAAGCATTGGGCCTGAACTCCCGTGTATCTGAGTTGAATACAGCGATTTCCAACATCCTTCTTCAATAGGAGTGTAGCTAGGTTCCTACTCCCATGTCCGAGTGGGCAGCAGACATCTGCCTCCAGTGCATACACACTTCTGAGAGTTGAGCTTATGGCCTGTAACCCTACATCCTGCCTGCCGCTACCTTTCGCTTCCAAAAGGCCTAGGCTCACTGCTTGACGCAAGTGTTGGGAGAGGTAACTGGAATCTCCCGGCACACAAGACGAGTGCCTCCAAGCTCAATCAAGCGATTTCCTAGTAATTCCTGGGGTAGACTGGTGCTACATACTAAGTTCCATACGTGAGTAGGTAGTTGAACGCCTTGTCCAAAAACATCTTACTTCTGAGAGTTGAGCTCACCCTCAGTCCCTCACAGTTCCACACTGCCTGCAGAGTGAGTTTCGCACGTCTTCACCAGAGACATTTGCCAGAGGCTTCTGAGACGCAAGTTAACAATGCAGACCTGGAGGGTATCTCCAGGTCCAGTAGAGTGGTAACCTGGGAACCTCCTGTCTCAGAATCCTGCTACCTTCACCCTGCCATAAGAATGCAGCTAGTTGACAGCTGGCTTCAAGGCCTGCTTCCCTGTGAGAGCTAAGGACAGGGCACAACCCTCCCGCATCCTGCTTGACTGTAGAAGGAGCTGCTAACGTCCTCATGTTAGTGGCAGGGAAACGTTGTGAGAAAAGCATGTGGAATCGTTGTGCCTGAACCCACGTGTATCTGAGTTGAATACAGCGATTTCCAAAGTCCTTCTTCATCAGAGTGTAGCTAGGTTCCCACTAGCATGTCCGAGTGGGTAGCAGACATCTGCCTCCCATGTATACACACTTCTGAGAGTTGAGCTTATGGCCTGTAAGCCTACCTCCTGCCTGCAGCTACCTTTCGCTTCCAAAAGGCCTAGGCTCGCTGCTTCACCGAAGTGTTGGGAGAGGTAACTGGAATCTCCCGGCACACAAGACTAGTGCCACCAAGCTCAATCCAGCGATTTCCCAGTAATTCCTGGGGTAGACTGGTGCTACATACTAAGTTCCATATGTGAGAAGGTAGCTGAACGCCTTGTCCAAAATCATCTTACTGCTGAGAGTTGAGCTCACCCTCAGTCCCTCACAGTTCCACACTGCCTGCAGAGTGAGTTTCCCACGTCTTCACCAGAGACTTTTGCCAGAGGCTTCTGAGACGCAAGTTAACAATGCACACCTGGACGGTATCTCCAGGTGCAGTAGAGTGGTAATCTGGGAACCTCCTTACTCAGAATACTGCTACCTTCACACTGTCATAAGAATGCAGCTAGTTGAGAGCTGGCTTCTAGGCAAGCTTCCGTGTGAGAGCTGAGGACAGGGCAGAACCCTCCCGCATCCTGCCTGACTGTAGACGTACCTGCTAACCTCCTTATGTTAGTGGCTGGGATGGGTGGCGGGAAAAGCATGTGTAAGCATTGGGCCTGAACTCCCGTGTATCTGAGTTGAATACAGCGATTTCCAACATCCTTCTAAAATAGGAGTGTAGCTAGGTTCCAACTCCCATGTCCGAGTGGGCAGCAGACATCTGCCTCCCATGCATACACACTTCTGAGAGTTGAGCTTATGGCCTGTAACCCTACATCCTGCCTGCCGCTACCTTTCGCTTCCAAAAGGCCTAGGCTCGCTGCTTGACGCAAGTGTTGGGAGAGGTAACTGGAATCTCCCGGCACACAAGACGAGTGCCTCCAAGCTCAATCAAGCGATTTCCTAGTAATTCCTGGGGTAGACTGGTGCTACATACTAAGTTCCATACGTGAGTATGTAGTTGAACGCCTTGTCCAAAAACATCTTACTTCTGAGAGTTGAGCTCACCCTCAGTCCCTCACAGTTCCACACTGCCTGCAGAGTGAGTTTCGCACGTCTTCACCAGAGACGTTTGCCAGAGGCTTCTGAGACGCAAGTTAACAATGCAGACCTGGAGGGTATCTCCAGGTCCAGTAGAGTGGTAACCTGGGAACCTCCTGTCTCAGAATCCTGCTACCTTCACCCTGCCATAAGAATGCAGCTAGTTGACAGCTGGCTTCAAGGCCTGCTTCCCTGTGAGAGCTAAGGACAGGGCACAACCCTCCCGCATCCTGCTTGACTGTAGAAGGAGCTGCTAACGTCCTCATGTTAGTGGCAGGGAAACGTTGTGAGAAAAGCATGTGGAATCGTTGTGCCTGAACCCACGTGTATCTGAGTTGAATACAGCGATTTCCAAAGTCCTTCTTCATCAGAGTGTAGCTAGGTTCCCACTCGCATGTCCGAGTGGGTAGCAGACATCTGCCTCCCATGTATACACACTTCTGAGAGTTGAGCTTATGGCCTGTAAGCCTACCTCCTGCCTGCAGCTACCTTTCGCTTCCAAAAGGCCTAGGCTCGCTGCTTCACCGAAGTGTTGGGAGAGGTAACTGGAATCTCCCGGCACACAAGACTAGTGCCACCAAGCTCAATCCAGCGATTTCCCAGTAATTCCTGGGGTAGACTGGTGCTACATACTAAGTTCCATATGTGAGAAGGTAGCTGAACGCCTTGTCCAAAATCATCTTACTGCTGAGAGTTGAGCTCACCCTCAGTCCCTCACAGTTCCACACTGCCTGCAGAGTGAGTTTCCCACGTCTTCACCAGAGACTTTTGCCAGAGGCTTCTGAGACGCAAGTTAACAATGCACACCTGGACGGTATCTCCAGGTGCAGTAGAGTGGTAATCTGGGAACCTCCTTACTCAGAATACTGCTACCTTCACACTGTCATAAGAATGCAGCTAGTTGAGAGCTGGCTTCTAGGTAAGCTTCCGTGTGAGAGCTTAGGACAGGGCAGAACCCTCCCGCATCCTGCCTGACTGTAGACGTACCTGCTAACCTCCTTATGTTAGTGGCTGGGATGGGTTGCGGGAAAAGCATGTGTAAGCATTGGGCCTGAACTCCCGTGTATCTGAGTTGAATACAGCGATTTCCAACATCCTTCTAAAATAGGAGTGTAGCTAGGTTCCAACTCCCATGTCCGAGTGGGCAGCAGACATCTGCCTCCCATGCATACACACTTCTGAGAGTTGAGCTTATGGCCTGTAACCCTACATCCTGCCTGCCGCTACCTTTCGCTTCCAAAAGGCCTAGGCTCGCTGCTTGACGCAAGTGTTGGGAGAGGTAACTGGAATCTCCCGGCACACAAGACGAGTGCCTCCAAGCTCAATCAAGCGATTTCCTAGTAATTCCTGGGGTAGACTGGTGCTACATACTAAGTTCCATACGTGAGTATGTAGTTGAACGCCTTGTCCAAAAACATCTTACTTCTCAGAGTTGAGCTCACCCTCAGTCCCTCACAGTTCCACACTGCCTGCAGAGTGAGTTTCGCACGTCTTCACCAGAGACGTTTGCCAGAGGCTTCTGAGACGCACGTTAACAATGCAGACCTGGAGGGTATCTCCAGGTCCAGTAGAGTGGTAACCTGGGAACCTCCTGTCTCAGAATACTGCTACCTTCACCCTGCCATAAGAATGCAGCTAGTTGAGAGCTGGCTTCAAGGCCTGCTTCCCTGTGAGAGCTAAGGACAGGGCACAACCCTCCCGCATCCTGCTTGACTGTAGAAGGAGCTGCTAACGTCCTCATGTTAGTGGCAGGGAAACGTTGTGAGAAAAGCATGTGGAATCGTTGTGCCTGAACCCACGTGTATCTGAGTTGAATACAGCGATTTCCAAAGTCCTTCTTCATCAGAGTGTAGCTAGGTTCCCACTCGCATGTCCGAGTGGGTAGCAGACATCTGCCTCCCATGTATACACACTTCTGAGAGTTGAGCTTATGGCCTGTAAGCCTACCTCCTGCCTGCAGCTACCTTTCGCTTCCAAAAGGCCTAGGCTCGCTGCTTCACCGAAGTTTTGGGAGAGGTAACTGGAATCTCCCGGCACACAAGACTAGTGCCACCAAGCTCAATCCAGCGATTTCCCAGTAATTCCTGGGGTAGACTGGTGCTACATACTAAGTTCCATATGTGAGAAGGTAGCTGAACGCCTTGTCCAAAATCATCTTACTGCTGAGAGTTGAGCTCACCCTCAGTCCCTCACAGTTCCACACTGCCTGCAGAGTGGGTTTCCCACGTCTTCACCAGAGACTTTTGCCAGAGGCTTCTGAGACGCAAGTTAACAATGCACACCTGGACGGTATCTCCAGGTGCAGTAGAGTGGTAATCTGGGAACCTCCTTACTCAGAATACTGCTACCTTCACACTGTCATAAGAATGCAGCTAGTTGAGAGCTGGCTTCTAGGCAAGCTTCCCTGTGAGAGCTGAGGACAGGGCAGAACCCTCCCGCATCCTGCCTGACTGTAGACGTACCTGCTAACCTCCTTATGTTAGTGGCTGGGATGGGTTGCGGGAAAAGCATGTGTAAGCATTGGGCCTGAACTCCCGTGTATCTGAGTTGAATACAGCGATTTCCAACATCCTTCTTCAATAGGAGTGTAGCTAGGTTCCAACTCCCATGTCCGAGTGGGTAGCAGACATCTGCCTCCCATGCATACACACTTCTGAGAGTTGAGCTTATGGCCTGTAACCCTACATACTGCCTGCCGCTACCTTTCGCTTCCAAAAGGCCTAGGCTCACTGCTTGACGCAAGTGTTGGGAGACGTAACTGGAATCTCCCGGCACACAAGACGAGTGCCTCCAAGCTCAATCAAGCGATTTCCTAGTAATTCCTGGGGTAGACTGGTGCTACATACTAAGTTCCATACGTGAGTAGGTAGTTGAACGCCTTGTCCAAAAACATCTTACTTCTGAGAGTTGAGCTCACCCTCAGTCCCTCACAGTTCCACACTGCCTGCAGAGTGAGTTTCGCACGTCTTCACCAGAGACGTTTGCCAGAGGCTTCTGAGACGCAAGTTAACAATGCAGACCTGGAGGGTATCTCCAGGTCCAGTAGAGTGGTAACCTGGGAACCTCCTGTCTCAGAATCCTGCTACCTTCACCCTGCCATAAGAATGCAGCTAGTTGACAGCTGGCTTCAAGGCCTGCTTCCCTGTGAGAGCTAAGGACAGGGCACAACCCTCCCGCATCCTGCTTGACTGTAGAAGGAGCTGCTAACGTCCTCATGTTAGTGGCAGGGAAACGTTGTGAGAAAAGCATGTGGAATCGTTGTGCCTGAACCCACGTGTATCTGAGTTGAATACAGCGATTTCCAAAGTCCTTCTTCATCAGAGTGTAGCTAGGTTCCCAATCGCATGTCCGAGTGGGTAGCAGACATCTGCCTCCCATGTATACACACTTCTGAGAGTTGAGCTTATGGCCTGTAAGCCTACCTCCTGCCTGCAGCTACCTTTCGCTTCCAAAAGGCCTAGGCTCGCTGCTTCACCGAAGTGTTGGGAGAGGTAACTGGAATCTCCCGGCACACAAGACTAGTGCCACCAAGCTCAATCCAGCGATTTCCCAGTAATTCCTGGGGTAGACTGGTGCTACATACTAAGTTCCATATGTGAGAAGGTAGCTGAACGCCTTGTCCAAAATCATCTTACTGCTGAGAGTTGAGCTCACCCTCAGTCCCTCACAGTTCCACACTGCCTGCAGAGTGAGTTTCCCACGTCTTCACCAGAGACTTTTGCCATAGGCTTCTGAGACGCAAGTTAACAATGCACACCTGGACGGTATCTCCAGGTGCAGTAGAGTGGTAATCTGGGAACCTCCTTACTCAGAATACTGCTACCTTCACACTGTCATAAGAATGCAGCTAGTTGAGAGCTGGCTTCTAGGCAAGCTTCCCTGTGAGAGCTGAGGACAGGGCAGAACCCTCCCGCATCCTGCCTGACTGTAGACGTACCTGCTAACCTCCTTATGTTAGTGGCTGGGATGGGTTGCGGGAAAAGCATGTGTAAGCATTGGGCCTGAACTCCCGTGTATCTGAGTTGAATACAGCGATTTCCAACATCCTTCTTCAATAGGAGTGTAGCTAGGTTCCAACTCCCATGTCCGAGTGGGTAGCAGACATCTGCCTCCCATGCATACACACTTCTGAGAGTTGAGCTTATGGCCTGTAACCCTACATCCTGCCTGCCGCTACCTTTCGCTTCCAAAAGGCCTAGGCTCGCTGCTTGACGCAAGTGTTGGGAGACGTAACTGGAATCTCCCGGCACACAAGACGAGTGCCTCCAAGCTCAATCAAGCGATTTCCTAGTAATTCCTGGGGTAGACTGGTGCTACATACTAAGTTCCATACGTGAGTAGGTAGTTGAACGCCTTGTCCAAAAACATCTTACTTCTGAGAGTTGAGCTCACCCTCAGTCCCTCACAGTTCCACACTGCCTGCAGAGTGAGTTTCGCACGTCTTCACCAGAGACGTTTGCCAGAGGCTTCTGAGACGCAAGTTAACAATGCAGACCTGGAGGGTATCTCCAGGTCCAGTAGAGTGGTAACCTGGGAACCTCCTGTCTCAGAATCCTGCTACCTTCACCCTGCCATAAGAATGCAGCTAGTTGACAGCTGGCTTCAAGGCCTGCTTCCCTGTGAGAGCTAAGGACAGGGCACAACCCTCCCGCATCCTGCTTGACTGTAGAAGGAGCTGCTAACGTCCTCATGTTAGTGGCAGGGAAACGTTGTGAGAAAAGCATGTGGAATCGTTGTGCCTGAACCCACGTGTATCTGAGTTGAATACAGCGATTTCCAAAGTCCTTCTTCATCAGAGTGTAGCTAGGTTCCCAATCGCATGTCCGAGTGGGTAGCAGACATCTGCCTCCCATGTATACACACTTCTGAGAGTTGAGCTTATGGCCTGTAAGCCTACCTCCTGCCTGCAGCTACCTTTCGCTTCCAAAAGGCCTAGGCTCGCTGCTTCACCGAAGTGTTGGGAGAGGTAACTGGAATCTCCCGGCACACAAGACTAGTGCCACCAAGCTCAATCCAGCGATTTCCCAGTAATTCCTGGGGTAGACTGGTGCTACATACTAAGTTCCATATGTGAGAAGGTAGCTGAACGCCTTGTCCAAAATCATCTTACTGCTGAGAGTTGAGCTCACCCTCAGTCCCTCACAGTTCCACACTGCCTGCAGAGTGAGTTTCCCACGTCTTCACCAGAGACTTTTGCCAGAGGCTTCTGAGACGCAAGTTAACAATGCACACCTGGACGGTATCTCCAGGTGCAGTAGAGTGGTAATCTGGGAACCTCCTTACTCAGAATACTGCTACCTTCACACTGTCATAAGAATGCAGCTAGTTGAGAGCTGGCTTCTAGGCAAGCTTCCCTGTGAGAGCTGAGGACAGGGCAGAACCCTCCCGCATCCTGCCTGACTGTAGACGTACCTGCTAACCTCCTTATGTTAGTGGCTGGGATGGGTTGCGGGAAAAGCATGTGTAAGCATTGGGCCTGAACTCCCGTGTATCTGAGTTGAATACAGCGATTTCCAACATCCTTCTTCAATAGGAGTGTAGCTAGGTTCCAACTCCCATGTCCGAGTGGGTAGCAGACATCTGCCTCCCATGCATACACACTTCTGAGAGTTGAGCTTATGGCCTGTAACCCTACATCCTGCCTGCCGCTACCTTTCGCTTCCAAAAGGCCTAGGCTCGCTGCTTGACGCAAGTGTTGGGAGAGGTAACTGGAATCTCCCGGCACACAAGACGAGTGCCTCCAAGCTCAATCAAGCGATTTCCTAGTAATTCCTGGGGTAGAATGGTGCTACATACTAAGTTCCATACGTGAGTATGTAGTTGAACGCCTTGTCCAAAAACATCTTACTTCTCAGAGTTGAGCTCACTCTCAGTCCCTCACAGTTCCACACTGCCTGCAGAGTGAGTTTCGCACGTCTTCACCAGAGACGTTTGCCAGAGGCTTCTGAGACGCAAGTTAACAATGCAGACCTGGAGGGTATCTCCAGGTCCAGTAGAGTGGTAACCTGGGAACCTCCTGTCTCAGAATACTGCTACCTTCACCCTGCCATAAGAATGCAGCTAGTTGACAGCTGGCTTCAAGGCCTGCTTCCCTGTGAGAGCTAAGGACAGGGCACAACCCTCCCGCATCCTGCTTGACTGTAGAAGGAGCTGCTAACGTCCTCATGTTAGTGGCAGGGAAACGTTGTGAGAAAAGCATGTGGAATCGTTGTGCCTGAACCCACGTGTATCTGAGTTGAATACAGCGATTTCCAAAGTCCTTCTTCATCAGAGTGTAGATAGGTTCCCACTCGCATGTCCGAGTGGGTAGCAGACATCTGCCTCCCATGTATACACACTTCTGAGAGTTGAGCTTATGGCCTGTAAGCCTACCTCCTGCCTGTAGCTACCTTTCGCTTCCAAAAGGCCTAGGCTCGCTGCTTCACCGAAGTGTTGGGAGAGGTAACTGGAATCTCCCGGCACACAAGACTAGTGCCACCAAGCTCAATCCAGCGATTTCCCAGTAATTCCTGGGGTAGACTGGTGCTACATACTAAGTTCCATATGTGAGAAGGTAGCTGAACGCCTTGTCCAAAATCATCTTACTGCTGAGAGTTGAGCTCACCCTCAGTCCCTCACAGTTCCACACTGCCTGCAGAGTGAGTTTCCCACGTCTTCACCAGAGACTTTTGCCAGAGGCTTCTGAGACGCAAGTTAACAATGCACACCTGGACGGTATCTCCAGGTGCAGTAGAGTGGTAATCTGGGAACCTCCTTACTCAGAATACTGCTACCTTCACACTGTCATAAGAATGCAGCTAGTTGAGAGCTGGCTTCTAGGTAAGCTTCCGTGTGAGAGCTGAGGACAGGGCAGAACCCTCCCGCATCCTGCCTGACTGTAGACGTACCTGCTAACCTCCTTATGTTAGTGGCTGGGATGGGTTGCGGGAAAAGCATGTGTAAGCATTGGGCCTGAACTCCCGTGTATCTGAGTTGAATACAGCGATTTCCAACATCCTTCTAAAATAGGAGTGTAGCTAGGTTCCAACTCCCATGTCCGAGTGGGCAGCAGACATCTGCCTCCCATGCATACACACTTCTGAGAGTTGAGCTTATGGCCTGTAACCCTACATCCTGCCTGCCGCTACCTTTCGCTTCCAAAAGGCCTAGGCTCGCTGCTTGACGCAAGTGTTGGGAGAGGTAACTGGAATCTCCCGGCACACAAGACGAGTGCCTCCAAGCTCAATCAAGCGATTTCCTAGTAATTCCTGGGGTAGACTGGTGCTACATACTAAGTTCCATACGTGAGTATGTAGTTGAACGCCTTGTCCAAAAACATCTTACTTCTCAGAGTTGAGCTCACCCTCAGTCCCTCACAGTTCCACACTGCCTGCAGAGTGAGTTTCGCACGTCTTCACCAGAGACGTTTGCCAGAGGCTTCTGAGACGCAAGTTAACAATGCAGACCTGGAGGGTATCTCCAGGTCCAGTAGAGTGGTAACCTGGGAACCTCCTGTCTCAGAATACTGCTACCTTCACCCTGCCATAAGAATGCAGCTAGTTGACAGCTGGCTTCAAGGCCTGCTTCCCTGTGAGAGCTAAGGACAGGGCACAACCCTCCCGCATCCTGCTTGACTGTAGAAGGAGCTGCTAACGTCCTCATGTTAGTGGCAGGGAAACGTTGTGAGAAAAGCATGTGGAATCGTTGTGCTTGAACCCACGTGTATCTGAGTTGAATACAGCGATTTCCAAAGTCCTTCTTCATCAGAGTGTAGCTAGGTTCCCACTCGCATGTCCGAGTGGGTAGCAGACATCTGCCTCCCATGTATACACACTTCTGAGAGTTGAGCTTATGGCCTGTAAGCCTACCTCCTGCCTGCAGCTACCTTTCGCTTCCAAAAGGCCTAGGCTCGCTGCTTCACCGAAGTTTTGGGAGAGGTAACTGGAATCTCCCGGCACACAAGACTAGTGCCACCAAGCTCAATCCAGCGATTTCCCAGTAATTCCTGGGGTAGACTGGTGCTACATACTAAGTTCCATATGTGAGAAGGTAGCTGAACGCCTTGTCCAAAATCATCTTACTGCTGAGAGTTTAGCTCACCCTCAGTCCCTCACAGTTCCACACTGCCTGCAGAGTGGGTTTCCCACGTCTTCACCAGAGACTTTTGCCAGAGGCTTCTGAGACGCAAGTTAACAATGCACACCTGGACGGTATCTCCAGGTGCAGTAGAGTGGTAATCTGGGAACCTCCTTACTCAGAATACTGCTACCTTCACACTGTCATAAGAATGCAGCTAGTTGAGAGCTGGCTTCTAGGCAAGCTTTCCTGTGAGAGCTGAGGACAGGGCAGAACCCTCCCGCATCCTGCCTGACTGTAGACGTACCTGCTAACCTCCTTATGTTAGTGGCTGGGATGGGTTGCGGGAAAAGCATGTGTAAGCATTGGGCCTGAACTCCCGTGTATCTGAGTTGAATACAGCGATTTCCAACATCCTTCTTCAATAGGAGTGTAGCTAGGTTCCAACTCCCATGTCCGAGTGGGTAGCAGACATCTGCCTCCCATGCATACACACTTCTGAGAGTTGAGCTTATGGCCTGTAACCCTACATCCTGCCTGTCGCTACCTTTCGCTTCCAAAAGGCCTAGGCTCGCTGCATGACGCAAGTGTTGGGAGAGGTAACTGGAATCTCCCGGCACACAAGACGAGTGCCTCCAAGCTCAATCAAGCGATTTCCTAGTAATTCCTGGGGTAGACTGGTGCTACATACTAAGTTCCATACATGAGTAGGTAGTTGAACGCCTTGTCCAAAAACATCTTACTTCTGAGAGTTGAGCTCACCCTCAGTCCCTCACAGTTCCACACTGCCTGCAGAGTGAGTTTCGCACGTCTTCACCAGAGACGTTTGCCAGAGGCTTCTGAGACGCAAGTTAACAATGCAGACCTGGAGGGTATCTCCAGGTCCAGTAGAGTGGTAACCTGGGAACCTCCTGTCTCAGAATCCTGCTACCTTCACCCTGCCATAAGAATGCAGCTAGTTGACAGCTGGCTTCAAGGCCTGCTTCCCTGTGAGAGCTAAGGACAGGGCACAACCCTCCCGCATCCTGCTTGACTGTAGAAGGAGCTGCTAACGTCCTCATGTTAGTGGCAGGGAAACGTTGTGAGAAAAGCATGTGGAATCGTTGTGCCTGAACCCACGTGTATCTGAGTTGAATACAGCGATTTCCAAAGTCCTTCTTCATCAGAGTGTAGCTAGGTTCCCACTCGCATGTCCGAGTGGGTAGCAGACATCTGCCTCCCATGTATACACACTTCTGAGAGTTGAGCTTATGGCCTGTAAGCCTACCTCCTGCCTGCAGCTACCTTTCGCTTCCAAAAGGCCTAGGCTCGCTGCTTCACCGAAGTGTTGGGAGAGGTAACTGGAATCTCCCGGCACACAAGACTAGTGCCACCAAGCTCAATCCAGCGATTTCCCAGTAATTCCTGGGGTAGACTGGTGCTACATACTAAGTTCCATATGTGAGAAGGTAGCTGAACGCCTTGTCCAAAATCATCTTACTGCTGAGAGTTGAGCTCACCCTCAGTCCCTCACAGTTCCACACTGCCTGCAGAGTGAGTTTCCCACGTCTTCACCAGAGACTTTTGCCAGAGGCTTCTGAGACACAAGTTAACAATGCACACCTGGACGGTATCTCCAGGTGCAGTAGAGTGGTAATCTGGGAACCTCCTTACTCAGAATACTGCTACCTTCACACTGTCATAAGAATGCAGCTAGTTGAGAGCTGGCTTCTAGGCAAGCTTCCCTGTGAGAGCTGAGGACAGGGCAGAACCCTCCCGCATCCTGCCTGACTGTAGACGTACCTGCTAACCTCCTTATGTTAGTGGCTGGGATGGGTTGCGGGAAAAGCATGTGTAAGCATTGGGCTTGAACTCCCGTGTATCTGAGTTGAATACAGCGATTTCCAACATCCTTCTTCAATAGGAGTGTAGCTAGGTTCCAACTCCCATGTCCGAGTGGGTAGCAGACATCTGCCTCCCATGCATACACACTTCTGAGAGTTGAGCTTATGGCCTGTAACCCTACATCCTGCCTGCCGCTACCTTTCGCTTCCAAAAGGCCTAGGCTCGCTGCTTGACGCAAGTGTTGGGAGAGGTAACTGGAATCTCCCGGCACACAAGACGAGTGCCTCCAAGCTCAATCAAGCGATTTCCTAGTAATTCCTGGGGTAGACTGGTGCTACATACTAAGTTCCATACGTGAGTATGTAGTTGAACGCCTTGTCCAAAAACATCTTACTTCTCAGAGTTGAGCTCACCCTCAGTCCCTCACAGTTCCACACTGCCTGCAGAGTGAGTTTCGCACGTCTTCACCAGTGACGTTTGCCAGAGGCTTCTGAGACGCAAGTTAACAATGCAGACCTGGAGGGTATCTCCAGGTCCAGTAGAGTGGTAACCTGGGAACCTCCTGTCTCAGAATCCTGCTACCTTCACCCTGCCATAAGAATGCAGCTTGTTGACAGCTGGCTTCAAGGCCTGCTTCCCTGTGAGAGCTAAGGACAGGGCACAACCCTCCCGCATCCTGCTTGACTGTAGAAGGAGCTGCTAACGTCCTCATGTTAGTGGCAGGGAAACGTTGTGAGAAAAGCATGTGGAATCGTTGTGCCTGAACCCACGTGTATCTGAGTTGAATACAGCGATTTCCAAAGTCCTTCTTCATCAGAGTGTAGCTAGGTTCCCACTCGCATGTCCGAGTGGGTAGCAGACATCTGCCTCCCATGTATACACACTTCTGAGAGTTGAGCTTATGGCCTGTAAGCCTACCTCCTGCCTGCAGCTACCTTTCGCTTCCAAAAGGCCTAGGCTCGCTGCTTCACCGAAGTGTTCGGAGAGGTAACTGGAATCTCCCGGCACACAAGACTAGTGCCACCAAGCTCAATCCAGCGATTTCCCAGTAATTCCTGGGGTAGACTGGTGCTACATACTAAGTTCCATATGTGAGAAGGTAGCTGAACGCCTTGTCCAAAATCATCTTACTGCTGAGAGTTGAGCTCACCCTCAGTCCCTCACAGTTCCACACTGCCTGCAGAGTGAGTTTCCCACGTCTTCACCAGAGACTTTTGCCAGAGGCTTCTGAGACGCAAGTTAACAATGCACACCTGGACGGTATCTCCAGGTGCAGTAGAGTGGTAATCTGGGAACCTCCTTACTCAGAATACTGCTACCTTCACACTGTCATAAGAATGCAGCTAGTTGAGAGCTGGCTTCTAGGCAAGCTTCCCTGTGAGAGCTGAGGACAGGGCAGAACCCTCCCGCATCCTGCCTGACTGTAGACGTACCTGCTAACCTCCTTATGTTAGTGGCTGGGATGGGTTGCGGGAAAAGCATGTGTAAGCATTGGGCCTGAACTCCCGTGTATCTGAGTTGAATACAGCGATTTCCAACATCCTTCTTCAATAGGAGTGTAGCTAGGTTCCTACTCCCATGTCCGAGTGGGCAGCAGACATCTGCCTCCCATGCATACACACTTCTGAGAGTTGAGCTTATGGCCTGTAACCCTACATCCTGCCTGCCGCTACCTTTCGCTTCCAAAAGGCCTAGGCTCGCTGCTTGACGCAAGTGTTGGGAGAGGTAACTGGAATCTCCCGGCACACAAGACGAGTGCCTCCAAGCTCAATCAAGCGATTTCCTAGTAATTCCTGGGGTAGACTGATGCTACATACTAAGTTCCATATGTGAGTATGTAGTTGAACGCCTTGTCCAAAAACATCTTACTTCTGAGAGTTGAGCTCACCCTCAGTCCCTCACAGTTCCACACTGCCTGCAGAGTGAGTTTCGCACGTCTTCACCAGAGACGTTTGCCAGAGGCTTCTGAGACGCAAGTTAACAATGCAGACCTGGAGGGTATCTCCAGGTCCAGTAGAGTGGTAACCTGGGAACCTCCTGTCTCAGAATACTGCTACCTTCACCCTGCCATAAGAATGCAGCTAGTTGACAGCTGGCTTCAAGGCCTGCTTCCCTGTGAGAGCTAAGGACAGGGCACAACCCTCCCGCATCCTGCTTGACTGTAGAAGGAGCTGCTAACGTCCTCATGTTAGTGGCAGGGAAAAGTTGTGAGAAAAGCATGTGGAATCGTTGTGCCTGAACCCACGTGTATCTGAGTTGAATACAGCGATTTCCAAAGTCCTTCTTCATCAGAGTGTAGCTAGGTTCCCACTCGCATGTCCGAGTGGGTAGCAGACATCTGCCTCCCATGTATACACACTTCTGAGAGTTGAGCTTATGGCCTGTAAGCCTACCTCCTGCCTGTAGCTACCTTTCGCTTCCAAAAGGCCTAGGCTCGCTGCTTGACGCAAGTGTTGGGAGAGGTAACTGGAATCTCCCGGCACACAAGACTAGTGCCACCAAGCTCAATCCAGCGATTTCCCAGTAATTCCTGGGGTAGACTGGTGCTACATACTAAGTTCCATATGTCAGAAGGTAGCTGAACGCCTTGTCCAAAATCATCTTACTGCTGAGAGTTGAGCTCACCCTGAGTCCCTCACAGTTCCACACTGCCTGCAGAGTGAGTTTCCCACGTCTTCACCAGAGACTTTTGCCAGAGGCTTCTGAGACGCAAGTTAACAATGCACACCTGGACGGTATCTCCAGGTGCAGTAGAGTGGTAATCTGGGAACCTCCTTACTCAGAATACTGCTACCTTCACACTGTCATAAGAATGCAGCTAGTTGAGAGCTGGCTTCTAGGCAAGCTTCCCTGTGAGAGCTGAGGACTGGGCAGAACCCTCCCGCATCCTGCCTGACTGTAGACGTACCTGCTAACCTCCTTATGTTAGTGGCTGGGATGGGTTGCGGGAAAAGCATGTGTAAGCATTGGGCCTGAACTCCCGTGTATCTGAGTTGAATACAGCGATTTCCAACATCCTTCTTCAATAGGAGTGTAGCTAGGTTCCAACTCCCATGTCCGAGTGGGTAGCAGACATCTGCCTCCCATGCATACACACTTCTGAGAGTTGAGCTTATGGCCTGTAACCCTACATCCTGCCTGCCGCTACCTTTCGCTTCCAAAAGGCCTAGGCTCGCTGCTTGACGCAAGTGTTGGGAGAGGTAACT
This sequence comes from Canis aureus, assembly GCF_053574225.1. Lineage (NCBI taxonomy): Eukaryota > Metazoa > Chordata > Mammalia > Carnivora > Canidae > Canis > Canis aureus. The sequence continues at coordinate 1,034,464 of NW_027554420.1, read as the reverse complement.
GGAATCTCCCGGCACACAAGACGAGTGCCTCCAAGCTCAATCAAGCGATTTCCTAGTAATTCCTGGGGTAGACTGGTGCTACATACTAAGTTCCATACGTGAGTATGTAGTTGAACGCCTTGTCCAAAAACATCTTACTTCTCAGAGTTGAGCTCACCCTCAGTCCCTCACAGTTCCACACTGCCTGCAGAGTGAGTTTCGCACGTCTTCACCAGAGACGTTTGCCAGAGGCTTCTGAGACGCAAGTTAACAATGCAGACCTGGAGGGTATCTCCAGGTCCAGTAGAGTGGTAACCTGGGAACCTCCTGTCTCAGAATCCTGCTACCTTCACCCTGCCATAAGAATGCAGCTTGTTGACAGCTGGCTTCAAGGCCTGCTTCCCTGTGAGAGCTAAGGACAGGGCACAACCCTCCCGCATCCTGCTTGACTGTAGAAGGAGCTGCTAACGTCCTCATGTTAGTGGCAGGGAAACGTTGTGAGAAAAGCATGTGGAATCGTTGTGCCTGAACCCACGTGTATCTGAGTTGAATACAGCGATTTCCAAAGTCCTTCTTCATCAGAGTGTAGCTAGGTTCCCACTCGCATGTCCGAGTGGGTAGCAGACATCTGCCTCCCATGTATACACACTTCTGAGAGTTGAGCTTATGGCCTGTAAGCCTACCTCCTGCCTGCAGCTACCTTTCGCTTCCAAAAGGCCTAGGCTCGCTGCTTCACCGAAGTTTTGGGAGAGGTAACTGGAATCTCCCGGCACACAAGACTAGTGCCACCAAGCTCAATCCAGCGATTTCCCAGTAATTCCTGGGGTAGACTGGTGCTACATACTAAGTTCCATATGTGAGAAGGTAGCTGAACGCCTTGTCCAAAATCATCTTACTGCTGAGAGTTGAGCTCACCCTCAGACCCTCACAGTTCCACACTGCCTGCAGAGTGAGTTTCCCACGTCTTCACCAGAGACTTTTGCCAGAGGCTTCTGAGACGCAAGTTAACAATGCACACCTGGACGGTATCTCCAGGTGCAGTAGAGTGGTAATCTGGGAACCTCCTTACTCAGAATACTGCTACCTTCACACTGTCATAAGAATGCAGCTAGTTGAGAGCTGGCTTCTAGGCAAGCTTCCCTGTGAGAGCTGAGGACAGGGCAGAACCCTCCCGCATCCTGCCTGACTGTAGACGTACCTGCTAACCTCCTTATGTTAGTGGCTGGGATGGGTTGCGGGAAAAGTATGTGTAAGCATTGGGCCTGAACTCCCGTGTATCTGAGTTGAATACAGCGATTTCCAACATCCTTCTTCAATAGGAGTGTAGCTAGGTTCCAACTCCCATGTCCGAGTGGGCAGCAGACATCTGCCTCCCATGCATACACACTTCTGAGAGTTGAGCTTATGGCCTGTAACCCTACATCCTGCCTGCCGCTACCTTTCGCTTCCAAAAGGCCTAGGCTCGCTGCTTGACGCAAGTGTTGGGAGAGGTAACTGGAATCTCCCGGCACACAAGACGAGTGCCTCCAAGCTCAATCAAGCGATTTCCTAGTAATTCCTGGGGTAGACTGGTGCTACATACTAAGTTCCATACGTGAGTATGTAGTTGAACGCCTTGTCCAAAAACATCTTACTTCTCAGAGTTGAGCTCACCCTCAGTCCCTCACAGTTCCACACTGCCTGCAGAGTGAGTTTCGCACGTCTTCACCAGAGACGTTTGCCAGAGGCTTCTGAGACGCAAGTTAACAATGCAGACCTGGAGGGTATCTCCAGGTCCAGTAGAGTGGTAACCTGGGAACCTCCTGTCTCAGAATACTGCTACCTTCACCCTGCCATAAGAATGCAGCTAGTTGACAGCTGGCTTCAAGGCCTGCTTCCCTGTGAGAGCTAAGGACAGGGCACAACCCTCCCGCATCCTGCTTGACTGTAGAAGGAGCTGCTAACGTCCTCATGTTAGTGGCAGGGAAACGTTGTGAGAAAAGCATGTGGAATCGTTGTGCCTGAACCCACGTGTATCTGAGTTGAATACAGCGATTTCCAAAGTCCTTCTTCATCAGAGTGTAGCTAGGTTCCCACTCGCATGTCCGAGTGGGTAGCAGACATCTGCCTCCCATGTATACACACTTCTGAGAGTTGAGCTTATGGCCTGTAAGCCTACCTCCTGCCTGCAGCTACCTTTCGCTTCCAAAAGGCCTAGGCTCGCTGCTTCACCGAAGTGTTGGGAGAGGTAACTGGAATCTCCCGGCACACAAGACTAGTGCCACCAAGCTCAATCCAGCGATTTCCCAGTAATTCCTGGGGTAGACTGGTGCTACATACTAAGTTCCATATGTGAGAAGGTAGCTGAACGCCTTGTCCAAAATCATCTTACTGCTGAGAGTTGAGCTCACCCTCAGTCCCTCACAGTTCCACACTGCCTGCAGAGTGAGTTTCCCACGTCTTCACCAGAGACTTTTGCCAGAGGCTTCTGAGACGCAAGTTAACAATGCACACCTGGACGGTATCTCCAGGTGCAGTAGAGTGGTAATCTGGGAACCTCCTTACTCAGAATACTGCTACCTTCACACTGTCATAAGAATGCAGCTAGTTGAGAGCTGGCTTCTAGGCAAGCTTCCCTGTGAGAGCTGAGGACAGGGCAGAACCCTCCCGCAACCTGCCTGACTGTAGACGTACCTGCTAACCTCCTTATGTTAGTGGCTGGGATGGGTTGCGGGAAAAGCATGTGTAAGCATTGGGCCTGAACTCCCGTGTATCTGAGTTGAATACAGCGATTTCCAACATCCTTCTTCAATAGGAGTGTAGCTAGGTTCCAACTCCCATGTCCGAGTGGGTAGCAGACATCTGCCTCCCATGCATACACACTTCTGAGAGTTGAGCTTATGGCCTGTAACCCTACATCCTGCCTGCCGCTACCTTTCGCTTCCAAAAGGCCTAGGCTCGCTGCTTGACCCAAGTGTTGGGAGAGGTAACTGGAATCTCCCGGCACACAAGACGAGTGCCTCCAAGCTCAATCAAGCGATTTCCTAGTAATTCCTGGGGTAGACTGGTGCTACATACTAAGTTCCATACGTGAGTATGTAGTTGAACGCCTTGTCCAAAAACATCTTACTTCTGAGAGTTGAGCTCACCCTCAGTCCCTCACAGTTCCACACTGCCTGCAGAGTGAGTTTCGCACGTCTTCACCAGAGACGTTTGCCAGAGGCTTCTGAGACGCAAGTTAACAATGCAGACCTGGAGGGTATCTCCAGGTCCAGTAGAGTGGTAACCTGGGAACCTCCTGTCTCAGAATCCTGCTACCTTCACCCTGCCATAAGAATGCAGCTAGTTGACAGCTGGCTTCAAGGCCTGCTTCCCTGTGAGAGCTAAGGACAGGGCACAACCCTCCCGCATCCTGCTTGACTGTAGAAGGAGCTGCTAACGTCCTCATGTTAGTGGCAGGGAAACGTTGTGAGAAAAGCATGTGGAATCGTTGTGCCTGAACCCACGTGTATCTGAGTTGAATACAGCGATTTCCAAAGTCCTTCTTCATCAGAGTGTAGCTAGGTTCCCACTCGCATGTCCGAGTGGGTAGCAGACATCTGCCTCCCATGTATACACACTTCTGAGAGTTGAGCTTATGGCCTGTAAGCCTACCTCCTGCCTGTAGCTAACTTTCGCTTCCAAAAGGCCTAGGCTCGCTGCTTCACCGAAGTGTTCGGAGAGGTAACTGGAATCTCCCGGCACACAAGACTAGTGCCACCAAGCTCAATCCAGCGATTTCCCAGTAATTCCTGGGGTAGACTGGTGCTACATACTAAGTTCCATATGTGAGAAGGTAGCTGAACGCCTTGTCCAAAATCATCTTACTGCTGAGAGTTGAGCTCACCCTCAGTCCCTCACAGTTCCACACTGCCTGCAGAGTGAGTTTCCCACGTCTTCACCAGAGACTTTTGCCAGAGGCTTCTGAGACGCAAGTTAACAATGCACACCTGGACGGTATCTCCAGGTGCAGTAGAGTGGTAATCTGGGAACCTCCTTACTCAGAATACTGCTAACTTCACACTGTCATAAGAATGCAGCTAGTTGAGAGCTGGCTTCTAGGCAAGCTTCCCTGTGAGAGCTGAGGACAGGGCAGAACCCTCCCGCATCCTGCCTGACTGTAGACGTACCTGCTAACCTCCTTATGTTAGTGGCTGGGATGGGTTGTGGGAAAAGCATGTGTAAGCATTGGGCCTGAACTCCCGTGTATCTGAGTTGAATACAGCGATTTCCAACATCCTTCTTCAATAGGAGTGTAGCTAGGTTCCAACTCCCATGTCCGAGTGGGTAGCAGACATCTGCCTCCCATGCATACACACTTCTGAGAGTTGAGCTTATGGCCTGTAACCCTACATCCTGCCTGCCGCTACCTTTCGCTTCCAAAAGGCCTAGGCTCGCTGCTTGACGCAAGTGTTGGGAGAGGTAACTGGAATCTCCCGGCACACAAGACGAGTGCCTCCAAGCTCAATCAAGCGATTTCCTAGTAATTCCTGGGGTAGACTGGTGCTACATACTAAGTTCCATACGTGAGTATGTAGTTGAACGCCTTGTCCAAAAACATCTTACTTCTCAGAGTTGAGCTCACCCTCAGTCCCTCACAGTTCCACACTGCCTGCAGAGTGAGTTTCGCACGTCTTCACCAGAGACGTTTGCCAGAGGCTTCTGAGACGCAAGTTAACAATGCAGACCTGGAGGGTATCTCCAGGTCCAGTAGAGTGGTAACCTGGGAACCTCCTGTCTCAGAATCCTGCTACCTTCACCCTGCCATAAGAATGCAGCTAGTTGACAGCTGGCTTCAAGGCCTGCTTCCCTGTGAGAGCTAAGGACAGGGCACAACCCTCCCGCATCCTGCTTGACTGTAGAAGGCGCTGCTAACGTCCTCATGTTAGTGGCAGGGAAACGTTGTGAGAAAAGCATGTGGAATCGTTGTGCCTGAACCCACGTGTATCTGAGTTGAATACAGCGATTTCCAAAGTCCTTCTTCATCAGAGTGTAGCTAGGTTCCCACTCGCATGTCCGAGTGGGTAGCAGACATCTGCCTCCCATGTATACACACTTCTGAGAGTTGAGCTTATGGCCTGTAAGCCTACCTCCTGCCTGTAGCTACCTTTCGCTTCCAAAAGGCCTAGGCTCGCTGCTTGACGCAAGTGTTGGGAGAGGTAACTGGAATCTCCCGGCACACAAGACTAGTGCCACCAAGCTCAATCCAGCGATTTCCCAGTAATTCCTGGGGTAGACTGGTGCTACATACTAAGTTCCATATGTGAGAAGGTAGCTGAACGCCTTGTCCAAAATCATCTTACTGCTGAGAGTTGAGCTCACCCTGAGTCCCTCACAGTTCCACACTGCCTGCAGAGTGAGTTTCCCACGTCTTCACCAGAGACTTTTGCCAGAGGCTTCTGAGACGCAAGTTAACAATGCACACCTGGACGGTATCTCCAGGTGCAGTAGAGTGGTAATCTGGGAACCTCCTTACTCAGAATACTGCTACCTTCACACTGTCATAAGAATGCAGCTAGTTGAGAGCTGGCTTCTAGGCAAGCTTCCCTGTGAGAGCTGAGGACTGGGCAGAACCCTCCCGCATCCTGCCTGACTGTAGACGTACCTGCTAACCTCCTTATGTTAGTGGCTGGGATGGGTTGCGGGAAAAGCATGTGTAAGCATTGGGCCTGAACTCCCGTGTATCTGAGTTGAATACAGCGATTTCCAACATCCTTCTTCAATAGGAGTGTAGCTAGCTTCCAACTCCCATGTCCGAGTGGGTAGCAGACATCTGCCTCCCATGCATACACACTTCTGAGAGTTGAGCTTATGGCCTGTAACCCTACATCCTGCCTGCCGCTACCTTTCGCTTCCAAAAGGCCTAGGCTCGCTGCTTGACGCAAGTGTTGGGAGAGGTAACTGGAATCTCCCGGCACACAAGACGAGTGCCTCCAAGCTCAATCAAGCGATTTCCTAGTAATTCCTGGGGTAGACTGGTGCTACATACTAAGTTCCATACGTGAGTATGTAGTTGAACGCCTTGTCCAAAAACATCTTACTTCTCAGAGTTGAGCTCACCCTCAGTCCCTCACAGTTCCACACTGCCTGCAGAGTGAGTTTCGCACGTCTTCACCAGAGACGTTTGCCAGAGGCTTCTGAGACGCAAGTTAACAATGCAGACCTGGAGGGTATCTCCAGGTCCAGTAGAGTGGTAACCTGGGAACCTCCTGTCTCAGAATCCTGCTACCTTCACCCTGCCATAAGAATGCAGCTAGTTGACAGCTGGCTTCAAGGCCTGCTTCCCTGTGAGAGCTAAGGACAGGGCACAACCCTCCCGCATCCTGCTTGACTGTAGAAGGAGCTGCTAACGTCCTCATGTTAGTGGCAGGGAAACGTTGTGAGAAAAGCATGTGGAATCGTTGTGCCTGAACCCACGTGTATCTGAGTTGAATACAGCGATTTCCAAAGTCCTTCTTCATCAGAGTGTAGCTAGGTTCCCACTCGCATGTCCGAGTGGGTAGCAGACATCTGCCTCCCATGTATACACACTTCTGAGAGTTGAGCTTATGGCCTGTTAGCCTACCTCCTGCCTGTAGCTACCTTTCGCTTCCAAAAGGCCTAGGCTCGCTGCTTCACCGAAGTGTTGGGAGAGGTAACTGGAATCTCCCGGCACACAAGACTAGTGCCACCAAGCTCAATCCAGCGATTTCCCAGTAATTCCTGGGGTAGACTGGTGCTACATACTAAGTTCCATATGTGAGAAGGTAGCTGAACGCCTTGTACAAAATCATCTTACTGCTGAGAGTTGAGCTCACCCTCAGTCCCTCACAGTTCCACACTGCCTGCAGAGTGAGTTTCCCACGTCTTCACCAGAGACTTTTGCCAGAGGCTTCTGAGACGCAAGTTAACAATGCACACCTGGACGGTATCTCCAGGTGCAGTAGAGTGGTAATCTGGGAACCTCCTTACTCAGAATACTGCTACCTTCACACTGTCATAAGAATGCAGCTAGTTGAGAGCTGGCTTCTAGGCAAGCTTCCCTGTGAGAGCTGAGGACAGGGCAGAACCCTCCCGCATCCTGCCTGACTGTAGACGTACCTGCTAACCTCCTTATGTTAGTGGCTGGGATGGGTTGCGGGAAAAGCATGTGTAAGCATTGGGCCTGAACTCCCGTGTATCTGAGTTGAATACAGGGATTTCCAACATCCTTCTTCAATAGGAGTGTAGCTAGGTTCCAACTCCCATGTCCGAGTGGGTAGCAGACATCTGCCTCCCATGCATACACACTTCTGAGAGTTGAGCTTCTGGCCTGTAACCCTACATCCTGCCTGCCGCTACCTTTCGCTTCCAAAAGGCCTAGGCTCGCTGCTTGACTCAAGTGTTGGGAGAGGTAACTGGAATCTCCCGGCACACAAGACGAGTGCCTCCAAGCTCAATCAAGCGATTTCCTAGTAATTCCTGGGGTAGACTGGTGCTACATACTAAGTTCCATACGTGAGTATGTAGTTGAACGCCTTGTCCAAAAACATCTTACTTCTGAGAGTTGAGCTCACCCTCAGTCCCTCACAGTTCCACACTGCCTGCAGAGTGAGTTTCGCACGTCTTCACCAGAGACGTTTGCCAGAGGCTTCTGAGACGCAAGTTAACAATGCAGACCTGGAGGGTATCTCCAGGTCCAGTAGAGTGGTAACCTGGGAACCTCCTGTCTCAGAATCCTGCTACCTTCACCCTGCCATAAGAATGCAGCTAGTTGACAGCTGGCTTCAAGGCCTGCTTCCCTGTGAGAGCTAAGGACAGGGCACAACCCTCCCGCATCCTGCTTGACTGTAGAAGGCGCTGCTAACGTCCTCATGTTAGTGGCAAGGAAACGTTGTGAGAAAAGCATGTGGAATCGTTGTGCCTGAACCCACGTGTATCTGAGTTGAATACAGCGATTTCCAAAGTCCTTCTTCATCAGAGTGTAGCTAGGTTCCCACTCGCATGTCCGAGTGGGTAGCAGACATCTGCCTCCCATGTATACACTCTTCTGAGAGTTGAGCTTATGGCCTGTAAGCCTACCTCCTGCCTGTAGCTACCTTTCGCTTCCAAAAGGCCTAGGCTCGCTGCTTCACCGAAGTGTTGGGAGAGGTAACTGGAATCTCCCGGCACACAAGACTAGTGCCACCAAGCTCAATCCAGCGATTTCCCAGTAATTCCTGGGGTAGACTGGTGCTACATACTAAGTTCCATATGTCAGAAGGTAGCTGAACGCCTTGTCCAAAATCATCTTACTGCTGAGAGTTGAGCTCACCCTCAGTCCCTCAAAGATCCACACTGCCTGCAGAGTGAGTTTCCCACGTCTTCACCAGAGACTTTTGCCAGAGGCTTCTGAGACGCAAGTTAACAATGCACACCTGGACGGTATCTCCAGGTGCAGTAGAGTGGTAATCTGGGAACCTCCTTACTCAGAATACTGCCACCTTCACACTGTCATAAGAATGCAGCTAGTTGAGAGCTGGCTTCTAGGCAAGCTTCCCTGTGAGAGCTGAGGACAGGGCAGAAGCCTCCCGCATCCTGCCTGACTGTAGACGTACCTGCTAACCTCCTTATGTTAGTGGCTGGGATGGGTTGCGGGAAAAGCATGTGTAAGCATTGGGCCTGAACTCCCGTGTATCTGAGTTGAATACAGCGATTTCCAACATCCTTCTTCAATAGGAGTGTAGCTAGGTTCCAACTCCCATGTCCGAGTGGGTAGCAGACATCTGCCTCCCATGCATACACACTTCTGAGAGTTGAGCTTATGGCCTGTAACCCTACATCCTGCCTGCCGCTACCTTTCGCTTCCAAAAGGCCTAGGCTCGCTGCTTGACGCAAGTGTTGGGAGAGGTAACTGGAATCTCCCGGCACACAAGACGAGTGCCTCCAAGCTCAATCAAGCGATTTCCTAGTAATTCCTGGGGTAGACTGGTGCTACATACTAAGTTCCATACGTGAGTATGTAGTTGAACGCCTTGTCCAAAAACATCTTACTTCTCAGAGTTGAGCTCACCCTCAGTCCCTCACAGTTCCACACTGCCTGCAGAGTGAGTTTCGCACGTCTTCACCAGAGACGTTTGCCAGAGGCTTCTGAGACGCAAGTTAACAATGCAGACCTGGAGGGTATCTCCAGGTCCAGTAGAGTGGTAACCTGGGAACCTCCTGTCTCAGAATCCTGCTACCTTCACCCTGCCATAAGAATGCAGCTTGTTGACAGCTGGCTTCAAGGCCTGCTTCCCTGTGAGAGCTAAGGACAAGGCACAACCCTCCCGCATCCTGCTTGACTGTAGAAGGAGCTGCTAACGTCCTCATGTTAGTGGCAGGGAAACGTTGTGAGAAAAGCATGTGGAATCGTTGTGCCTGAACCCACGTGTATCTGAGTTGAATACAGCGATTTCCAAAGTCCTTCTTCATCAGAGTGTAGCTAGGTTCCCACTCGCATGTCCGAGTGGGTAGCAGACATCTGCCTCCCATGTATACACACTTCTGAGTGTTGAGCTTATGGCCTGTAAGCCTACCTCCTGCCTGCAGCTACCTTTCGCTTCCAAAAGGCCTAGGCTCGCTGCTTCACCGAAGTGTTCGGAGAGGTAACTGGAATCTCCCGGCACACAAGACTAGTGCCACCAAGCTCAATCCAGCGATTTCCCAGTAATTCCTGGGGTAGACTGGTGCTACATACTAAGTTCCATATGTGAGAAGGTAGCTGAACGCCTTGTCCAAAATCATCTTACTGCTGAGAGTTGAGCTCACCCTCAGTCCCTCACAGTTCCACACTGCCTGCAGAGTGAGTTTCCCACGTCTTCACCAGAGACTTTTGCCAGAGGCTTCTGAGACGCAAGTTAACAATGCACACCTGGACGGTATCTCCAGGTGCAGTAGAGTGGTAATCTGGGAACCTCCTTACTCAGAATACTGCTACCTTCACACTGTCATAAGAATGCAGCTAGTTGAGAGCTGGCTTCTAGGCAAGCTTCCCTGTGAGAGCTGAGGACAGGGCAGAACCCTCCCGCATCCTGCCTGACTGTAGACGTACCTGCTAACCTCCTTATGTTAGTGGCTGGGATGGGTTGCGGGAAAAGCATGTGTAAGCATTGGGCCTGAACTCCCGTGTATCTGAGTTGAATACAGCGATTTCCAACATCCTTCTTCAATAGGAGTGTAGCTAGGTTCCTACTCCCATGTCCGAGTGGGCAGCAGACATCTGCCTCCCATGCATACACACTTCTGAGAGTTGAGCTTATGGCCTGTAACCCTACATCCTGCCTGCCGCTACCTTTCGCTTCCAAAAGGCCTAGGCTCACTGCTTGACGCAAGTGTTGGGAGAGGTAACTGGAATCTCCCGGCACACAAGACGAGTGCCTCCAAGCTCAATCAAGCGATTTCCTAGTAATTCCTGGGGTAGACTGGTGCTACATACTAAGTTCCATACGTGAGTAGGTAGTTGAACGCCTTGTCCAAAAACATCTTACTTCTGAGAGTTGAGCTCACCCTCAGTCCCTCACAGTTCCACACTGCCTGCAGAGTGAGTTTCGCACGTCTTCACCAGAGACGTTTGCCAGAGGCTTCTGAGACGCAAGTTAACAATGCAGACCTGGAGGGTATCTCCAGGTCCAGTAGAGTGGTAACCTGGGAACCTCCTGTCTCAGAATACTGCTACCTTCACCCTGCCATAAGAATGCAGCTAGTTGACAGCTGGCTTCAAGGCCTGCTTCCCTGTGAGAGCTAAGGACAGGGCACAACCCTCCCGCATCCTGCTTGACTGTAGAAGGAGCTGCTAACGTCCTCATGTTAGTGGCAGGGAAAGGTTGTGAGAAAAGCATGTGGAATCGTTGTGCCTGAACCCACGTGTATCTGAGTTGAATACAGCGATTTCCAAAGTCCTTCTTCATCAGAGTGTAGCTAGGTTCCCACTCGCATGTCCGAGTGGGTAGCAGACATCTGCCTCCCATGTATACACACTTCTGAGAGTTGAGCTTATGGCCTGTAAGCCTACCTCCTGCCTGCAGCTACCTTTCGCTTCCAAAAGGCCTAGGCTCGCTGCTTCACCGATGTTTTGGGAGAGGTAACTGGAATCTCCCGGCACACAAGACTAGTGCCACCAAGCTCAATCCAGCGATTTCCCAGTAATTCCTGGGATAGACTGGTGCTACATACTAAGTTCCATATGTGAGAAGGTAGCTGAACGCCTTGTCCAAAATCATCTTACTGCTGAGAGTTGAGCTCACCCTCAGTCCCTCACAGTTCCACACTGCCTGCAGAGTGAGTTTCCCACGTCTTCACCAGAGACTTTTGCCAGAGGCTTCTGAGACGCAAGTTAACAATGCACACCTGGACGGTATCTCCAGGTGCAGTAGAGTGGTAATCTGGGAACCTCCTTACTCAGAATACTGCTACCTTCACACTGTCATAAGAATGCAGCTAGTTGAGAGCTGGCTTCTAGGCAAGCTTCCCTGTGAGAGCTGAGGACAGGGCAGAACCCTCCCGCATCCTGCCTGACTGTAGACGTACCTGCTAACCTCCTTATGTTAGTGGCTGGGATGGGTTGAGGGAAAAGCATGTGTAAGCATTGGGCCTGAACTCCCGTGTATCTGAGTTTAATACAGCGATTTCCAACATCCTTCTTCAATAGGAGTGTAGCTAGGTTCCTACTCCCATGTCCGAGTGGGCAGCAGACATCTGCCTCCCATGCATACACACTTCTGAGAGTTGAGCTTATGGCCTGTAACCCTACATCCTGCCTGCCGCTACCTTTCGCTTCCAAAAGGCCTAGGCTCACTGCTTGACGCAAGTGTTGGGAGAGGTAACTGGAATCTCCCGGCACACAAGACGAGTGCCTCCAAGCTCAATCAAGCGATTTCCTAGTAATTCCTGGGGTAGACTGGTGCTACATACTAAGTTCCATACGTGAGTAGGTAGTTGAACGCCTTGTCCAAAAACATCTTACTTCTGAGAGTTGAGCTCACCCTCAGTCCCTCACAGTTCCACACTGCCTGCAGAGTGAGTTTCGCACGTCTTCACCAGAGACGTTTGCCAGAGGCTTCTGAGACGCAAGTTAACAATGCAGACCTGGAGGGTATCTCCAGGTCCAGTAGAGTGGTAACCTGGGAACCTCCTGTCTCAGAATACTGCTACCTTCACCCTGCCATAAGAATGCAGCTAGTTGACAGCTGGCTTCAAGGCCTGCTTCCCTGTGAGAGCTAAGGACAGGGCACAACCCTCCCGCATCCTGCTTGACTGTAGAAGGAGCTGCTAACGTCCTCATGTTAGTGGCAGGGAAAGGTTGTGAGAAAAGCATGTGGAATCGTTGTGCCTGAACCCACGTGTATCTGAGTTGAATACAGCGATTTCCAAAGTCCTTCTTCATCAGAGTGTAGCTAGGTTCCCACTCGCATGTCCGAGTGGGTAGCAGACATCTGCCTCCCATGTATACACACTTCTGAGAGTTGAGCTTATGGCCTGTAAGCCTACCTCCTGCCTGCAGCTACCTTTCGCTTCCAAAAGGCCTAGGCTCGCTGCTTCACCGAAGTGTTGGGAGAGGTAACTGGAATCTCCCGGCACACAAGACTAGTGCCACCAAGCTCAATCCAGCGATTTCCCAGTAATTCCTGGGGTAGACTGGTACTACATACTAAGTTCCATATGTGAGAAGGTAGCTGAACGCCTTGTCCAAAATCATCTTACTGCTGAGAGTTGAGCTCACCCTCAGTCCCTCACAGTTCCACACAGTCTGCAGAGTGAGTTTCCCACGTCTTCACCAGAGACTTTTGCCAGAGGCTTCTGAGACGCAAGTTAACAATGCACACCTGGACGGTATCTCCAGGTGCAGTAGAGTGGTAATCTGGGAACCTCCTTACTCAGAATACTGCTACCTTCACACTGTCATAAGAATGCCGCTAGTTGAGAGCTGGCTTCTAGGCAAGCTTCCCTGTGAGAGCTGAGGACAGGGCAGAACCCTCCCGCATCCTGCCTGACTGTAGACGTACCTGCTAACCTCCTTATGTTAGTGGCTGGGATGGGTTGCGGGAAAAGCATGTGTAAGCATTGGGCCTGAACTCCCGTGTATCTGAGTTGAATACAGCGATTTCCAACATCCTTCTTCAATAGGAGTGTAGCTAGTTTCCTACTCCCATGTCCGAGTGGGCAGCAGACATCTGCCTCCCATGCATACACACTTCTGAGAGTTGAGCTTATGGCCTGTAACCCTACATCCTGCCTGCCGCTACCTTTCGCTTCCAAAAGGCCTAGGCTCGCTGCTTGACGCAAGTGTTGGGAGAGGTAACTGGAATCTCCCGGCACACAAGACGAGTGCCTCCAAGCTCAATCAAGCGATTTCCTAGTAATTCCTGGGGTAGACTGGTGCTACATACTAAGTTCCATACGTGAGTATGTAGTTGAACGCCTTGTCCAAAAACATCTTACTTCTCAGAGTTGAGCTCACCCTCAGTCCCTCACAGTTCCACACTGCCTGCAGAGTGAGTTTCGCACGTCTTCACCAGAGACGTTTGCCAGAGGCTTCTGAGACGCAAGTTAACAATGCAGACCTGGAGGGTATCTCCAGGTCCAGTAGAGTGGTAACCTGGGAACCTCCTGTCTCAGAATCCTGCTACCTTCACCCTGCCATAAGAATGCAGCTAGTTGACAGCTGGCTTCAAGGCCTGCTTCCCTGTGAGAGCTAAGGACAGGGCACAACCCTCCCGCATCCTGCTTGACTGTAGAAGGAGCTGCTAACGTCCTCATGTTAGTGGCAGGGAAACGTTGTGAGAAAAGCATGTGGAATCGTTGTGCCTGAACCCACGTGTATCTGAGTTGAATACAGCGATTTCCAAAGTCCTTCTTCATCAGAGTGTAGCTAGGTTCCCACTCGCATGTCCGAGTGGGTAGCAGACATCTGCCTCCCATGTATACACACTTCTGAGAGTTGAGCTTATGGCCTGTAAGCCTACCTCCTGCCTGTAGCTACCTTTCGCTTCCAAAAGGCCTAGGCTCGCTGCTTGACGCAAGTGTTGGGAGAGGTAACTGGAATCTCCCGGCACACAAGACTAGTGCCACCAAGCTCAATCCAGCGATTTCCCAGTAATTCCTGGGGTAGACTGGTGCTACATACTAAGTTCCATATGTGAGAAGGTAGCTGAACGCCTTGTCCAAAATCATCTTACTGCTGAGAGTTGAGCTCACCCTGAGTCCCTCACAGTTCCACACTGCCTGCAGAGTGAGTTTCCCACGTCTTCACCAGAGACTTTTGCCAGAGGCTTCTGAGACGCAAGTTAACAATGCACACCTGGACGGTATCTCCAGGTGCAGTAGAGTGGTAATCTGGGAACCTCCTTACTCAGAATACTGCTACCTTCACACTGTCATAAGAATGCAGCTAGTTGAGAGCTGGCTTCTAGGGAAGCTTCCCTGTGAGAGCTGAGGACTGGGCAGAACCCTCCCGCATCCTGCCTGACTGTAGACGTACCTGCTAACCTCCTTATGTTAGTGGCTGGGATGGGTTGCGGGAAAAGCATGTGTAAGCATTGGGCCTGAACTCCCGTGTATCTGAGTTGAATACAGCGATTTCCAACATCCTTCTTCAATAGGAGTATAGCTAGGTTCCAACTCCCATGTCCGAGTGGGTAGCAGACATCTGCCTCCCATGCATACACACTTCTGAGAGTTGAGCTTATGGCCTGTAACCCTACATCCTGCCTGCCGCTACCTTTCGCTTCCAAAAGGCCTAGGCTCGCTGCTTGACGCAAGTGTTGGGAGAGGTAACTGGAATCTCCCGGCACACAAGACGAGTGCCTCCAAGCTCAATCAAGCGATTTCCTAGTAATTCCTGTGGTAGACTGGTGCTACATACTAAGTTCCATACGTGAGTATGTAGTTGAACGCCTTGTCCAAAAACATCTTACTTCTGAGAGTTGAGCTCACCCTCATTCCCTCACAGTTCCACACTGCCTGCAGAGTGAGTTTCACACGTCTTCACCAGAGACGTTTGCCAGAGGCTTCTGAGACGCAAGTTAACAATGCAGACCTGGAGGGTATCTCCAGGTCCAGTAGAGTGGTAACCTGGGAACCTCCTGTCTCAGAATCCTGCTACCTTCACCCTGCCATAAGAATGCAGCTAGTTGACAGCTGGCTTCAAGGCCTGCTTCCCTGTGAGAGCTAAGGACAGGGCACAACCCTCCCGCATCCTGCTTGACTGTAGAAGGAGCTGCTAACGTCCTCATGTTAGTGGCAGGGAAAGGTTGTGAGAAAAGCATGTGGAATCGTTGTGCCTGAACCCACGTGTATCTGAGTTGAATACAGCGATTTCCAAAGTCCTTCTTCATCAGAGTGTAGCTAGGTTCCCACTCGCATGTCCGAGTGGGTAGCAGACATCTGCCTCCCATGTATACACACTTCTGAGAGTTGAGCTTATGGCCTGTAAGCCTACCTCCTGCCTGTAGCTACCTTTCGCTTCCAAAAGGCCTAGGCTCGCTGCTTCACCGAAGTGTTGGGAGAGGTAACTGGAATCTCCCGGCACACAAGACTAGTGCCACCAAGCTCAATCCAGCGATTTCCCAGTAATTCCTGGGGTAGACTGGTGCTACATACTAAGTTCCATATGTGAGAAGGTAGCTGAACGCCTTGTCCAAAATCATCTTACTGCTGAGAGTTGAGCTCACCCTCAGTCCCTCACAGTTCCACACTGCCTGCAGAGTGAGTTTCCCACGTCTTCACCAGAGACTTTTGCCAGAGGCTTCTGAGACGCAAGTTAACAATGCACACCTGGACGGTATCTCCAGGTGCAGTAGAGTGGTAATCTGGGAACCTCCTTACTCAGAATACTGCTACCTTCACACTGTCATAAGAATGCAGCTAGTTGAGAGCTGGCTTCTAGGCAAGCTTCCCTGTGAGAGCTGAGGACAGGGCAGAACCCTCCCGCATCCTGCCTGACTGTAGACGTACCTGCTAACCTCCTTATGTTAGTGGCTGGGATGGGTTGCGGGAAAAGCATGTGTAAGCATTGGGCCTGAACTCCCGTGTATCTGAGTTGAATACAGGGATTTCCAACATCCTTCTTCAATAGGAGTGTAGCTAGGTTCCAACTCCCATGTCCGAGTGGGTAGCAGACATCTGCCTCCCATGCATACACACTTCTGAGAGTTGAGCTTCTGGCCTGTAACCCTACATCCTGCCTGCCGCTACCTTTCGCTTCCAAAAGGCCTAGGCTCGCTGCTTGACTCAAGTGTTGGGAGAGGTAACTGGAATCTCCCGGCACACAAGACGAGTGCCTCCAAGCTCAATCAAGCGATTTCCTAGTAATTCCTGGGGTAGACTGGTGCTACATACTAAGTTCCATACGTGAGTATGTAGTTGAACGCCTTGTCCAAAAACATCTTACTTCTGAGAGTTGAGCTCACCCTCAGTCCCTCACAGTTCCACACTGCCTGCAGAGTGAGTTTCGCACGTCTTCACCAGAGACGTTTGCCAGAGGCTTCTGAGACGCAAGTTAACAATGCAGACCTGGAGGGTATCTCCAGGTCCAGTAGAGTGGTAACCTGGGAACCTCCTGTCTCAGAATCCTGCTACCTTCACCCTGCCATAAGAATGCAGCTTGTTGACAGCTGGCTTCAAGGCCTGCTTCCCTGTGAGAGCTAAGGACAGGGCAAAACCCTCCCGCATCCTGCTTGACTGTAGAAGGCGCTGCTAACGTCCTCATGTTAGTGGCAAGGAAACGTTGTGAGAAAAGCATGTGGAATCGTTGTGCCTGAACCCACGTGTATCTGAGTTGAATACAGCGATTTCCAAAGTCCTTCTTCATCAGAGTGTAGCTAGGTTCCCACTCGCATGTCCGAGTGGGTAGCAGACATCTGCCTCCCATGTATACACACTTCTGAGAGTTGAGCTTATGGCCTGTAAGCCTACCTCCTGCCTGTAGCTACCTTTCGCTTCCAAAAGGCCTAGGCTCGCTGCTTCACCGAAGTGTTGGGAGAGGTAACTGGAATCTCCTGGCACACAAGACTAGTGCCACCAAGCTCAATCCAGCGATTTCCCAGTAATTCCTGGGGTAGACTGGTGCTACATACTAAGTTCCATATGTCAGAAGGTAGCTGAACGCCTTGTCCAAAATCATCTTACTGCTGAGAGTTGAGCTCACCCTCAGTCCCTCAAAGATCCACACTGCCTGCAGAGTGAGTTTCCCACGTCTTCACCAGAGACTTTTGCCAGAGGCTTCTGAGACGCAAGTTAACAATGCACACCTGGACGGTATCTCCAGGTGCAGTAGAGTGGTAATCTGGGAACCTCCTTACTCAGAATACTGCCACCTTCACACTGTCATAAGAATGCAGCTAGTTGAGAGCTGGCTTCTAGGCAAGCTTCCCTGTGAGAGCTGAGGACAGGGCAGAAGCCTCCCGCATCCTGCCTGACTGTAGACGTACCTGCTAACCTCCTTATGTTAGTGGCTGGGATGGGTTGCGGGAAAAGCATGTGTAAGCATTGGGCCTGAACTCCCGTGTATCTGAGTTGAATACAGCGATTTCCAACATCCTTCTTCAATAGGAGTGTAGCTAGGTTCCAACTCCCATGTCCGAGTGGGTAGCAGACATCTGCCTCCCATGCATACACACTTCTGAGAGTTGAGCTTATGGCCTGTAACCCTACATCCTGCCTGCCGCTACCTTTCGCTTCCAAAAGGCCTAGGCTCGCTGCTTGACGCAAGTGTTGGGAGAGGTAACTGGAATCTCCCGGCACACAAGACGAGTGCCTCCAAGCTCAATCAAGCGATTTCCTAGTAATTCCTGGGGTAGACTGGTGCTACATACTAAGTTCCATACGTGAGTATGTAGTTGAACGCCTTGTCCAAAAACATCTTACTTCTCAGAGTTGAGCTCACCCTCAGTCCCTCACAGTTCCACACTGCCTGCAGAGTGAGTTTCGCACGTCTTCACCAGAGACGTTTGCCAGAGGCTTCTGAGACGCAAGTTAACAATGCAGACCTGGAGGGTATCTCCAGGTCCAGTAGAGTGGTAACCTGGGAACCTCCTGTCTCAGAATCCTGCTACCTTCACCCTGCCATAAGAATGCAGCTTGTTGACAGCTGGCTTCAAGGCCTGCTTCCCTGTGAGAGCTAAGGACAGGGCACAACCCTCCCGCATCCTGCTTGACTGTAGAAGGCGCTGCTAACGTCCTCATGTTAGTGGCAGGGAAACGTTGTGAGAAAAGCATGTGGAATCGTTGTGCCTGAACCCACGTGTATCTGAGTTGAATACAGCGATTTCCAAAGTCCTTCTTCATCAGAGTGTAGCTAGGTTCCCACTCGCATGTCCGAGTGTGTAGCAGACATCTGCCTCCCATGTATACACACTTCTGAGAGTTGAGCTTATGGCCTGTAAGCCTACCTCCTGCCTGCAGCTACCTTTCGCTTCCAAAAGGCCTAGGCTCGCTGCTTCACCGAAGTTTTGGGAGAGGTAACTGGAATCTCCCGGCACACAAGACTAGTGCCACCAAGCTCAATCCAGCGATTTCCCAGTAATTCCTGGGGTAGACTGGTGCTACATACTAAGTTCCATATGTGAGAAGGTAGCTGAACGCCTTGTCCAAAATCATCTTACTGCTGAGAGTTGAGCTCACCCTCAGTCCCTCACAGTTCCACACTGCCTGCAGAGTGAGTTTCCCACGTCTTCACCAGAGACTTTTGCCAGAGGCTTCTGAGACGCAAGTTAACAATGCACACCTGGACGGTATCTCCAGGTGCAGTAGAGTGGTAATCTGGGAACCTCCTTACTCAGAATACTGCTACCTTCACACTGTCATAAGAATGCAGCTAGTTGAGAGCTGGCTTCTAGGCAAGCTTCCCTGTGAGAGCTGAGGACAGGGCAGAACCCTCCCGCATCCTGCCTGACTGTAGACGTACCTGCTAACCTCCTTATGTTAGTGGCTGGGATGGGTTGCGGGAAAAGCATGTGTAAGCATTGGGCCTGAACTCCCGTGTATCTGAGTTGAATACAGCGATTTCCAACATCCTTCTTCAATAGGAGTGTAGCTAGGTTCCTACTCCCATGTCCGAGTGGGCAGCAGACATCTGCCTCCCATGCATACACACTTCTGAGAGTTGAGCTTATGGCCTGTAACCCTACATCCTGCCTGCCGCTACCTTTCGCTTCCAAAAGGCCTAGGCTCACTGCTTGACGCAAGTGTTGGGAGAGGTAACTGGAATCTCCCGGCACACAAGACGAGTGCCTCCAAACTCAATCAAGCGATTTCCTAGTAATTCCTGGGGTAGACTGGTGCTACATACTAAGTTCCATACGTGAGTAGGTAGTTGAACGCCTTGTCCAAAAACATCTTACTTCTGAGAGTTGAGCTCACCCTCAGTCCCTCACAGTTCCACACTGCCTGCAGAGTGAGTTTCGCACGTCTTCACCAGAGACGTTTGCCAGAGGCTTCTGAGACGCAAGTTAACAATGCAGACCTGGAGGGTATCTCCAGGTCCAGTAGAGTGGTAACCTGGGAACCTCCTGTCTCAGAATACTGCTACCTTCACCCTGCCATAAGAATGCAGCTAGTTGACAGCTGGCTTCAAGGCCTGCTTCCCTGTGAGAGCTAAGGACAGGGCACAACCCTCCCGCATCCTGCTTGACTGTAGAAGGAGCTGCTAACGTCCTCATGTTAGTGGCAGGGAAACGTTGTGAGAAAAGCATGTGGAATCGTTGTGCCTGAACCCACGTGTATCTGAGTTGAATACAGCGATTTCCAAAGTCCTTCTTCATCAGAGTGTAGCTAGGTTCCCACTCGCATGTACGAGTGGGTAGCAGACATCTGCCTCCCATGTATACACACTTCTGAGAGTTGAGCTTATGGCCTGTAAGCCTACCTCCTGCCTGCAGCTACCTTTCGCTTCCAAAAGGCCTAGGCTCGCTGCTTCACCGAAGTTTTGGGAGAGGTAACTGGAATCTCCCGGCACACAAGACTAGTGCCACCAAGCTCAATCCAGCGATTTCCCAGTAATTCCTGGGGTAGACTGGTGCTACATACTAAGTTCCATATGTGAGAAGGTAGCTGAACGCCTTGTCCAAAATCATCTTACTGCTGAGAGTTGAGCTCACCCTCAGTCCCTCACAGTTCCACACTGCCTGCAGAGTGAGTTTCCCACGTCTTCACCAGAGACTTTTGCCAGAGGCTTCTGAGACGCAAGTTAACAATGCACACCTGGACGGTATCTCCAGGTGCAGTAGAGTGGTAATCTGGGAACCTCCTTACTCAGAATACTGCTACCTTCACACTGTCATAAGAATGCAGCTAGTTGAGAGCTGGCTTCTAGGCAAGCTTCCCTGTGAGAGCTGAGGACAGGGCAGAACCCTCCCGCATCCTGCCTGACTGTAGACGTACCTGCTAACCTCCTTATGTTAGTGGCTGGGATGGGTTGCGGGAAAAGCATGTGTAAGCATTGGGCCTGAACTCCCGTGTATCTGAGTTGAATACAGCGATTTCCAACATCCTTCTTCAATAGGAGTGTAGCTAGGTTCCTACTCCCATGTCCGAGTGGGCAGCAGACATCTGCCTCCCATGCATACACACTTCTGAGAGTTGAGCTTATGGCCTGTAACCCTACATCCTGCCTGCCGCTACCTTTCGCTTCCAAAAGGCCTAGGCTCACTGCTTGACGCAAGTGTTGGGAGAGGTAACTGGAATCTCCCGGCACACAAGACGAGTGCCTCCAAGCTCAATCAAGCGATTTCCTAGTAATTCCTGGGGTAGACTGGTGCTACATACTAAGTTCCATACGTGAGTAGGTAGTTGAACGCCTTGTCCAAAAACATCTTACTTCTGAGAGTTGAGCTCACCCTCAGTCCCTCACAGTTCCACACTGCCTGCAGAGTGAGTTTCTCACGTCTTCACCAGAGACGTTTGCCAGAGGCTTCTGAGACGCAAGTTAACAATGCAGACCTGGAGGGTATCTCCAGGTCCAGTAGAGTGGTAACCTGGGAACCTCCTGTCTCAGAATACTGCTACCTTCACCCTGCCATAAGAATGCAGCTAGTTGACAGCTGGCTTCAAGGCCTGCTTCCCTGTGAGAGCTAAGGACAGGGCACAACCCTCCCGCATCCTGCTTGACTGTAGAAGGAGCTGCTAACGTCCTCATGTTAGTGGCAGGGAAAGGTTGTGAGAAAAGCATGTGGAATCGTTGTGCCTGAACCCACGTGTATCTGAGTTGAATACAGCGATTTCCAAAGTCCTTCTTCATCAGAGTGTAGCTAGGTTCCCACTCGCATGTCCGAGTGGGTAGCAGACATCTGCCTCCCATGTATACACACTTCTGAGAGTTGAGCTTATGGCCTGTAAGCCTACCTCCTGCCTGCAGCTACCTTTCGCTTCCAAAAGGCCTAGGCTCGCTGCTTCACCGAAGTGTTCGGAGAGGTAACTGGAATCTCCCGGCACACAAGACTAGTGCCACCAAGCTCAATCCAGCGATTTCCCAGTAATTCCTGGGGTAGACTGGTGCTACATACTAAGTTCCATATGTGAGAAGGTAGCTGAACGCCTTGTCCAAAATCATCTTACTGCTGAGAGTTGAACTCACCCTCAGTCCCTCACAGTTCCACACTGCAAGCAGAGTGAGTTTCTCACGTCTTCACCAGAGACTTTTGCCAGAGGCTTCTGAGACGCAAGTTAACAATGCACACCTGGACGGTATCTCCAGGTGCAGTAGAGTGGTAACCTGGGAACCTCCTGTCTCAGAATACTGCTACCTTCACACTGTCATAAGAATGCAGCTAGTTGAGAGCTGGCTTCAAGGCCTGCTTCCCTGTGAGAGCTAAGGACAGGGCACAACCCTCCCGCATCCTGCTTGACTGTAGAAGGAGCTGCTAACGTCCTCATGTTAGTGGCATGGAAACGTTGTGAGAAAAGCATGTGGAATCGTTGTGCCTGAACCCACGTGTATCTGAGTTGAATACAGCGATTTCCAAAGTCCTTCTTCATCAGAGTGTAGCTAGGTTCCCACTCGCATGTCCGAGTGGGTAGCAGACATCTGCCTCCCATGTATACACACTTCTGAGACTTGAGCTTATGGCCTGTAAGCCTACTTCCTGCCTGCAGCTACCTTTCGCTTCCAAAAGGTCTAGGCTCGCTGCTTCACCGAAGTGTTGGGAGAGGTAACTGGAATCTCCCGGCACACAAGACTAGTGCCACCAAGCTCAATCCAGCGATTTCCCAGTAATTCCTGGGGTAGACTGGTGCTACATACTAAGTTCCATATGTGAGAAGGTAGCTGAACGCCTTGTCCAAAATCATCTTACTGCTGAGAGTTGAGCTCACCCTCAGTCCCTCACAGTTCCACACTGCCTGCAGAGTGAGTTTCCCACGTCTTCACCAGAGACTTTTGCCAGAGGCTTCTGAGACGCAAGTTAACAATGCACACCTGGACGGTATCTCCAGGTGCAGTAGAGTGGTAATCTGGGAACCTCCTTACTCAGAATACTGCTACCTTCACACTGTCATAAGAATGCAGCTAGTTGAGAGCTGGCTTCTAGGCAAGCTTCCCTGTGAGAGCTGAGGACAGGGCAGAACCCTCCCGCATCCTGCCTGACTGTAGACGTACCTGCTAACCTCCTTATGTTAGTGGCTGGGATGGGTTGAGGGAAAAGCATGTGTAAGCATTGGGCCTGAACTCCCGTGTATCTGAGTTGAATACAGCGATTTCCAACATCCTTCTTCAATAGGAGTGTAGCTAGGTTCCAACTCCCATGTCCGAGTGGGCAGCAGACATCTGCCTCCCATGCATACACACTTCTGAGAGTTGAGCTTATGGCCTGTAACCCTACATCCTGCCTGCCGCTACCTTTCGCTTCCAAAAGGCCTAGGCTCGCTGCTTGACGCAAGTGTTGGGAGAGGTAACTGGAATCTCCCGGCACACAAGACGAGTGCCTCCAAGCTCAATCAAGCGATTTCCTAGTAATTCCTGGGGTAGACTGGTGCTACATACTAAGTTCCATACGTGAGTATGTAGTTGAACGCCTTGTCCAAAAACATCTTACTTCTCAGAGTTGAGCTCACCCTCAGTCCCTCACAGTTCCACACTGCCTGCAGAGTGAGTTTCGCACGTCTTCACCAGAGACGTTTGCCAGAGGCTTCTGAGACGCAAGTTAACAATGCAGACCTGGAGGGTATCTCCAGGTCCAGTAGAGTGGTAACCTGGGAACCTCCTGTCTCAGAATCCTGCTACCTTCACCCTGCCATAAGAATGCAGCTAGTTGACAGCTGGCTTCAAGGCCTGCTTCCCTGTGAGAGCTAAGGACAGGGCACAACCCTCCCGCATCCTGCTTGACTGTAGAAGGAGCTGCTAACGTCCTCATGTTAGTGGCAGGGAAAGGTTGTGAGAAAAGCATGTGGAATCGTTGTGCCTGAACCCACGTGTATCTGAGTTGAATACAGCGATTTCCAAAGTCCTTCTTCATCAGAGTGTAGCTAGGTTCCCAATCGCATGTCCGAGTGGGTAGCAGACATCTGCCTCCCATGTATACACACTTCTGAGACTTGAGCTTATGGCCTGTAAGCCTACCTCCTGCCTGCAGCTACCTTTCGCTTCCAAAAGGCCTAGGCTCGCTGCTTCACCGAAGTGTTGGGAGAGGTAACTGGAATCTCCCGGCACACAAGACGAGTGCACCAAGCTCAATCCAGCGATTTCCCAGTAATTCCTGGGGTAGACTGGTGCTACATACTAAGTTCCATATGTGAGAAGGTAGCTGAACGCCTTGTCCAAAATCATCTTACTGCTGAGAGTTGAGCTCACCCTCAGTCCCTCACAGTTCCACACTGCCTGCAGAGTGAGTTTCCCACGTCTTCACCAGAGACTTTTGCCAGAGGCTTCTGAGACGCAAGTTAACAATGCACACCTGGACGGTATCTCCAGGTGCAGTAGAGTGGTAATCTGGGAACCTCCTTACTCAGAATACTGCTACCTTCACACTGTCATAAGAATGCAGCTAGTTGAGAGCTGGCTTCTAGGCAAGCTTCCCTGTGAGAGCTGAGGACAGGGCAGAACCCTCCCGCATCCTGCCTGACTGTAGACGTACCTGCTAACCTCCTTATGTTAGTGGCTGGGATGGGTTGCGGGAAAAGCATGTGTAAGCATTGGGCCTGAACTCCCGTGTATCTGAGTTGAATACAGCGATTTCCAACATCCTTCTTCAATAGGAGTGTAGCTAGGTTCCAACTCCCATGTCCGAGTGGGTAGCAGACATCTGCCTCCCATGCATACACACTTCTGAGAGTTGAGCTTATGGCCTGTAACCCTACATCCTGCCTGCCGCTACCTTTCGCTTCCAAAAGGCCTAGGCTCGCTGCTTGACGCAAGTGTTGGGAGAGGTAACTGGAATCTCCCGGCACACAAGACGAGTGCCTCCAAGCTCAATCAAGCGATTTCCTAGTAATTCCTGGGGTAGACTGGTGCTACATACTAAGTTCCATACGTGAGTATGTAGTTGAACGCCTTGTCCAAAAACATCTTACTTCTCAGAGTTGAGCTCACCCTCAGTCCCTCACAGTTCCACACTGCCTGCAGAGTGAGTTTCCCACGTCTTCACCAGAGACGTTTGCCAGAGGCTTCTGAGACGCAAGTTAACAATGCAGACCTGGAGGGTATCTCCAGGTCCAGTAGAGTGGTAACCTGGGAACCTCCTGTCTCAGAATCCTGCTACCTTCACCCTGCCATAAGAATGCAGCTTGTTGACAGCTGGCTTCAAGGCCTGCTTCCCTGTGAGAGCTAAGGACAGGGCACAACCCTCCCGCATCCTGCTTGACTGTAGAAGGCGCTGCTAACGTCCTCATGTTAGTGGCAGGGAAACGTTGTGAGAAAAGCATGTGGAATCGTTGTGCCTGAACCCACGTGTATCTGAGTTGAATACAGCGATTTCCAAAGTCCTTCTTCATCAGAGTGTAGCTAGGTTCCCACTCGCATGTCCGAGTGGGTAGCAGACATCTGCCTCCCATGTATACACACTTCTGAGACTTGAGCTTATGGCCTGTAAGCCTACCTCCTGCCTGCAGCTACCTTTCGCTTCCAAAAGGCCTAGGCTCGCTGCTTCACCGAAGTGTTGGGAGAGGTAACTGGAATCTCCCGGCACACAAGACTAGTGCCACCAAGCTCAATCCAGCGATTTCCCAGTAATTCCTGGGGTAGACTGGTGCTACATACTAAGTTCCATATGTGAGAAGGTAGCTGAACGCCTTGTCCAAAATCATCTTACTGCTGAGAGTTGAGCTCACCCTCAGTCCCTCACAGTTCCACACTGCCTGCAGAGTGAGTTTCCCACGTCTTCACCAGAGACTTTTGCCAGAGGCTTCTGAGACGCAAGTTAACAATGCACACCTGGACGGTATCTCCAGGTGCAGTAGAGTGGTAATCTGGGAACCTCCTTACTCAGAATACTGCTACCTTCACACTGTCATAAGAATGCAGCTAGTTGAGAGCTGGCTTCTAGGCAAGCTTCCCTGTGAGAGCTGAGGACAGGGCAGAACCCTCCCGCATCCTGCCTGACTGTAGACGTACCTGCTAACCTCCTTATGTTAGTGGCTGGGATGGGTTGCGGGAAAAGCATGTGTAAGCATTGGGCCTGAACTCCCGTGTATCTGAGTTGAATACAGCGATTTCCAACATCCTTCTAAAATAGGAGTGTAGCTAGGTTCCAACTCCCATGTCCGAGTGGGCAGCAGACATCTGCCTCCCATGCATACACACTTCTGAGAGTTGAGCTTATGGCCTGTAACCCTACATCCTGCCTGCCGCTACCTTTCGCTTCCAAAAGGCCTAGGCTCGCTGCTTGACGCAAGTGTTGGGAGAGGTAACTGGAATCTCCCGGCACACAAGACGAGTGCCTCCAAGCTCAATCAAGCGATTTCCTAGTAATTCCTGGGGTAGACTGGTGCTACATACTAAGTTCCATACGTGAGTATGTATTGAACGCCTTGTCCAAAAACATCTTACTTCTGAGAGTTGAGCTCACCCTCAGTCCCTCACAGTTCCACACTGCCTGCAGAGTGAGTTTCGCACGTCTTCACCAGAGACGTTTGCCAGAGGCTTCTGAGACGCAAGTTAACAATGCAGACCTGGAGGGTATCTCCAGGTGCAGTAGAGTGGTAACCTGGGAACCTCCTGTCTCAGAATACTGCTACCTTCACACTGCCATAAGAATGCAGCTAGTTGACAGCTGGCTTCAAGGCCTGCTTCCCTGTGAGAGCTAAGGACAGGGCACAACCCTCCCGCATCCTGCTTGACTGTAATAGGAACTGCTAACGTCCTCATGTTAGTGGCAGGGAAACGTTGTGAGAAAAGCATGTGGAATCGTTGTGCCTGAACCCACGTGTATCTGAGTTGAATACAGCGATTTCCAAAGTCCTTCTTCATCAGAGTGTAGCTAGGTTCCCACTCGCATGTCCGAGTGGGTAGCAGACATCTGCCTCCCATGTATACACACTTCTGAGAGTTGAGCTTATGGCCTGTAAGCCTACCTCCTGCCTGCAGCTACCTTTCGCTTCCAAAAGGTCTAGGTTCGCTGCTTCACCGAAGTGTTGGGAGAGGTAACTGGAATCTCCCGGCACACAAGACTAGTGCCACCAAGCTCAATCCAGCGATTTCCCAGTAATTCCTGGGGTAGACTGGTGCTACATACTAAGTTCCATATGTGAGAAGGTAGCTGAACGCCTTGTCCAAAATCATCTTACTGCTGAGAGTTGAGCTCACCCTCAGTCCCTCACAGTTCCACACTGCCTGCAGAGTGAGTTTCCCACGTCTTCACCAGAGACTTTTGCCAGAGGCTTCTGAGACGCAAGTTAACAATGCACACCTGGACGGTATCTCCAGGTGCAGTAGAGTGGTAATCTGGGAACCTCCTTACTCAGAATACTGCTACCTTCACACTGTCATAAGAATGCAGCTAGTTGAGAGCTGGCTTCTAGGCAAGCTTCCCTGTGAGAGCTGAGGACAGGGCAGAACCCTCCCGCATCCTGCCTGACTGTAGACGTACCTGCTAACCTCCTTATGTTAGTGGCTGGGATGGGTTGAGGGAAAAGCATGTGTAAGCATTGGGCCTGAACTCCCGAGTATCTGAGTTGAATACAGCGATTTCCAACATCCTTCTTCAATAGGAGTGTAGCTAGGTTCCAACTCCCATGTCCGAGTGGGCAGCAGACATCTGCCTCCCATGCATACACACTTCTGAGAGTTGAGCTTATGGCCTGTAACCCTACATCCTGCCTGCCGCTACCTTTCGCTTCCAAAAGGCCTAGGCTCGCTGCTTGACGCAAGTGTTGGGAGAGGTAACTGGAATCTCCCGGCACACAAGACGAGTGCCTCCAAGCTCAATCAAGCGATTTCCTAGTAATTCCTGGGGTAGACTGGTGCTACATACTAAGTTCCATACGTGAGTATGTAGTTGAACGCCTTGTCCAAAAACATCTTACTTCTCAGAGTTGAGCTCACCCTCAGTCCCTCACAGTTCCACACTGCCTGCAGAGTGAGTTTCGCACGTCTTCACCAGAGACGTTTGCCAGAGGCTTCTGAGACGCAAGTTAACAATGCAGACCTGGAGGGTATCTCCAGGTCCAGTAGAGTGGTAACCTGGGAACCTCCTGTCTCAGAATCCTGCTACCTTCACCCTGCCATAAGAATGCAGCTAGTTGACAGCTGGCTTCAAGGCCTGCTTCCCTGTGAGAGCTAAGGACAGGGCACAACCCTCCCGCATCCTGCTTGACTGTAGAAGGAGCTGCTAACGTCCTCATGTTAGTGGCAGGGAAAGGTTGTGAGAAAAGCATGTGGAATCGTTGTGCCTGAACCCACGTGTATCTGAGTTGAATACAGCGATTTCCAAAGTCCTTCTTCATCAGAGTGTAGCTAGGTTCCCACTCGCATGTCCGAGTGGGTAGCAGACATCTGCCTCCCATGTATACACACTTCTGAGAGTTGAGCTTATGGCCTGTAAGCCTACCTCCTGCCTGTAGCTACCTTTCGCTTCCAAAAGGCCTAGGCTCGCTGCTTCACCGAAGTGTTGGGAGAGGTAACTGGAATCTCCCGGCACACAAGACTAGTGCCACCAAGCTCAATCCAGCGATTTCCCAGTAATTCCTGGGGTAGACTGGTGCTACATACTAAGTTCCATATGTGAGAAGGTAGCTGAACGCCTTGTCCAAAATCATCTTACTGCTGAGAGTTGAGCTCACCCTCAGTCCCTCACAGTTCCACACTGCCTGCAGAGTGAGTTTCCCACGTCTTCACCAGAGACTTTTGCCAGAGGCTTCTGAGACGCAAGTTAACAATGCACACCTGGACGGTATCTCCAGGTGCAGTAGAGTGGTAATCTGGGAACCTCCTTACTCAGAATACTGCTACCTTCACACTGTCATAAGAATGCAGCTAGTTGAGAGCTGGCTTCTAGGCAAGCTTCCCTGTGAGAGCTGAGGACAGGGCAGAACCCTCCCGCATCCTGCCTGACTGTAGACGTACCTGCTAACCTCCTTATGTTAGTGGCTGGGATGGGTTGCGGGAAAAGCATGTGTAAGCATTGGGCCTGAACTCCCGTGTATCTGAGTTGAATACAGCGATTTCCAATATCCTTCTAAAATAGGAGTGTAGCTAGTTTCCAACTCCCATGTCCGAGTGGGCAGCAGACATCTGCCTCCCATGCATACACACTTCTGAGAGTTGAGCTTATGGCCTGTAACCCTACATCCTGCCTGCCGCTACCTTTCGCTTCCAAAAGGCCTAGGCTCGCTGCTTGACGCAAGTGTTGGGAGAGGTAACTGGAATCTCCCGGCACACAAGACGAGTGCCTCCAAGCTCAATCAAGCGATTTCCTAGTAATTCCTGGGGTAGACTGGTGCTACATACTAAGTTCCATACGTGAGTAGGTAGTTGAACGCCTTGTCCAAAAACATCTTACTTCTGAGAGTTGAGCTCACCGTCAGTCCCTCACAGTTCCACACTGCCTGCAGAGTGAGTTTCGCACGTCTTCACCAGAGACGTTTGCCAGAGGCTTCTGAGACGCAAGTTAACAATGCAGACCTGGAGGGTATCTCCAGGTCCAGTAGAGTGGTAACCTGGGAACCTCCTGTCTCAGAATCCTGCTACCTTCACCCTGCCATAAGAATGCAGCTAGTTGACAGCTGGCTTCAAGGCCTGCTTCCCTGTGAGAGCTAAGGACAGGGCACAACCCTCCCGCATCCTGCTTGACTGTAGAAGGAGCTGCTAACGTCCTCATGTTAGTGGCAGGGAAAGGTTGTGAGAAAAGCATGTGGAATCGTTGTGCCTGAACCCACGTGTATCTGAGTTGAATACAGCGATTTCCAAAGTCCTTCTTCATCAGAGTGTAGCTAGGTTCCCAATCGCATGTCCGAGTGGGTAGCAGACATCTGCCTCCCATGTATACACACTTCTGAGAGTTGAGCTTATGGCCTGTAAGCCTACCTCCTGCCTGCAGCTACCTTTCGCTTCCAAAAGGCCTAGGCTCGCTGCTTCACCGAAGTGTTGGGAGAGGTAACTGGAATCTCCCGGCACACAAGACTAGTGCCACCAAGCTCAATCCTGCGATTTCCCAGTAATTCCTGGGGTAGACTGGTGCTACATACTAAGTTCCATATGTGAGAAGGTAGCTGAACGCCTTGTCCAAAATCATCTTACTGCTGAGAGTTGAGCTCACCCTCAGTCCCTCACAGTTCCACACTGCCTGCAGAGTGAGTTTCCCACGTCTTCACCAGAGACTTTTGCCAGAGGCTTCTGAGACGCAAGTTAACAATGCACACCTGGACGGTATCTCCAGGTGCAGTAGAGTGGTAATCTGGGAACCTCCTTACTCAGAATACTGCTACCTTCACACTGTCATAAGAATGCAGCTAGTTGAGAGCTGGCTTCTAGGCAAGCTTCCCTGTGAGAGCTGAGGACAGGGCAGAACCCTCCCGCATCCTGCCTGACTGTAGACGTACCTGCTAACCTCCTTATGTTAGTGGCTGGGATGGGTTGCGGGAAAAGCATGTGTAAGCATTGGGCCTGAACTCCCGTGTATCTGAGTTGAATACAGCGATTTCCAACATCCTTCTTCAATAGGAGTGTAGCTAGGTTCCAACTCCCATGTCCGAGTGGGTAGCAGACATCTGCCTCCCATGCATACACACTTCTGAGAGTTGAGCTTATGGCCTGTAACCCTACATCCTGCCTGCAGCTACCTTTAGCTTCCAAAAGGCCTAGGCTCGCTGCTTGACGCAAGTGTTGGGAGAGGTAACTGGAATCTCCCGGCACACAAGACGAGTGCCTCCAAGCTCAATCAAGCGATTTCCTAGTAATTCCTGGGGTAGACTGGTGCTACATACTAAGTTCCATACGTGAGTATGTAGTTGAACGCCTTGTCCAAAAACATCTTACTTCTCAGAGTTGAGCTCACCCTCAGTCCCTCACAGTTCCACACTGCCTGCAGAGTGAGTTTCGCACGTCTTCACCAGAGACGTTTGCCAGAGGCTTCTGAGACGCAAGTTAACAATGCAGACCTGGAGGGTATCTCCAGGTCCAGTAGAGTGGTAACCTGGGAACCTCCTGTCTCAGAATACTGCTACCTTCACCCTGCCATAAGAATGCAGCTAGTTGACAGCTGGCTTCAAGGCCTGCTTCCCTGTGAGAGCTAAGGACAGGGCACAACCCTCCCGCATCCTGCTTGACTGTAGAAGGAGCTGCTAACGTCCTCATGTTAGTGGCAGGGAAACGTTGTGAGAAAAGCATGTGGAATCGTTGTGCCTGAACCCACGTGTATCTGAGTTGAATACAGCGATTTCCAAAGTCCTTCTTCATCAGAGTGTAGCTAGGTTCCCACTCGCATGTCCGAGTGGGTAGCAGACATCTGCCTCCCATGTATACACACTTCTGAGAGTTGAGCTTATGGCCTGTAAGCCTACCTCCTGCCTGCAGCTACCTTTCGCTTCCAAAAGGCCTAGGCTCGCTGCTTCACCGAAGTGTTGGGAGAGGTAACTGGAATCTCCCGGCACACAAGACTAGTGCCACCAAGCTCAATCCAGCGATTTCCCAGTAATTCCTGGGGTAGACTGGTGCTACATACTAAGTTCCATATGTGAGAAGGTAGCTGAACGCCTTGTCCAAAATCATCTTACTGCTGAGAGTTGAGCTCACCCTCAGTCCCTCACAGTTCCACACTGCCTGCAGAGTCAGTTTCCCACGTCTTCACCAGAGACTTTTGCCAGAGGCTTCTGAGACGCAAGTTAATAATGCACACCTGGACGGTATCTCCAGGTGCAGTAGAGTGGTAATCTGGGAACCTCCTTACTCAGAATATTGCTACCTTCACACTGTCATAAGAATGCAGCTAGTTGAGAGCTGGCTTCTAGGCAAGCTTCCCTGTGAGAGCTGAGGACAGGGCAGAACCCTCCCGCATCCTGCCTGACTGTAGACGTACCTGCTAACCTCCTTATGTTAGTGGCTGGGATGGGTTGCGGGAAAAGCATGTGTAAGCATTGGGCCTGAACTCCCGTGTATCTGAGTTGAATACAGCGATTTCCAACATCCTTCTAAAATAGGAGTGTAGCTAAGTTCCAACTCCCATGTCCGAGTGGGCAGCAGACATCTGCCTCCCATGCATACACACTTCTGAGAGTTGAGCTTATGGCCTGTAACCCTACATCCTGCCTGCCGCTACCTTTCGCTTCCAAAAGGCCTAGGCTCGCTGCTTGACGCAAGTGTTGGGAGAGGTAACTGGAATCTCCCGGCACACAAGACGAGTGCCTCCAAGCTCAATCAAGCGATTTCCTAGTAATTCCTGGGGTAGACTGGTGCTACATACTAAGTTCCATACGTGAGTAGGTAGTTGAACGCCTTGTCCAAAAACATCTTACTTCTGAGAGTTGAGCTCACCCTCAGTCCCTCACAGTTCCACACTGCCTGCAGAGTGAGTTTCGCACGTCTTCACCAGAGACGTTTGCCAGAGGCTTCTGAGACGCAAGTTAACAATGCAGACCTGGAGGGTATCTCCAGGTCCAGTAGAGTGGTAACCTGGGAACCTCCTGTCTCAGAATCCTGCTACCTTCACCCTGCCATAAGAATGCAGCTAGTTGACAGCTGGCTTCAAGGCCTGCTTCCCTGTGAGAGCTAAGGACAGGGCACAACCCTCCCGCATCCTGCTTGACTGTAGAAGGAGCTGCTAACGTCCTCATGTTAGTGGCAGGGAAACGTTGTGTGAAAAGCATGTGGAATCGTTGTGCCTGAACCCACGTGTATCTGAGTTGAATACAGCGATTTCCAAAGTCCTTCTTCATCAGAGTGTAGCTAGGTTCCCACTCGCATGTCCGAGTGGGTAGCAGACATCTGCCTCCCATGTATACACACTTCTGAGAGTTGAGCTTATGGCCTGTAAGCCTACCTCCTGCCTGCAGCTACCTTTCGCTTCCAAAAGGCCTAGGCTCGCTGCTTCACCGAAGTGTTGGGAGAGGTAACTGGAATCTCCCGGCACACAAGACTAGTGCCACCAAGCTCAATCCTGCGATTTCCCAGTAATTCCTGGGGTAGACTGGTGCTACATACTAAGTTCCATATGTGAGAAGGTAGCTGAACGCCTTGTCCAAAATCATCTTACTGCTGAGAGTTGAGCTCACCCTCAGTCCCTCACAGTTCCACACTGCCTGCAGAGTGAGTTTCCCACGTCTTCACCAGAGACTTTTGCCAGAGGCTTCTGAGACGCAAGTTAACAATGCACACCTGGACGGTATCTCCAGGTGCAGTAGAGTGGTAATCTGGGAACCTCCTTACTCAGAATACTGCTACCTTCACACTGTCATAAGAATGCAGCTAGTTGAGAGCTGGCTTCTAGGCAAGCTTCCCTGTGAGAGCTGAGGACAGGGCAGAACCCTCCCGCATCCTGCCTGACTGTAGACGTACCTGCTAACCTCCTTATGTTAGTGGCTGGGATGGGTTGCGGGAAAAGCATGTGTAAGCATTGGGCCTGAACTCCCGTGTATCTGAGTTGAATACAGCGATTTCCAACATCCTTCTTCAATAGGAGTGTAGCTAGGTTCCAACTCCCATGTCCGAGTGGGTAGCAGACATCTGCCTCCCATGCATACACACTTCTGAGAGTTGAGCTTATGGCCTGTAACCCTACATCCTGCCTGCAGCTACCTTTAGCTTCCAAAAGGCCTAGGCTCGCTGCTTGACGCAAGTGTTGGGAGAGGTAACTGGAATCTCCCGGCACACAAGACAAGTGTCACCAAGCTCAATCCAGCGATTTCCCAGTTATTCCTGGGGTAGACTGGTGCTACATACTAAGTTCCATACGTGAGTATGTAGTTGAACGCCTTGTCCAAAAACATCTTACTTCTCAGAGTTGAGCTCACCCTCAGTCCCTCACAGTTCCACACTGCCTGCAGAGTGAGTTTCGCACGTCTTCACCAGAGACGTTTGCCAGAGGCTTCTGAGACGCAAGTTAACAATGCAGACCTGGAGGGTATCTCCAGGTCCAGTAGAGTGGTAACCTGGGAACCTCCTGTCTCAGAATCCTGCTACCTTCACCCTGCCATAAGAATGCAGCTTGTTGACAGCTGGCTTCAAGGCCTGCTTCCCTGTGAGAGCTAAGGACAGGGCACAACCCTCCCGCATCCTGCTTGACTGTAGAAGGCGCTGCTAACGTCCTCATGTTAGTGGCAGGGAAACGTTGTGAGAAAAGCATGTGGAATCGTTGTGCCTGAACCCACGTGTATCTGAGTTGAATACAGCGATTTCCAAAGTCCTTCTTCATCAGAGTGTAGCTAGGTTCCCACTCGCATGTCCGAGTGGGTAGCAGACATCTGCCTCCCATGTATACACACTTCTGAGACTTGAGCTTATGGCCTGTAAGCCTACCTCCTGCCTGCAGCTACCTTGCGCTTCCAAAAGGTCTAGGCTCGCTGCTTCACCGAACTGTTGGGAGAGGTAACTGGAATCTCCCGGCACACAAGACTAGTGCCACCAAGCTCAATCCAGCGATTTCCCAGTAATTCCTGGGGTAGACTGGTGCTACATACTAAGTTCCATATGTGAGAAGGTAGCTGAACGCCTTGTCCAAAATCATCTTACTGCTGAGAGTTGAGCTCACCCTCAGTCCCTCACAGTTCCACACTGCCTGCAGAGTGAGTTTCCCATGTCTTCACCAGAGACTTTTGCCAGAGGCTTCTGAGACGCAGGTTAACAATGCACACCTGGACGGTATCTCCAGGTGCAGTAGAGTGGTAATCTGGGAACCTCCTTACTCAGAATACTGCTACCTTCACACTGTCATAAGAATGCAGCTAGTTGAGAGCTGGCTTCTAGGCAAGCTTCCCTGTGAGAGCTGAGGACAGGGCAGAACCCTCCCGCATCCTGCCTGACTGTAGACGTACCTTCTAACCTCCTTATGTTAGTGGCTGGGATGGGTTGCGGGAAAAGCATGTGTAAGCATTGGGCCTGAACTCCCGTGTATCTGAGTTGAATACAGCGATTTCCAACATCCTTCTTCAATAGGAGTGTAGCTAGGTTCCTACTCCCATGTCCGAGTGGGCAGCAGACATCTGCCTCCCATGCATACACACTTCTGAGAGTTGAGCTTATGGCCTGTAACCCTACATCCTGCCTGCCGCTACCTTTCGCTTCCAAAAGGCCTAGGCTCGCTGCTTGACGCAAGTGTTGGGAGAGGTAACTGGAATCTCCCGGCACACAAGACGAGTGCCTCCAAGCTCAATCAAGCGATTTCCTAGTAATTCCTGGGGTAGACTGGTGCTACATACTAAGTTCCATACGTGAGTATGTAGTTGAACGCCTTGTCCAAAAACATCTTACTTCTCAGAGTTGAGCTCACCCTCAGTCCCTCACAGTTCCACACTGCCTGCAGAGTGAGTTTCGCACGTCTTCACCAGAGACGTTTGCCAGAGGCTTCTGAGACGCAAGTTAACAATGCAGACCTGGAGGGTATCTCCAGGTCCAGTAGAGTGGTAACCTGGGAACCTCCTGTCTCAGAATCCTGCTACCTTCACCCTGCCATAAGAATGCAGCTAGTTGACAGCTGGCTTCAAGGCCTGCTTCCCTGTGAGAGCTAAGGACAGGGCACAACCCTCCCGCATCCTGCTTGACTGTAGAAGGAGCTGCTAACGTCCTCATGTTAGTGGCAGGGAAACGTTGTGAGAAAAGCATGTGGAATCGTTGTGCCTGAACCCACGTGTATCTGATTTGAATACAGCGATTTCCAAAGTCCTTCTTCATCAGAGTGTAGCTAGGTTCCCACTCGCATGTCCGAGTGGGTAGCAGACATCTGCCTCCCATGTATACACACTTCTGAGACTTGAGCTTATGGCCTGTAAGCCTACCTCCTGCCTGCAGCTACCTTTCGCTTCCAAAAGGCCTAGGCTCGCTGCTTCACCAAAGTGTTGGTAGAGGTAACTGGAATCTCCCGGCACACAAGACTAGTGCCACCAAGCTCAATCCAGCGATTTCCCAGTAATTCCTGGGGTAGACTGGTGCTACATACTAAGTTCCATATGTGAGAAGGTAGCTGAACGCCTTGTCCAAAATCATCTTACTGCTGAGAGTTGAGCTCACCCTCAGTCCCTCACAGTTCCACACTGCCTGCAGAGTGAGTTTCCCACGTCTTCACCAGAGACTTTTGCCAGAGGCTTCTGAGACGCAAGTTAACAATGCACACCTGGACGGTATCTCCAGGTGCAGTAGAGTGGTAACCTGGGAACCTCCTGTCTCAGAATACTGCTACTTTCACCCTGCCATAAGAATGCAGCTAGTTGACAGCTGGCTTCAAGGCCTGCTTCCCTGTGAGAGCTAAGGACAGGGCAGAAGCCTCCCGCATCCTGCCTGACTGTAGACGTACCTGCTAACCTCCTTATGTTAGTGGCTGGGATGGGTTGCGGGAAAAGCATGTGTAAGCATTGGGCCTGAACTCCCGTGTATCTGAGTTGAATACAGCGATTTCCAACATCCTTCTTCAATAGGAGTGTAGCTAGGTTCCAACTCCCATGTCCGAGTGGGTAGCAGACATCTGCCTCCCATGCATACACACTTCTGAGAGTTGAGCTTATGGCCTGTAACCCTACATCCTGCCTGCCGCTACCTTTCGCTTCCAAAAGGCCTAGGCTCGCTGCTTGACGCAAGTGTTGGGAGAGGTAACTGGAATCTCCCGGCACACAAGACGAGTGCCTCCAAGCTCAATCAAGCGATTTCCTAGTAATTCCTGGGGTAGACTGGTGCTACATACTAAGTTCCATACGTGAGTATGTAGTTGAACGCCTTGTCCAAAAACATCTTACTTCTCAGAGTTGAGCTCACCCTCAGTCCCTCACAGTTCCACACTGCCTGCAGAGTGAGTTTCGCACGTCTTCACCAGAGACGTTTGCCAGAGGCTTCTGAGACGCAAGTTAACAATGCAGACCTGGAGGGTATCTCCAGGTCCAGTAGAGTGGTAACCTGGGAACCTCCTGTCTCAGAATCCTGCTACCTTCACCCTGCCATAAAAATGCAGCTTGTTGACAGCTGGCTTCAAGGCCTGCTTCCCTGTGAGAGCTAAGGACAGGGCACAACCCTCCCGCATCCTGCTTGACTGTAGAAGGAGCTGCTAACGTCCTCATGTTAGTGGCAGGGAAACGTTGTGAGAAAAGCATGTGGAATCGTTGTGCCTGAACCCACGTGTATCTGAGTTGAATACAGCGATTTCCAAAGTCCTTCTTCATCAGAGTGTAGCTAGGTTCCCACTCGCATGTCCGAGTGGGTAGCAGACATCTGCCTCCCATGTATACACACTTCTGAGACTTGAGCTTATGGCCTGTAAGCCTACCTCCTGCCTGCAGCTACCTTTCGCTTCCAAAAGGCCTAGGCTCGCTGCTTCACCGAAGTGTTGGGAGAGGTAACTGGAATCTCCCGGCACACAAGACTAGTGCCACCAAGCTCAATCCAGCGATTTCCCAGTAATTCCTGGGGTAGACTGGTGCTACATACTAAGTTCCATATGTGAGAAGGTAGCTGAACGCCTTGTCCAAAATCATCTTACTGCTGAGAGTTGAGCTCACCCTCAGTCCCTCACAGTTCCACACTGCCTGCAGAGTGAGTTTCCCACGTCTTCACCAGAGACTTTTGCCAGAGGCTTCTGAGACGCAAGTTAACAATGCACACCTGGACGGTATCTCCAGGTGCAGTAGAGTGGTAATCTGGGAACCTCCTTACTCAGAATACTGCTACCTTCACACTGTCATAAGAATGCAGCTAGTTGAGAGCTGGCTTCTAGGCAAGCTTCCCTGTGAGAGCTGAGGACAGGGCAGAACCCTCCCGCATCCTGCCTGACTGTAGACGTACCTGCTAACCTCCTTATGTTAGTGGCTGAGATGGGTTGCGGGAAAAGCATGTGTAAGCATTGGGCCTGAACTCCCGTGTATCTGAGTTGAATACAGCGATTTCCAACATCCTTCTTCAATAGGAGTGTAGCTAGGTTCCAACTCCCATGTCCGAGTGGGTAGCAGACATCTGCCTCCCATGCATACACACTTCTGAGAGTTGAGCTTATGGCCTGTAACCCTACATCCTGCCTGCCGCTACCTTTCGCTTCCAAAAGGCCTAGGCTCGCTGCTTGACGCAAGTGTTGGGAGAGGTAACTGGAATCTCCCGGCACACAAGACAAGTGCCTCCAAGCTCAATCAAGCGATTTCCTAGTAATTCCTGGGGTAGACTGGTGCTACATACTAAGTTCCATACGTGAGTATGTAGTTGAACGCCTTGTCCAAAAACATCTTACTTCTCAGAGTTGAGCTCACCCTCAGTCCCTCACAGTTCCACACTGCCTGCAGAGTGAGTTTCGCACGTCTTCACCAGAGACGTTTGCCAGAGGCTTCTGAGACGCAAGTTAACAATGCAGACCTGGAGGGTATCTCCAGGTCCAGTAGAGTGGTAACCTGGGAACCTCCTGTCTCAGAATCCTGCTACCTTCACCCTGCCATAAGAATGCAGCTTGTTGACAGCTGGCTTCAAGGCCTGCTTCCCTGTGAGAGCTAAGGACAGGGCACAACCCTCCCGCATCCTGCTTGACTGTAGAAGGAGCTGCTAACGTCCTCATGTTAGTGGCAGGGAAACGTTGTGAGAAAAGCATGTGGAATCGTTGTGCCTGAACCCACGTGTATCTGAGTTGAATACAGCGATTTCCAAAGTCCTTCTTCATCAGAGTGTAGCTAGGTTCCCACTCGCATGTCCGAGTGGGTAGCAGACATCTGCCTCCCATGTATACACACTTCTGAGAGTTGAGCTTATGGCCTGTAAGCCTACCTCCTGCCTGCAGCTACCTTTCGCTTCCAAAAGGCCTAGGCTCGCTGCTTCACCGAAGTGTTCGGAGAGGTAACTGGAATCTCCCGACACACAAGACTAGTGCCACCAAGCTCAATCCAGCGATTTCCCAGTAATTCCTGGGGTAGACTGGTGCTACATACTAAGTTCCATATGTGAGAAGGTAGCTGAACGCCTTGTCCAAAATCATCTTACTGCTGAGAGTTGAGCTCACCCTCAGTCCCTCACAGTTCCACACTGCCTGCAGAGTGAGTTTCCCACGTCTTCACCAGAGACTTTTGCCAGAGGCTTCTGAGACGCAAGTTAACAATGCACACCTGGACGGTATCTCCAGGTGCAGTAGAGTGGTAATCTGGGAACCTCCTTACTCAGAATACTGCTACCTTCACACTGTCATAAGAATGCAGCTAGTTGAGAGCTGGCTTCTAGGCAAGCTTCCCTGTGAGAGCTGAGGACAGGGCAGAACCCTCCCGCATCCTGCCTGACTGTAGACGTACCTGCTAACCTCCTTATGTTAGTGGCTGGGATGGGTTGCAGGAAAAGCATGTGTAAGCATTGGGCCTGAACTCCCGTGTATCTGAGTTGAATACAGCGATTTCCATCATCCTTCTTCAATAGGAGTGTAGCTAGGTTCCTACTGCCATGTCCGAGTGGGCAGCAGACATCTGCCTCCCATGCATACACACTTCTGAGAGTTGAGCTTATGGCCTGTAACCCTACATCCTGCCTGCCGCTATCTTTCGCTTCCAAAAGGCCTAGGCTCGCTGCTTGACGCAAGTGTTGGGAGAGGTAACTGGAATCTCCCGGCACACAAGACGAGTGCCTCCAAGCTCAATCAAGCGATTTCCTAGTAATTCCTGGGGTAGACTGGTGCTACATACTAAGTTCCATACGTGAGTATGTAGTTGAACGCCTTGTCCAAAAACATCTTACTTCTGAGAGTTGAGCTCACCCTCAGTCCCTCACAGTTCCACACTGCCTGCAGAGTGAGTTTCGCACGTCTTCACCAGAGACGTTTGCCAGAGGCTTCTGAGACGCAAGTTAACAATGCAGACCTGGAGGGTATCTCCAGGTCCAGTAGAGTGGTAACCTGGGAACCTCCTGTCTCAGAATACTGCTACCTTCACCCTGCCATAAGAATGCAGCTAGTTGACAGCTGGCTTCAAGGCCTGCTTCCCTGTGAGAGCTAAGGACAGGGCACAACCCTCCCGCATCCTGCTTGACTGTAGAAGGAGCTGCTAATGTCCTCATGTTAGTGGCAGGGAAACGTTGTGAGAAAAGCATGTGGAATCGTTGTGCCTGAACCCACGTGTATCTGAGTTGAATACAGCGATTTCCAAAGTCCTTCTTCATCAGAGTGTAGCTAGGTTCCCACTCGCATGTCCGAGTGGGTAGCAGACATCTGCCTCCCATGTATACACACTTCTGAGAGTTGAGCTTATGGCCTGTAAGCCTACCTCCTGCCTGCAGCTACCTTTCGCTTCCAAAAGGCCTAGGCTCGCTGCTTCACCGAAGTGTTGGGAGAGGTAACTGGAATCTCCCGGCACACAAGACTAGTGCCACCAAGCTCAATCCAGCGATTTCCCAGTAATTCCTGGGGTAGACTGGTGCTACATACTAAGTTCCATATGTGAGAAGGTAGCTGAACGCCTTGTCCAAAATCATCTTACTGCTGAGAGTTGAGCTCACCCTCAGTCCCTCACAGTTCCACACTGCCTGCAGAGTGAGTTTCCCACGTCTTCACCAGAGACTTTTGCCAGAGGCTTCTGAGACGCAAATTAACAATGCACACCTGGACGGTATCTCCAGGTGCAGTAGAGTGGTAATCTGGGAACCTCCTTACTCAGAATACTGCTACCTTCACACTGTCATAAGAATGCAGCTAGTTGAGAGCTGGCTTCTAGGCAAGCTTCCCTGTGAGAGCTGAGGACAGGGCAGAACCCTCCCGCATCCTGCCTGACTGTAGACGTACCTGCTAACCTCCTTATGTTAGTGGCTGGGATGGGTTGCGGGAAAAGCATGTGTAAGCATTGGGCCTGAACTCCCGTGTATCTGAGTTGAATACAGCGATTTCCAACATCCTTCTTCAATAGGAGTGTAGCTAGGTTCCTACTCCCATGTCCGAGTGGGCAGCAGACATCTGCCTCCCATGCATACACACTTCTGAGAGTTGAGCTTATGGCCTGTAACCCTACATCCTGCCTGCCGCTACCTTTCGCTTCCAAAAGGCCTAGGCTCGCTGCTTGACGCAAGTGTTGGGAGAGGTAACTGGAATCTCCCGGCACACAAGACGAGTGCCTCCAAGCTCAATCAAGCGATTTCCTAGTAATTCCTGGGGTAGACTGGTGCTACATACTAAGTTCCATACGTGAGTATGTAGTTGAACGCCTTGTCCAAAAACATCTTACTTCTGAGAGTTGAGCTCACCCTCAGTCCCTCACAGTTCCACACTGCCTGCAGAGTGAGTTTCGCACGTCTTCACCAGAGACGTTTGCCAGAGGCTTCTGAGACGCAAGTTAACAATGCAGACCTGGAGGGTATCTCCAGGTCCAGTAGAGTGGTAACCTGGGAACCTCCTGTCTCAGAATCCTGCTACCTTCACCCTGCCATAAGAATGCAGCTAGTTGACAGCTGGCTTCAAGGCCTGCTTCCTGTGAGAGCTAAGGACAGGGCACAACCCTCCCGCATCCTGCTTGACTGTAGAAGGAGCTCTATCGTCCTCATGTTAGTGGCAGGGAAACGTTGTGAGAAAAGCATGTGGAATCGTTGTGCCTGAACCCACGTGTATCTGAGTTGAATACAGCGATTTCCAAAGTCCTTCTTCATCAGAGTGTAGCTAGGTTCCCACTCGCATGTCCGAGTGGGTAGCAGACATCTGCCTCCCATGTATACACACTTCTGAGAGTTGAGCTTATGGCCTGTAAGCCTACCTCCTGCCTGCAGCTACCTTTCGCTTCCAAAAGGCCTAGGCTCGCTGCTTCACCGAAGTGTTGGGAGAGGTAACTGGAATCTCCCGGCACACAAGACTAGTGCCACCAAGCTCAATCCAGCGATTTCCCAGTAATTCCTGGGGTAGACTGGTGCTACATACTAAGTTCCATATGTGAGAAGGTAGCTGAACGCCTTGTCCAAAATCATCTTACTGCTGAGAGTTGAGCTCACCCTCAGTCCCTCACAGTTCCACACTGCCTGCAGAGTGAGTTTCCCACGTCTTCACCAGAGACTTTTGCCAGAGGCTTCTGAGACGCAAGTTAACAATGCACACCTGGACGGTATCTCCAGGTGCAGTAGAGTGGTAATCTGGGAACCTCCTTACTCAGAATACTGCTACCTTCACACTGTCATAAGAATGCAGCTAGTTGAGAGCTGGCTTCTAGGCAAGCTTCCCTGTGAGAGCTGAGGACAGGGCAGAACCCTCCCGCATCCTGCCTGACTGTAGACGTACCTGCTAACCTCCTTATGTTAGTGGCTGGGATGGGTTGAGGGAAAAGCATGTGTAAGCATTGGGCCTGAACTCCCGTGTATCTGAGTTGAATACAGCGATTTCCAACATCCTTCTTCAATAGGAGTGTAGCTAGGTTCCAACTCCCATGTCCGAGTGGGTAGCAGACATCTGCCTCCCATGCATACACACTTCTGAGAGTTGAGCTTATGGCCTGTAACCCTACATCCTGCCTGTCGCTACCTTTCGCTTCCAAAAGGCCTAGGCTCGCTGCTTGACGCAAGTGTTGGGAGAGGTAACTGGAATCTCCCGGCACACAAGACGAGTGCCTCCAAGCTCAATCAAGCCATTTCCTAGTAATTCCTGGGGTAGACTGGTGCTACATACTAAGTTCCATACATGAGTAGGTAGTTGAACGCCTTGTCCAAAAACATCTTACTTCTGAGAGTTGAGCTCACCCTCAGTCCCTCACAGTTCCACACTGCCTGCAGAGTGAGTTTCGCACGTCTTCACCAGAGACGTTTGCCAGAGGCTTCTGAGACGCAAGTTAACAATGCAGACCTGGAGGGTATCTCCAGGTCCAGTA
This sequence comes from Canis aureus, assembly GCF_053574225.1. Lineage (NCBI taxonomy): Eukaryota > Metazoa > Chordata > Mammalia > Carnivora > Canidae > Canis > Canis aureus. The sequence continues at coordinate 992,146 of NW_027554420.1, read as the reverse complement.
GAGTGGTAACCTGGGAACCTCCTGTCTCAGAATCCTGCTACCTTCACCCTGCCATAAGAATGCAGCTAGTTGACAGCTGGCTTCAAGGCCTGCTTCCCTGTGAGAGCTAAGGACAGGGCACAACCCTCCCGCATCCTGCTTGACTGTAGAAGGAGCTGCTAACGTCCTCATGTTAGTGGCAGGGAAACGTTGTGAGAAAAGCATGTGGAATCGTTGTGCCTGAACCCACGTGTATCTGAGTTGAATACAGCGATTTCCAAAGTCCTTCTTCATCAGAGTGTAGCTAGGTTCCCACTCGCATGTCCGAGTGGGTAGCAGACATCTGCCTCCCATGTATACACACTTCTGAGAGTTGAGCTTATGGCCTGTAAGCCTACCTCCTGCCTGCAGCTACCTTTCGCTTCCAAAAGGCCTAGGCTCGCTGCTTCACCGAAGTGTTGGGAGAGGTAACTGGAATCTCCCGGCACACAAGACTAGTGCCACCAAGCTCAATCCAGCGATTTCCCAGTAATTCCTGGGGTAGACTGGTGCTACATACTAAGTTCCATATGTGAGAAGGTAGCTGAACGCCTTGTCCAAAATCATCTTACTGCTGAGAGTTGAGCTCACCCTCAGTCCCTCACAGTTCCACACTGCCTGCAGAGTGAGTTTCCCACGTCTTCACCAGAGACTTTTGCCAGAGGCTTCTGAGACGCAAGTTAACAATGCACACCTGGACGGTATCTCCAGGTGCAGTAGAGTGGTAATCTGGGAACCTCCTTACTCAGAATACTGCTACCTTCACACTGTCATAAGAATGCAGCTAGTTGAGAGCTGGCTTCTAGGCAAGCTTCCCTGTGAGAGCTGAGGACAGGGCAGAACCCTCCCGCATCCTGCCTGACTGTAGACGTACCTGCTAACCTCCTTATGTTAGTGGCTGGGATGGGTTGCGGGAAAAGCATGTGTAAGCATTGGGCCTGAACTCCCGTGTATCTGAGTTGAATACAGCGATTTCCAACATCCTTCTAAAATAGGAGTGTAGCTAGGTTCCAACTCCCATGTCCGAGTGGGCAGCAGACATCTGCCTCCCATGCATACACACTTCTGAGAGTTGAGCTTATGGCCTGTAACCCTACATCCTGCCTGCCGCTACCTTTCGCTTCCAAAAGGCCTAGGCTCGCTGCTTGACGCAAGTGTTGGGAGAGGTAACTGGAATCTCCCGGCACACAAGACGAGTGCCTCCAAGCTCAATCAAGCGATTTCCTAGTAATTCCTGGGGTAGACTGGTGCTACATACTAAGTTCCATACGTGAGTATGTAGTTGAACGCCTTGTCCAAAAACATCTTACTTCTGAGAGTTGAGCTCACCCTCAGTCCCTCACATTTCCACACTGCCTGCAGAGTGAGTTTCGCACGTCTTCACCAGAGACGTTTGCCAGAGGCTTCTGAGACGCAAGTTAACAATGCAGACCTGGAGGATATCTCCAGGTCCAGTAGAGTGGTAACCTGGGAACCTCCTGTCTCAGAATACTGCTACCTTCACCCTGCCATAAGAATGCAGCTAGTTGACAGCTGGCTTCAAGGCCTGCTTCCCTGTGAGAGCTAAGGACAGGGGACAACCCTCCCGCATCCTGCTTGACTGTAGAAGGAGCTGCTAACGTCCTCATGTTAGTGGCAGGGAAACGTTGTGAGAAAAGCATGTGGAATCGTTGTGCCTGAACCCACGTGTATCTGAGTTGAATACAGCGATTTCCAAAGTCCTTCTTCATCAGAGTGTAGCTAGGTTCCCACTCGCATGTCCGAGTGGGTAGCAGACATCTGCCTCCCATGTATACACACTTCTGAGAGTTGAGCTTATGGCCTGTAAGCCTACCTCCTGCCTGCAGCTACCTTTCGCTTCCAAAAGGCCTAGGCTCGCTGCTTCACCGAAGTGTTGGGAGAGGTAACTGGAATCTCCCGGCACACAAGACTAGTGCCACCAAGCTCAATCCAGCGATTTCCCAGTAATTCCTGGGGTAGACTGGTGCTACATACTAAGTTCCATATGTGAGAAGGTAGCTGAACGCCTTGTCCAAAATCATCTTACTGCTGAGAGTTGAGCTCACCCTCAGTCCCTCACAGTTCCACACTGCCTGCAGAGTGAGTTTCCCACGTCTTCACCAGAGACTTTTGCCAGAGGCTTCTGAGACGCAAGTTAACAATGCACACCTGGACGGTATCTCCAGGTGCAGTAGAGTGGTAATCTGGGAACCTCCTTACTCAGAATACTGCTACCTTCACACTGTCATAAGAATGCAGCTAGTTGAGAGCTGGCTTCTAGGCAAGCTTCCCTGTGAGAGCTGAGGACAGGGCAGAACCCTCCCGCATCCTGCCTGACTGTAGACGTACCTGCTAACCTCCTTATGTTAGTGGCTGGGATGGGTTGCGGGAAAAGCATGTGTAAGCATTGGGCCTGAACTCCCGTGTATCTGAGTTGAATACAGCGATTTCCAACATCCTTCTAAAATAGGAGTGTAGCTAGGTTCCAACTCCCATGTCCGAGTGGGTAGCAGACATCTGCCTCCCATGCATACACACTTCTGAGAGTTGAGCTTATGGCCTGTAACCCTACATACTGCCTGCCGCTACCTTTCGCTTCCAAAAGGCCTAGGCTCGCTGCTTGACGCAAGTGTTGGGAGAGGTAACTGGAATCTCCCGGCACACAAGACGAGTGCCTCCAAGCTCAATCAAGCGATTTCCTAGTAATTCCTGGGGTAGACTGGTGCTACATACTAAGTTCCATACGTGAGTAGGTAGTTGAACGCCTTGTCCAAAAACATCTTACTTCTGAGAGTTGAGCTCACCGTCAGTCCCTCACAGTTCCACACTGCCTGCAGAGTGAGTTTCGCACGTCTTCACCAGAGACGTTTGCCAGAGGCTTCTGAGACGCAAGTTAACAATGCAGACCTGGAGGGTATCTCCAGGTCCAGTAGAGTGGTAACCTGGGAACCTCCTGTCTCAGAATCCTGCTACCTTCACCCTGCCATAAGAATGCAGCTAGTTGACAGCTGGCTTCAAGGCCTGCTTCCCTGTGAGAGCTAAGGACAGGGCACAACCCTCCCGCATCCTGCTTGACTGTAGAAGGAGCTGCTAACGTCCTCATGTTAGTGGCAGGGAAAGGTTGTGAGAAAAGCATGTGGAATCGTTGTGCCTTAACCCACGTGTATCTGAGTTGAATACAGCGATTTCCAAAGTCCTTCTTCATCAGAGTGTAGCTAGGTTCCCACTCGCATGTCCGAGTGGGTAGCAGACATCTGCCTCCCATGTATACACACTTCTGAGAGTTGAGCTTATGGCCTGTAAGCCTACCTCCTGCCTGCAGCTACCTTTCGCTTCCAAAAGGCCTAGGCTCGCTGCTTCACCGAAGTGTTGGGAGAGGTAACTGGAATCTCCCGGCACACAAGACTAGTGCCACCAAGCTCAATCCAGCGATTTCCCAGTAATTCCTGGGGTAGACTGGTGCTACATACTAAGTTCCATAGGTGAGAAGGTAGCTGAACGCCTTGTCCAAAATCATCTTACTGCTGAGAGTTGAGCTCACCCTCAGTCCCTCACAGTTCCACACTGCCTGCAGAGTGAGTTTCCCACGTCTTCACCAGAGACTTTTGCCAGAGGCTTCTGAGACGCAAGTTAACAATGCACACCTGGACGGTATCTCCAGGTGCAGTAGAGTGGTAATCTGGGAACCTCCTTACTCAGAATACTGCTACCTTCACACTGTCATAAGAATGCAGCTAGTTGAGAGCTGGCTTCTAGGCAAGCTTCCCTGTGAGAGCTGAGGACAGGGCAGAACCCTCCCGCATCCTGCCTGACTGTAGACGTACCTGCTAACCTCCTTATGTTAGTGGCTGGGATGGGTTGCGGGAAAAGCATGTGTAAGCATTGGGCCTGAACTCCCGTGTATCTGAGTTGAATACAGCGATTTCCAACATCCTTCTTCAATAGGAGTGTAGCTAGGTTCCAACTCCCATGTCCGAGTGGGCAGCAGACATCTGCCTCCCATGCATACACACTTCTGAGAGTTGAGCTTATGGCCTGTAACCCTACATCCTGCCTGCCGCTACCTTTCGCTTCCAAAAGGCCTAGGCTCGCTGCTTGACGCAAGTGTTGGGAGAGGTAACTGGAATCTCCCGGCACACAAGACGAGTGCCTCCAAGCTCAATCAAGCGATTTCCTAGTAATTCCTGGGGTAGACTGGTGCTACATACTAAGTTCCATACGTGAGTATGTAGTTGAACGCCTTGTCCAAAAACATCTTACTTCTCAGAGTTGAGCTCACCCTCAGTCCCTCACAGTTCCACACTGCCTGCAGAGTGAGTTTCGCACGTCTTCACCAGAGACGTTTGCCAGAGGCTTCTGAGACGCAAGTTAACAATGCAGACCTGGAGGGTATCTCCAGGTCCAGTAGAGTGGTAACCTGGGAACCTCCTGTCTCAGAATCCTGCTACCTTCACGCTGCCATAAGAATGCAGCTTGTTGACAGCTGGCTTCAAGGCCTGCTTCCCTGTGAGAGCTAAGGACAGGGCACAACCTTCCCGCATCCTGCTTGACTGTAGAAGGAGCTGCTAACGTCGTCATGTTAGTGGCAGGGAAACGTTGTGAGAAAAGCATGTGGAATCGTTGTGCCTGAACCCACGTGTATCTGAGTTGAATACAGCGATTTCCAAAGTCCTTCTTCATCAGAGTGTAGCTAGGTTCCCACTCGCATGTCCGAGTGGGTAGCAGACATCTGCCTCCCATGTATACACACTTCTGAGAGTTGAGCTTATGGCCTGTAAGCCTACCTCCTGCCTGCAGCTACCTTTCGCTTCCAAAAGGCCTAGGCTCGCTGCTTCACCGAAGTGTTGGGAGAGGTAACTGGAATCTCCCGGCACACAAGACTAGTGCCACCAAGCTCAATCCAGCGATTTCCCAGTAATTCCTGGGGTAGACTGGTGCTACATACTAAGTTCCATATGTCAGAAGGTAGCTGAACGCCTTGTCCAAAATCATCTTACTGCTGAGAGTTGAGCTCACCCTCAGTCCCTCACAGTTCCACACTGCCTGCAGAGTGAGTTTCCCACGTCTTCACCAGAGACTTTTGCCAGAGGCTTCTGAGACGCAAGTTAACAATGCACACCTGGACGGTATCTCCAGGTGCAGTAGAGTGGTAATCTGGGAACCTCCTTACTCAGAATACTGCTACCTTCACACTGTCATAAGAATGCAGCTAGTTGAGAGCTGGCTTCTAGGCAAGCTTCCCTGTGAGAGCTGAGGACAGGGCAGAACCCTCCCGCATCCTGCCTGACTGTAGACGTACCTGCTAACCTCCTTATGTTAGTGGCTGGGATGGGTTGAGGGAAAAGCATGTGTAAGCATTGGGCCTGAACTCCCGTGTATCTGAGTTGAATACAGCGATTTCCAACATCCTTCTTCAATAGGAGTGTAGCTAGGTTCCAACTCCCATGTCCGAGTGGGTAGCAGACATCTGCCTCCCATGCATACACACTTCTGAGAGTTGAGCTTATGGCCTGTAACCCTACATCCTGCCTGTCGCTACCTTTCGCTTCCAAAAGGCCTAGGCTCGCTGCTTGACGCAAGTGTTGGGAGAGGTAACTGGAATCTCCCGGCACACAAGACGAGTGCCTCCAAGCTCAATCAAGCGATTTCCTAGTAATTCCTGGGGTAGACTGGTGCTACATACTAAGTTCCATACATGAGTAGGTAGTTGAACGCCTTGTCCAAAAACATCTTACTTCTGAGAGTTGAGCTCACCCTCAGTCCCTCACAGTTCCACACTGCCTGCAGAGTGAGTTTCGCACGTCTTCACCAGAGACGTTTGCCAGAGGCTTCTGAGACGCAAGTTAACAATGCAGACCTGGAGGGTATCTCCAGGTCCAGTAGAGTGGTAACCTGGGAACCTCCTGTCTCAGAATCCTGCTACCTTCACCCTGCCATAAGAATGCAGCTAGTTGACAGCTGGCTTCAAGGCCTGCTTCCCTGTGAGAGCTAAGGACAGGGCACAACCCTCCCGCATCCTGCTTGACTGTAGAAGGAGCTGCTAACGTCCTCATGTTAGTGGCAGGGAAACGTTGTGAGAAAAGCATGTGGAATCGTTGTGCCTGAACCCACGTGTATCTGAGTTGAATACAGCGATTTCCAAAGTCCTTCTTCATCAGAGTGTAGCTAGGTTCCCACTCGCATGTCCGAGTGGGTAGCAGACATCTGCCTCCCATGTATACACACTTCTGAGAGTTGAGCTTATGGCCTGTAAGCCTACCTCCTGCCTGCAGCTACCTTTCGCTTCCAAAAGGCCTAGGCTCGCTGCTTCACCGAAGTGTTCGGAGAGGTAACTGGAATCTCCCGGCACACAAGACTAGTGCCACCAAGCTCAATCCAGCGATTTCCCAGTAATTCCTGGGGTAGACTGGTGCTACATACTAAGTTCCATATGTGAGAAGGTAGCTGAACGCCTTGTCCAAAATCATCTTACTGCTGAGAGTTGAGCTCACCCTCAGTCCCTCACAGTTCCACACTGCCTGCAGAGTGAGTTTCCGACGTCTTCACCAGAGACTTTTGCCAGAGGCTTCTGAGACGCAAGTTAACAATGCACACCTGGACGGTATCTCCAGGTGCAGTAGAGTGGTAATCTGGGAACCTCCTTACTCAGAATACTGCTACCTTCACACTGTCATAAGAATGCAGCTAGTTGAGAGCTGGCTTCTAGGCAAGCTTCCCTGTGAGAGCTGAGGACAGGGCAGAACCCTCCCGCATCCTGCCTGACTGTAGACGTACCTGCTAACCTCCTTATGTTAGTGGCTGGGATGCGTTGCGGGAAAAGCATGTGTAAGCATTGGGCCTGAACTCCCGTGTATCTGAGTTGAATACAGCGATTTCCAACATCCTTCTAAAATAGGAGTGTAGCTAGGTTCCAACTCCCATGTCCGAGTGGGCAGCAGACATCTGCCTCCCATGCATACACACTTCTGAGAGTTGAGCTTATGGCCTGTAACCCTACATCCTGCCTGCCGCTACCTTTCGCTTACAAAAGGCCTAGGCTCGCTGCTTGACGCAAGTGTTGGGAGAGGTAACTGGAATCTCCCGGCACACAAGACGAGTGCCTCCAAGCTCAATCAAGCGATTTCCTAGTAATTCCTGGGGTAGACTGGTGCTACATACTAAGTTCCATACGTGAGTATGTAGTTGAACGCCTTGTCCAAAAACATCTTACTTCTGAGAGTTGAGCTCACCCTCAGTCCCTCACATTTCCACACTGCCTGCAGAGTGAGTTTCGCACGTCTTCACCAGAGACGTTTGCCAGAGGCTTCTGAGACGCAAGTTAACAATGCAGACCTGGAGGATATCTCCAGGTCCAGTAGAGTGGTAACCTGGGAACCTCCTGTCTCAGAATACTGCTACCTTCACCCTGCCATAAGAATGCAGCTAGTTGACAGCTGGCTTCAAGGCCTGCTTCCCTGTGAGAGCTAAGGACAGGGCACAACCCTCCCGCATCCTGCTTGACTGTAGAAGGAGCTGCTAACGTCCTCATGTTAGTGGCAGGGAAACGTTGTGAGAAAAGCATGTGGAATCGTTGTGCCTGAACCCACGTGTATCTGAGTTGAATACAGCGATTTCCAAAGTCCTTCTTCATCAGAGTGTAGATAGGTTCCCACTCGCATGTCCGAGTGGGTAGCAGACATCTGCCTCCCATGTATACACACTTCTGAGAGTTGAGCTTATGGCCTGTAAGCCTACCTCCTGCCTGCAGCTATCTTTCGCTTCCAAAAGGCCTAGGCTCGCTGCTTCACCGAAGTGTTGGGAGAGGAAACTGGAATCTCCCGGAACACAAGACTAGTGCCACCAAGCTCAATCCAGCGATTTCCCAGTAATTCCTGGGGTAGACTGGTGCTACATACTAAGTTCCATATGTGAGAAGGTAGCTGAACGCCTTGTCCAAAATCATCTTACTGCTGAGAGTTGAGCTCACCCTCAGTCCCTCACAGTTCCACACTGCCTGCAGAGTGAGTTTCCCACGTCTTCACCAGAGACTTTTGCCAGAGGCTTCTGAGACGCAAGTTAACAATGCACACCTGGACGGTATCTCCAGGTGCAGTAGAGTGGTAATCTGGGAACCTCCTTACTCAGAATACTGCTACCTTCACACTGTCATAAGAATGCAGCTAGTTGAGAGCTGGCTTCTAGGCAAGCTTCCCTGTGAGAGCTGAGGACAGGGCAGAACCCTCCCGCATCCTGCCTGACTGTAGACGTACCTGCTAACCTCCTTATGTTAGTGGCTGGGATGGGTTGCGGGAAAAGCATGTGTAAGCATTGGGCCTGAACTCCCGTGTATCTGAGTTGAATACAGCGATTTCCAACATCCTTCTAAAATAGGAGTGTAGCTAGGTTCCAACTCCCATGTCCGAGTGGGTAGCAGACATCTGCCTCCCATGCATACACACTTCTGAGAGTTGAGCTTATGGCCTGTAACCCTACATACTGCCTGCCGCTACCTTTCGCTTCCAAAAGGCCTAGGCTCGCTGCTTGACGCAAGTGTTGGGAGAGGTAACTGGAATCTCCCGGCACACAAGACGAGTGCCTCCAAGCTCAATCAAGCGATTTCCTAGTAATTCCTGGGGTAGACTGGTGCTACATACTAAGTTCCATACGTGAGTAGGTAGTTGAACGCCTTGTCCAAAAACATCTTACTTCTGAGAGTTGAGCTCACCGTCAGTCCCTCACAGTTCCACACTGCCTGCAGAGTGAGTTTCGCACGTCTTCACCAGAGACGTTTGCCAGAGGGTTCTGAGACGCAAGTTAACAATGCAGACCTGGAGGGTATCTCCAGGTCCAGTAGAGTGGTAACCTGGGAACCTCCTGTCTCAGAATCCTGCTACCTTCACCCTGCCATAAGAATGCAGCTAGTTGACAGCTGGCTTCAAGGCCTGCTTCCCTGTGAGAGCTAAGGACAGGGCACAACCCTCCCGCATCCTGCTTGACTGTAGAAGGAGCTGCTAACGTCCTCATGTTAGTGGCAGGGAAAGGTTGTGAGAAAAGCATGTGGAATCGTTGTGCCTGAACCCACGTGTATCTGAGTTGAATACAGCGATTTCCAAAGTCCTTCTTCATCAGAGTGTAGCTAGGTTCCCACTCGCATGTCCGAGTGGGTAGCAGACATCTGCCTCCCATGTATACACACTTCTGAGAGTTGAGCTTATGGCCTGTAAGCCTACCTCCTGCCTGCAGCTACCTTTCGCTTCCAAAAGGCCTAGGCTCGCTGCTTCACCGAAGTGTTCGGAGAGGTAACTGGAATCTCCCGGCACACAAGACTAGTGCCACCAAGCTCAATCCAGCGATTTCCCAGTAATTCCTGGGGTAGACTGGTGCTACATACTAAGTTCCATATGTGAGAAGGTAGCTGAACGCCTTGTCCAAAATCATCTTACTGCTGAGAGTTGAGCTCACCCTCAGTCCCTCACAGTTCCACACTGCCTGCAGAGTGAGTTTCCCACGTCTTCACCAGAGACTTTTGCCAGAGGCTTCTGAGACGCAAGTTAACAATGCACACCTGGACGGTATCTCCAGGTGCAGTAGAGTGGTAATCTGGGAACCTCCTTACTCAGAATACTGCTACCTTCACACTGTCATAAGAATGCAGCTAGTTGAGAGCTGGCTTCTAGGCAAGCTTCCCTGTGAGAGCTGAGGACAGGGCAGAACCCTCCCGCATCCTGCCTGACTGTAGACGTACCTGCTAACCTCCTTATGTTAGTGGCTGGGATGGGTTGCGGGAAAAGCATGTGTAAGCATTGGGCCTGAACTCCCGTGTATCTGAGTTGAATACAGCGATTTCCAACATCCTTCTTCAATAGGAGTGTAGCTAGGTTCCAACTCCCATGTCCGAGTGGGTAGCAGACATCTGCCTCCCATGCATACACACTTCTGAGAGTTGAGCTTATGGCCTGTAACCCTACATCCTGCCTGTCGCTACCTTTCGCTTCCAAAAGGCCTAGGCTCGCTGCTTGACGCAAGTGTTGGGAGAGGTAACTGGAATCTCCCGGCACACAAGACGAGTGCCTCCAAGCTCAATCAAGCGATTTCCTAGTAATTCCTGGGGTAGACTGGTGCTACATACTAAGTTCCATATGTGAGTATGTAGTTGAACGCCTTGTCCAAAAACATCTTACTTCTCAGAGTTGAGCTCACCCTCAGTCCCTCACAGTTCCACACTGCCTGCAGAGTGAGTTTCGCACGTCTTCACCAGAGACGTTTGCCAGAGGCTTCTGAGACGCAAGTTAACAATGCAGACCTGGAGGGTATCTCCAGGTCCAGTAGAGTGGTAACCTGGGAACCTCCTGTCTCAGAATCCTGCTACCTTCACGCTGCCATAAGAATGCAGCTTGTTGACAGCTGGCTTCAAGGCCTGCTTCCCTGTGAGAGCTAAGGACAGGGCACAACCTTCCCGCATCCTGCTTGACTGTAGAAGGAGCTGCTAACGTCCTCATGTTAGTGGCAGGGAAACGTTGTGAGAAAAGCATGTGGAATCGTTGTGCCTGAACCCACGTGTATCTGAGTTGAATACAGCGATTTCCAAAGTCCTTCTTCATCAGAGTGTAGCTAGGTTCCCACTCGCATGTCCGAGTGGGTAGCAGACATCTGCCTCCCATGTATACACACTTCTGAGAGTTGAGCTTATGGCCTGTAAGCCTACCTCCTGCCTGCAGCTACCTTTCGCTTCCAAAAGGCCTAGGCTCGCTGCTTCACCGAAGTGTTGGGAGAGGTAACTGGAATCTCCCGGCACACAAGACTAGTGCCACCAAGCTCAATCCAGCGATTTCCCAGTAATTCCTGGGGTAGACTGGTGCTACATACTAAGTTCCATATGTGAGAAGGTAGCTGAACGCCTTGTCCAAAATCATCTTACTGCTGAGAGTTGAGCTCACCCTCAGTCCCTCACAGTTCCACACTGCCTGCAGAGTGAGTTTCCCACGTCTTCACCAGAGACTTTTGCCAGAGGCTTCTGAGACGCAAGTTAACAATGCACACCTGGACGGTATCTCCAGGTGCAGTAGAGTGGTAATCTGGGAACCTCCTTACTCAGAATACTGCTACCTTCACACTGTCATAAGAATGCAGCTAGTTGAGAGCTGGCTTCTAGGCAAGCTTCCCTGTGAGAGCTGAGGACAGGGCAGAACCCTCCCGCATCCTGCCTGACTGTAGACGTACCTGCTAACCTCCTTATGTTAGTGGCTGGGATGGGTTGCAGGAAAAGCATGTGTAAGCATTGGGCCTGAACTCCCGTGTATCTGAGTTGAATACAGCGATTTCCAACATCCTTCTTCAATAGGAGTGTAGCTAGGTTCCTACTGCCATGTCCGAGTGGGCAGCAGACATCTGCCTCCCATGCATACACACTTCTGAGAGTTGAGCTTATGGCCTGTAACCCTACATCCTCCCTGCCGCTACCTTTCGCTTCCAAAAGGCCTAGGCTCGCTGCTTGACGCAAGTGTTGGGAGAGGTAACTGGAATCTCCCGGCACACAAGACGAGTGCCTCCAAGCTCAATCAAGCGATTTCCTAGTAATTCCTGGGGTAGACTGGTGCTACATACTAAGTTCCATACGTGAGTATGTAGTTGAACGCCTTGTCCAAAAACATCTTACTTCTCAGAGTTGAGCTCACCCTCAGTCCCTCACAGTTCCACACTGCCTGCAGAGTGAGTATCGCACGTCTTCACCAGAGACGTTTGCCAGAGGCTTCTGAGACGCAAGTTAACAATGCAGACCTGGAGGGTATCTCCAGGTCCAGTAGAGTGGTAACCTGGGAACCTCCTGTCTCAGAATCCTGCTACCTTCACCCTGCCATAAGAATGCAGCTTGTTGACAGCTGGCTTCAAGGCCTGCTTCCCTGTGAGAGCTAAGGACAGGGCACAACCCTCCCGCATCCTGCTTGACTGTAGAAGGAGCTGCTAACGTCCTCATGTTAGTGGCAGGGAAACGTTGTGAGAAAAGCATGTGGAATCGTTGTGCCTGAACCCACGTGTATCTGAGTTGAATACAGCGATTTCCAAAGTCCTTCTTCATCAGAGTGTAGCTAGGTTCCCACTCGCATGTCCGAGTGGGTAGCAGACATCTCCCTCCCATGTATACACACTTCTGAGAGTTGAGCTTATGGCCTGTAAGCCTACCTCCTGCCTGCAGCTACCTTTCGCTTCCAAAAGGCCTAGGCTCGCTGCTTCACCGAAGTGTTCGGAGAGGTAACTGGAATCTCCCGGCACACAAGACTAGTGCCACCAAGCTCAATCCAGCGATTTCCCAGTAATTCCTGGGGTAGACTGGTGCTACATACTAAGTTCCATATGTGAGAAGGTAGCTGAACGCCTTGTCCAAAATCATCTTACTGCTGAGAGTTGAGCTCACCCTCAGTCCCTCACAGTTCCACACTGCCTGCAGAGTGAGTTTCCCACGTCTTCACCAGAGACTTTTGCCAGAGGCTTCTGAGACGCAAGTTAACAATGCACACCTGGACGGTATCTCCAGGTGCAGTAGAGTGGTAATCTGGGAACCTCCTTACTCAGAATACTGCTACCTTCACACTGTCATAAGAATGCAGCTAGTTGAGAGCTGGCTTCTAGGCAAGCTTCCCTGTGAGAGCTGAGGACAGGGCAGAACCCTCCCGCATCCTGCCTGACTGTAGACGTACCTGCTAACCTCCTTATGTTAGTGGCTGGGATGGGTTGCGGGAAAAGCATGTGTAAGCATTGGGCCTGAACTCCCGTGTATCTGAGTTGAATACAGCGATTTCCAACATCCTTCTTCAATAGGAGTGTAGCTAGGTTCCTACTCCCATGTCCGAGTGGGCAGCAGACATCTGCCTCCCATGCATACACACTTCTGAGAGTTGAGCTTATGGCCTGTAACCCTACATCCTGCCTGCCGCTACCTTTCGCTTCCAAAAGGCCTAGGCTCGCTGCTTGACGCAAGTGTTGGGAGAGGTAACTGGAATCTCCCGGCACACAAGACGAGTGCCTCCAAGCTCAATCAAGCGATTTCCTAGTAATTCCTGGGGTAGACTGGTGCTACATACTAAGTTCCATACGTGAGTATGTAGTTGAACGCCTTGTCCAAAAACATCTTACTTCTCAGAGTTGAGCTCACCCTCAGTCCCTCACAGTTCCACACTGCCTGCAGAGTGAGTTTCGCACGTCTTCACCAGAGACGTTTGCCAGAGGCTTCTGAGACGCAAGTTAACAATGCAGACCTGGAGGGTATCTCCAGGTCCAGTAGAGTGGTAACCTGGGAACCTCCTGTCTCAGAATCCTGCTACCTTCACCCTGCCATAAGAATGCAGCTAGTTGACAGCTGGCTTCAAGGCCTGCTTCCCTGTGAGAGCTAAGGACAGGGCACAACCCTCCCGCATCCTGCTTGACTGTAGAAGGAGCTGCTAAAGTCCTCATGTTAGTGGCAGGGAAACGTTGTGAGAAAAGCATGTGGAATCGTTGTGCCTGAACCCACGTGTATCTGAGTTGAATACAGCGATTTCCAAAGTCCTTCTTCATCAGAGTGTAGCTAGGTTCCCACTCGCATGTCCGAGTGGGTAGCAGACATCTGCCTCCCATGTATACACACTTCTGAGAGTTGAGCTTATGGCCTGTAAGCCTACCTCCTGCCTGCAGCTACCTTTCGCTTCCAAAAGGCCTAGGCTCGCTGCTTCACCGAAGTGTTCGGAGAGGTAACTGGAATCTCCCGGCACACAAGACTAGTGCCACCAAGCTCAATCCAGCGATTTCCCAGTAATTCCTGGGGTAGACTGGTGCTACATACTAAGTTCCATATGTGAGAAGGTAGCTGAACGCCTTGTCCAAAATCATCTTACTGCTGAGAGTTGAGCTCACCCTCAGTCCCTCACAGTTCCACACTGCCTGCAGAGTGAGTTTCCCACGTCTTCACCAGAGACTTTTGCCAGAGGCTTCTGAGACGCAAGTTAACAATGCACACCTGGACGGTATCTCCAGGTGCAGTAGAGTGGTAATCTGGGAACCTCCTTACTCAGAATACTGCTACCTTCACACTGTCATAAGAATGCAGCTAGTTGAGAGCTGGCTTCTAGGCAAGCTTCCCTGTGAGAGCTGAGGACAGGGCAGAACCCTCCCGCATCCTGCCTGACTGTAGACGTACCTGCTAACCTCCTTATGTTAGTGGCTGGGATGGGTTGCGGGAAAAGCATGTGTAAGCATTGGGCCTGAACTCCCGTGTATCTGAGTTGAATACAGCGATTTCCAACATCCTTCTTCAATAGGAGTGTAGCTAGGTTCCAACTCCCATGTCCGAGTGGGTAGCAGACATCTGCCTCCCATGCATACACACTTCTGAGAGTTGAGCTTATGGCCTGTAACCCTACATCCTGCCTGCCGCTACCTTTCGCTTCCAAAAGGCCTAGGCTCGCTGCTTGACGCAAGTGTTGGGAGAGGTAACTGGAATCTCCCGGCACACAAGACGGGTGCCTCCAAGCTCAATCAAGCGATTTCCTAGTAATTCCTGGGGTAGACTGGTGCTACATACTAAGTTCCATACGTGAGTATGTAGTTCAACGCCTTGTCCAAAAACATCTTACTTCTCAGAGTTGAGCTCACCCTCAGTCCCTCACAGTTCCACACTGCCTGCAGAGTGAGTTTCGCACGTCTTCACCAGAGACGTTTGCCAGAGGCTTCTGAGACGCAAGTTAACAATGCAGACCTGGAGGGTATCTCCAGGTCCAGTAGAGTGGTAACCTGGGAACCTCCTGTCTCAGAATCCTGCTACCTTCACCCTGCCATAAGAATGCAGCTAGTTGACAGCTGGCATCAAGGCCTGCTTCCTGTGAGAGCTTAGGACAGGGCACAACCCTCCCGCATCCTGCTTGACTGTAGAAGGCGCTGCTAACGTCCTCATGTTAGTGGCAGGGAAACGTTGTGAGAAAAGCATGTGGAATCGTTGTGCCTGAACCCACGTGTATCTGAGTTGAATACAGCGATTTCCAAAGTCCTTCTTCATCAGAGTGTAGATAGGTTCCCACTCGCATGTCCGAGTGGGTAGCAGACATCTGCCTCCCATGTATACACACTTCTGAGAGTTGAGCTTATGGCCTGTAAGCCTACCTCCTGCCTGTAGCTACCTTTCGGTTCCAAAAGGCCTAGGCTCGCTGCTTCACCGAAGTGTTGGGAGAGGTAACTGGAATCTCCCGGCACACAAGACTAGTGCCACCAAGCTCAATCCAGCGATTTCCCAGTAATTCCTGGGGTAGACTGGTGCTACATACTAAGTTCCATATGTGAGAAGGTAGCTGAACGCCTTGTCCAAAATCATCTTACTGCTGAGAGTTGAGCTCACCCTCAGTCCCTCACAGTTCCACACTGCCTGCAGAGTGAGTTTCCCACGTCTTCACCAGAGACTTTTGCCAGAGGCTTCTGAGACGCAAGTTAACAATGCACACCTGGACGGTATCTCCAGGTGCAGTAGAGTGGTAATCTGGGAACCTCCTTACTCAGAATACTGCTACCTTCACACTGTCATAAGAATGCAGCTAGTTGAGAGCTGGCTTCTAGGCAAGCTTCCCTGTGAGAGCTGAGGACAGGGCAGAACCCTCCCGCATCCTGCCTGACTGTAGACGTACCTGCTAACCTCCTTATGTTAGTGGCTGGGATGGGTTGCGGGAAAAGCATGTGTAAGCATTGGGCCTGAACTCCCGTGTATCTGAGTTGAATACAGCGATTTCCAACATCCTTGTAAAATAGGAGTGTAGCTAGGTTCCAACTCCCATGTCCGAGTGGGCAGCAGACATCTGCCTCCCATGCATACACACTTCTGAGAGTTGAGCTTATGGCCTGTAACCCTACATCCTGCCTGCCGCTACCTTTCGCTTCCAAAAGGCCTAGGCTCGCTGCTTGACGCAAGTGTTGGGAGAGGTAACTGGAATCTCCCGGCACACAAGACGAGTGCCTCCAAGCTCAATCAAGCGATTTCCTAGTAATTCCTGGGGTAGACTGGTGCTACATACTAAGTTCCATACGTGAGTATGTAGTTGAACGCCTTGTCCAAAAACATCTTACTTCTGAGAATTGAGCTCACCCTCAGTCCCTCACAGTTCCACACTGCCTGCAGAGTGAGTTTCGCACGTCTTCACCAGAGACGTTTGCCAGAGGCTTCTGAGACGCAAGTTAACAATGCAGACCTGGAGGATATCTCCAGGTCCAGTAGAGTGGTAACCTGGGAACCTCCTGTCTCAGAATACTGCTACCTTCACCCTGCCATAAGAATGCAGCTAGTTGACAGCTGGCTTCAAGGCCTGCTTCCCTGTGAGAGCTAAGGACAGGGCACAACCCTCCCGCATCCTGCTTGACTGTAGAAGGAGCTGCTAACGTCCTCATGTTAGTGGCAGGGAAACGTTGTGAGAAAAGCATGTGGAATCGTTGTGCCTGAACCCACGTGTATCTGAGTTGAATACAGCGATTTCCAAAGTCCTTCTTCATCAGAGTGTAGCTAGGTTCCCACTCGCATGTCCGAGTGGGTAGCAGACATCTGCCTCCCATGTATACACACTTCTGAGAGTTGAGCTTATGGCCTGTAAGCCTACCTCCTGCCTGCAGCTACCTTTCGCTTCCAAAAGGCCTAGGCTCGCTGCTTCACCGAAGTGTTGGGAGAGGTAACTGGAATCTCCCGGCACACAAGACTAGTGCCAACAAGCTCAATCCAGCGATTTCCCAGTAATTCCTGGGGTAGACTGGTGCTACATACTAAGTTCCATATGTGAGAAGGTAGCTGAACGCCTTGTCCAAAATCATCTTACTGCTGAGAGTTGAGCTCACCCTCAGTCCCTCACAGTTCCACACTGCCTGCAGAGTGAGTTTCCCACGTCTTCACCAGAGACTTTTGCCAGAGGCTTCTGAGACGCAAGTTAACAATGCACACCTGGACGGTATCTCCAGGTGCAGTAGAGTGGTAATCTGGGAACCTCCTTACTCAGAATACTGCTACCTTCACACTGTCATAAGAATGCAGCTAGTTGAGAGCTGGCTTCTAGGCAAGCTTCCCTGTGAGAGCTGAGGACAGGGCAGAACCCTCCCGCATCCTGCCTGACTGTAGACGTACCTGCTAACCTCCTTATGTTAGTGGCTGGGATGGGTTGCGGGAAAAGCATGTGTAAGCATTGGGCCTGAACTCCCGTGTATCTGAGTTGAATACAGCGATTTCCAACATCCTTCTAAAATAGGAGTGTAGCTAGGTTCCAACTCCCATGTCCGAGTGGGTAGCAGACATCTGCCTCCCATGCATACACACTTCTGAGAGTTGAGCTTATGGCCTGTAACCCTACATCCTGCCTGCCGCTACCTTTCGCTTCCAAAAGGCCTAGGCTCGCTGCTTGACGCAAGTGTTGGGAGAGGTAACTGGAATCTCCCGGCACACAAGACGAGTGCCTCCAAGCTCAATCAAGCGATTTCCTAGTAATTCCTGGGGTAGACTGGTGCTACATACTAAGTTCCATACATGAGTAGGTAGTTGAACGCCTTGTCCAAAAACATCTTACTTCTGAGAGTTGAGCTCACCCTCAGTCCCTCACAGTTCCACACTGCCTGCAGAGTGAGTTTCGCACGTCTTCACCAGAGACGTTTGCCAGAGGCTTCTGAGACGCAAGTTAACAATGCAGACCTGGAGGGTATCTCCAGGTCCAGTAGAGTGGTAACCTGGGAACCTCCTGTCTCAGAATCCTGCTACCTTCACCCTGCCATAAGAATGCAGCTAGTTGACAGCTGGCTTCAAGGCCTGCTTCCCTGTGAGAGCTAAGGACAGGGCACAACCCTCCCGCATCCTGCTTGACTGTAGAAGGAGCTGCTAACGTCCTCATGTTAGTGGCAGGGAAACGTTGTGAGAAAAGCATGTGGAATCGTTGTGCCTGAACCCACGTGTATCTGAGTTGAATACAGCGATTTCCAAAGTCCTTCTTCATCAGAGTGTAGATAGGTTCCCACTCGCATGTCCGAGTGGGTAGCAGACATCTGCCTCCCATGTATACACACTTCTGAGAGTTGAGCTTATGGCCTGTAAGCCTACCTCCTGCCTGTAGCTACCTTTCGCTTCCAAAAGGCCTAGGCTCGCTGCTTCACCAAAGTGTTGGGAGAGGTAACTGGAATCTCCCGGCACACAAGACTAGTGCCACCAAGCTCAATCCAGCGATTTCCCAGTAATTCCTGGGGTAGACTGGTGCTACATACTAAGTTCCATATGTGAGAAGGTAGCTGAACGCCTTGTCCAAAATCATCTTACTGCTGAGAGTTGAGCTCACCCTCAGTCCCTCACAGTTCCACACTGCCTGCAGAGTGAGTTTCCCACGTCTTCACCAGAGACTTTTGCCAGAGGCTTCTGAGACGCAAGTTAACAATGCACACCTGGACGGTATCTCCAGGTGCAGTAGAGTGGTAATCTGGGAACCTCCTTACTCAGAATACTGCTACCTTCACACTGTCATAAGAATGCAGCTAGTTGAGAGCTGGCTTCTAGGCAAGCTTCCCTGTGAGAGCTGAGGACAGGGCAGAACCCTCCCGCATCCTGCCTGACTGTAGACGTACCTGCTAACCTCCTTATGTTAGTGGCTGGGATGGGTTGCGGGAAAAGCATGTGTAAGCATTGGGCCTGAACTCCCGTGTATCTGAGTTGAATACAGCGATTTCCAACATCCTTCTTCAATAGGAGTGTAGCTAGGTTCCAACTCCCATGTCCGAGTGGGCAGCAGACATCTGCCTCCCATGCATACACACTTCTGAGAGTTGAGCTTATGGCCTGTAACCCTACATCCTGCCTGCCGCTACCTTTCGCTTCCAAAAGGCCTAGGCTCGCTGCTTGACGCAAGTGTTGGGAGAGGTAACTGGAATCTCCCGGCACACAAGACGAGTGCCTCCAAGCTCAATCAAGCGATTTCCTAGTAATTCCTGGGGTAGACTGGTGCTACATACTAAGTTCCATACGTGAGTATGTAGTTGAACGCCTTGTCCAAAAACATCTTACTTCTCAGAGTTGAGCTCACCCTCAGTCCCTCACAGTTCCACACTGCCTGAAGAGTGAGTTTCGCACGTCTTCACCAGAGACGTTTGCCAGAGGCTTCTGAGACGCAAGTTAACAATGCAGACCTGGAGGGTATCTCCAGGTCCAGTAGAGTGGTAACCTGGGAACCTCCTGTCTCAGAATCCTGCTACCTTCACCCTGCCATTAGAATGCAGCTTGTTGACAGCTGGCTTCAAGGCCTGCTTCCCTGTGAGAGCTAAGGACAGGGCACAACCCTCCCGCATCCTGCTTGACTGTAGAAGGAGCTGCTAACGTCCTCATGTTAGTGGCAGGGAAAGGTTGTGAGAAAAGCATGTGGAATCGTTGTGCCTGAACCCACGTGTATCTGAGTTGAATACAGCGATTTCCAAAGTCCTTCTTCATCAGAGTGTAGCTAGGTTCCCACTCGCATGTCCGAGTGGGTAGCAGACATCTGCCTCCCATGTATACACACTTCTGAGAGTTGAGCTTATGGCCTGTAAGCCTACCTCCTGCCTGCAGCTACCTTTCGCTTCCAAAAGGCCTAGGCTCGCTGCTTCACCGAAGTGTTGGGAGAGGTAACTGGAATCTCCCGGCACACAAGACTAGTGCCACCAAGCTCAATCCAGCGATTTCCCAGTAATTCCTGGGGTAGACTGGTGCTACATACTAAGTTCCATAGGTGAGAAGGTAGCTGAACGCCTTGTCCAAAATCATCTTACTGCTGAGAGTTGAGCTCACCCTCAGTCCCTCACAGTTCCACACTGCCTGCAGAGTGAGTTTCCCACGTCTTCACCAGAGACTTTTGCCAGAGGCTTCTGAGACGCAAGTTAACAATGCACACCTGGACGGTATCTCCAGGTGCAGTAGAGTGGTAATCTGGGAACCTCCTTACTCAGAATACTGCTACCTTCACACTGTCATAAGAATGCAGCTAGTTGAGAGCTGGCTTCAAGGCCTGCTTCCCTGTGAGAGCTAAGGACAGGGCACAACCCTCCCGCATCCTGCTTGACTGTAGAAGGAGCTGCTAACGTCCTCATGTTAGTGGCAGGGAAACGTTGTGAGAAAAGCATGTGGAATCGTTGTGCCTGAACCCACGTGTATCTGAGTTGAATACAGCGATTTCCAAAGTCCTTCTTCATCAGAGTGTAGCTAGGTTCCCACTCGCATGTCCGAGTGGGTAGCAGACATCTGCCTCCCATGTATACACACTTCTGAGAGTTGAGCTTATGGCCTGTAAGCCTACCTCCTGCCTGCAGCTACCTTTCGCTTCCAAAAGGTCTAGGCTCGCTGCTTCACCGAAGTGTTGGGAGAGGTAACTGGAATCTCCCGGCACACAAGACTAGTGCCACCAAGCTCAATCCAGCGATTTCCCAGTAATTCCTGGGGTAGACTGGTGCTACATACTAAGTTCCATATGTGAGAAGGTAGCTGAACGCCTTGTCCAAAATCATCTTACTGCTGAGAGTTGAGCTCACCCTCAGTCCCTCACAGTTCCACACTGCCTGCAGAGTGAGTTTCCCACGTCTTCACCAGAGACTTTTGCCAGAGGCTTCTGAGACGCAAGTTAACAATGCACACCTGGACGGTATCTCCAGGTGCAGTAGAGTGGTAATCTGGGAACCTCCTTACTCAGAATACTGCTACCTTCACACTGTCATAAGAATGCAGCTAGTTGAGAGCTGGCTTCTAGGCAAGCTTCCCTGTGAGAGCTGAGGACAGGGCAGAACCCTCCCGCATCCTGCCTGACTGTAGACGTACCTGCTAACCTCCTTATGTTAGTGGCTGGGATGGGTTGCGGGAAAAGCATGTGTAAGCATTGGGCCTGATCTCCCGTGTATCTGAGTTGAATACAGCGATTTCCAACATCCTTCTTCAATAGGAGTGTAGCTAGGTTCCAACTCCCATGTCCGAGTGGGCAGCAGACATCTGCCTCCCATGCATACACACTTCTGAGAGTTGAGCTTATGGCCTGTAACCCTACATCCTGCCTGCCGCTACCTTTCGCTTCCAAAAGGCCTAGGCTCGCTGCTTGACGCAAGTGTTGGGAGAGGTAACTGGAATCTCCCGGCACACAAGACGAGTGCCTCCAAGCTCAATCAAGCGATTTCCTAGTAATTCCTGGGGTAGACTGGTGCTACATACTAAGTTCCATACGTGAGTATGTAGTTGAACGCCTTGTCCAAAAACATCTTACTTCTCAGAGTTGAGCTCACCCTCAGTCCCTCACAGTTCCACACTGCCTGCAGAGTGAGTTTCGCATGTCTTCACCAGAGACGTTTGCCAGAGGCTTCTGAGACGCAAGTTAACAATGCAGACCTGGAGGGTATCTCCAGGTCCAGTAGAGTGGTAACCTGGGAACCTCCTGTCTCAGAATCCTGCTACCTTCACCCTGCCATAAGAATGCAGCTTGTTGACAGCTGGCTTCAAAGCCTGCTTCCCTGTGAGAGCTAAGGACAGGGCACAACCCTCCCGCATCCTGCTTGACTGTAGAAGGCGCTGCTAACGTCCTCATGTTAGTGGCAGGGAAACGTTGTGAGAAAAGCATGTGGAATCGTTGTGCCTGAACCCACGTGTATCTGAGTTGAATACAGCGATTTCCAAAGTCCTTCTTCATCAGAGTGTAGCTAGGTTCCCACTCGCATGTCCGAGTGGGTAGCAGACATCTGCCTCCCATGTATACACACTTCTGAGAGTTGAGCTTATGGCCTGTAAGCCTACCTCCTGCCTGCAGCTACCTTTCGCTTCCAAAAGGTCTAGGCTCGCTGCTTCACCGAAGTGTTGGGAGAGGTAACTGGAATCTCCCGGCACACAAGACTAGTGCCACCAAGCTAAATCCAGCGATTTCCCAGTAATTCCTGGGGTAGACTGGTGCTACATACTAAGTTCCATATGTGAGAAGGTAGCTGAACGCCTTGTCCAAAATCATCTTACTGCTGAGAGTTGAGCTCACCCTCAGTCCCTCACAGTTCCACACTGCCTGCAGAGTGAGTTTCCCACGTCTACACCAGAGACTTTTGCCAGAGGCTTCTGAGACGCAAGTTAACAATGCACACCTGGACGGTATCTCCAGGTGCAGTAGAGTGGTAATCTGGGAACCTCCTTACTCAGAATACTGCTACCTTCACACTGTCATAAGAATGCAGCTAGTTGAGAGCTGGCTTCTAGGCAAGCTTCCCTGTGAGAGCTGAGGACAGGGCAGAACCCTCCCGCATCCTGCCTGACTGTAGACGTACCTGCTAACCTCCTTATGTTAGTGGCTGGGATGGGTTGCGGGAAAAGCATGTGTAAGCATTGGGCCTGAACTCCCGTGTATCTGAGTTGAATACAGCGATTTCCAACATCCTTCTTCAATAGGAGTGTAGCTAGGTTCCTACTCCCATGTCCGAGTGGGCAGCAGACATCTGCCTCCAGTGCATACACACTTCTGAGAGTTGAGCTTATGGCCTGTAACCCTACATCCTGCCTGCCGCTACCTTTCGCTTCCAAAAGGCCTAGGCTCACTGCTTGACGCAAGTGTTGGGAGAGGTAACTGGAATCTCCCGGCACACAAGACGAGTGCCTCCAAGCTCAATCAAGCGATTTCCTAGTAATTCCTGGGGTAGACTGGTGCTACATACTAAGTTCCATACGTGAGTAGGTAGTTGAACGCCTTGTCCAAAAACATCTTACTTCTGAGAGTTGAGCTCACCCTCAGTCCCTCACAGTTCCACACTGCCTGCAGAGTGAGTTTCGCACGTCTTCACCAGAGACATTTGCCAGAGGCTTCTGAGACGCAAGTTAACAATGCAGACCTGGAGGGTATCTCCAGGTCCAGTAGAGTGGTAACCTGGGAACCTCCTGTCTCAGAATCCTGCTACCTTCACCCTGCCATAAGAATGCAGCTAGTTGACAGCTGGCTTCAAGGCCTGCTTCCCTGTGAGAGCTAAGGACAGGGCACAACCCTCCCGCATCCTGCTTGACTGTAGAAGGAGCTGCTAACGTCCTCATGTTAGTGGCAGGGAAACGTTGTGAGAAAAGCATGTGGAATCGTTGTGCCTGAACCCACGTGTATCTGAGTTGAATACAGCGATTTCCAAAGTCCTTCTTCATCAGAGTGTAGCTAGGTTCCCACTAGCATGTCCGAGTGGGTAGCAGACATCTGCCTCCCATGTATACACACTTCTGAGAGTTGAGCTTATGGCCTGTAAGCCTACCTCCTGCCTGCAGCTACCTTTCGCTTCCAAAAGGCCTAGGCTCGCTGCTTCACCGAACTGTTCGGAGAGGTAACTGGAATCTCCCGGCACACAAGACTAGTGCCACCAAGCTCAATCCAGCGATTTCCCAGTAATTCCTGGGGTAGACTGGTGCTACATACTAAGTTCCATATGTGAGAAGGTAGCTGAACGCCTTGTCCAAAATCATCTTACTGCTGAGAGTTGAGCTCACCCTCAGTCCCTCACAGTTCCACACTGCCTGCAGAGTGAGTTTCCCACGTCTTCACCAGAGACTTTTGCCAGAGGCTTCTGAGACGCAAGTTAACAATGCACACCTGGACGGTATCTCCAGGTGCAGTAGAGTGGTAATCTGGGAACCTCCTTACTCAGAATACTGCTACCTTCACACTGTCATAAGAATGCAGCTAGTTGAGAGCTGGCTTCTAGGCAAGCTTCCGTGTGAGAGCTGAGGACAGGGCAGAACCCTCCCGCATCCTGCCTGACTGTAGACGTACCTGCTAACCTCCTTATGTTAGTGGCTGGGATGGGTGGCGGGAAAAGCATGTGTAAGCATTGGGCCTGAACTCCCGTGTATCTGAGTTGAATACAGCGATTTCCAACATCCTTGTAAAATAGGAGTGTAGCTAGGTTCCAACTCCCATGTCCGAGTGGGCAGCAGACATCTGCCTCCCATGCATACACACTTCTGAGAGTTGAGCTTATGGCCTGTAACCCTACATCCTGCCTGCCGCTACCTTTCGCTTCCAAAAGGCCTAGGCTCGCTGCTTGACGCAAGTGTTGGGAGAGGTAACTGGAATCTCCCGGCACACAAGACGAGTGCCTCCAAGCTCAATCAAGCGATTTCCTAGTAATTCCTGGGGTAGACTGGTGCTACATACTAAGTTCCATACGTGAGTATGTAGTTGAACGCCTTGTCCAAAAACATCTTACTTCTGAGAGTTGAGCTCACCCTCAGTCCCTCACAGTTCCACACTGCCTGCAGAGTGAGTTTCGCACGTCTTCACCAGAGACGTTTGCCAGAGGCTTCTGAGACGCAAGTTAACAATGCAGACCTGGAGGGTATCTCCAGGTCCAGTAGAGTGGTAACCTGGGAACCTCCTGTCTCAGAATACTGCTACCTTCACCCTGCCATAAGAATGCAGCTAGTTGACAGCTGGCTTCAAGGCCTGCTTCCCTGTGAGAGCTAAGGACAGGGCACAACCCTCCCGCATCCTGCTTGACTGTAGAAGGAGCTGCTAATGTCCTCATGTTAGTGGCAGGGAAACGTTGTGAGAAAAGCATGTGGAATCGTTGTGCCTGAACCCACGTGTATCTGAGTTGAATACAGCGATTTCCAAAGTCCTTCTTCATCAGAGTGTAGCTAGGTTCCCACTCGCATGTCCGAGTGGGTAGCAGACATCTGCCTCCCATGTATACACACTTCTGAGAGTTGAGCTTATGGCCTGTAAGCCTACCTCCTGCCTGCAGCTACCTTTCGCTTCCAAAAGGCCTAGGCTCGCTGCTTCACCGAAGTGTTGGGAGAGGTAACTGGAATCTCCCGGCACACAAGACTAGTGCCACCAAGCTCAATCCAGCGATTTCCCAGTAATTCCTGGGGTAGACTGGTGCTACATACTAAGTTCCATATGTGAGAAGGTAGCTGAACGCCTTGTCCAAAATCATCTTACTGCTGAGAGTTGAGCTCACCCTCAGTCCCTCACAGTTCCACACTGCCTGCAGAGTGAGTTTCCCACGTCTTCACCAGAGACTTTTGCCAGAGGCTTCTGAGACGCAAGTTAACAATGCACACCTGGACGGTATCTCCAGGTGCAGTAGAGTGGTAATCTGGGAACCTCCTTACTCAGAATACTGCTACCTTCACACTGTCATAAGAATGCAGCTAGTTGAGAGCTGGCTTCTAGGCAAGCTTCCCTGTGAGAGCTGAGGACAGGGCAGAACCCTCCCGCATCCTGCCTGACTGTAGACGTACCTGCTAACCTCCTTATGTTAGTGGCTGGGATGGGTTGCGGGAAAAGCATGTGTAAGCATTGGGCCTGAACTCCCGTGTATCTGAGTTGAATACAGCGATTTCCAACATCCTTCTAAAATAGGAGTGTAGCTAGGTTCCTACTCCCATGTCCGAGTGGGCAGCAGACATCTGCCTCCCATGCATACACACTTCTGAGAGTTGAGCTTATGGCCTGTAACCCTACATCCTGCCTGCCGCTACCTTTCGCTTCCAAAAGGCCTAGGCTCGCTGCTTGACGCAAGTGTTGGGAGAGGTAACTGGAATCTCCCGGCACACAAGACGAGTGCCTCCAAGCTCAATCAAGCGATTTCCTAGTAATTCCTGGGGTAGACTGGTGCTACATACTAAGTTCCATACGTGAGTATGTAGTTGAACGCCTTGTCCAAAAACATCTTACTTCTCAGAGTTGAGCTCACCCTCAGTCCCTCACAGTTCCACACTGCCTGCAGAGTGAGTTTCGCACGTCTTCACCAGAGACGTTTGCCAGAGGCTTCTGAGACGCAAGTTAACAATGCAGACCTGGAGGGTATCTCCAGGTGCAGTAGAGTGGTAATCTGGGAACCTCCTGTCTCAGAATACTGCTACCTTCACCCTGCCATAAGAATGCAGCTAGTTGACAGCTGGCTTCAAGGCCTGCTTCCCTGTGAGAGCTAAGGACAGGGCACAACCCTCCCGCATCCTGCTTGACTGTAGAAGGAGCTGCTAACGTCCTCATGTTAGTGGCAGGGAAACGTTGTGAGAAAAGCATGTGGAATCGTTGTGCCTGAACCCACGTGTATCTGAGTTGAATACAGCGATTTCCAAAGTCCTTCTTCATCAGAGTGTAGCTAGGTTCCCACTCGCATGTCCGAGTGGGTAGCAGACATCTGCCTCCCATGTATACACACTTCTGAGAGTTGAGCTTATGGCCTGTAAGCCTACCTCCTGCCTGCAGCTACCTTTCGCTTCCAAAAGGTCTAGGCTCGCTGCTTCACCGAAGTGTTCGGAGAGGTAACTGGAATCTCCCGGCACACAAGACTAGTGCCACCAAGCTCAATCCAGCGATTTCCCAGTAATTCCTGGGGTAGACTGGTGCTACATACTAAGTTCCATATGTGAGAAGGTAGCTGAACGCCTTGTCCAAAATCATCTTACTGCTGAGAGTTGAGCTCACCCTCAGTCCCTCACAGTTCCACACTGCCTGCAGAGTGAGTTTCCCACGTCTTCACCAGAGACTTTTGCCATAGGCTTCTGAGACGCAAGTTAACAATGCACACCTGGACGGTATCTCCAGGTGCAGTAGAGTGGTAATCTGGGAACCTCCTTACTCAGAATACTGCTACCTTCACACTGTCATAAGAATGCAGCTAGTTGAGAGCTGGCTTCTAGGCAAGCTTCCCTGTGAGAGCTGAGGACAGGGCAGAACCCTCCCGCATCCTGCCTGACTGTAGACGTACCTGCTAACCTCCTTATGTTAGTGGCTGGGATGGGTTGAGGGAAAAGCATGTGTAAGCATTGGGCCTGAACTCCCGAGTATCTGAGTTGAATACAGCGATTTCCAACATCCTTCTTCAATAGGAGTGTAGCTAGGTTCCACCTCCCATGTCCGAGTGGGCAGCAGACATCTGCCTCCCATGCATACACACTTCTGAGAGTTGAGCTTATGGCCTGTAACCCTACATCCTGCCTGCCGCTACCTTTCGCTTCCAAATGGCCTAGGCTCCCTGCTTGACGCAAGTGTTGGGAGAGGTAACTGGAATCTCCCGGCACACAAGACGAGTGCCTCCAAGCTCAATCAAGCGATTTCCTAGTAATTCCTGGGGTAGACTGGTGCTACATACTAAGTTCCATACGTGAGTAGGTAGTTGAACGCCTTGTCCAAAAACATCTTACTTCTGAGAGTTGAGCTCACCCTCAGTCCCTCACAGTTCCACACTGCCTGCAGAGTGAGTTTCGCACGTCTTCACCAGAGACGTTTGCCAGAGGCTTCTGAGACGCAAGTTAACAATGCAGACCTGGAGGGTATCTCCAGGTCCAGTAGAGTGGTAACCTGGGAACCTCCTGTCTCAGAATCCTGCTACCTTCACCCTGCCATAAGAATGCAGCTAGTTGACAGCTGGCTTCAAGGCCTGCTTCCCTGTGAGAGCTAAGGACAGGGCACAACCCTCCCGCATCCTGCTTGACTGTAGAAGGAGCTGCTAACGTCCTCATGTTAGTGGCAGGGAAAGGTTGTGAGAAAAGCATGTGGAATCGTTGTGCCTGAACCCACGTGTATCTGAGTTGAATACAGCGATTTCCAAAGTCCTTCTTCATCAGAGTGTAGCTAGGTTCCCACTCGCATGTCCGAGTGGGTAGCAGACATCTGCCTCCCATGTATACACACTTCTGAGAGTTGAGCTTATGGCCTGTAAGCCTACCTCCTGCCTGTAGCTACCTTTCGCTTCCAAAAGGCCTAGGCTCGCTGCTTCACCGAAGTGTTGGGAGAGGTAACTGGAATCTCCCGGCACACAAGACTAGTGCCACCAAGCTCAATCCAGCGATTTCCCAGTAATTCCTGGGGTAGACTGGTGCTACATACTAAGTTCCATATGTCAGAAGGTAGCTGAACGCCTTGTCCAAAATCATCTTACTGCTGAGAGTTGAGCTCACCCTCAGTCCCTCACAGTTCCACACTGCCTGCAGAGTGAGTTTCCCACGTCTTCACCAGAGACTTTTGCCAGAGGCTTCTGAGACGCAAGTTAACAATGCACACCTGGACGGTATCTCCAGGTGCAGTAGAGTGGTAATCTGGGAACCTCCTTACTCAGAATACTGCTACCTTCACACTGTCATAAGAATGCAGCTAGTTGAGAGCTGGCTTCTAGGTAAGCTTCCGTGTGAGAGCTTAGGACAGGGCAGAACCCTCCCGCATCCTGCCTGACTGTAGACGTACCTGCTAACCTCCTTATGTTAGTGGCTGGGATGGGTTGCGGGAAAAGCATGTGTAAGCATTGGGCCTGAACTCCCGTGTATCTGAGTTGAATACAGCGATTTCCAACATCCTTCTAAAATAGGAGTGTAGCTAGGTTCCAACTCCCATGTCCGAGTGGGCAGCAGACATCTGCCTCCCATGCATACACACTTCTGAGAGTTGAGCTTATGGCCTGTAACCCTACATCCTGCCTGCCGCTACCTTTCGCTTCCAAAAGGCCTAGGCTCGCTGCTTGACGCAAGTGTTGGGAGAGGTAACTGGAATCTCCCGGCACACAAGACGAGTGCCTCCAAGCTCAATCAAGCGATTTCCTAGTAATTCCTGGGGTAGACTGGTGCTACATACTAAGTTCCATACGTGAGTATGTAGTTGAACGCCTTGTCCAAAAACATCTTACTTCTCAGAGTTGAGCTCACCCTCAGTCCCTCACAGTTCCACACTGCCTGCAGAGTGAGTTTCGCACGTCTTCACCAGAGACGTTTGCCAGAGGCTTCTGAGACGCAAGTTAACAATGCAGACCTGGAGGGTATCTCCAGGTCCAGTAGAGTGGTAACCTGGGAACCTCCTGTCTCAGAATACTGCTACCTTCACCCTGCCATAAGAATGCAGCTAGTTGACAGCTGGCTTCAAGGCCTGCTTCCCTGTGAGAGCTAAGGACAGGGCACAACCCTCCCGCATCCTGCTTGACTGTAGAAGGAGCTGCTAATGTCCTCATGTTAGTGGCAGGGAAACGTTGTGAGAAAAGCATGTGGAATCGTTGTGCCTGAACCCACGTGTATCTGAGTTGAATACAGCGATTTCCAAAGTCCTTCTTCATCAGAGTGTAGCTAGGTTCCCACTCGCATGTCCGAGTGGGTAGCAGACATCTGCCTCCCATGTATACACACTTCTGAGAGTTGAGCTTATGGCCTGTAAGCCTACCTCCTGCCTGCAGCTACCTTTCGCTTCCAAAAGGCCTAGGCTCGCTGCTTCACCGAAGTTTTGGGAGAGGTAACTGGAATCTCCCGGCACACAAGACTAGTGCCACCAAGCTCAATCCAGCGATTTCCCAGTAATTCCTGGGGTAGACTGGTGCTACATACTAAGTTCCATATGTGAGAAGGTAGCTGAACGCCTTGTCCAAAATCATCTTACTGCTGAGAGTTGAGCTCACCCTCAGTCCCTCACAGTTCCACACTGCCTGCAGAGTGGGTTTCCCACGTCTTCACCAGAGACTTTTGCCAGAGGCTTCTGAGACGCAAGTTAACAATGCACACCTGGACGGTATCTCCAGGTGCAGTAGAGTGGTAATCTGGGAACCTCCTTACTCAGAATACTGCTACCTTCACACTGTCATAAGAATGCAGCTAGTTGAGAGCTGGCTTCTAGGCAAGCTTCCCTGTGAGAGCTGAGGACAGGGCAGAACCCTCCCGCATCCTGCCTGACTGTAGACGTACCTGCTAACCTCCTTATGTTAGTGGCTGGGATGGGTTGCGGGAAAAGCATGTGTAAGCATTGGGCCTGAACTCCCGTGTATCTGAGTTGAATACAGCGATTTCCAACATCCTTCTTCAATAGGAGTGTAGCTAGGTTCCAACTCCCATGTCCGAGTGGGTAGCAGACATCTGCCTCCCATGCATACACACTTCTGAGAGTTGAGCTTATGGCCTGTAACCCTACATACTGCCTGCCGCTACCTTTCGCTTCCAAAAGGCCTAGGCTCACTGCTTGACGCAAGTGTTGGGAGACGTAACTGGAATCTCCCGGCACACAAGACGAGTGCCTCCAAGCTCAATCAAGCGATTTCCTAGTAATTCCTGGGGTAGACTGGTGCTACATACTAAGTTCCATACGTGAGTAGGTAGTTGAACGCCTTGTCCAAAAACATCTTACTTCTGAGAGTTGAGCTCACCCTCAGTCCCTCACAGTTCCACACTGCCTGCAGAGTGAGTTTCGCACGTCTTCACCAGAGACGTTTGCCAGAGGCTTCTGAGACGCAAGTTAACAATGCAGACCTGGAGGGTATCTCCAGGTCCAGTAGAGTGGTAACCTGGGAACCTCCTGTCTCAGAATCCTGCTACCTTCACCCTGCCATAAGAATGCAGCTAGTTGACAGCTGGCTTCAAGGCCTGCTTCCCTGTGAGAGCTAAGGACAGGGCACAACCCTCCCGCATCCTGCTTGACTGTAGAAGGAGCTGCTAACGTCCTCATGTTAGTGGCAGGGAAACGTTGTGAGAAAAGCATGTGGAATCGTTGTGCCTGAACCCACGTGTATCTGAGTTGAATACAGCGATTTCCAAAGTCCTTCTTCATCAGAGTGTAGCTAGGTTCCCAATCGCATGTCCGAGTGGGTAGCAGACATCTGCCTCCCATGTATACACACTTCTGAGAGTTGAGCTTATGGCCTGTAAGCCTACCTCCTGCCTGCAGCTACCTTTCGCTTCCAAAAGGCCTAGGCTCGCTGCTTCACCGAAGTGTTGGGAGAGGTAACTGGAATCTCCCGGCACACAAGACTAGTGCCACCAAGCTCAATCCAGCGATTTCCCAGTAATTCCTGGGGTAGACTGGTGCTACATACTAAGTTCCATATGTGAGAAGGTAGCTGAACGCCTTGTCCAAAATCATCTTACTGCTGAGAGTTGAGCTCACCCTCAGTCCCTCACAGTTCCACACTGCCTGCAGAGTGAGTTTCCCACGTCTTCACCAGAGACTTTTGCCAGAGGCTTCTGAGACGCAAGTTAACAATGCACACCTGGACGGTATCTCCAGGTGCAGTAGAGTGGTAATCTGGGAACCTCCTTACTCAGAATACTGCTACCTTCACACTGTCATAAGAATGCAGCTAGTTGAGAGCTGGCTTCTAGGCAAGCTTCCCTGTGAGAGCTGAGGACAGGGCAGAACCCTCCCGCATCCTGCCTGACTGTAGACGTACCTGCTAACCTCCTTATGTTAGTGGCTGGGATGGGTTGCGGGAAAAGCATGTGTAAGCATTGGGCCTGAACTCCCGTGTATCTGAGTTGAATACAGCGATTTCCAACATCCTTCTTCAATAGGAGTGTAGCTAGGTTCCAACTCCCATGTCCGAGTGGGTAGCAGACATCTGCCTCCCATGCATACACACTTCTGAGAGTTGAGCTTATGGCCTGTAACCCTACATCCTGCCTGCCGCTACCTTTCGCTTCCAAAAGGCCTAGGCTCGCTGCTTGACGCAAGTGTTGGGAGAGGTAACTGGAATCTCCCGGCACACAAGACGAGTGCCTCCAAGCTCAATCCAGCGATTTCCTAGTAATTCCTGGGGTAGAATGGTGCTACATACTAAGTTCCATACGTGAGTATGTAGTTGAACGCCTTGTCCAAAAACATCTTACTTCTCAGAGTTGAGCTCACCCTCAGTCCCTCACAGTTCCACACTGCCTGCAGAGTGAGTTTCGCACGTCTTCACCAGAGACGTTTGCCAGAGGCTTCTGAGACGCAAGTTAACAATGCAGACCTGGAGGGTATCTCCAGGTCCAGTAGAGTGGTAACCTGGGAACCTCCTGTCTCAGAATACTGCTACCTTCACCCTGCCATAAGAATGCAGCTAGTTGACAGCTGGCTTCAAGGCCTGCTTCCCTGTGAGAGCTAAGGACAGGGCACAACCCTCCCGCATCCTGCTTGACTGTAGAAGGAGCTGCTAACGTCCTCATGTTAGTGGCAGGGAAACGTTGTGAGAAAAGCATGTGGAATCGTTGTGCCTGAACCCACGTGTATCTGAGTTGAATACAGCGATTTCCAAAGTCCTTCTTCATCAGAGTGTAGATAGGTTCCCACTCGCATGTCCGAGTGGGTAGCAGACATCTGCCTCCCATGTATACACACTTCTGAGAGTTGAGCTTATGGCCTGTAAGCCTACCTCCTGCCTGTAGCTACCTTTCGCTTCCAAAAGGCCTAGGCTCGCTGCTTCACCGAAGTGTTGGGAGAGGTAACTGGAATCTCCCGGCACACAAGACTAGTGCCACCAAGCTCAATCCAGCGATTTCCCAGTAATTCCTGGGGTAGACTCTTGCTACATACTAAGTTCCATATGTGAGAAGGTAGCTGAACGCCTTGTCCAAAATCATCTTACTGCTGAGAGTTGAGCTCACCCTCAGTCCCTCACAGTTCCACACTGCCTGCAGAGTGAGTTTCCCACGTCTTCACCAGAGACTTTTGCCAGAGGCTTCTGAGACGCAAGTTAACAATGCACACCTGGACGGTATCTCCAGGTGCAGTAGAGTGGTAATCTGGGAACCTCCTTACTCAGAATACTGCTACCTTCACACTGTCATAAGAATGCAGCTAGTTGAGAGCTGGCTTCTAGGTAAGCTTCCGTGTGAGAGCTGAGGACAGGGCAGAACCCTCCCGCATCCTGCCTGACTGTAGACGTACCTGCTAACCTCCTTATGTTAGTGGCTGGGATGGGTTGCGGGAAAAGCATGTGTAAGCATTGGGCCTGAACTCCCGTGTATCTGAGTTGAATACAGCGATTTCCAACATCCTTCTAAAATAGGAGTGTAGCTAGGTTCCAACTCCCATGTCCGAGTGGGCAGCAGACATCTGCCTCCCATGCATACACACTTCTGAGAGTTGAGCTTATGGCCTGTAACCCTACATCCTGCCTGCCGCTACCTTTCGCTTCCAAAAGGCCTAGGCTCGCTGCTTGACGCAAGTGTTGGGAGAGGTAACTGGAATCTCCCGGCACACAAGACGAGTGCCTCCAAGCTCAATCAAGCGATTTCCTAGTAATTCCTGGGGTAGACTGGTGCTACATACTAAGTTCCATACGTGAGTATGTAGTTGAACGCCTTGTCCAAAAACATCTTACTTCTCAGAGTTGAGCTCACCCTCAGTCCCTCACAGTTCCACACTGCCTGCAGAGTGAGTTTCGCACGTCTTCACCAGAGACGTTTGCCAGAGGCTTCTGAGACGCAAGTTAACAATGCAGACCTGGAGGGTATCTCCAGGTGCAGTAGAGTGGTAACCTGGGAACCTCCTGTCTCAGAATGCTGCTACCTTCACCCTGCCATAAGAATGCAGCTAGTTGACAGCTGGCTTCAAGGCCTGCTTCCCTGTGAGAGCTAAGGACAGGGCACAACCCTCCCGCATCCTGCTTGACTGTAGAAGGAGCTGCTAACGTCCTCATGTTAGTGGCAGGGAAACGTTGTGAGAAAAGCATGTGGAATCGTTGTGCTTGAACCCACGTGTATCTGAGTTGAATACAGCGATTTCCAAAGTCCTTCTTCATCAGAGTGTAGCTAGGTTCCCACTCGCATGTCCGAGTGGGTAGCAGACATCTGCCTCCCATGTATACACACTTCTGAGAGTTGAGCTTATGGCCTGTAAGCCTACCTCCTGCCTGCAGCTACCTTTCGCTTCCAAAAGGCCTAGGCTCGCTGCTTCACCGAAGTTTTGGGAGAGGTAACTGGAATCTCCCGGCACACAAGACTAGTGCCACCAAGCTCAATCCAGCGATTTCCCAGTAATTCCTGGGGTAGACTGGTGCTACATACTAAGTTCCATATGTGAGAAGGTAGCTGAACGCCTTGTCCAAAATCATCTTACTGCTGAGAGTTGAGCTCACCCTCAGTCCCTCACAGTTCCACACTGCCTGCAGAGTGGGTTTCCCACGTCTTCACCAGAGACTTTTGCCAGAGGCTTCTGAGACGCAAGTTAACAATGCACACCTGGACGGTATCTCCAGGTGCAGTAGAGTGGTAATCTGGGAACCTCCTTACTCAGAATACTGCTACCTTCACACTGTCATAAGAATGCAGCTAGTTGAGAGCTGGCTTCTAGGCAAGCTTTCCTGTGAGAGCTGAGGACAGGGCAGAACCCTCCCGCATCCTGCCTGACTGTAGACGTACCTGCTAACCTCCTTATGTTAGTGGCTGGGATGGGTTGCGGGAAAAGCATGTGTAAGCATTGGGCCTGAACTCCCGTGTATCTGAGTTGAATACAGCGATTTCCAACATCCTTCTTCAATAGGAGTGTAGCTAGGTTCCAACTCCCATGTCCGAGTGGGTAGCAGACATCTGCCTCCCATGCATACACACTTCTGAGAGTTGAGCTTATGGCCTGTAACCCTACATCCTGCCTGTCGCTACCTTTCGCTTCCAAAAGGCCTAGGCTCGCTGCTTGACGCAAGTGTTGGGAGAGGTAATTGGAATCTCCCGGCACACAAGACGAGTGCCTCCAAGCTCAATCAAGCGATTTCCTAGTAATTCCTGGGGTAGACTGGTGCTACATACTAAGTTCCATACATGAGTAGGTAGTTGAACGCCTTGTCCAAAAACATCTTACTTCTGAGAGTTGAGCTCACCCTCAGTCCCTCACAGTTCCACACTGCCTGCAGAGTGAGTTTCGCACGTCTTCACCAGAGACGTTTGCCAGAGGCTTCTGAGACGCAAGTTAACAATGCAGACCTGGAGGGTATCTCCAGGTCCAGTAGAGTGGTAACCTGGGAACCTCCTGTCTCAGAATCCTGCTACCTTCACCCTGCCATAAGAATGCAGCTAGTTGACAGCTGGCTTCAAGGCCTGCTTCCCTGTGAGAGCTAAGGACAGGGCACAACCCTCCCGCATCCTGCTTGACTGTAGAAGGAGCTGCTAACGTCCTCATGTTAGTGGCAGGGAAACGTTGTGAGAAAAGCATGTGGAATCGTTGTGCCTGAACCCACGTGTATCTGAGTTGAATACAGCGATTTCCAAAGTCCTTCTTCATCAGAGTGTAGCTAGGTTCCCACTCGCATGTCCGAGTGGGTAGCAGACATCTGCCTCCCATGTATACACACTTCTGAGAGTTGAGCTTATGGCCTGTAAGCCTACCTCCTGCCTGCAGCTACCTTTCGCTTCCAAAAGGCCTAGGTTCGCTGCTTCACCGAAGTGTTGGGAGAGGTAACTGGAATCTCCCGGCACACAAGACTAGTGCCACCAAGCTCAATCCAGCGATTTCCCAGTAATTCCTGGGGTAGACTGGTGCTACATACTAAGTTCCATATGTGAGAAGGTAGCTGAACGCCTTGTCCAAAATCATCTTACTGCTGAGAGTTGAGCTCACCCTCAGTCCCTCACAGTTCCACACTGCCTGCAGAGTGAGTTTCCCACGTCTTCACCAGAGACTTTTGCCAGAGGCTTCTGAGACACAAGTTAACAATGCACACCTGGACGGTATCTCCAGGTGCAGTAGAGTGGTAATCTGGGAACCTCCTTACTCAGAATACTGCTACCTTCACACTGTCATAAGAATGCAGCTAGTTGAGAGCTGGCTTCTAGGCAAGCTTCCCTGTGAGAGCTGAGGACAGGGCAGAACCCTCCCGCATCCTGCCTGACTGTAGACGTACCTGCTAACCTCCTTATGTTAGTGGCTGGGATGGGTTGCGGGAAAAGCATGTGTAAGCATTGGGCTTGAACTCCCGTGTATCTGAGTTGAATACAGCGATTTCCAACATCCTTCTTCAATAGGAGTGTAGCTAGGTTCCAACTCCCATGTCCGAGTGGGTAGCAGACATCTGCCTCCCATGCATACACACTTCTGAGAGTTGAGCTTATGGCCTGTAACCCTACATCCTGCCTGCCGCTACCTTTCGCTTCCAAAAGGCCTAGGCTCGCTGCTTGACGCAAGTGTTGGGAGAGGTAACTGGAATCTCCCGGCACACAAGACGAGTGCCTCCAAGCTCAATCAAGCGATTTCCTAGTAATTCCTGGGGTAGACTGGTGCTACATACTAAGTTCCATACGTGAGTATGTAGTTGAACGCCTTGTCCAAAAACATCTTACTTCTCAGAGTTGAGCTCACCCTCAGTCCCTCACAGTTCCACACTGCCTGCAGAGTGAGTTTCGCACGTCTTCACCAGTGACGTTTGCCAGAGGCTTCTGAGACGCAAGTTAACAATGCAGACCTGGAGGGTATCTCCAGGTCCAGTAGAGTGGTAACCTGGGAACCTCCTGTCTCAGAATCCTGCTACCTTCACCCTGCCATAAGAATGCAGCTTGTTGACAGCTGGCTTCAAGGCCTGCTTCCCTGTGAGAGCTAAGGACAGGGCACAACCCTCCCGCATCCTGCTTGACTGTAGAAGGAGCTGCTAACGTCCTCATGTTAGTGGCAGGGAAACGTTGTGAGAAAAGCATGTGGAATCGTTGTGCCTGAACCCACGTGTATCTGAGTTGAATACAGCGATTTCCAAAGTCCTTCTTCATCAGAGTGTAGATAGGTTCCCACTCGCATGTCCGAGTGGGTAGCAGACATCTGCCTCCCATGTATACACACTTCTGAGAGTTGAGCTTATGGCCTGTAAGCCTACCTCCTGCCTGCAGCTACCTTTCGCTTCCAAAAGGCCTAGGCTCGCTGCTTCACCGAAGTGTTCGGAGAGGTAACTGGAATCTCCCGGCACACAAGACTAGTGCCACCAAGCTCAATCCAGCGATTTCCCAGTAATTCCTGGGGTAGACTGGTGCTACATACTAAGTTCCATATGTGAGAAGGTAGCTGAACGCCTTGTCCAAAATCATCTTACTGCTGAGAGTTGAGCTCACCCTCAGTCCCTCACAGTTCCACACTGCCTGCAGAGTGAGTTTCCCACGTCTTCACCAGAGACTTTTGCCAGAGGCTTCTGAGACGCAAGTTAACAATGCACACCTGGACGGTATCTCCAGGTGCAGTAGAGTGGTAATCTGGGAACCTCCTTACTCAGAATACTGCTACCTTCACACTGTCATAAGAATGCAGCTTGTTGAGAGCTGGCTTCTAGGCAAGCTTCCCTGTGAGAGCTGAGGACAGGGCAGAACCCTCCCGCATCCTGCCTGACTGTAGACGTACCTGCTAACCTCCTTATGTTAGTGGCTGGGATGGGTTGCAGGAAAAGCATGTGTAAGCATTGGGCCTGAACTCCCGTGTATCTGAGTTGAATACAGCGATTTCCAACATCCTTCTTCAATAGGAGTGTAGCTAGGTTCCTACTCCCATGTCCGAGTGGGCAGCAGACATCTGCCTCCCATGCATACACACTTCTGAGAGTTGAGCTTATGGCCTGTAACCCTACATCCTGCCTGCCGCTACCTTTCGCTTCCAAAAGGCCTAGGCTCGCTGCTTGACGCAAGTGTTGGGAGAGGTAACTGGAATCTCCCGGCACACAAGACGAGTGCCTCCAAGCTCAATCAAGCGATTTCCTAGTAATTCCTGGGGTAGACTGGTGCTACATACTAAGTTCCATACATGAGTAGGTAGTTGAACGCCTTGTCCAAAAACATCTTACTTCTGAGAGTTGAGCTCACCCTCAGTCCCTCACAGTTCCACACTGCCTGCAGAGTGAGTTTCGCACGTCTTCACCAGAGACGTTTGCCAGAGGCTTCTGAGACGCAAGTTAACAATGCAGACCTGGAGGGTATCTCCAGGTCCAGTAGAGTGGTAACCTGGGAACCTCCTGTCTCAGAATCCTGCTACCTTCACCCTGCCATAAGAATGCAGCTAGTTGACAGCTGGCTTCAAGGCCTGCTTCCCTGTGAGAGCTAAGGACAGGGCACAACCCTCCCGCATCCTGCTTGACTGTAGAAGGAGCTGCTAACGTCCTCATGTTAGTGGCAGGGAAAGGTTGTGAGAAAAGCATGTGGAATCGTTGTGCCTGAACCCACGTGTATCTGAGTTGAATACAGCGATTTCCAAAGTCCTTCTTCATCAGAGTGTAGCTAGGTTCCCACTCGCATGTCCGAGTGGGTAGCAGACATCTGCCTCCCATGTATACACACTTCTGAGAGTTGAGCTTATGGCCTGTAAGCCTACCTCCTGACTGCAGCTACCTTTCGCTTCCAAAAGGCCTAGGCTCGCTGCTTCACCGAAGTGTTGGGAGAGGTAACTGGAATCTCCCGGCACACAAGACTAGTGCCACCAAGCTCAATCCAGCGATTTCCCAGTAATTCCTGGGGTAGACTGGTGCTACATACTAAGTTCCATATGTGAGAAGTTAGCTGAACGCCTTGTCCAAAATCATCTTACTGCTGAGAGTTGAGCTCACCCTCAGTCCCTCACAGTTCCACACTGCCTGCAGAGTGAGTTTCCCACGTCTTCACCAGAGACTTTTGCCAGAGGCTTCTGAGACGCAAGTTAACAATGCACACCTGGACGGTATCTCCAGGTGCAGTAGAGTGGTAATCTGGGAACCTCCTTACTCAGAATACTGCTACCTTCACACTGTCATAAGAATGCAGCTAGTTGAGAGCGGGCTTCTAGGCAAGCTTCCCTGTGAGAGCTGAGGACAGGGCAGAACCCTCCCGCATCCTGCCTGACTGTAGACGTACCTGCTAACCTCCTTATGTTAGTGGCTGGGATGGGTTGCGGGAAAAGCATGTGTAAGCATTGGGCCTGAACTCCCGTGTATCTGAGTTGAATACAGCGATTTCCAACATCCTTCTTCAATAGGAGTGTAGCTAGGTTCCAACTCCCATGTCCGAATGGGTAGCAGACATCTGCCTCCCATGCATACACACTTCTGAGAGTTGAGCTTATGGCCTGTAACCCTACATCCTGCCTGCCGCTACCTTTCGCTTCCAAAAGGCCTAGGCTCGCTGCTTGACGCAAGTGTTGGGAGAGGTAACTGGAATCTCCCGGCACACAAGACGGGTGCCTCCAAGCTCAATCAAGCGATTTCCTAGTAATTCCTGGGGTAGACTGGTGCTACATACTAAGTTCCATACGTGAGTATGTAGTTGAACGCCTTGTCCAAAAACATCTTACTTCTCAGAGTTGAGCTCACCCTCAGTCCCTCACAGTTCCACACTGCCTGCAGAGTGAGTTTCGCACGTCTTCACCAGAGACGTTTGCCAGAGGCTTCTGAGACGCAAGTTAACAATGCAGACCTGGAGGGTATCTCCAGGTCCAGTAGAGTGGTAACCTGGGAACCTCCTGTCTCAGAATCCTGCTACCTTCACCCTGCCATAAGAATGCAGCTAGTTGACAGCTGGCTTCAAGGCCTGCTTCCTGTGAGAGCTAAGGACAGGGCACAACCCTCCCGCATCCTGCTTGACTGTAGAAGGCGCTGCTAACGTCCTCATGTTAGTGGCAGGGAAACGTTGTGAGAAAAGCATGTGGAATCGTTGTGCCTGAACCCACGTGTATCTGAGTTGAATACAGCGATTTCCAAAGTCCTTCTTCATCAGAGTGTAGATAGGTTCCCACTCGCATGTCCGAGTGGGTAGCAGACATCTGCCTCCCATGTATACACACTTCTGAGAGTTGAGCTTATGGCCTGTAAGCCTACCTCCTGCCTGTAGCTAACTTTCGGTTCCAAAAGGCCTAGGCTCGCTGCTTCACCGAAGTGTTGGGAGAGGTAACTGGAATCTCCCGGCACACAAGACTAGTGCCACCAAGCTCAATCCAGCGATTTCCCAGTAATTCCTGGGGTAGACTGGTGCTACATACTAAGTTCCATATGTGAGAAGGTAGCTGAACGCCTTGTCCAAAATCATCTTACTGCTGAGAGTTGAGCTCACCCTCAGTCCCTCACAGTTCCACACTGCCTGCAGAGTGAGTTTCCCACGTCTTCACCAGAGACTTTTGCCAGAGGCTTCTGAGACGCAAGTTAACAATGCACACCTGGACGGTATCTCCAGGTGCAGTAGAGTGGTAATCTGGGAACCTCCTTACTCAGAATACTGCTACCTTCACACTGTCATAAGAATGCAGCTAGTTGAGAGCTGGCTTCTAGGCAAGCTTCCCTGTGAGAGCTGAGGACAGGGCAGAACCCTCCCGCATCCTGCCTGACTGTAGACGTACCTGCTAACCTCCTTATGTTAGTGGCTGGGATGGGTTGCGGGAAAAGCATGTGTAAGCATTGGGCCTGAACTCCCGTGTATCTGAGTTGAATACAGCGATTTCCAACATCCTTCTAAAATAGGAGTGTAGCTAGGTTCCAACTCCCATGTCCGAGTGGGCAGCAGACATCTGCCTCCCATGCATACACACTTCTGAGAGTTGAGCTTATGGCCTGTAACCCTACATCCTGCCTGCCGCTACCTTTCGCTTCCAAAAGGCCTAGGCTCGCTGCTTGACGCAAGTGTTGGGAGAGGTAACTGGAATCTCCCGGCACACAAGACGAGTGCCTCCAAGCTCAATCAAGCGATTTCCTAGTAATTCCTGGGGTAGACTGGTGCTACATACTAAGTTCCATACGTGAGTATGTAGTTGAACGCCTTGTCCAAAAACATCTTACTTCTCAGAGTTGAGCTCACCCTCAGTCCCTCACAGTTCCACACTGCCTGCAGAGTGAGTTTCGCACGTCTTCACCAGAGACGTTTGCCAGAGGCTTCTGAGACGCAAGTTAACAATGCAGACCTGGAGGATATCTCCAGGTCCAGTAGAGTGGTAACCTGGGAACCTCCTGTCTCAGAATGCTGCTACCTTCACCCTGCCATAAGAATGCAGCTAGTTGACAGCTGGCTTCAAGGCCTGCTTCCCTGTGAGAGCTAAGGACAGGGCACAACCCTCCCGCATCCTGCTTCACTGTAGAAGGAGCTGCTAACGTCCTCATGTTAGTGGCAGGGAAACGTTGTGAGAAAAGCATGTGGAATCGTTGTGCCTGAACCCACGTGTATCTGAGTTGAATACAGCGATTTCCAAAGTCCTTCTTCATCAGAGTGTAGCTAGGTTCCCACTCGCATGTCCGAGTGGGTAGCAGACATCTGCCTCCCATGTATACACACTTCTGAGAGTTGAGCTTATGGCCTGTAAGCCTACCTCCTGCCTGCAGCTACCTTTCGCTTCCAAAAGGCCTAGGCTCGCTGCTTCACCGAAGTGTTCGGAGAGGTAACTGGAATCTCCCGGCACACAAGACTAGTGCCACCAAGCTCAATCCAGCGATTTCCCAGTAATTCCTGGGGTAGACTGGTGCTACATACTAAGTTCCATATGTGAGAAGGTAGCTGAACGCCTTGTCCAAAATCATCTTACTGCTGAGAGTTGAGCTCACCCTCAGTCCCTCACAGTTCCACACTGCCTGCAGAGTGAGTTTCCCACGTCTTCACCAGAGACTTTTGCCAGAGGCTTCTGAGACGCAAGTTAACAATGCACACCTGGACGGTATCTCCAGGTGCAGTAGAGTGGTAATCTGGGAACCTCCTTACTCAGAATACTGCTACCTTCACACTGTCATAAGAATGCAGCTTGTTGAGAGCTGGCTTCTAGGCAAGCTTCCCTGTGAGAGCTGAGGACAGGGCAGAACCCTCCCGCATCCTGCCTGACTGTAGACGTACCTGCTAACCTCCTTATGTTAGTGGCTGGGATGGGTTGCAGGAAAAGCATGTGTAAGCATTGGGCCTGAACTCCCGTGTATCTGAGTTGAATACAGCGATTTCCAACATCCTTCTTCAATAGGAGTGTAGCTAGGTTCCTACTCCCATGTCCGAGTGGGCAGCAGACATCTGCCTCCCATGCATACACACTTCTGAGAGTTGAGCTTATGGCCTGTAACCCTACATCCTGCCTGCCGCTACCTTTCGCTTCCAAAAGGCCTAGGCTCGCTGCTTGACGCAAGTGTTGGGAGAGGTAACTGGAATCTCCCGGCACACAAGACGAGTGCCTCCAAGCTCAATCAAGCGATTTCCTAGTAATTCCTGGGGTAGACTGGTGCTACATACTAAGTTCCATACATGAGTAGGTAGTTGAACGCCTTGTCCAAAAACATCTTACTTCTGAGAGTTGAGCTCACCCTCAGTCCCTCACAGTTCCACACTGCCTGCAGAGTGAGTTTCGCACGTCTTCACCAGAGACGTTTGCCAGAGGCTTCTGAGACGCAAGTTAACAATGCAGACCTGGAGGGTATCTCCAGGTCCAGTAGAGTGGTAACCTGGGAACCTCCTGTCTCAGAATGCTGCTACCTTCACCCTGCCATAAGAATGCAGCTAGTTGACAGCTGGCTTCAAGGCCTGCTTCCCTGTGAGAGCTAAGGACAGGGCACAACCCTCCCGCATCCTGCTTGACTGTAGAAGGAGCTGCTAACGTCCTCATGTTAGTGGCAGGGAAACGTTGTGAGAAAAGCATGTGGAATCGTTGTGCCTGAACCCACGTGTATCTGAGTTGAATACAGCGATTTCCAAAGTCCTTCTTCATCAGAGTGTAGCTAGGTTCCCACTCGCATGTCCGAGTGGGTAGCAGACATCTGCCTCCCATGTATACACACTTCTGAGAGTTGAGCTTATGGCCTGTAAGCCTACCTCCTGACTGCAGCTAACTTTCGCTTCCAAAAGGCCTAGGCTCGCTGCTTCACCGAAGTGTTGGGAGAGGTAACTGGAATCTCCCGGCACACAAGACTAGTGCCACCAAGCTCAATCCAGCGATTTCCCAGTAATTCCTGGGGTAGACTGGTGCTACATACTAAGTTCCATATGTGAGAAGTTAGCTGAACGCCTTGTCCAAAATCATCTTACTGCTGAGAGTTGAGCTCACCCTCAGTCCCTCACAGTTCCACACTGCCTGCAGAGTGAGTTTCCCACGTCTTCACCAGAGACTTTTGCCAGAGGCTTCTGAGACGCAAGTTAACAATGCACACCTGGACGGTATCTCCAGGTGCAGTAGAGTGGTAATCTGGGAACCTCCTTACTCAGAATACTGCTACCTTCACACTGTCATAAGAATGCAGCTAGTTGAGAGCTGGCTTCTAGGCAAGCTTCCCTGTGAGAGCTGAGGACAGGGCAGAACCCTCCCGCATCCTGCCTGACTGTAGACGTACCTGCTAACCTCCTTATGTTAGTGGCTGGGATGGGTTGCGGGAAAAGCATGTGTAAGCATTGGGCCTGAACTCCCGTGTATCTGAGTTGAATACAGCGATTTCCAACATCCTTCTTCAATAGGAGTGTAGCTAGGTTCCAACTCCCATGTCCGAATGGGTAGCAGACATCTGCCTCCCATGCATACACACTTCTGAGAGTTGAGCTTATGGCCTGTAACCCTACATCCTGCCTGCCGCTACCTTTCGCTTCCAAAAGGCCTAGGCTTGCTGCTTGACGCAAGTGTTGGGAGAGGTAACTGGAATCTCCCGGCACACAAGACGGGTGCCTCCAAGCTCAATCAAGCGATTTCCTAGTAATTCCTGGGGTAGACTGGTGCTACATACTAAGTTCCATACGTGAGTATGTAGTTGAACGCCTTGTCCAAAAACATCTTACTTCTCAGAGTTGAGCTCACCCTCAGTCCCTCACAGTTCCACACTGCCTGCAGAGTGAGTTTCGCACGTCTTCACCAGAGACGTTTGCCAGAGGCTTCTGAGACGCAAGTTAACAATGCAGACCTGGAGGGTATCTCCAGGTCCAGTAGAGTGGTAACCTGGGAACCTCCTGTCTCAGAATACTGCTACCTTCACCCTGCCATAAGAATGCAGCTAGTTGACAGCTGGCTTCAAGGCCTGCTTCCCTGTGAGA
Organism: Canis aureus; assembly: GCF_053574225.1. Classification (NCBI taxonomy): domain Eukaryota; kingdom Metazoa; phylum Chordata; class Mammalia; order Carnivora; family Canidae; genus Canis; species Canis aureus. Next base: position 948,531 of record NW_027554420.1, on the reverse strand, counting down.
GCTAAGGACAGGGCACAACCCTCCCGCATCCTGCTTGACTGTAGAAGGAGCTGCTAACGTCCTCATGTTAGTGGCAGGGAAACGTTGTGAGAAAAGCATGTGGAATCGTTGTGCCTGAACCCACGTGTATCTGAGTTGAATACAGCGATTTCCAAAGTCCTTCTTCATCAGAGTGTAGCTAGGTTCCCACTCGCATGTCCGAGTGGGTAGCAGACATCTGCCTCCCATGTATACACACTTCTGAGAGTTGAGCTTATGGCCTGTAAGCCTACCTCCTGCCTGCAGCTACCTTTCGCTTCCAAAAGGCCTAGGCTCGCTGCTTCACCGAAGTGTTGGGAGAGGTAACTGGAATCTCCCGGCACACAAGACTAGTGCCACCAAGCTCAATCCAGCGATTTCCCAGTAATTCCTGGGGTAGACTGGTGCTACATACTAAGTTCCATATGTGAGAAGGTAGCTGAACGCCTTGTCCAAAATCATCTTACTGCTGAGAGTTGAGCTCACCCTCAGTCCCTCACAGTTCCACACTGCCTGCAGAGTGAGTTTCCCACGTCTTCACCAGAGACTTTTGCCAGAGGCTTCTGAGACGCAAGTTAACAATGCACACCTGGACGGTATCTCCAGGTGCAGTAGAGTGGTAATCTGGGAACCTCCTTACTCAGAATACTGCTACCTTCACACTGTCATAAGAATGCAGCTAGTTGAGAGCTGGCTTCTAGGCAAGCTTCCCTGTGAGAGCTGAGGACAGGGCAGAACCCTCCCGCATCCTGCCTGACTGTAGACGTACCTGCTAACCTCCTTATGTTAGTGGCTGGGATGGGTTGAGGGAAAAGCATGTGTAAGAATTGGGCCTGAACTCCCGTGTATCTGAGTTGAATACAGCGATTTCCAACATCCTTCTAAAATAGGAGTGTAGCTAGGTTCCAACTCCCATGTCCGAGTGGGTAGCAGACATCTGCCTCCCATGCATACACACTTCTGAGAGTTGAGCTTATGGCCTGTAACCCTACATCCTGCCTGCCGCTACCTTTCGCTTCCAAAAGGCCTAGGCTCGCTGCTTGACGCAAGTGTTGGGAGAGGTAACTGGAATCTCCCGGCACACAAGACGAGTGCCTCCAAGCTCAATCAAGCGATTTCCTAGTAATTCCTGGGGTAGACTGGTGCTACATACTAAGTTCCATACATGAGTAGGTAGTTGAACGCCTTGTCCAAAAACATCTTACTTCTGAGAGTTGAGCTCACCCTCAGTCCCTCACAGTTCCACACTGCCTGCAGAGTGAGTTTCGCACGTCTTCACCAGAGAAGTTTGCCAGAGGCTTCTGAGACGCAAGTTAACAATGCAGACCTGGAGGGTATCTCCAGGTCCAGTAGAGTGGTAACCTGGGAACCTCGTGTCTCAGAATCCTGCTACCTTCACCCTGCCATAAGAATGCAGCTAGTTGACAGCTGGCTTCAAGGCCTGCTTCCCTGTGAGAGCTAAGGACAGGGCACAACCCTCCCGCATCCTGCTTGACTGTAGAAGGAGCTGCTAACGTCCTCATGTTAGTGGCAGGGAAACGTTGTGAGAAAAGCATGTGGAATCGTTGTGCCTGAACCCACGTGTATCTGAGTTGAATACAGCGATTTCCAAAGTCCTTCTTCATCAGAGTGTAGCTAGGTTCCCACTCGCATGTCCGAGTGGGTAGCAGACATCTGCCTCCCATGTATACACACTTCTGAGAGTTGAGCTTATGGCCTGTAAGCCTACCTCCTGCCTGCAGCTACCTTTCGCTTCCAAAAGGCCTAGGCTCGCTGCTTCACCGAAGTGTTGGGAGAGGTAACTGGAATCTCCCGGCACACAAGACTAGTGCCACCAAGCTCAATCCAGCGATTTCCCAGTAATTCCTGGGGTAGACTGGTGCTACATACTAAGTTCCATATGTGAGAAGGTAGCTGAACGCCTTGTCCAAAATCATCTTACTGCTGAGAGTTGAGCTCACCCTCAGTCCCTCACAGTTCCACACTGCCTGCAGAGTGAGTTTCCCACGTCTTCACCAGAGACTTTTGCCAGAGGCTTCTGAGACGCAAGTTAACAATGCACACCTGGACGGTATCTCCAGGTGCAGTAGAGTGGTAATCTGGGAACCTCCTTACTCAGAATACTGCTACTTTCACACTGTCATAAGAATGCAGCTAGTTGAGAGCTGGCTTCTAGGCAAGCTTCCCTGTGAGAGCTGAGGACAGGGCAGAACCCTCCCGCATCCTGCCTGACTGTAGACGTACCTGCTAACCTCCTTATGTTAGTGGCTGGGATGGGTTGCGGGAAAAGCATGTGTAAGCATTGGGCCTGAACTCCCGTGTATCTGAGTTGAATACAGCGATTTCCAACATCCTTCTTCAATAGGAGTGTAGCTAGATTCCAACTCCCATGTCCGAGTGGGCAGCAGACATCTGCCTCCCATGCATACACACTTCTGAGAGTTCAGCTTATGGCCTGTAACCCTACATCCTGCCTGCCGCTACCTTTCGCTTCCAAAAGGCCTAGGCTCGCTGCTTGACGCAAGTGTTGGGAGAGGTAACTGGAATCTCCCGGCACACAAGACGAGTGCCTCCAAGCTCAATCAAGCGATTTCCTAGTAATTCCTGGGGTAGACTGGTGCTACATACTAAGTTCCATACGTGAGTATGTAGTTGAACGCCTTGTCCAAAAACATCTTACTTCTCAGAGTTGAGCTCACCCTCAGTCCCTCACAGTTCCACACTGCCTGCAGAGTGAGTTTCGCACGTCTTCACCAGAGACGTTTGCCAGAGGCTTCTGAGACGCAAGTTAACAATGCAGACCTGGAGGGTATCTCCAGGTCCAGTAGAGTGGTAACCTGGGAACCTCCTGTCTCAGAATCCTGCTACCTTCACCCTGCCATAAGAATGCAGCTTGTTGACAGCTGGCTTCAAGGCCTGCTTCCCTGTGAGAGCTAAGGACAGGGCACAACCCTCCCGCATCCTGCTTGACTGTAGAAGGCGCTGCTAACGTCCTCATGTTAGTGGCAGGGAAACGTTGTGAGAAAAGCATGTGGAATCGTTGTGCCTGAACCCACGTGTATCTGAGTTGAATACAGCGATTTCCAAAGTCCTTCTTCATCAGAGTGTAGCTAGGTTCCCACTCGCATGTCCGAGTGGGTAGCAGACATCTGCCTCCCATGTATACACACTTCTGAGAGTTGAGCTTATGGCCTGTAAGCCTACCTCCTGCCTGCAGCTACCTTTCGCTTCCAAAAGGCCTAGGCTCGCTGCTTCACCGAAGAGTTGGGAGAGGTAACTGGAATCTCCCGGCACACAAGACTAGTGCCACCAAGCTCAATCCAGCGATTTCCCAGTAATTCCTGGGGTAGACTGGTGCTACATACTAAGTTCCATATGTGAGAAGGTAGCTGAACGCCTTGTCCAAAATCATCTTACTGCTGAGAGTTGAGCTCACCCTCAGTCCCTCACAGTTCCACACTGCCTGCAGAGTGAGTTTCCCACGTCTTCACCAGAGACTTTTGCCAGAGGCTTCTGAGACGCAAGTTAACAATGCACACCTGGACGGTATCTCCAGGTGCAGTAGAGTGGTAATCTGGGAACCTCCTTACTCAGAATACTGCTACCTTCACACTGTCATAAGAATGCAGCTAGTTGAGAGCTGGCTTCTAGGCAAGCTTCCCTGTGAGAGCTGAGGACAGGGCAGAACCCTCCCGCATCCTGCCTGACTGTAGACGTACCTGCTAACCTCCTTATGTTAGTGGCTGGGATGGGTTGCGGGAAAAGCATGTGTAAGCATTGGGCCTGAACTCCCGTGTATCTGAGTTGAATACAGCGATTTCCCACATCCTTCTTCAATAGGAGTGTAGCTAGGTTCCTACTCCCATGTCCGAGTGGGCAGCAGACATCTGCCTCCCATGCATACACACTTCTGAGAGTTGAGCTTATGGCCTGTAACCCTACATCCTGCCTGCCGCTACCTTTCGCTTCCAAAAGGCCTAGGCTCGCTGCTTGACGCAAGTGTTGGGAGAGGTATATGGAATCTCCCGGCACACAAGACGAGTGCCTCCAAGCTCAATCAAGCGATTTCCTAGTAATTCCTGGGGTAGACTGGTGCTACATGCTAAGTTCCATACGTGAGTATGTAGTTGAACGCCTTGTCCAAAAACATCTTACTTCTGAGAGTTGAGCTCACCCTCAGTCCCTCACAGTTCCACACTGCCTGCAGAGTGAGTTTCGCACGTCTTCACCAGAGACGTTTGCCAGAGGCTTCTGAGACGCAAGTTAACAATGCAGACCTGGAGGGTATCTCCAGGTCCAGTAGAGTGGTAACCTGGGAACCTCCTGTCTCAGAATACTGCTACCTTCACCCTGCCATAAGAATGCAGCTAGTTGACAGCTGGCTTCAAGGCCTGCTTCCCTGTGAGAGCTAAGGACAGGGCACAACCCTCCCGCATCCTGCTTGACTGTAGAAGGAGCTGCTAAAGTCCTCATGTTAGTGGCAGGGAAACGTTGTGAGAAAAGCATGTGGAATCGTTGTGCCTGAACCCACGTGTATCTGAGTTGAATACAGCGATTTCCAAAGTCCTTCTTCATCAGAGTTTAGCTAGGTTCCCACTCGCATGTCCGAGTGGGTAGCAGACATCTGCCTCCCATGTATACACACTTCTGAGAGTTGAGCTTATGGCCTGTAAGCCTACCTCCTGCCTGCAGCTACCTTTCGCTTCCAAAAGGCCTAGGCTCGCTGCTTCACCGAAGTGTTGGGAGAGGTAACTGGAATCTCCCGGCACACAAGACTAGTGCCACCAAGCTCAATCCAGCGATTTCCCAGTAATTCCTGGGGTAGACTGGTGCTACATACTAAGTTCCATATGTGAGAAGGTAGCTGAACGCCTTGTCCAAAATCATCTTACTGCTGAGAGTTGAGCTCACCCTCAGTCCCTCACAGTTCCACACTGCCTGCAGAGTGAGTTTCCCACGTCTTCACCAGAGACTTTTGCCAGAGGCTTCTGAGACGCAAGTTAACAATGCACACCTGGACGGTATCTCCAGGTGCAGTAGAGTGGTAATCTGGGAACCTCCTTACTCAGAATACTGCTACCTTCACACTGTCATAAGAATGCAGCTAGTTGAGAGCGGGCTTCTAGGCAAGCTTCCCTGTGAGAGCTGAGGACAGGGCAGAACCCTCCCGCATCCTGCCTGACTGTAGACGTACCTGCTAACCTCCTTATGTTAGTGGCTGGGATGGGTTGCGGGAAAAGCATGTGTAAGCATTGGGCCTGAACTCCCGTGTATCTGAGTTGAATACAGCGATTTCCAACATCCTTCTTCAATAGGAGTGTAGCTAGGTTCCAACTCCCATGTCCGAGTGGGTAGCAGACATCTGCCTCCCATGCATACACACTTCTGAGAGTTGAGCTTATGGCCTGTAACCCTACATCCTGCCTGCCGCTACCTTTCGCTTCCAAAAGGCCTAGGCTCGCTGCTTGACGCAAGTGTTGGGAGAGGTAACTGGAATCTCCCGGCACACAAGACGAGTGCCTCCAAGCTCAATCAAGCGATTTCCTAGTAATTCCTTGGGTAGACTGGTGCTACATACTAAGTTCCATATGTGAGTATGTAGTTGAACGCCTTGTCCAAAAACATCTTACTTCTCAGAGTTGAGCTCACCCTCAGTCCCTCACAGTTCCACACTGCCTGCAGAGTGAGTTTCGCACGTCTTCACAAGGTACGTTTGCCAGAGGCTTCTGAGACGCAAGTTAACAATGCAGACCTGGAGGGTATCTCCAGGTCCAGTAGAGTGGTAACCTGGGAACCTCCTGTCTCAGAATCCTGCTACATTCACCCTGCCATAAGAATGCAGCTAGTTGACAGCTGGCTTCAAGGCCTGCTTCCCTGTGAGAGCTAAGGACAGGGCACAACCCTCCCGCATCCTGCTTGACTGTAGAAGGCGCTGCTAACGTCCTCATGTTAGTGGCAGGGAAACGTTGTGAGAAAAGCATGTGGAATCGTTGTGCCTGAACCCACGTGTATCTGAGTTGAATACAGCGATTTCCAAAGTCCTTCTTCATCAGAGTGTAGCTAGGTTCCCACTCGCATGTCCGAGTGGGTAGCAGACATCTGCCTCCCATGTATACACACTTCTGAGAGTTGAGCTTATGGCCTGTAAGCCTACCTCCTGCCTGCAGCTACCTTTCGCTTCCAAAAGGCCTAGGCTCGCTGCTTCACCGAAGTGTTGGGAGAGGTAACTGGAATCTCCCGGCACACAAGACTAGTGCCACCAAGCTAAATCCAGCGATTTCCCAGTAATTCCTGGGGTAGACTGGTGCTACATACTAAGTTCCATATGTGAGAAGGTAGCTGAACGCCTTGTCCAAAATCATCTTACTGCTGAGAGTTGAGCTCACCCTCAGTCCCTCACAGTTCCACACTGCCTGCAGAGTGAGTTTCCCACGTCTTCACCAGAGACTTTTGCCAGAGGCTTCTGAGACACAAGTTAACAATGCACACCTGGACGGTATCTCCAGGTGCAGTAGAGTGGTAATCTGGGAACCTCCTTACTCAGAATACTGCTACCTTCACACTGTCATAAGAATGCAGCTAGTTGAGAGCTGGCTTCTAGGCAAGCTTCCCTGTGAGAGCTGAGGACAGGGCAGAACCCTCCCGCATCCTGCCTGACTGTAGACGTACCTGCTAACCTCCTTATGTTAGTGGCTGGGATGGGTTGCGGGAAAAGCATGTGTAAGCATTGGGCCTGAACTCCCGTGTATCTGAGTTGAATACAGCGATTTCCAACTTCCTTCTTCAATAGGAGTGTAGCTAGGTTCCAACTCCCATGTCCGAGTGGGTAGCAGACATCTGCCTCCCATGCATACACACTTCTGAGAGTTGAGCTTATGGCCTGTAACCCTACATCCTGCCTGCCGCTACCTTTCGCTTCCAAAAGGCCTAGGCTCGCTGCTTGACGCAAGTGTTGGGAGAGGTAACTGGAATCTCCCGGCACACAAGACGAGTGCCTCCAAGCTCAATCAAGCGATTTCCTAGTAATTCCTGGGGTAGACTGGTGCTACATACTAAGTTCCATACGTGAGTATGTAGTTGAACGCCTTGTGCAAAAACATCTTACTTCTCAGAGTTGAGCTCACCCTCAGTCCCTCAGAGTTCCACACTGCCTGCAGAGTGAGTTTCGCACGTCTTCACAAGAGACGTTGCCAGAGGCTTCTGAGACGCAAGTTAACAATGCAGACCTGGAGGGTATCTCCAGGTCCAGTAGAGTGGTAACCTGGGAACCTCCTGTCTCAGAATCCTGCTACCTTCACCCTGCCATAAGAATGCAGCTAGTTGACAGCTGGCTTCAAGGCCTGCTTCCCTGTGAGAGCTAAGGACAGGGCACAACCCTCCCGCATCCTGCTTGACTGTAGAAGGCGCTGCTAACGTCCTCATGTTAGTGGCAGGGAAACGTTGTGAGAAAAGCATGTGGAATCGTTGTGCCTGAACCCACGTGTATCTGAGTTGAATACAGCGATTTCCAAAGTCCTTCTTCATCAGAGTGTAGCTAGGTTCCCACTCGCATGTCCGAGTGGGTAGCAGACATCTGCCTCCCATGTATACACACTTCTGAGAGTTGAGCTTATGGCCTGTAAGCCTACCTCCTGCCTGCAGCTACCTTTCGCTTCCAAAGGCCTAGGCTCGCTGCTTCACCGAAGTGTTGGGAGAGGTAACTGGAATCTCCCGGCACACAAGACTAGTGCCACCAAGCTCAATCCAGCGATTTCCCAGTAATTCCTGGGGTAGACTGGTGCTACATACTAAGTTCCATATGTGAGAAGGTAGCTGAACGCCTTGTCCAAAATCATCTTACTGCTGAGAGTTGAGCTCACCCTCAGTCCGTCACAGTTCCACACTGCCTGCAGAGTGAGTTTCCCACGTCTTCACCAGAGACTTTTGCCAGAGGCTTCTGAGACGAAAGTTAACAATGCACACCTGGACGGTATCTCCAGGTGCAGTAGAGTGGTAATCTGGAAACCTCCTTACTCAGAATACTGCTACCTTCACACTGTCATAAGAATGCAGCTAGTTGAGAGCTGGCTTCTAGGCAAGCTTCCCTGTGAGAGCTGAGGACAGGGCAGAACCCTCCCACATCCTGCCTGACTGTAGACGTACCTGCTAACCTCCTTATGTTAGTGGCTGGGATTGGTTGCGGGAAAAGCATGTGTAAGCATTGGGCCTGAACTCCCGTGTATCTGAGTTGAATACAGCGATTTCCAACATCCTTCTTCAATTGGAGTGTAGCTAGGTTCCAACTCCCATGTCCGAGTGGGTAGCAGACATCTGCCTCCCATGCATACACACTTCTGAGAGTTGAGCTTATGGCCTGTAACCCTACATCCTGCCTGCCGCTACCTTTCGCTTCCAAAAGGCCTAGGCTCGCTGCTTGACGCAAGTGTTGGGAGAGGTAACTGGAATCTCCCGGCACACAAGACGAGTGCCTCCAAGCTCAATCAAGCGATTTCCTAGTAATTCCTGGGGTAGACTGGTGCTACATACTAAGTTCCATACGTGAGTATGTAGTTGAACGCCTTGTCCAAAAACATCTTACTTCTGAGAGTTGAGCTGACCCTCAGTCCCTCACAGTTCCACCCTGCCTGCAGAGTGAGTTTCGCACGTCTTCACCAGAGACGTTTGCCAGAGGCTTCTGAGACGCAAGTTAACAATGCAGACCTGGAGGGTATCTCCAGGTCCAGTAGAGTGGTAACCTGGGAACCTCCTGTCTCAGAATACTGCTACCTTCACCCTGCCATAAGAATGCAGCTAGTTGACAGCTGGCTTCAAGGCCTGCTTCCCTGTGAGAGCTAAGGACAGGGCACAACCCTCCCGCATCCTGCTTGACTGTAGAAGGAGCTGCTAACGTCCTCATGTTAGTGGCAGGGAAACGTTGTGAGAAAAGCATGTGGAATCGTTGTGCCTGAACCCACGTGTATCTGAGTTGAATACAGCGATTTCCAAAGTCCTTCTTCATCAGAGTGTAGCTAGGTTCCCACTCGCATGTCCGAGTGGGTAGCAGACATCTGCCTCCCATGTATACACACTTCTGAGAGTTGAGCTTATGGCCTGTAAGCCTACCTCCTGCCTGCAGCTACCTTTCGCTTCCAAAAGGCCTAGGCTCGCTGCTTCACCGAAGTGTTGGGAGAGGTAACTGGAATCTCCCAGCACACAAGACTAGTGCCACCAAGCTCAATCCAGTGATTTCCCAGTAATTCCTGGGGTAGACTGGTGCTACATACTAAGTTCCATATGTGAGAAGGTAGCTGAACGCCTTGTCCAAAATCATCTTACTGCTGAGAGTTGAGCTCACCCTCAGTCCCTCACAGTTCCACACTGCCTGCAGAGTGAGTTTCCCACGTCTTCACCAGAGACTTTTGCCAGAGGCTTCTGAGACGCAAGTTAACAATGCACACCTGGAAGGTATCTCCAGGTGCAGTAGAGTGGTAATCTGGGAACCTCCTTACTCAGAATACTGCTACCTTCACACTGTCATAAGAATGCAGCTAGTTGAGAGCTGGCTTCTAGGCAAGCTTCCCTGTGAGAGCTGAGGACAGGGCAGAACCCTCCCGCATCCTGCCTGACTGTAGACGTACCTGCTAACCTCCTTATGTTAGTGGCTGGGATGGGTTGAGGGAAAAGCATGTGTAAGCATTGGGCCTGAACTCCCGTGTATCTGAGTTGAATACAGCGATTTCCAACATCCTTCTTCAATAGGAGTGTAGCTAGGTTCCAACTCCCATGTCCGAGTGGGTAGCAGACATCTGCCTCCCATGCATACACACTTCTGAGAGTTGAGCTTATGGCCTGTAACCCTACATCCTGCCTGCCGCTACCTTTCGCTTCCAAAAGGCCTAGGCTCGCTGCTTGACGCAAGTGTTGGGAGAGGTAACTGGAATCTCCCGGCACACAAGACGAGTGCCTCCAAGCTCAATCAAGCGATTTCCTAGTAATTCCTGAGGTAGACTGGTGCTACATACTAAGTTCCATACGTGAGTAGGTAGTTGAACGCCTTGTCCAAAAACATCTTACTTCTGAGAGTTGAGCTCACCCTCAGTCCCTCACAGTTCCACACTGCCTGCAGAGTGAGTTTCGCACGTCTTCACCAGAGACGTTTGCCAGAGGCTTCTGAGACGCAAGTTAACAATGCAGACCTGGAGGGTATCTCCAGGTCCAGTAGAGTGGTAACCTGGGAACCTCCTGTCTCACAATCCTGCTACCTTCACCCTGCCATAAGAGCAGCTAGTTGACAGCTGGCTTCAAGGCCTGCTTCCCTGTGAGAGCTAAGGACAGGGCACAACCCTCCCGCATCCTGCTTGACTGTAGAAGGAGCTGCTAACGTCCTCATGTTAGTGGCAGGGAAAGGTTGTGAGAAAAGCATGTGGAATCGTTGTGCCTGAACCCACGTGTATCTGAGTTGAATACAGCGATTTCCAAAGTCCTTCTTCATCAGAGTGTAGCTAGGTTCCCACTCGCATGTCCGAGTGGGTAGCAGACATCTGCCTCCCATGTATACACACTTCTGAGAGTTGAGCTTATGGCCTGTAAGCCTACCTCCTGCCTGCAGCTACCTTTCGCTTCCAAAAGGCCTAGGCTCGCTGCTTCACCGAAGTGTTGGGAGAGGTAACTGGAATCTCCCGGCACACAAGACTAGTGCCACCAAGCTCAATCCAGCGATTTCCCAGTAATTCCTGGGGTAGACTGGTGCTACCTACTAAGTTCCATATGTGAGAAGGTAGCTGAACGCCTTGTCCAAAATCATCTTACTGCTGAGAGTTGAGCTCACCCTCAGTCCCTCACAGTTCCACACTGCCTGCAGAGTGAGTTTCCCACGTCTTCACCAGAGACTTTTGCCAGAGGCTTCTGAGACGCAAGTTAACAATGCACACCTGGACGGTATCTCCAGGTGCAGTAGAGTGGTAATCTGGGAACCTCCTTACTCAGAATACTGCTACCTTCACACTGTCATAAGAATGCAGCTAGTTGAGAGCTGGCTTCTAGGCAAGCTTCCCTGTGAGAGCTGAGGACAGGGCAGAACCCTCCCGCATCCTGCCTGACTGTAGACGTACCTGCTAACCTCCTTATGTTAGTGGCTGGGATGGGTTGCGGGAAAAGCATGTGTAAGCATTGGGCCTGAACTCCCGTGTATCTGAGTTGAATACAGCGATTTCCAAAGTCCTTCTTCATCAGAGTGTAGCTAGGTTCCCACTCGCATGTCCGAGTGGGTAGCAGACATCTGCCTCCCATGTATACACACTTCTGAGAGTTGAGCTTATGGCGTGTAAGCCTACCTCCTGCCTGTAGCTACCTTTCGCTTCCAAAAGGCCTAGGCTCGCTGCTTCACCGAAGTGTTGGGAGAGGTAACTGGAATCTCCCGGCACACAAGACTAGTGCCACGAAGCTCAATCCAGCGATTTCCCAGTAATTCCTGGGGTAGACTGGTGCTACATACTAAGTTCCATATGTGAGAAGGTAGCTGAACGCCTTGTCCAAAATCATCTTACTGCTGAGAGTTGAGCTCACCCTCAGTCCCTCACAGTTCCACACTGCCTGCAGAGTGAGTTTCCCACGTCTTCACCAGAGACTTTTGCCAGAGGCTTCTGAGACGCAAGTTAACAATGCACACCTGGACGGTATCTCCAGGTGCAGTAGAGTGGTAATCTGGGAACCTCCTTACTCAGAATACTGCTACCTTCACACTGTCATAAGAATGCAGCTAGTTGAGAGCTGGCTTCTAGGCAAGCTTCCCTGTGAGAGCTGAGGACAGGGCAGAACCCTCCCGCATCCTGCCTGACTGTAGACGTACCTGCTAACCTCCTTATGTTAGTGGCTGGGATGGGTTGAGGGAAAAGCATGTGTAAGCATTGGGCCTGAACTCCCGTGTATCTGAGTTGAATACAGCGATTTCCAACATCCTTCTTCAATAGGAGTGTAGCTAGGTTCCAACTCCCATGTCCGAGTGGGCAGCAGACATCTGCCTCCCATGCATACACACTTCTGAGAGTTGAGCTTATGGCCTGTAACCCTACATCCTGCCTGCCGCTACCTTTCGCTTCCAAAAGGCCTAGGCTCGCTGCTTGACGCAAGTGTTGGGAGAGGTAACTGGAATCTCCCGGCACACAAGACGAGTGCCTCCAAGCTCAATCAAGCGATTTCCTAGTAATTCCTGGGGTAGACTGGTGCTACATACTAAATTCCATATGTGAGTATGTAGTTGAACGCCTTGTCCAAAAACATCTTACTTCTCAGAGTTGAGCTCACCCTCAGTCCCTCAGATTTCCACACTGCCTGCAGAGTGAGTTTCGCACGTCTTCACCAGAGACGTTTGCCAGAGGATTCTGAGACGCAAGTTAACAATGCAGACCTGGAGGGTATCTCCAGGTCCAGTAGAGTGGTAACCTGGGAACCTCCTGTCTCAGAATCCTGCTACCTTCACCCTGCCATAAGAATGCAGCTAGTTGACAGCTGGCTTCAAGGCCTGCTTCCCTGTGAGAGCTAAGGACAGGGCACAACCCTCCCGCATCCTGCTTGACTGTAGAAGGCGCTGCTAACGTCCTCATGTTAGTGGCAGGGAAACGTTGTGAGAAAAGCATGTGGAATCGTTGTGCCTGAACCCACGTGTATCTGAGTTGAATACAGCGATTTCCAAAGTCCTTCTTCATCAGAGTGTAGATAGGTTCCCACTCGCATGTCCGAGTGGGTAGCAGACATCTGCCTCCCATGTATACACACTTCTGAGAGTTGAGCTTATGGCCTGTAAGCCTACCTCCTGCCTGTAGCTACCTTTCGCTTCCAAAAGGCCTAGGCTCGCTGCTTCACCGATGTGTTGGGAGAGGTAACTGGAATCTCCCGGCACACAAGACTAGTGCCACCAAGCTCAATCCAGCGATTTCCCAGTAATTCCTGGGGTAGACTGGTGCTACATACTAAGTTCCATATGTGAGAAGGTAGCTGAACGCCTTGTCCAAAATCATCTTACTGCTGAGAGTTGAGCTCACCCTCAGTCCCTCACAGTTCCACACTGCCTGCAGAGTGAGTTTCCCACGTCTTCACCAGAGACTTTTGCCAGAGGCTTCTGAGACGCAAGTTAACAATGCACACCTGGACGGTATCTCCAGGTGCAGTAGAGTGGTAATCTGGGAACCTCCTTACTCAGAATACTGCTACCTTCACACTGTCATAAGAATGCAGCTAGTTGAGAGCTGGCTTCTAGGCAAGCTTCCCTGTGAGAGCTGAGGACAGGGCAGAACCCTCCCGCATCCTGCCTGACTGTAGACGTACCTGCTAACCTCCTTATGTTAGTGGCTGGGATGGGTTGAGGGAAAAGCATGTGTAAGCATTGGGCCTGAACTCCCGTGTATCTGAGTTGAATACAGCGATTTCCAACATCCTTCTTCAATAGGAGTGTAGCTAGGTTCCAACTCCCATGTCCGAGTGGGTAGCAGACATCTGCCTCCCATGCATACACACTTCTGAGAGTTGAGCTTATGGCCTGTAACCCTACATCCTGCCTGCCGCTACCTTTCGCTTCCAAAAGGCCTAGGCTCGCTGCTTGACGCAAGTGTTGGGAGAGGTAACTGGAATCTCCCGGCACACAAGACGAGTGCCTCCAAGCTCAATCAAGCGATTTCCTAGTAATTCCTGAGGTAGACTGGTGCTACATACTAAGTTCCATACGTGAGTAGGTAGTTGAACGCCTTGTCCAAAAACATCTTACTTCTGAGAGTTGAGCTCACCCTCAGTCCCTCACAGTTCCACACTGCCTGCAGAGTGAGTTTCGCACGTCTTCACCAGAGACGTTTGCCAGAGGCTTCTGAGACGCAAGTTAACAATGCAGACCTGGAGGGTATCTCCAGGTCCAGTAGAGTGGTAACCTGGGAACCTCCTGTCTCAGAATCCTGCTACCTTCACCCTGCCATAAGAATGCAGCTAGTTGACAGCTGGCTTCAAGGCCTGCTTCCCTGTGAGAGCTAAGGACAGGGCACAACCCTCCCGCATCCTGCTTGACTGTAGAAGGAGCTGCTAACGTCCTCATGTTAGTGGCAGGGAAACGTTGTGAGAAAAGCATGTGGAATCGTTGTGCCTGAACCCACGTGTATCTGAGTTGAATACAGCGATTTCCAAAGTCCTTCTTCATCAGAGTGTAGCTAGGTTCCCACTCGCATGTCCGAGTGGGTAGCAGACATCTGCCTCCCATGTATACACACTTCTGAGAGTTGAGCTTATGGCCTGTAAGCCTACCTCCTGCCTGCAGCTACCTTTCGCTTCCAAAAGGCCTAGGCTCGCTGCTTCACCGAAGTGTTGGGAGAGGTAACTGGAATCTCCCGGCACACAAGACTAGTGCCACCAAGCTCAATCCAGCGATTTCCCAGTAATTCCTGGGGTAGACTGGTGCTACCTACTAAGTTCCATATGTGAGAAGGTAGCTGAACGCCTTGTCCAAAATCATCTTACTGCTGAGAGTTGAGCTCACCCTCAGTCCCTCACAGTTCCACACTGCCTGCAGAGTGAGTTTCCCACGTCTTCACCAGAGACTTTTGCCAGAGGCTTCTGAGACGCAAGTTAACAATGCACACCTGGACGGTATCTCCAGGTGCAGTAGAGTGGTAATCTGGGAACCTCCTTACTCAGAATACTGCTACCTTCACACTGTCATAAGAATGCAGCTAGTTGAGAGCTGGCTTCTAGGCAAGCTTCCCTGTGAGAGCTGAGGACAGGGCAGAACCCTCCCGCATCCTGCCTGACTGTAGACGTACCTGCTAACCTCCTTATGTTAGTGGCTGGGATGGGTTGCGGGAAAAGCATGTGTAAGCATTGGGCCTGAACTCCCGTGTATCTGAGTTGAATACAGCGATTTCCAAAGTCCTTCTTCATCAGAGTGTAGCTAGGTTCCCACTCGCATGTCCGAGTGGGTAGCAGACATCTGCCTCCCATGTATACACACTTCTGAGATTGAGCTTATGGCCTGTAAGCCTACCTCCTGCCTGTAGCTACCTTTCGCTTCCAAAAGGCCTAGGCTCGCTGCTTCACCGAAGTGTTGGGAGAGGTAACTGGAATCTCCCGGCACACAAGACTAGTGCCACGAAGCTCAATCCAGCGATTTCCCAGTAATTCCTGGGGTAGACTGGTGCTACATACTAAGTTCCATATGTGAGAAGGTAGCTGAACGCCTTGTCCAAAATCATCTTACTGCTGAGAGTTGAGCTCACCCTCAGTCCCTCACAGTTCCACACTGCCTGCAGAGTGAGTTTCCCACGTCTTCACCAGAGACTTTTGCCAGAGGCTTCTGAGACGCAAGTTAACAATGCACACCTGGACGGTATCTCCAGGTGCAGTAGAGTGGTAATCTGGGAACCTCCTTACTCAGAATACTGCTACCTTCACACTGTCATAAGAATGCAGCTAGTTGAGAGCTGGCTTCTAGGCAAGCTTCCCTGTGAGAGCTGAGGACAGGGCAGAACCCTCCCGCATCCTGCCTGACTGTAGACGTACCTGCTAACCTCCTTATGTTAGTGGCTGGGATGGGTTGAGGGAAAAGCATGTGTAAGCATTGGGCCTGAACTCCCGTGTATCTGAGTTGAATACAGCGATTTCCAACATCCTTCTTCAATAGGAGTGTAGCTAGGTTCCAACTCCCATGTCCGAGTGGGCAGCAGACATCTGCCTCCCATGCATACACACTTCTGAGAGTTGAGCTTATGGCCTGTAACCCTACATCCTGCCTGCCGCTACCTTTCGCTTCCAAAAGGCCTAGGCTCGCTGCTTGACGCAAGTGTTGGGAGAGGTAACTGGAATCTCCCGGCACACAAGACGAGTGCCTCCAAGCTCAATCAAGCGATTTCCTAGTAATTCCTGGGGTAGACTGGTGCTACATACTAAATTCCATATGTGAGTATGTAGTTGAACGCCTTGTCCAAAAACATCTTACTTCTCAGAGTTGAGCTCACCCTCAGTCCCTCAGATTTCCACACTGCCTGCAGAGTGAGTTTCGCACGTCTTCACCAGAGACGTTTGCCAGAGGATTCTGAGACGCAAGTTAACAATGCAGACCTGGAGGGTATCTCCAGGTCCAGTAGAGTGGTAACCTGGGAACCTCCTGTCTCAGAATCCTGCTACCTTCACCCTGCCATAAGAATGCAGCTAGTTGACAGCTGGCTTCAAGGCCTGCTTCCCTGTGAGAGCTAAGGACAGGGCACAACCCTCCCGCATCCTGCTTGACTGTAGAAGGCGCTGCTAACGTCCTCATGTTAGTGGCAGGGAAACGTTGTGAGAAAAGCATGTGGAATCGTTGTGCCTGAACCCACGTGTATCTGAGTTGAATACAGCGATTTCCAAAGTCCTTCTTCATCAGAGTGTAGATAGGTTCCCACTCGCATGTCCGAGTGGGTAGCAGACATCTGCCTCCCATGTATACACACTTCTGAGAGTTGAGCTTATGGCCTGTAAGCCTACCTCCTGCCTGTAGCTACCTTTCGCTTCCAAAAGGCCTAGGCTCGCTGCTTCACCGATGTGTTGGGAGAGGTAACTGGAATCTCCCGGCACACAAGACTAGTGCCACCAAGCTCAATCCAGCGATTTCCCAGTAATTCCTGGGGTAGACTGGTGCTACATACTAAGTTCCATATGTGAGAAGGTAGCTGAACGCCTTGTCCAAAATCATCTTACTGCTGAGAGTTGAGCTCACCCTCAGTCCCTCACAGTTCCACACTGCCTGCAGAGTGAGTTTCCCACGTCTTCACCAGAGACTTTTGCCAGAGGCTTCTGAGACGCAAGTTAACAATGCACACCTGGACGGTATCTCCAGGTGCAGTAGAGTGGTAATCTGGGAACCTCCTTACTCAGAATACTGCTACCTTCACACTGTCATAAGAATGCAGCTAGTTGAGAGCTGGCTTCTAGGCAAGCTTCCCTGTGAGAGCTGAGGACAGGGCAGAACCCTCCCGCATCCTGCCTGACTGTAGACGTACCTGCTAACCTCCTTATGTTAGTGGCTGGGATGGGTTGAGGGAAAAGCATGTGTAAGCATTGGGCCTGAACTCCCGTGTATCTGAGTTGAATACAGCGATTTCCAACATCCTTCTAAAATAGGAGTGTAGCTAGGTTCCAACTCCCATGTCCGAGTGGGCAGCAGACATCTGCCTCCCATGCATACACACTTCTGAGAGTTGAGCTTATGGCCTGTAACCCTACATCCTGCCTGCCGCTACCTTTCGCTTCCAAAAGGCCTAGGCTCGCTGCTTGACGCAAGTGTTGGGAGAGGTAACTGGAATCTCCCGGCACACAAGACGAGTGCCTCCAAGCTCAATCAAGCGATTTCCTAGTAATTCCTGGGGTAGACTGGTGCTACATACTAAGTTCCATATGTGAGTATGTAGTTGAACGCCTTGTCCAAAAACATCTTACTTCTCAGAGTTGAGCTCACCCTCAGTCCCTCAGAGTTCCACACTGCCTGCAGAGTGAGTTTCGCACGTCTTCACCAGAGACGTTTGCCAGAGGCTTCTGAGACGCAAGTTAACAATGCAGACCTGGAGGGTATCTCCAGGTCCAGTAGAGTGGTAACCTGGGAACCTCGTGTCTCAGAATCCTGCTACCTTCACCCTGCCATAAGAATGCAGCTAGTTGACAGCTGGCTTCAAGGCCTGCTTCCCTGTGAGAGCTAAGGACAGGGCACAACCCTCCCTCATCCTGCTTGACTGTAGAAGGAGCTGCTAACGTCCTCATGTTAGTGGCAGGGAAACTTTGTGAGAAAAGCATGTGGAATCGTTGTGCCTGAACCCACGTGTATCTGAGTTGAATACAGCGATTTCCAAAGTCCTTCTTCATCAGAGTGTAGCTAGGTTCCCACTCGCATGTCCGAGTGGGTAGCAGACATCTGCCTCCCATGTATACACACTTCTGAGAGTTGAGCTTATGGCCTGTAAGCCTACCTCCTGCCTGCAGCTACCTTTCGCTTCCAAAAGGCCTAGGCTCGCTGCTTCACCGAAGTGTTGGGAGAGGTAACTGGAATCTCCCGGCACACAAGACTAGTGCCACCAAGCTCAATCCAGCGATTTCCCAGTAATTCCTGGGGTAGACTGGTGCTACATACTAAGTTCCATATGTGAGAAGGTAGCTGAACGCCTTGTCCAAAATCATCTTACTGCTGAGAGTTGAGCTCACCCTCAGTCCCTCACAGTTCCACACTGCCTGCAGAGTGAGTTTCCCACGTCTTCACCAGAGACTTTTGCCAGAGGCTTCTGAGACGCAAGTTAACAATGCACACCTGGACGGTATCTCCAGGTGCAGTAGAGTGGTAATCTGGGAACCTCCTTACTCAGAATACTGCTACCTTCACACTGTCATAAGAATGCAGCTAGTTGAGAGCTGGCTTCTAGGCAAGCTTCCCTGTGAGAGCTGAGGACAGGGCAGAACCCTCCCGCATCCTGCCTGACTGTAGACGTACCTGCTAACCTCCTTATGTTAGTGGCTGGGATGGGTTGCGGGAAAAGCATGTGTAAGCATTGGGCCTGAACTCCCGTGTATCTGAGTTGAATACAGCGATTTCCAACATCCTTCTTCAATAGGAGTGTAGCTAGGTTCCAACTCCCATGTCCGAGTGGGTAGCAGACATCTGCCTCCCATGCATACACACTTCTGAGAGTTGAGCTTATGGCCTGTAACCCTACATCCTGC
This sequence comes from Canis aureus, assembly GCF_053574225.1. Taxonomy (NCBI): domain Eukaryota; kingdom Metazoa; phylum Chordata; class Mammalia; order Carnivora; family Canidae; genus Canis; species Canis aureus. The sequence goes on along the minus strand of NW_027554420.1, from coordinate 929,820 downwards.
CTGCCGCTACCTTTCGCTTCCAAAAGGCCTAGGCTCGCTGCTTGACGCAAGTGTTGGGAGAGGTAACTGGAATCTCCCGGCACACAAGACGAGTGCCTCCAAGCTCAATCAAGCGATTTCCTAGTAATTCCTGGGGTAGACTGGTGCTACATACTAAGTTCCATACGTGAGTATGTAGTTGAACGCCTTGTCCAAAAACATCTTACTTCTCAGAGTTGAGCTCACCCTCAGTCCCTCACAGTTCCACACTGCCTGCAGAGTGAGTTTCGCACGTCTTCACCAGAGACGTTTGCCAGAGGCTTCTGAGACGCAAGTTAACAATGCAGACCTGGAGGGTATCTCCAGGTCCAGTAGAGTGGTAACCTGGGAACCTCCTGTCTCAGAATACTGCTACCTTCACCCTGCCATAAGAATGCAGCTAGTTGACAGCTGGCTTCAAGGCCTGCTTCCCTGTGAGAGCTAAGGACAGGGCACAACCCTCCCGCATCCTGCTTGACTGTAGAAGGAGCTGCTAACGTCCTCATGTTAGTGGCAGGGAAACGTTGTGAGAAAAGCATGTGGAATCGTTGTGCCTGAACCCACGTGTATCTGAGTTGAATACAGCGATTTCCAAAGTCCTTCTTCATCAGAGTGTAGCTAGGTTCCCACTCGCATGTCCGAGTGGGTAGCAGACATCTGCCTCCCATGTATACACACTTCTGAGAGTTGAGCTTATGGCCTGTAAGCCTACCTCCTGCCTGCAGCTACCTTTCGCTTCCAAAAGGCCTAGGCTCGCTGCTTCACCGAAGTGTTGGGAGAGGTAACTGGAATCTCCCGGCACACAAGACTAGTGCCACCAAGCTCAATCCAGCGATTTCCCAGTAATTCCTGGGGTAGACTGGTGCTACATACTAAGTTCCATATGTGAGAAGGTAGCTGAACGCCTTGTCCAAAATCATCTTACTGCTGAGAGTTGAGCTCACCCTCAGTCCCTCACAGTTCCACACTGCCTGCAGAGTGAGTTTCCCACGTCTTCACCAGAGACTTTTGCCAGAGGCTTCTGAGACGCAAGTTAACAATGCACACCTGGACGGTATCTCCAGGTGCAGTAGAGTGGTAATCTGGGAACCTCCTTACTCAGAATACTGCTACCTTCACACTGTCATAAGAATGCAGCTAGTTGAGAGCTGGCTTCTAGGCAAGCTTCCCTGTGAGAGCTGAGGACAGGGCAGAACCCTCCCGCATCCTGCCTGACTGTAGACGTACCTGCTAACCTCCTTATGTTAGTGGCTGGGATGGGTTGAGGGAAAAGCATGTGTAAGCATTGGGCCTGAACTCCCGTGTATCTGAGTTGAATACAGCGATTTCCAACATCCTTCTTCAATAGGAGTGTAGCTAGGTTCCAACTCCCATGTCCGAGTGGGTAGCAGACATCTGCCTCCCATGCATACACACTTCTGAGAGTTGAGCTTATGGCCTGTAACCCTACATCCTGCCTGCCGCTACCTTTCGCTTCCAAAAGGCCTAGGCTCGCTGCTTGACGCAAGTGTTGGGAGAGGTAACTGGAATCTCCCGGCACACAAGACAAGTGCCTCCAAGCTCAATCAAGCGATTTCCTAGTAATTCCTGGGGTAGACTGGTGCTACATACTAAGTTCCATACGTGAGTAGGTAGTTGAACGCCTTGTCCAAAAACATCTTACTTCTGAGAGTTGAGCTCACCCTCAGTCCCTCACAGTTCCACACTGCCTGCAGAGTGAGTTTCGCACGTCTTCACCAGAGACGTTTGCCAGAGGCTTCTGAGACGCAAGTTAACAATGCAGACCTGGAGGGTATCTCCAGGTCCAGTAGAGTGGTAACCTGGGAACCTCCTGTCTCAGAATCCTGCTACCTTCACCCTGCCATAAGAATGCAGCTAGTTGACAGCTGGCTTCAAGGCCTGCTTCCCTGTGAGAGCTAAGGACAGGGCACAACCCTCCCGCATCCTGCTTGACTGTAGAAGGCGCTGCTAACGTCCTCATGTTAGTGGCAGGGAAACGTTGTGAGAAAAGGTTGTGGAATCGTTGTGCCTGAACCCACGTGTATCTGAGTTGAATACAGCGATTTCCAAAGTCCTTCTTCATCAGAGTGTAGATAGGTTCCCACTCGCATGTCCGAGTGGGTAGCAGACATCTGCCTCCCATGTATACACACTTCTGAGAGTTGAGCTTATGGCCTGTAAGCCTACCTCCTGCCTGTAGCTACCTTTCGCTTCCAAAAGGCCTAGGCTCGCTGCTTCACCGAAGTGTTGGGAGAGGTAACTGGAATCTCCCGGCACACAAGACTAGTGCCACCAAGCTCAATCCAGCGATTTCCCAGTAATTCCTGGGGTAGACTGGTGCTACATACTAAGTTCCATATGTGAGAAGGTAGCTGAACGCCTTGTCCAAAATCATCTTACTGCTGAGAGTTGAGCTCACCCTCAGTCCCTCACAGTTCCACACTGCCTGCAGAGTGAGTTTCCCACGTCTTCACCAGAGACTTTTGCCAGAGGCTTCTGAGACGCAAGTTAACAATGCACACCTGGACGGTATCTCCAGGTGCAGTAGAGTGGTAATCTGGGAACCTCCTTACTCAGAATACTGCTACCTTCACACTGTCATAAGAATGCAGCTAGTTGAGAGCTGGCTTCTAGGCAAGCTTCCCTGTGAGAGCTGAGGACAGGGCAGAACCCTCCCGCATCCTGCCTGACTGTAGACGTACCTGCTAACCTCCTTATGTTAGTGGCTGGGATGGGTTGCGGGAAAAGCATGTGTAAGCATTGGGCCTGAACTCCCGTGTATCTGAGTTGAATACAGCGATTTCGAACATCCTTCTAAAATAGGAGTGTAGCTAGGTTCCAACTCCCATGTCCGAGTGGGCAGCAGACATCTGCCTCCCATGCATACACACTTCTGAGAGTTGAGCTTATGGCCTGTAACCCTACATCCTGCCTGCCGCTACCTTTCGCTTCCAAAAGGCCTAGGCTCGCTGCTTGACGCAAGTGTTGGGAGAGGTAACTGGAATCTCCCGGCACACAAGACGAGTGCCTCCAAGCTCAATCAAGCGATTTCCTAGTAATTCCTGGGGTAGACTGGTGCTACATACTAAGTTCCATACGTGAGTATGTAGTTGAACGCCTTGTTCAAAAACATCTTACTTCTGAGAGTTGAGCTCACCCTCAGTCCCTCACAGTTCCACACTGCCTGCAGAGTGAGTTTCGCACGTCTTCACCAGAGACATTTGCCAGAGGCTTCTGAGACGCAAGTTAACAATGCAGACCTGGAGGGTATCTCCAGGTCCAGTAGAGTGGTAACCTGGGAACCTCCTGTCTCACAATCCTGCTACCTTCACCCTGCCATAAGAATGCAGCTAGTTGACAGCTGGCTTCAAGGCCTGCTTCCCTGTGAGAGCTAAGGACAGGGCACAACCCTCCCGCATCCTGCTTGACTGTAGAAGGAGCTGCTAACGTCCTCATGTTAGTGGCAGGGAAACGTTGTGAGAAAAGCATGTGGAATCGTTGTGCCTGAACCCACGTGTATCTGAGTTGAATACAGCGATTTCCAAAGTCCTTCTTCATCAGAGTGTAGCTAGGTTCCCACTCGCATGTCCGAGTGGGTAGCAGACATCTGCCTCCCATGTATACACACTTCTGAGAGTTGAGCTTATGGCCTGTAAGCCTACCTCCTGCCTGCAGCTACCTTTCGCTTCCAAAAGGCCTAGGCTCGCTGCTTCACCGAAGTGTTGGGAGAGGTAACTGGAATCTCCCGGCACACAAGACTAGTGCCACCAAGCTCAATCCAGCGATTTCCCAGTAATTCCTGGGGTAGACTGGTGCTACATACTAAGTTCCATATGTGAGAAGGTAGCTGAACGCCTTGTCCAAAATCATCTTACTGCTGAGAGTTGAGCTCACCCTCAGTCCCTCACAGTTCCACACTGCCTGCAGAGTGAGTTTCCCACGTCTTCACCAGAGACTTTTGCCAGAGGCTTCTGAGACGCAAGTTAACAATGCACACCTGGACGGTATCTCCAGGTGCAGTAGAGTGGTAATCTGGGAACCTCCTTACTCAGAATACTGCTACCTTCACACTGACATAAGAATGCAGCTAGTTGAGAGCTGGCTTCTAGGCAAGCTTCCCTGTGAGAGCTGAGGACAGGGCAGAACCCTCCCGCATCCTGCCTGACTGTAGACGTACCTGCTAACCTCCTTATGTTAGTGGCTGGGATGGGTTGCGGGAAAAGCATGTGTAAGCATTGGGCCTGAACTCCCGTGTATCTGAGTTGAATACAGCGATTTCCAACATCCTTCTTCAATAGGAGTGTAGCTAGGTTCCAACTCCCATATCCGAGTGGGAAGCAGACATCTGCCTCCCATGCATACACACTTCTGAGAGTTGAGCTTATGGCCTGTAACCCTACATCCTGCCTGCCGCTACCTTTCGCTTCCAAAAGGCCTAGGCTCGCTGCTTGACGCAAGTGTTGGGAGAGGTAACTGGAATCTCCCGGCACACAAGACGAGTGCCTCCAAGCTCAATCAAGCGATTTCCTAGTAATTCCTGGGGTAGACTGGTGCTACATACTAAGTTCCATACGTGAGTATGTAGTTGAACGCCTTGTCCAAAAACATCTTACTTCTCAGAGTTGAGCTCACCCTCAGTCCCTCACAGTTCCACACTGCCTGCAGAGTGAGTTTCGCACGTCTTCACCAGAGACGTTTGCCAGAGGCTTCTGAGACGCAAGTTAACAATGCAGACCTGGAGGGTATCTCCAGGTCCAGTAGAGTGGTAACCTGGGAACCTCCTGTCTCAGAATCCTGCTACCTTCACCCTGCCATAAGAATGCAGCTAGTTGACAGCTGGCTTCAAGGCCTGCTTCCCTGTGAGAGCTAAGGACAGGGCACAACCCTCCCGCATCCTGCTTGACTGTAGAAGGAGCTGCTAACGTCCTCATGTTAGTGGCAGGGAAACGTTGTGAGAAAAGCATGTGGAATCGTTGTGCCTGAACCCACGTGTATCTGAGTTGAATACAGCGATTTCCAAAGTCCTTCTTCATCAGAGTGTAGCTAGGTTCCCACTCGCATGTCCGAGTGGGTAGCAGACATCTGCCTCCCATGTATACACACTTCTGAGAGTTGAGCTTATGGCCTGTAAGCCTACCTCCTGCCTGCAGCTACCTTTCGCTTCCAAAAGGCCTAGGCTCGCTGCTTCACCGAAGTGTTGGGAGAGGTAACTGGAATCTCCCGGCACACAAGACTAGTGCCACCAAGCTCAATCCAGCGATTTCCCAGTAATTCCTGGGGTAGACTGGTGCTACATACTAAGTTCCATATGTGAGAAGGTAGCTGAACGCCTTGTCCAAAATCATCTTACTGCTGAGAGTTGAGCTCACCCTCAGTCCCTCACAGTTCCACACTGCCTGCAGAGTGAGTTTCCCACGTCTTCACCAGAGACTTTTGCCAGAGGCTTCTGAGACGCAAGTTAACAATGCACACCTGGACGGTATCTCCAGGTGCAGTAGAGTGGTAATCTGGGAACCTCCTTACTCAGAATACTGCTACCTTCACACTGTCATAAGAATGCAGCTAGTTGAGAGCTGGCTTCTAGGCAAGCTTCCCTGTGAGAGCTGAGGACAGGGCAGAACCCTCCCGCATCCTGCCTGACTGTAGACGTACCTGCTAACCTCCTTATGTTAGTGGCTGGGATGGGTTGCGGGAAAAGCATGTGTAAGCATTGGGCCTGAACTCCCGTGTATCTGAGTTGAATACAGCGATTTCCAACATCCTTCTTCAATAGGAGTGTAGCTAGGTTCCAACTCCCATGTCCGAGTGGGTAGCAGACATCTGCCTCCCATGCATACACACTTCTGAGAGTTGAGCTTATGGCCTGTAACCCTACATCCTGCCTGCCGCTACCTTTCGCTTCCAAAAGGCCTAGGCTCGCTGCTTGACGCAAGTGTTGGGAGAGGTAACTGGAATCTCCCGGCACACAAGACGAGTGCCTCCAAGCTCAATCAAGCGATTTCCTAGTAATTCCTGGAGTAGAATGGTGCTACATACTAAGTTCCATACGTGAGTAGGTAGTTGAACGCCTTGTCCAAAAACATCTTACTTCTCAGAGTTGAGCTCACCCTCAGTCCCTCACAGTTCCACACTGCCTGCAGAGTGAGTTTCGCACGTCTTCACCAGAGACGTTTGCCAGAGGCTTCTGAGACGCAAGTTAACAATGCAGACCTGGAGGGTATCTCCAGGTCCAGTAGAGTGGTAACCTGGGAACCTCCTGTCTCAGAATCCTGCTACCTTCACCCTGCCATAAGAATGCAGCTAGTTGACAGCTGGCTTCAAGGCCTGCTTCCCTGTGAGAGCTAAGGACAGGGCACAACCCTCCCGCATCCTGCTTGACTGTAGAAGGAGCTGCTAACGTCCTCATGTTAGTGGCAGGGAAACGTTGTGAGAAAAGCATGTGGAATCGTTGTGCCTGAACCCACGTGTATCTGAGTTGAATACAGCGATTTCCAAAGTCCTTCTTCATCAGAGTGTAGCTAGGTTCCCACTCGCATGTCCGAGTGGGTAGCAGACATCTGCCTCCCATGTATACACACTTCTGAGAGTTGAGCTTATGGCCTGTAAGCCTACCTCCTGCCTGCAGCTACCTTTCGCTTCCAAAAGGCCTAGGCTCGCTGCTTCACCGAAGTGTTGGGAGAGGTAACTGGAATCTCCCGGCACACAAGACTAGTGCCACCAAGCTCAATCCAGCGATTTCCCAGTAATTCCTGGGGTAGACTGGTGCTACATACTAAGTTCCATATGTGAGAAGGTAGCTGAACGCCTTGTCCAAAATCATCTTACTGCTGAGAGTTGAGCTCACCCTCAGTCCCTCACAGTTCCACACTGCCTGCAGAGTGAGTTTCCCACGTCTTCACCAGAGACTTTTGCCAGAGGCTTCTGAGACGCAAGTTAACAATGCACACCTGGACGGTATCTCCAGGTGCAGTAGAGTGGTAATCTGGGAACCTCCTTACTCAGAATACTGCTACCTTCACACTGACATAAGAATGCAGCTAGTTGAGAGCTGGCTTCTAGGCAAGCTTCCCTGTGAGAGCTGAGGACAGGGCAGAACCCTCCCGCATCCTGCCTGACTGTAGACGTACCTGCTAACCTCCTTATGTTAGTGGCTGGGATGGGTTGCGGGAAAAGCATGTGTAAGCATTGGGCCTGAACTCCCGTGTATCTGAGTTGAATACAGCGATTTCCAACATCCTTCTTCAATAGGAGTGTAGCTAGGTTCCAACTCCCATGTCCGAGTGGGAAGCAGACATCTGCCTCCCATGCATACACACTTCTGAGAGTTGAGCTTATGGCCTGTAACCCTACATCCTGCCTGCCGCTACCTTTCGCTTCCAAAAGGCCTAGGCTCGCTGCTTGACGCAAGTGTTGGGAGAGGTAACTGGAATCTCCCGGCACACAAGACGAGTGCCTCCAAGCTCAATCAAGCGATTTCCTAGTAATTCCTGGGGTAGACTGGTGCTACATACTAAGTTCCATACGTGAGTATGTAGTTGAACGCCTTGTCCAAAAACATCTTACTTCTCAGAGTTGAGCTCACCCTCAGTCCCTCACAGTTCCACACTGCCTGCAGAGTGAGTTTCGCACGTCTTCACCAGAGACGTTTGCCAGAGGCTTCTGAGACGCAAGTTAACAATGCAGACCTGGAGGGTATCTCCAGGTCCAGTAGAGTGGTAACCTGGGAACCTCCTGTCTCAGAATCCTGCTACCTTCACCCTGCCATAAGAATGCAGCTAGTTGACAGCTGGCTTCAAGGCCTGCTTCCCTGTGAGAGCTAAGGACAGGGCACAACCCTCCCGCATCCTGCTTGACTGTAGAAGGAGCTGCTAACGTCCTCATGTTAGTGGCAGGGAAACGTTGTGAGAAAAGCATGTGGAATCGTTGTGCCTGAACCCACGTGTATCTGAGTTGAATACAGCGATTTCCAAAGTCCTTCTTCATCAGAGTGTAGCTAGGTTCCCACTCGCATGTCCGAGTGGGTAGCAGACATCTGCCTCCCATGTATACACACTTCTGAGAGTTGAGCTTATGGCCTGTAAGCCTACCTCCTGCCTGCAGCTACCTTTCGCTTCCAAAAGGCCTAGGCTCGCTGCTTCACCGAAGTGTTGGGAGAGGTAACTGGAATCTCCCGGCACACAAGACTAGTGCCACCAAGCTCAATCCAGCGATTTCCCAGTAATTCCTGGGGTAGACTGGTGCTACATACTAAGTTCCATATGTGAGAAGGTAGCTGAACGCCTTGTCCAAAATCATCTTACTGCTGAGAGTTGAGCTCACCCTCAGTCCCTCACAGTTCCACACTGCCTGCAGAGTGAGTTTCCCACGTCTTCACCAGAGACTTTTGCCAGAGGCTTCTGAGACGCAAGTTAACAATGCACACCTGGACGGTATCTCCAGGTGCAGTAGAGTGGTAATCTGGGAACCTCCTTACTCAGAATACTGCTACCTTCACACTGTCATAAGAATGCAGCTAGTTGAGAGCTGGCTTCTAGGCAAGCTTCCCTGTGAGAGCTGAGGACAGGGCAGAACCCTCCCGCATCCTGCCTGACTGTAGACGTACCTGCTAACCTCCTTATGTTAGTGGCTGGGATGGGTTGCGGGAAAAGCATGTGTAAGCATTGAGCCTGAACTCCCGTGTATCTGAGTTGAATACAGCGATTTCCAACATCCTTCTTCAATAGGAGTGTAGCTAGGTTCCAACTCCCATGTCCGAGTGGGTAGCAGACATCTGCCTCCCATGCATACACACTTCTGAGAGTTGAGCTTATGGCCTGTAACCCTACATCCTGCCTGCCGCTACCTTTCGCTTCCAAAAGGCCTAGGCTCGCTGCTTGACGCAAGTGTTGGGAGAGGTAACTGGAATCTCCCGGCACACAAGACGAGTGCCTCCAAGCTCAATCAAGCGATTTCCTAGTAATTCCTGGAGTAGAATGGTGCTACATACTAAGTTCCATACGTGAGTAGGTAGTTGAACGCCTTGTCCAAAAACATCTTACTTCTCAGAGTTGAGCTCACCCTCAGTCCCTCACAGTTCCACACTGCCTGCAGAGTGAGTTTCGCACGTCTTCACCAGAGACGTTTGCCAGAGGCTTCTGAGACGCAAGTTAACAATGCAGACCTGGAGGGTATCTCCAGGTCCACTAGAGTGGTAACCTGGGAACCTCCTGTCTCAGAATACTGCTACCTTCACCCTGCCATAAGAATGCAGCTAGTTGACAGCTGGCTTCAAGGCCTGCTTCCCTGTGAGAGCTAAGGACAGGGCACAACCCTCCCGCATCCTGCTTGACTGTAGAAGGAGCTGCTAACGTCCTCATGTTAGTGGCAGGGAAACGTTGTGAGAAAAGCATGTGGAATCGTTGTGCCTGAACCCACGTGTATCTGAGTTGAATACAGCGATTTCCAAAGTCCTTCTTCATCAGAGTGTAGCTAGGTTCCCACTCGCATGTCCGAGTGGGTAGCAGACATCTGCCTCCCATGTATACACACTTCTGAGAGTTGAGCTTATGGCCTGTAAGCCTACCTCCTGCCTGCAGCTACCTTTCGCTTCCAAAAGGCCTAGGCTCGCTGCTTCACCGAAGTGTTGGGAGAGGTAACTGGAATCTCCCGGCACACAAGACTAGTGCCACCAAGCTCAATCCAGCGATTTCCCAGTAATTCTTGGGGTAGACTGGTGCTACATACTAAGTTCCATATGTGAGAAGGTAGCTGAACGCCTTGTCCAAAATCATCTTACTGCTGAGAGTTGAGCTCACCCTCAGTCCCTCACAGTTCCACACTGCCTGCAGAGTGAGTTTCCCACGTCTTCACCAGAGACTTTTGCCAGAGGCTTCTGAGACGCAAGTTAACAATGCACACCTGGACGGTATCTCCAGGTGCAGTAGAGTGGTAATCTGGGAACCTCCTTACTCAGAATACTGCTACCTTCACACTGTCATAAGAATGCAGCTAGTTGAGAGCTGGCTTCTAGGCAAGCTTCCCTGTGAGAGCTGAGGACAGGGCAGAACCCTCCCGCATCCTGCCTGACTGTAGACGTACCTGCTAACCTCCTTATGTTAGTGGCTGGGATGGGTTGCGGGAAAAGCATGTGTAAGCATTGGGCCTGAACTCCCGTGTATCTGAGTTGAATACAGCGATTTCCAAAATCCTTCTTCAATAGGAGTGTAGCTAGGTTCCAACTCCCATGTCCGAGTGGGTAGCAGACATCTGCCTCCCATGCATACACACTTCTGAGAGTTGAGCTTATGGCCTGTAACCCTACATCCTGCCTGCCGCTACCTTTCGCTTCCAAAAGGCCTAGGCTCGCTGCTTGACGCAAGTGTTGGGAGAGGTAACTGGAATCTCCCGGCACACAAGGCGAGTGCCTCCAAGCTCAATCAAGCGATTTCCTAGTAATTCCTGGGGTAGACTGGTGCTACATACTAAGTTCCATACGTGAGTATGTAGTTGAACGCCTTGTCCAAAAACATCTTACTTCTGAGAGTTGAGCTCAGCCTCAGTCCCTCACAGTTCCACACTGCCTGCAGAGTAAGTTTCGCACGTCTTCACCAGAGACGTTTGCCAGAGGCTTCTGAGACGCAAGTTAACAATGCACACCTGGACGGTATCTCCAGGTGCAGTAGAGTGGTAATCTGGGAACCTCCTTACTCAGAATACTGCTACCTTCACACTGTCATAAGAATGCAGCTAGTTGAGAGCTGGCTTCTAGGCAAGCTTCCCTGTGAGAGCTGAGGACAGGGCAGAACCCTCCCGCATCCTGCCTGACTGTAGACGTACCTGCTAACCTCCTTATGTTAGTGGCTGGGATGGGTTGAGGGAAAAGCATGTGTAAGCATTGGGCCTGAACTCCCGTGTATCTGAGTTGAATACAGCGATTTCCAACATCCTTCTAAAATAGGAGTGTAGCTAGGTTCCAACTCCCATGTCCGAGTGGGCAGCAGACATCTGCCTCCCATGCATACACACTTCTGAGAGTTGAGCTTATGGCCTGTAACCCTACATCCTGCCTGCCGCTACCTTTCGCTTCCAAAAGGCCTAGGCTCGCTGCTTGACGCAAGTGTTGGGAGAGGTAACTGGAATCTCCCGGCACACAAGACGAGTGCCTCCAAGCTCAATCAAGCGATTTCCTAGTAATTCCTGGGGTAGACTGGTGCTACATACTAAGTTCCATACGTGAGTAGGTAGTTAAACGCCTTGCCCAAAAACATCTTACTTCTGAGAGTTGAGCTCACCCTCAGTCCCTCACAGTTCCACACTGCCTGCAGAGTGAGTTTCGCACGTCTTCACCAGAGACGTTTGCCAGAGGCTTCTGAGACGCAAGTTAACAATGCAGACCTGGAGGGTATCTCCAGGTCCAGTAGAGTGGTAACCTGGGAACCTCCTGTCTCAGAATCCTGCTACCTTCACCCTGCCATAAGAATGCAGCTAGTTGACAGCTGGCTTCAAGGCCTGCTTCCCTGTGAGAGCTAAGGACAGGGCACAACCCTCCCGCATCCTGCTTGACTGTAGAAGGCGCTGCTAACGTCCTCATGTTAGTGGCAGGGAAACGTTGTGAGAAAAGCATGTGGAATCGTTGTGCCTGAACCCACGTGTATCTGAGTTGAATACAGCGATTTCCAAAGTCCTTCTTCATCAGAGTGTAGCTAGGTTCCCACTCGCATGTCCGAGTGGGTAGCAGACATCTGCCTCCCATGTATACACACTTCTGAGAGTTGAGCTTATGGCCTGTAAGCCTACCTCCTGCCTGCAGCTACCTTTCGCTTCCAATAGGCCTAGGCTCGCTGCTTCACCGAAGTGTTGGGAGAGGTAACTGGAATCTCCCGGCACACAAGACTAGTGCCACCAAGCTCAATCCAGCGATTTCCCAGTAATTCCTGGGGTAGACTGGTGCTACATACTAAGTTCCATATGTGAGAAGGTAGCTGAACGCCTTGTCCAAAATCATCTTACTGCTGAGAGTTGAGCTCACCCTCAGTCCCTCACAGTTCCACACTGCCTGCAGAGTGAGTTTCCCACGTCTTCACCAGAGACTTTTGCCAGAGGCTTCTGAGACGCAAGTTAACAATGCACACCTGGACGGTATCTCCAGGTGCAGTAGAGTGGTAATCTGGGAACCTCCTTACTCAGAATACTGCTACCTTCACACTGTCATAAGAATGCAGCTAGTTGAGAGCTGGCTTCTAGGCAAGCTTCCCTGTGAGAGCTGAGGACAGGGCAGAACCCTCCCGCATCCTGCCTGACTGTAGACGTACCTGCTAACCTCCTTATGTTAGTGGCTGGGATGGGTTGCGGGAAAAGCATGTGTAAGCATTGGGCCTGAACTCCCGGGTATCTGAGTTGAATACAGCGATTTCCAACATCCTTCTTCAATAGGAGTGTAGCTAGGTTCCAACTCCCATGTCCGAGTGGGTAGCAGACATCTGCCTCCCATGCATACACACTTCTGAGAGTTGAGCTTCTGGCCTGTAACCCTACATCCTGCCTGCCGCTACCTTTCGCTTCCAAAAGGCCTAGGCTCGCTGCTTGACGCAAGTGTTGGGAGAGGTAACTGGAATCTCCCGGCACACAAGACGAGTGCCTCCAAGCTCAATCAAGCGATTTCCTAGTAATTCCTGGGGTAGACTGGTGCTACATACTAAGTTCCATACGTGAGTATGTAGTTGAACGCCTTGTCCAAAAACATCTTACTTCTCAGAGTTGAGCTCACCCTCAGTCCCTCACAGTTCCACACTGCCTGCAGAGTGAGTTTCGCACGTCTTCACCAGAGACGTTTGCCAGAGGCTTCTGAGACGCAAGTTAACAATGCAGACCTGGAGGGTATCTCCAGGTCCAGTAGAGTGGTAACCTGGGAACCTCCTGTCTCAGAATACTGCTACCTTCACCCTGCCATAAGAATGCAGCTAGTTGACCGCTGGCTTCAAGGCCTGCTTCCCTGTGAGAGCTAAGGACAGGGCACAACCCTCCCGCATCCTGCTTGACTGTAGAAGGAGCTGCTAACGTCCTCATGTTAGTGGCAGGGAAACGTTGTGAGAAAAGCATGTGGAATCGTTGTGCCTGAACCCACGTGTATCTGAGTTGAATACAGCGATTTCCAAAGTCCTTCTTCATCAGAGTGTAGCTAGGTTCCCACTCGCATGTCCGAGTGGGTAGCAGACATCTGCCTCCCATGTATACACACTTCTGAGAGTTGAGCTTATGGCCTGTAAGCCTACCTCCTGCCTGCAGCTACCTTTCGCTTCCAAAAGGCCTAGGCTCGCTGCTTCACCGAAGTGTTCGGAGAGGTAACTGGAATCTCCCGGCACACAAGACTAGTGCCACCAAGCTCAATCCAGCGATTTCCCAGTAATTCCTGGGGTAGACTGGTGCTACATACTAAGTTCCATATGTGAGAAGGTAGCTGAACGCCTTGTCCAAAATCATCTTACTGCTGAGAGTTGAGCTCACCCTCAGTCCCTCACAGTTCCACACTGCCTGCAGAGTGAGTTTCCCACGTCTTCACCAGAGACTTTTGCCAGAGGCTTCTGAGACGCAAGTTAACAATGCACACCTGGACGGTATCTCCAGGTGCAGTAGAGTGGTAATCTGGGAACCTCCTTACTCAGAATACTGCTACCTTCACACTGTCATAAGAATGCAGCTAGTTGAGAGCTGGCTTCTAGGCAAGCTTCCCTGTGAGAGCTGAGGACAGGGCAGAACCCTCCCGCATCCTGCCTGACTGTAGACGTACCTGCTAACCTCCTTATGTTAGTGGCTGGGATGGGTTGCGGGAAAAGCATGTGTAAGCATTGGGCCTGAACTCCCGTGTATCTGAGTTGAATACAGCGATTTCCAACTTCCTTCTTCAATAGGAGTGTAGCTAGGTTCCAACTCCCATGTCCGAGTGGGTAGCAGACATCTGCCTCCCATGCATACACACTTCTGAGAGTTGAGCTTATGGCCTGTAACCCTACATCCTGCCTGCCGCTACCTTTCGCTTCCAAAAGGCCTAGGCTCGCTGCTTGACGCAAGTGTTGGGAGAGGTAACTGGAATCTCCCGGCACACAAGACGAGTGCCTCCAAGCTCAATCAAGCGATTTCCTAGTAATTCCTGGGGTAGACTGGTGCTACATACTAAGTTCCATACGTGAGTATGTAGTTGAACGCCTTGTCCAAAAACATCTTACTTCTCAGAGTTGAGCTCACCCTCAGTCCCTCACAGTTCCACACTGCCTGCAGAGTGAGTTTCGCACGTCTTCACCAGAGACGTTTGCCAGAGGCTTCTGAGACGCAAGTTAACAATGCACACCTGAAGGGTATCTCTAGGTCCAGTAGAGTGGTAACCTGGGAACCTCCTTTCTCAGAATACTGCTACCTTCACCCTGCCATAAGAATGCAGCTAGTTGACAGCTGGCTTCAAGGCCTGCTTCCCTGTGAGACTAAGGACAGGGCACAACCCTCCCGCATCCTGCTTGACTGTAGAAGGAGCTGCTAACGTCCTCATGTTAGTGGCAGGGAAACGTTGTGAGAAAAGCATGTGGAATCGTTGTGCCTGAACCCACGTGTATCTGAGTTGAATACAGCGATTTCCAACATCCTTCTTCAATAGGAGTGTAGCTAGGTTCCCACTCGCATGTCCGAGTGGGTAGCAGACATCTGCCTCCCATGTATACACACTTCTGAGAGTTGAGCTTATGGCCTGTAAGCCTACCTCCTGCCTGCAGCTACCTTTCGCTTCCAAAAGGCCTAGGCTCGCTGCTTCACCGAAGTGTTGGGAGTGGTAACTGGAATCTCCCGGCACACAAGACTAGTGCCTCCAAGCTCAATCAAGCGATTTCCTAGTAATTCCTGGGGTAGACTGGTGCTACATACTAAGTTCCATATGTGAGAAGGTAGCTGAACGCCTTGTCCAAAATCATCTTACTGCTGAGAGTTGAGCTCACCCTCAGTCCCTCACAGTTCCACACTGCCTGCAGAGTGAGTTTCCCACGTCTTCACCAGAGACTTTTGCCAGAGGCTTCTGAGACGCAAGTTAACAATGCACACCTGGACGGTATCTCCAGGTGCAGTAGAGTGGTAATCTGGGAACCTCCTTACTCAGAATACTGCTACCTTCACACTGTCATAAGAATGCAGCTAGTTGAGAGCTGGCTTCTAGGCAAGCTTCCCTGTGAGAGCTGAGGTCAGGGCAGAACCCTCCCGCATCCTGCCTGACTGTAGACGTACCTGCTAACCTCCTTATGTTAGTGGCTGGGATGGGTTGCGGGAAAAGCATGTGTAAGCATTGGGCCTGAACTCCCGTGTATCTGAGTTGAATACAGCGATTTCCAACATCCTTCTTCAATAGGAGTGTAGCTAGGTTCCAACTCCCATGTCCGAGTGGGTAGCAGACATCTGCCTCCCATGCATACACACTTCTGAGAGTTGAGCTTATGGCCTGTAACCCTACATCCTGCCTGCCGCTACCTTTCGCTTCCAAAAGGCCTAGGCTCGCTGCTTGACGCAAGTGTTGGGAGAGGTAACTGGAATCTCCCGGCACACAAGACGAGTGCCTCCAAGCTCAGTCAAGCGATTTCCTAGTAATTCCTGGGGTAGACTGGTGCTACATACTAAGTTCCATACGTGAGTATGTAGTTGAACGCCTTGTCCAAAAACATCTTACTTCTCAGAGTTGAGCTCACCCTCAGTCCCTCACAGTTCCACACTGCCTGCAGAGTGAGTTTCGCACGTCTTCACCAGAGACGTTTGCCAGAGGCTTCTGAGACGCAAGTTAACAATGCAGACCTGGAGGGTATCTCCAGGTCCAGTAGAGTGGTAACCTGGGAACCTCCTGTCTCAGAATACTGCTACCTTCACCCTGCCATAAGAATGCAGCTAGTTGACAGCTGGCTTCAAGGCCTGCTTCCCTGTGAGAGCTAAGGACAGGGCACAACCCTCCCGCATCCTGCTTGACTGTAGAAGGCGCTGCTAACGTCCTCATGTTAGTGGCAGGGAAACGTTGTGAGAAAAGCATGTGGAATCGTTGTGCCTGAACCCACGTGTATCTGAGTTGAATACAGCGATTTCCAAAGTCCTTCTTCATCAGAGTGTAGCTAGGTTCCCACTCGCATGTCCGAGTGGGTAGCAGACATCTGCCTCCCATGTATACACACTTCTGAGAGTTGAGCTTATGGCCTGTAAGCCTACCTCCTGCCTGCAGCTACCTTTCGCTTCCAAAAGGCCTAGGCTCGCTGCTTCACCGAAGTGTTGGGAGAGGTAACTGGAATCTCCCGGCACACAAGACTAGTGCCACCAAGCTCAATCCAGCGATTTCCCAGTAATTCCTGGGGTAGACTGGTGCTACCTACTAAGTTCCATATGTGAGAAGGTAGCTGAACGCCTTGTCCAAAATCATCTTACTGCTGAGAGTTGAGCTCACCCTCAGTCCCTCACAGTTCCACACTGCCTGCAGAGTGAGTTTCCCACGTCTTCACCAGAGACTTTTGCCAGAGGCTTCTGAGACGCAAGTTAACAATGCACACCTGGACGGTATCTCCAGGTGCAGTAGAGTGGTAATCTGGGAACCTCCTTACTCAGAATACTGCTACCTTCACACTGTCATAAGAATGCAGCTAGTTGAGAGCTGGCTTCTAGGCAAGCTTCCCTGTGAGAGCTGAGGACAGGGCAGAACCCTCCCGCATCCTGCCTGACTGTAGACGTACCTGCTAACCTCCTTATGTTAGTGGCTGGGATGGGTTGCGGGAAAAGCATGTGTAAGCATTGGGCCTGAACTCCCGTGTATCTCAGTTGAATACAGCGATTTCCAACTTCCTTCTTCAATAGGAGTGTAGCTAGGTTCCAACTCCCATGTCCGAGTGGGTAGCAGACATCTGCCTCCCATGCATACACACTTCTGAGAGTTGAGCTTATGGCCTGTAACCCTACATCCTGCCTGCCGCTACCTTTCGCTTCCAAAAGGCCTAGGCTCGCTGTTTGACGCAAGTGTTGGGAGAGGTAACTGGAATCTCCCAGCACACAAGACGAGTGCCTCCAAGCTCAATCAAGCGATTTCCTAGTAATTCCTGGGGTAGACTGGTGCTACATACTAAGTTCCATACGTGAGTAGGTAGTTGAACGCCTTGTCCAAAAACATCTTACTTCTCAGAGTTGAGCTCACCCTCAGTCCCTCACAGTTCCACACTGCCTGCAGAGTGAGTTTCGCACGTCTTCACCAGAGACGTTTGCCAGAGGCTTCTGAGACGCAAGTTAACAATGCAGACCTGGAGGGTATCTCCAGGTCCAGTAGAGTGGTAACCTGGGAACCTCCTGTCTCAGAATACTGCTACCTTCACCCTGCCATAAGAATGCAGCTAGTTGACAGCTGGCTTCAAGGCCTGCTTCCCTGTGAGAGCTAAGGACAGGGCACAACCCTCCCGCATCCTGCTTGACTGTAGAAGGCGCTGCTAACGTCCTCATGTTAGTGGCAGGGAAACGTTGTGAGAAAAGCATGTGGAATCGTTGTGCCTGAACCCACGTGTATCTGAGTTGAATACAGCGATTTCCAAAGTCCTTCTTCATCAGAGTGTAGCTAGGTTCCCACTCGCATGTCCGAGTGGGTAGCAGACATCTGCCTCCCATATATACACACTTCTGAGAGTTGAGCTTATGGCCTGTAAGCCTACCTCCTGCCTGCAGCTACCTTTCGCTTCCAAAAGGCCTAGGCTCGCTGCTTCACCGAAGTGTTGGGAGAGGTAACTGGAATCTCCCGGCACACAAGACTAGTGCCACCAAGCTCAATCCAGCGATTTCCCAGTAATTCCTGGGGTAGACTGGTGCTACATACTAAGTTCCATATGTGAGAAGGTAGCTGAACGCCTTGTCCAAAATCATCTTACTGCTGAGAGTTGAGCTCACCCTCAGTCCCTCACAGTTCCACACTGCCTGCAGAGTGAGTTTCCCACGTCTTCACCAGAGACTTTTGCCAGAGGCTTCTGAGACGCAAGTTAACAATGCACACCTGGACGGTATCTCCAGGTGCAGTAGAGTGGTAATCTGGGAACCTCCTTACTCAGAATACTGCTACCTTCACACTGTCATAAGAATGCAGCTAGTTGAGAGCTGGCTTCTAGGCAAGCTTCCCTGTGAGAGCTGAGGACAGGGCAGAACCCTCCCGCATCCTGCCTGACTGTAGACGTACCTGCTAACCTCCTTATGTTAGTGGCTGGGATGGGTTGCGGGAAAAGCATGTGTAAGCATTGGGCCTGAACTCCCGTGTATCTGAGTTGAATACAGCGATTTCCAACATCCTTCTAAAATAGGAGTGTAGCTAGGTTCCAACTCCCATGTCCGAGTGGGTAAAAGACATCTGCCTCCCATGCATACACACTTCTGAGAGTTGAGCTTATGGCCTGTAACCCTACATCCTGCCTGCCGCTACCTTTCGCTTCCAAATGGCCTAGGCTCGCTGCTTGACGCAAGTGTTGGGAGAGGTAACTGGAATCTCCCGGCACACAAGACGAGTGCCTCCAAGCTCAATCAAGCGATTTCCTAGTAATTCCTGGGGTAGACTGGTGCTACATACTAAGTTCCATACGTGAGTATGTAGTTGAACGCCTTGTCCAAAAACATCTTACTTCTCAGAGTTGAGCTCACCCTCAGTCCCTCACAGTTCCACACTGCCTGCAGAGTGAGTTTCACACGTCTTCACCAGAGACGTTTGCCAGAGGCTTCTGAGACGCAAGTTAACAATGCAGACCTGGAGGGTATCTCCAGGTCCAGTAGAGTGGTAACCTGGGAACCTCCTGTCTCAGAATACTGCTACCTTCACCCTGCCATAAGAATGCAGCTAGTTGACCGCTGGCTTCAAGGCCTGCTTCCCTGTGAGAGCTAAGGACAGGGCACAACCCTCCCGCATCCTGCTTGACTGCAGAAGGAGCTGCTAACGTCCTCATGTTAGTGGCAGGGAAACGTTGTGAGAAAAGCATGTGGAATCGTTGTGCCTGAACCCACGTGTATCTGAGTTGAATACAGCGATTTCCAAAGTCCTTCTTCATCGGAGTGTAGCTAGGTTCCCACTCGCATGTCCGAGTGGGTAGCAGACATCTGCCTCCCATGTATACACACTTCTGAGAGTTGAGCTTATGGCCTGTAAGCCTACCTCCTGCCTGCAGCTACCTTTCGCTTCCAAAAGGCCTAGGCTCGCTGCTTCACCGAAGTGTTGGGAGAGGTAACTGGAATCTCCCGGCACACAAGACTAGTGCCACCAAGCTCAATCCAGCGATTTCCCAGTAATTCCTGGGGTAGACTGGTGCTACATACTAAGTTCCATATGTGAGAAGGTAGCTGAACGCCTTGTCCAAAATCATCTTACTGCTGAGAGTTGAGCTCACCCTCAGTCCCTCACAGTTCCACACTGCCTGCAGAGTGAGTTTCCCACGTCTTCACCAGAGACTTTTGCCAGAGGCTTCTGAGACGCAAGTTAACAATGCACACCTGGACGGTATCTCCAGGTGCAGTAGAGTGGTAATCTGGGAACCTCCTTACTCAGAATACTGCTACCTTCACACTGTCATAAGAATGCAGCTAGTTGAGAGCTGGCTTCTAGGCAAGCTTCCCTGTGAGAGCTGAGGACAGGGCAGAACCCTCCCGCATCCTGCCTGACTGTAGACGTACCTGCTAACCTCCTTATGTTAGTGGCTGGGATGGGTTGCGGGAAAAGCATGTGTAAGCATTGGGCCTGAACTCCCGTGTATCTGAGTTGAATACAGCGATTTCCAACTTCCATCTTCAATAGGAGTGTAGCTAGGTTCCAACTCCCATGTCCGAGTGGGTAGCAGACATCTGCCTCCCATGCATACACACTTCTGAGAGTTGAGCTTATGGCCTGTAACCCTACATCCTGCCTGCCGCTACCTTTCGCTTCCAAAAGGCCTAGGCTCGCTGCTTGACGCAAGTGTTGGGAGAGGTAACTGGAATCTCCCGGCACACAAGACGAGTGCCTCCAAGCTCAATCAAGCGATTTCCTAGTAATTCCTGGGGTAGACTGGTGCTACATACTAAGTTCCATACGTGAGTATGTAGTTGAACGCCTTGTCCAAAAACATCTTACTTCTCAGAGTTGAGCTCACCCTCAGTCCCTCACAGTTCCACACTGCCTGCAGAGTGAGTTTCGCACGTCTTCACCAGAGACGTTTGCCAGAGGCTTCTGAGACGCAAGTTAACAATGCACACCTGAAGGGTATCTCCAGGTCCAGTAGAGTGGTAACCTGGGAACCTCCTTTCTCAGAATACTGCTACCTTCACCCTGCCATAAGAATGCAGCTAGTTGACAGCTGGCTTCAAGGCCTGCTTCCCTGTGAGACTAAGGACAGGGCACAACCCTCCCGCATCCTGCTTGACTGTAGAAGGAGCTGCTAACGTCCTCATGTTAGTGGCAGGGAAACGTTGTGAGAAAAGCATGTGGAATCGTTGTGCCTGAACCCACGTGTATCTGAGTTGAATACAGCGATTTCCAACATCCTTCTTCAATAGGAGTGTAGCTAGGTTCCCACTCGCATGTCCGAGTGGGTAGCAGACATCTGCCTCCCATGTATACACACTTCTGAGAGTTGAGCTTATGGCCTGTAAGCCTACCTCCTGCCTGCAGCTACCTTTCGCTTCCAAAAGGCCTAGGCTCGCTGCTTCACCGAAGTGTTGGTATAGGTAACTGGAATCTCGCGACACACAAGACTAGTGCCACCAAGCTCAATCCAGCGATTTCCCAGTAATTCCTGGGGTAGACTGGTGCTACATACTAAGTTCCATATGTGAGAAGGTAGCTGAACGCCTTGTCCAAAATCATCTTACTGCTGAGAGTTGAGCTCACCCTCAGTCCCTCACAGTTCCACACTGCCTGCAGAGTGAGTTTCCCACGTCTTCACCAGAGACTTTTGCCAGAGGCTTCTGAGACGCAAGTTAACAATGCACACCTGGACGGTATCTCCAGGTGCAGTAGAGTGGTAATCTGGGAACCTCCTTACTCAGAATACTGCTACCTTCACACTGTCATAAGAATGCAGCTAGTTGAGAGCTGGCTTCTAGGCATGCTTCCCTGTGAGAGCTGAGGACAGGGCAGAACCCTCCCGCATCCTGCCTGACTGTAGACGTACCTGCTAACCTCCTTATGTTAGTGGCTGGGATAGGTTGTGGGAAAAGCATGTGTAAGCATTGGGCCTGAACTCCCGTGTATCTGAGTTGAATACAGCGATTTCCAAAGTCCTTCTTCATCAGAGTGTAGCTAGGTTCCCACTCGCAAGTCCGAGTGGGTAGCAGACATCTGCCTCCCATGTATACACACTTCTGAGAGTTGAGCTTATGGCCTGTAAGCCTACCTCCTGCCTGCAGCTACCTTTCGCTTCCAAAAGGCCTAGGCTCGCTGCTTCACCGAAGTGTTGGGAGAGGTAACTGGAATCTCCCGGCACACAAGACTAGTGCCACCAAGCTCAATCCAGCGATTTCCCAGTAATTCCTGGGGTAGACTGGTGCTACATACTAAGTTCCATATGTGAGAAGGTAGCTGAACGCCTTGTCCAAAATCATCTTACTGCTGAGAGTTGAGCTCACCCTCAGTCCCTCACAGTTCCACACTGCCTGCAGAGTGAGTTTCCCACGTCTTCACCAGAGACTTTTGCCAGAGGCTTCTGAGACGCAAGTTAACAATGCACACCTGGACGGTATCTCCAGGTGCAGTAGAGTGGTAATCTGGGAACCTCCTTACTCAGAATACTGCTACCTTCACACTGTCATAAGAATGCAGCTAGTTGAGAGCTGGCTTCTAGGCAAGCTTCCCTGTGAGAGCTGAGGACAGGGCAGAACCCTCCCGCATCCTGCCTGACTGTAGACGTACCTGCTAACCTCCTTATGTTAGTGGCTGGGATGGGTTGCGGGAAAAGCATGTGTAAGCATTGGGCCTGAACTCCCGTGTATCTGAGTTGAATACAGCGATTTCCAAAGTCCTTCTTCATCAGAGTGTAGCTAGGTTCCCACTCACATGTCCGAGTGGGTAGCAGACATCTGCCTCCCATGTATACACACTTCTGAGAGTTGAGCTTATGGCCTGTAAGCCTACATCCTGCCTGCAGCTACCTTTAGCTTCCAAAAGGCCTAGGCTCGCTGCTTCACCGAAGTGTTGGGAGTGGTAACTGGAATCTCCCGGCACACAAGACTAGTGCCTCCAAGCTCAATCAAGCGATTTCCTAGTAATTCCTGGGGTAGACTGGTGCTACATACTAAGTTCCATACGTGAGTATGTAGTTGAACGCCTTGTCCAAAAACATCTTACTTCTGAGAGTTGAGCTCACCCTCAGTCCCTCCCAGTTCCACACTGCCTGCAGAGTGAGTTTCGCACGTCTTCACCAGAGACGTTTGCCAGAGGCTTCTGAGACGCAAGTTAACAATGCACACCTGGACGGTATCTCCAGGTGCAGTAGAGTGGTAAACTGGGATCCTCCTGTCTCAGAATACTGCTACCTTCACCCTGCCATAAGAATGCAGCTAGTTGACAGCTGGCTTCAAGGTATGCTTCCCTGTGAGAGCTAAGGACAGGGCACAACCCTCCCGCATCCTGCTTGACTGTAGAAGGAGCTGCTAACGTCCTCATGTTAGTGGCAGGGAAACCTTGTGAGAAAAGCATGTGGAATCGTTGTGCCTGAACCCACGTGTATCTGAGTTGAATACAGCGATTTCCAAAGTCCTTCTTCATCAGAGTGTAGCTAGGTTCCCACTCGCATGTCCGAGTGGGTAGCAGACATCTGCCTCCCATATATACACACTTCTGAGAGTTGAGCTTATGGCCTGTAAGCCTACCTCCTGCCTGCAGCTACCTTTCGCTTCCAAAAGGCCTAGGCTCGCTGCTTCACCGAAGTGTTCGGAGAGGTAACTGGAATCTCCCGGCACACAAGACTAGTGCCACCAAGCTCAATCCAGCGATTTCCCAGTAATTCCTGGGGTAGAATGGTGCTACATACTAAGTTCCATATGTGAGAAGGTAGCTGAACGCCTTGTCCAAAATCATCTTACTGCTGAGAGTTGAGCTCACCCTCAGTCCCTCAGTTCCACACTGCCTGCAGAGTAAGTTTCCCACGTCTTCACCAGAGACTTTTGCCAGAGGCTTCTGAGACGCAAGTTAACAATGCACACCTGGACGGTATCTCCAGGTGCAGTAGAGTGGTAATCTGGGAACCTCCTTACTCAGAATACTGCAACTTTCAAACTGTCATAAGAATGCAGCTAGTTGAGAGCTGGCTTCTAGGCAAGCTTCCCTGTGAGAGCTGAGGACAGGGCAGAACCCTCCCGCATCCTGCCTGACTGTAGACGTACCTGCTAACCTCCTTATGTTAGTGGCTGGGATGGGTTGCGGGAAAAGCATGTGTAAGCATTGGGCCTGAACTCCCGTGTATCTGAGTTGAATACAGCGATTTCCAACATCCTTCTTCAATAGGAGTGTAGCTAGGTTCCAACTCCCATGTCCGAGTGGGTAGCAGACATCTGCCTCCCATGCATACACACTTCTGAGAGTTGAGCTTATGGCCTGTAACCCTACATCCTGCCTGCCGCTACCTTTCGCTTCCAAAAGGCCTAGGCTCGCTGCTTGACGCAAGTGTTGGGAGAGGTAACTGGAATCTCCCGGCACACAAGACGAGTGCCTCCAAGCTCAATCAAGCGATTTCCTAGTAATTCCTGGGGTAGACTGGTGCTACATACTAAGTTCCATACGTGAGTATGTAGTTGAACGCCTTGTCCAAAAACATCTTACTTCTCAGAGTTGAGCTCACCCTCAGTCCCTCACAGTTCCACACTGCCTGCAGAGTGAGTTTCGCACGTCTTCACCAGAGACGTTTGCCAGAGGCTTCTGAGACGCAAGTTAACAATGCAGACCTGGAGGGTATCTCCAGGTCCAGTAGAGTGGTAACCTGGGAACCTCCTGTCTCAGAATACTGCTACCTTCACCCTGCCATAAGAATGCAGCTAGTTGACCGCTGGCTTCAAGGCCTGCTTCCCTGTGAGAGCTAAGGACAGGGCACAACCCTCCCGCATCCTGCTTGACTGCAGAAGGAGCTGCTAACGTCCTCATGTTAGTGGCAGGGAAACGTTGTGAGAAAAGCATGTGGAATCGTTGTGCCTGAACCCACGTGTATCTGAGTTGAATACAGCGATTTCCAAAGTCCTTCTTCATCGGAGTGTAGCTAGGTTCCCACTCGCATGTCCGAGTGGGTAGCAGACATCTGCCTCCCATGTATACACACTTCTGAGAGTTGAGCTTATGGCCTGTAAGCCTACCTCCTGCCTGCAGCTACCTTTCGCTTCCAAAAGGCCTAGGCTCGCTGCTTCACCGAAGTGTTGGGAGAGGTAACTGGAATCTCCCGGCACACAAGACTAGTGCCACCAAGCTCAATCCAGCGATTTCCCAGTAATTCCTGGGGTAGACTGGTGCTACATACTAAGTTCCATATGTGAGAAGGTAGCTGAACGCCTTGTCCAAAATCATCTTACTGCTGAGAGTTGAGCTCACCCTCAGTCCCTCACAGTTCCACACTGCCTGCAGAGTGAGTTTCCCACGTCTTCACCAGAGACTTTTGCCAGAGGCTTCTGAGACGCAAGTTAACAATGCACACCTGGACGGTATCTCCAGGTGCAGTAGAGTGGTAATCTGGGAACCTCCTTACTCAGAATACTGCTACCTTCACACTGTCATAAGAATGCAGCTAGTTGAGAGCTGGCTTCTAGGCAAGCTTCCCTGTGAGAGCTGAGGACAGGGCAGAACCCTCCCGCATCCTGCCTGACTGTCGACGTACCTGCTAACCTCCTTATGTTAGTGGCTGGGATGGGTTGCGGGAAAAGCATGTGTAAGCATTGGGCCTGAACTCCCGTGTATCTGAGTTGAATACAGCGATTTCCAACTTCCATCTTCAATAGGAGTGTAGCTAGGTTCCAACTCCCATGTCCGAGTGGGTAGCAGACATCTGCCTCCCATGCATACACACTTCTGAGAGTTGAGCTTATGGCCTGTAACCCTACATCCTGCCTGCCGCTACCTTTCGCTTCCAAAAGGCCTAGGCTCGCTGCTTGACGCAAGTGTTGGGAGAGGTAACTGGAATCTCCCGGCACACAAGACGAGTGCCTCCAAGCTCAATCAAGCGATTTCCTAGTAATTCCTGGGGTAGACTGGTGCTACATACTAAGTTCCATACGTGAGTATGTAGTTGAACGCCTTGTCCAAAAACATCTTACTTCTCAGAGTTGAGCTCACCCTCAGTCCCTCACAGTTCCACACTGCCTGCAGAGTGAGTTTCGCACGTCTTCACCAGAGACGTTTGCCAGAGGCTTCTGAGACGCAAGTTAACAATGCACACCTGAAGGGTATCTCCAGGTCCAGTAGAGTGGTAACCTGGGAACCTCCTTTCTCAGAATACTGCTACCTTCACCCTGCCATAAGAATGCAGCTAGTTGACAGCTGGCTTCAAGGCCTGCTTCCCTGTGAGACTAAGGACAGGGCACAACCCTCCCGCATCCTGCTTGACTGTAGAAGGAGCTGCCAACGTCCTCATGTTAGTGGCAGGGAAACGTTGTGAGAAAAGCATGTGGAATCGTTGTGCCTGAACCCACGTGTATCTGAGTTGAATACAGCGATTTCCAACATCCTTCTTCAATAGGAGTGTAGCTAGGTTCCCACTCGCATGTCCGAGTGGGTAGCAGACATCTGCCTCCCATGTATACACACTTCTGAGAGTTGAGCTTATGGCCTGTAAGCCTACCTCCTGCCTGCAGCTACCTTTCGCTTCCAAAAGGCCTAGGCTCGCTGCTTCACCGAAGTGTTGGTATAGGTAACTGGAATCTCGCGACACACAAGACTAGTGCCACCAAGCTCAATCCAGCGATTTCCCAGTAATTCCTGGGGTAGACTGGTGCTACATACTAAGTTCCATATGTGAGAAGGTAGCTGAACGCCTTGTCCAAAATCATCTTACTGCTGAGAGTTGAGCTCACCCTCAGTCCCTCACAGTTCCACACTGCCTGCAGAGTGAGTTTCCCACGTCTTCACCAGAGACTTTTGCCAGAGGCTTCTGAGACGCAAGTTAACAATGCACACCTGGACGGTATCTCCAGGTGCAGTAGAGTGGTAATCTGGGAACCTCCTTACTCAGAATACTGCTACCTTCACACTGTCATAAGAATGCAGCTAGTTGAGAGCTGGCTTCTAGGCATGCTTCCCTGTGAGAGCTGAGGACAGGGCAGAACCCTCCCGCATCCTGCCTGACTGTAGACGTACCTGCTAACCTCCTTATGTTAGTGGCTGGGATAGGTTGTGGGAAAAGCATGTGTAAGCATTGGGCCTGAACTCCCGTGTATCTGAGTTGAATACAGCGATTTCCAAAGTCCTTCTTCATCAGAGTGTAGCTAGGTTCCCACTCGCAAGTCCGAGTGGGTAGCAGACATCTGCCTCCCATGTATACACACTTCTGAGAGTTGAGCTTATGGCCTGTAAGCCTACCTCCTGCCTGCAGCTACCTTTCGCTTCCAAAAGGCCTAGGCTCGCTGCTTCACCGAAGTGTTGGGAGAGGTAACTGGAATCTCCCGGCACACAAGACTAGTGCCACCAAGCTCAATCCAGCGATTTCCCAGTAATTCCTGGGGTAGACTGGTGCTACATACTAAGTTCCATATGTGAGAAGGTAGCTGAACGCCTTGTCCAAAATCATCTTACTGCTGAGAGTTGAGCTCACCCTCAGTCCCTCACAGTTCCACACTGCCTGCAGAGTGAGTTTCCCACGTCTTCACCAGAGACTTTTGCCAGAGGCTTCTGAGACGCAAGTTAACAATGCACACCTGGACGGTATCTCCAGGTGCAGTAGAGTGGTAATCTGGGAACCTCCTTACTCAGAATACTGCTACCTTCACACTGTCATAAGAATGCAGCTAGTTGAGAGCTGGCTTCTAGGCAAGCTTCCCTGTGAGAGCTGAGGACAGGGCAGAACCCTCCCGCATCCTGCCTGACTGTAGACGTACCTGCTAACCTCCTTATGTTAGTGGCTGGGATGGGTTGCGGGAAAAGCATGTGTAAGCATTGGGCCTGAACTCCCGTGTATCTGAGTTGAATACAGCGATTTCCAAAGTCCTTCTTCATCAGAGTGTAGCTAGGTTCCCACTCACATGTCCGAGTGGGTAGCAGACATCTGCCTCCCATGTATACACACTTCTGAGAGTTGAGCTTATGGCCTGTAAGCCTACATCCTGCCTGCAGCTACCTTTAGCTTCCAAAAGGCCTAGGCTCGCTGCTTCACCGAAGTGTTGGGAGTGGTAACTGGAATCTCCCGGCACACAAGACTAGTGCCTCCAAGCTCAATCAAGCGATTTCCTAGTAATTCCTGGGGTAGACTGGTGCTACATACTAAGTTCCATACGTGAGTATGTAGTTGAACGCCTTGTCCAAAAACATCTTACTTCTGAGAGTTGAGCTCACCCTCAGTCCCTCCCAGTTCCACACTGCCTGCAGAGTGAGTTTCGCACGTCTTCACCAGAGACTTTTGCCAGAGGCTTCTGAGACGCAAGTTAACAATGCACACCTGGACGGTATCTCCAGGTGCAGTAGAGTGGTAAACTGGGATCCTCCTGTCTCAGAATACTGCTACCTTCACCCTGCCATAAGAATGCAGCTAGTTGACAGCTGGCTTCAAGGTATGCTTCCCTGTGAGAGCTAAGGACAGGGCACAACCCTCCCGCATCCTGCTTGACTGTAGAAGGAGCTGCTAACGTCCTCATGTTAGTGGCAGGGAAACCTTGTGAGAAAAGCATGTGGAATCGTTGTGCCTGAACCCACGTGTATCTGAGTTGAATACAGCGATTTCCAAAGTCCTTCTTCATCAGAGTGTAGCTAGGTTCCCACTCGCATGTCCGAGTGGGTAGCAGACATCTGCCTCCCATATATACACACTTCTGAGAGTTGAGCTTATGGCCTGTAAGCCTACCTCCTGCCTGCAGCTACCTTTCGCTTCCAAAAGGCCTAGGCTCGCTGCTTCACCGAAGTGTTCGGAGAGGTAACTGGAATCTCCCGGCACACAAGACTAGTGCCACCAAGCTCAATCCAGCGATTTCCCAGTAATTCCTGGGGTAGAATGGTGCTACATACTAAGTTCCATATGTGAGAAGGTAGCTGAACGCCTTGTCCAAAATCATCTTACTGCTGAGAGTTGAGCTCACCCTCAGTCCCTCAGTTCCACACTGCCTGCAGAGTAAGTTTCCCACGTCTTCACCAGAGACTTTTGCCAGAGGCTTCTGAGACGCAAGTTAACAATGCACACCTGGACGGTATCTCCAGGTGCAGTAGAGTGGTAATCTGGGAACCTCCTTACTCAGAATACTGCAACTTTCAAACTGTCATAAGAATGCAGCTAGTTGAGAGCTGGCTTCTAGGCAAGCGTCCCTGTGAGAGCTGAGGACAGGGCAGAACCCTCCCGCATCCTGCCTGACTGTAGACGTACCTGCTAACCTCCTTATGTTAGTGGCTGGGATGGGTTGCGGGAAAAGCATGTGTAAGCATTGGGCCTGAACTCCCGTGTATCTGAGTTGAATACAGCGATTTCCAACATCCTTCTTCAATAGGAGTGTAGCTAGGTTCCAACTCCCATGTCCGAGTGGGTAGCAGACATCTGCCTCCCATGCATACACACTTCTGAGAGTTGAGCTTATGGCCTGTAACCCTACATCCTGCCTGCCGCTACCTTTCGCTTCCAAAAGGCCTAGGCTCGCTGCTTGACGCAAGTGTTGGGAGAGGTAACTGGAATCTCCCGGCACACAAGACGAGTGCCTCCAAGCTCAGTCAAGCGATTTCCTAGTAATTCCTGGGGTAGACTGGTGCTACATACTAAGTTCCATACGTGAGTATGTAGTTGAACGCCTTGTCCAAAAACATCTTACTTCTCAGAGTTGAGCTCACCCTCAGTCCCTCACAGTTCCACACTGCCTGCAGAGTGAGTTTCGCACGTCTTCACCAGAGACGTTTGCCAGAGGCTTCTGAGACGCAAGTTAACAATGCAGACCTGGAGGGTATCTCCAGGTCCAGTAGAGTGGTAACCTGGGAACCTCCTGTCTCAGAATACTGCTACCTTCACCCTGCCATAAGAATGCAGCTAGTTGACCGCTGGCTTCAAGGCCTGCTTCCCTGTGAGAGCTAAGGACAGGGCACAACCCTCCCGCATCCTGCTTGACTGCAGAAGGAGCTGCTAACGTCCTCATGTTAGTGGCAGGGAAACGTTGTGAGAAAAGCATGTGGAATCGTTGTGCCTGAACCCACGTGTATCTGAGTTGAATACAGCGATTTCCAAAGTCCTTCTTCATCGGAGTGTAGCTAGGTTCCCACTCGCATGTCCGAGTGGGTAGCAGACATCTGCCTCCCATGTATACACACTTCTGAGAGTTGAGCTTATGGCCTGTAAGCCTACCTCCTGCCTGCAGCTACCTTTCGCTTCCAAAAGGCCTAGGCTCGCTGCTTCACCGAAGTGTTGGGAGAGGTAACTGGAATCTCCCGGCACACAAGACTAGTGCCACCAAGCTCAATCCAGCGATTTCCCAGTAATTCCTGGGGTAGACTGGTGCTACATACTAAGTTCCATATGTGAGAAGGTAGCTGAACGCCTTGTCCAAAATCATCTTACTGCTGAGAGTTGAGCTCACCCTCAGTCCCTCACAGTTCCACACTGCCTGCAGAGTGAGTTTCCCACGTCTTCACCAGAGACTTTTGCCAGAGGCTTCTGAGACGCAAGTTAACAATGCACACCTGGACGGTATCTCCAGGTGCAGTAGAGTGGTAATCTGGGAACCTCCTTACTCAGAATACTGCTACCTTCACACTGTCATAAGAATGCAGCTAGTTGAGAGCTGGCTTCTAGGCAAGCTTCCCTGTGAGAGCTGAGGACAGGGCAGAACCCTCCCGCATCCTGCCTGACTGTAGACGTACCTGCTAACCTCCTTATGTTAGTGGCTGGGATGGGTTGCGGGAAAAGCATGTGTAAGCATTGGGCCTGAACTCCCGTGTATCTGAGTTGAATACAGCGATTTCCAACTTCCATCTTCAATAGGAGTGTAGCTAGGTTCCAACTCCCATGTCCGAGTGGGTAGCAGACATCTGCCTCCCATGCATACACACTTCTGAGAGTTGAGCTTATGGCCTGTAACCCTACATCCTGCCTGCCGCTACCTTTCGCTTCCAAAAGGCCTAGGCTCGCTGCTTGACGCAAGTGTTGGGAGAGGTAACTGGAATCTCCCGGCACACAAGACGAGTGCCTCCAAGCTCAATCAAGCGATTTCCTAGTAATTCCTGGGGTAGACTGGTGCTACATACTAAGTTCCATACGTGAGTATGTAGTTGAACGCCTTGTCCAAAAACATCTTACTTCTCAGAGTTGAGCTCACCCTCAGTCCCTCACAGTTCCACACTGCCTGCAGAGTGAGTTTCGCACGTCTTCACCAGAGACGTTTGCCAGAGGCTTCTGAGACGCAAGTTAACAATGCACACCTGAAGGGTATCTCCAGGTCCAGTAGAGTGGTAACCTGGGAACCTCCTTTCTCAGAATACTGCTACCTTCACCCTGCCATAAGAATGCAGCTAGTTGACAGCTGGCTTCAAGGCCTGCTTCCCTGTGAGACTAAGGACAGGGCACAACCCTCCCGCATCCTGCTTGACTGTAGAAGGAGCTGCTAACGTCCTCATGTTAGTGGCAGGGAAACGTTGTGAGAAAAGCATGTGGAATCGTTGTGCCTGAACCCACGTGTATCTGAGTTGAATACAGCGATTTCCAACATCCTTCTTCAATAGGAGTGTAGCTAGGTTCCCACTCGCATGTCCGAGTGGGTAGCAGACATCTGCCTCCCATGTATACACACTTCTGAGAGTTGAGCTTATGGCCTGTAAGCCTACCTCCTGCCTGCAGCTACCTTTCGCTTCCAAAAGGCCTAGGCTCGCTGCTTCACCGAAGTGTTGGTATAGGTAACTGGAATCTCGCGACACACAAGACTAGTGCCACCAAGCTCAATCCAGCGATTTCCCAGTAATTCCTGGGGTAGACTGGTGCTACATACTAAGTTCCATATGTGAGAAGGTAGCTGAACGCCTTGTCCAAAATCATCTTACTGCTGAGAGTTGAGCTCACCCTCAGTCCCTCACAGTTCCACACTGCCTGCAGAGTGAGTTTCCCACGTCTTCACCAGAGACTTTTGCCAGAGGCTTCTGAGACGCAAGTTAACAATGCACACCTGGACGGTATCTCCAGGTGCAGTAGAGTGGTAATCTGGGAACCTCCTTACTCAGAATACTGCTACCTTCACACTGTCATAAGAATGCAGCTAGTTGAGAGCTGGCTTCTAGGCATGCTTCCCTGTGAGAGCTGAGGACAGGGCAGAACCCTCCCGCATCCTGCCTGACTGTAGACGTACCTGCTAACCTCCTTATGTTAGTGGCTGGGATAGGTTGTGGGAAAAGCATGTGTAAGCATTGGGCCTGAACTCCCGTGTATCTGAGTTGAATACAGCGATTTCCAAAGTCCTTCTTCATCAGAGTGTAGCTAGGTTCCCACTCGCAAGTCCGAGTGGGTAGCAGACATCTGCCTCCCATGTATACACACTTCTGAGAGTTGAGCTTATGGCCTGTAAGCCTACCTCCTGCCTGCAGCTACCTTTCGCTTCCAAAAGGCCTAGGCTCGCTGCTTCACCGAAGTGTTGGGAGAGGTAACTGGAATCTCCCGGCACACAAGACTAGTGCCACCAAGCTCAATCCAGCGATTTCCCAGTAATTCCTGGGGTAGACTGGTGCTACATACTAAGTTCCATATGTGAGAAGGTAGCTGAACGCCTTGTCCAAAATCATCTTACTGCTGAGAGTTGAGCTCACCCTCAGTCCCTCACAGTTCCACACTGCCTGCAGAGTGAGTTTCCCACGTCTTCACCAGAGACTTTTGCCAGAGGCTTCTGAGACGCAAGTTAACAATGCACACCTGGACGGTATCTCCAGGTGCAGTAGAGTGGTAATCTGGGAACCTCCTTACTCAGAATACTGCTACCTTCACACTGTCATAAGAATGCAGCTAGTTGAGAGCTGGCTTCTAGGCAAGCTTCCCTGTGAGAGCTGAGGACAGGGCAGAACCCTCCCGCATCCTGCCTGACTGTAGACGTACCTGCTAACCTCCTTATGTTAGTGGCTGGGATGGGTTGCGGGAAAAGCATGTGTAAGCATTGGGCCTGAACTCCCGTGTATCTGAGTTGAATACAGCGATTTCCAAAGTCCTTCTTCATCAGAGTGTAGCTAGGTTCCCACTCACATGTCCGAGTGGGTAGCAGACATCTGCCTCCCATGTATACACACTTCTGAGAGTTGAGCTTATGGCCTGTAAGCCTACATCCTGCCTGCAGCTACCTTTAGCTTCCAAAAGGCCTAGGCTCGCTGCTTCACCGAAGTGTTGGGAGTGGTAACTGGAATCTCCCGGCACACAAGACTAGTGCCTCCAAGCTCAATCAAGCGATTTCCTAGTAATTCCTGGGGTAGACTGGTGCTACATACTAAGTTCCATACGTGAGTATGTAGTTGAACGCCTTGTCCAAAAACATCTTACTTCTGAGAGTTGAGCTCACCCTCAGTCCCTCCCAGTTCCACACTGCCTGCAGAGTGAGTTTCGCACGTCTTCACCAGAGACGTTTGCCAGAGGCTTCTGAGACGCAAGTTAACAATGCACACCTGGACGGTATCTCCAGGTGCAGTAGAGTGGTAAACTGGGATCCTCCTGTCTCAGAATACTGCTACCTTCACCCTGCCATAAGAATGCAGCTAGTTGACAGCTGGCTTCAAGGTATGCTTCCCTGTGAGAGCTAAGGACAGGGCACAACCCTCCCGCATCCTGCTTGACTGTAGAAGGAGCTGCTAACGTCCTCATGTTAGTGGCAGGGAAACCTTGTGAGAAAAGCATGTGGAATCGTTGTGCCTGAACCCACGTGTATCTGAGTTGAATACAGCGATTTCCAAAGTCCTTCTTCATCAGAGTGTAGCTAGGTTCCCACTCGCATGTCCGAGTGGGTAGCAGACATCTGCCTCCCATATATACACACTTCTGAGAGTTGAGCTTATGGCCTGTAAGCCTACCTCCTGCCTGCAGCTACCTTTCGCTTCCAAAAGGCCTAGGCTCGCTGCTTCACCGAAGTGTTGGGAGAGGTAACTGGAATCTCCCGGCACACAAGACTAGTGCCACCAAGCTCAATCCAGCGATTTCCCAGTAATTCCTGGGGTAGACTGGTGCTACATACTAAGTTCCATATGTGAGAAGGTAGCTGAACGCCTTGTCCAAAATCATCTTACTGCTGAGAGTTGAGCTCACCCTCAGTCCCTCAGTTCCACACTGCCTGCAGAGTAAGTTTCCCACGTCTTCACCAGAGACTTTTGCCAGAGGCTTCTGAGACGCAAGTTAACAATGCACACCTGGACGGTATCTCCAGGTGCAGTAGAGTGGTAATCTGGGAACCTCCTTACTCAGAATACTGCTACCTTCACACTGTCATAAGAATGCAGCTAGTTGAGAGCTGGCTTCTAGGCAAGCTTCCCTGTGAGAGCTGAGGACAGGGCAGAACCCTCCCGCATCCTGCCTGACTGTAGACGTACCTGCTAACCTCCTTATGTTAGTGGCTGGGATGGGTTGCGGGAAAAGCATGTGTAAGCATTGGGCCTGAACTCCCGTGTATCTGAGTTGAATACAGCGATTTCCAACATCCTTCTTCAATAGGAGTGTAGCTAGGTTCCAACTCCCATGTCCGAGTGGGTAGCAGACATCTGCCTCCCATGCATACACACTTCTGAGAGTTGAGCTTATGGCCTGTAACCCTACATCCTGCCTGCCGCTACCTTTCGCTTCCAAAAGGCCTAAGCTCGCTGCTTGACGCAAGTGTTGGGAGAGGTAACTGGAATCTCCCGGCACACAAGACGAGTGCCTCCAAGCTCAATCAAGCGATTTCCTAGTAATTCCTGGGGTAGACTGGTGCTACATACTAAGTTCCATACGTGAGTATGTAGTTGAACGCCTTGTCCAAAAACATCTTACTTCTGAGAGTTGAGCTCAGCCTCAGTCCCTCACAGTTCCACACTGCCTGCAGAGTGAGTTTCGCACGTCTTCACCAGAGACGTTTGCCAGAGGCTTCTGAGACGCAAGTTAACAATGCAGACCTGGAGGGTATCCCAGGTCCAGTAGAGTGGTAACCTGGGAACCTCCTGTCTCAGAATACTGCTACCTTCACCCTGCCATAAGAATGCAGCTAGTTGACAGCTGGCTTCAAGGCCTGCTTCCCTGTGAGAGCTAAGGACAGGGCACAACCCTCCCGCATCCTGCTTGACTGTAGAAGGAGCTGCTAACGTCCTCATGTTAGTGGCAGGGAAACGTTGTGAGAAAAGCATGTGGAATCGTTGTGCCTGAACCCACGTGTATCTGAGTTGAATACAGCGATTTCCAAAGTCCTTCTTCATCAGAGTGTAGCTAGGTTCCCACTCGCATGTCCGAGTGGGTAGCAGACATCTGCCTCCCATGTATGCACACTTCTGAGAGTTGAGCTTATGGCCTGTAAGCCTACCTCCTGCCTGCAGCTACCTTTCGCTTCCAAAAGGCCTAGGCTCGCTGCTTCACCGAAGTGTTGGGAGAGGTAACTGGAATCTCCCGGCACACAAGACTAGTGCCACCAAGCTCAATCCAGCGATTTCCCAGTAATTCCTGGGGTAGACTGGTGCTACCTACTAAGTTCCATATGTGAGAAGGTAGCTGAACGCCTTGTCCAAAATCATCTTACTGCTGAGAGTTGAGCTCACCCTCAGTCCCTCACAGTTCCACACTGCCTGCAGAGTGAGTTTCCCACGTCTTCACCAGAGACTTTTGCCAGAGGCTTCTGAGACGCAAGTTAACAATGCACACCTGGACGCTATCTCCAGGTGCAGTAGAGTGGTAATCTGGGAACCTCCTTACTCAGAATACTGCTACCTTCACACTGTCATAAGAATGCAGCTAGTTGAGAGCTGGCTTCTAGGCAAGCTTCCCTGTGAGAGCTGAGGTCAGGGCAGAACCCTCCCGCATCCTGCCTGACTGTAGACGTACCTGCTAACCTCCTTATGTTAGTGGCTGGGATGGGTTGCGGGAAAAGCATGTGTAAGCATTGGGCCTGAACTCCCGTGTATCTGAGTTGAATACAGCGATTTCCAACATCCTTCTTCAATAGGAGTGTAGCTAGGTTCCAACTCCCATGTCCGAGTGGGTAGCAGACATCTGCCTCCCATGCATACACACTTCTGAGAGTTGAGCTTATGGCCTGTAACCCTACATCCTGCCTGCCGCTACCTTTCGCTTCCAAAAGGCCTAGGCTCGCTGCTTGACGCAAGTGTTGGGAGAGGTAACTGGAATCTCCCGGCACACAAGACGAGTGCCTCCAAGCTCAACCATCGATTTCCTAGTAATTCCTGGGGTAGACTGGTGCTACATACTAAGTTCCATACGTGAGTATGTAGTTGAACGCCTTGTCCAAAAACATCTTACTTCTGAGAGTTGAGCTCAGCCTCAGTCCCTCACAGTTCCACACTGCCTGCAGAGTGAGTTTCGCACGTCTTCACCAGAGACGTTTGCCAGAGGCTTCTGAGACGCAAGTTAACAATGCAGACCTGGAGGGTATCTCCAGGTCCAGTAGAGTGGTAACCTGGGAACCTCCTGTCTCAGAATACTGCTACCTTCACCCTGCCATAAGAATGCAGCTAGTTGACAGCTGGCTTCAAGGCCTGCTTCCCTGTGAGAGCTAAGGACAGGGCACAACACTCCCGCATCCTGCTTGACTGTAGAAGGAGCTGCTAACGTCCTCATGTTAGTGGAAGGGAAACGTTGTGAGAAAAGCATGTGGAATCGTTGTGCCTGAACCCACGTGTATCTGAGTTGAATACAGCGATTTCCAAAGTCCTTCTTCATCAGAGTGTAGCTAGGTTCCCACTCGCATGTCCGAGTGGGTAGCAGACATCTGCCTCCCATGTATACACACTTCTGAGAGTTGAGCTTATGGCCTGTAAGCCTACCTCCTGCCTGCAGCTACCTTTCGCTTCCAAAAGGCCTAGGCTCGCTGCTTCACCGAAGTGTTGGGAGAGGTAACTGGAATCTCCCGGCACACAAGACTAGTGCCTCCAAGCTCAATCAAGCGATTTCCTAGTAATTCCTGGGGTAGACTGGTGCTACATACTAAGTTCCATACGTGAGTATGTAGTTGAACGCCTTGTCCAAAAACATCTTACTTCTGAGAGTTGAGCTCAGCCTCAGTCCCTCACAGTTCCACACTGCCTGCAGAGTGAGTTTCGCACGTCTTCACCAGAGACGTTTGCCAGAGGCTTCTGAGACGCAAGTTAACAATGCAGACCTGGAGGGTATCTCCAGGTCCAGTAGAGTGGTAACCTGGGAACCTCCTGTCTCAGAATCCTGCTACCTTCACCCTGCCATAAGAATGCAGCTAGTTGACAGCTGGCTTCAAGGCATGCTTCCCTGTGAGAGCTAAGGACAGGGCACAACCCTCCCGCATCCTGCTTGACTGTAGAAGGAGCTGCTAACGTCCTCATGTTAGTGGCAGGGAAACGTTGTGAGAAAAGCATGTGGAATCGTTGTGCCTGAACCCACGTGTATCTGAGTTGAATACAGCGATTTCCAAAGTCCTTCTTCATCAGAGTGTAGCTAGGTTCCCACTCGCATGTCCGAGTGGGTAGCAGACATCTGCCTCCCATGTATACACACTTCTGAGAGTTGAGCTTATGGCCTGTAAGCCTACCTCCTGCCTGCAGCTACCTTTCGCTTTTAAAAGGCCTAGGCTCGCTGCTTCACCGAAGTGTTGGGAGAGGTAACTGGAATCTCCCGGCACACAAGACTAGTGCCACCAAGCTCAATCCAGCGATTTCCCAGTAATTCCTGGGGTAGACTGGTGCTACATACTAAGTTCCATATGTGAGAAGGTAGCTGAACGCCTTGTCCAAAATCATCTTACTGCTGAGAGTTGAGCTCACCCTCAGTCCCTCACAGTTCCACACTGCCTGCAGAGTGAGTTTCCCACGTCTTCACCAGAGACTTTTGCCAGAGGCTTCT
Source organism: Canis aureus (assembly GCF_053574225.1). NCBI lineage: Eukaryota > Metazoa > Chordata > Mammalia > Carnivora > Canidae > Canis > Canis aureus. The sequence continues at coordinate 892,654 of NW_027554420.1, read as the reverse complement.
GAGACGCAAGTTAACAATGCACACCTGGACGGTATCTCCAGGTGCAGTAGAGTGGTAATCTGGGAACCTCCTTACTCAGAATACTGCTACCTTCACACTGTCATAAGAATGCAGCTAGTTGAGAGCTGGCTTCTAGGCAAGCTTCCCTGTGAGAGCTGAGGTCAGGGCAGAACCCTCCCGCATCCTGCCTGACTGTAGACGTACCTGCTAACCTCCTCATGTTAGTGGCTGGGATGGGTTGCGGGAAAAGCATGTGTAAGCATTGGGCCTGAACTCCCGTGTATCTGAGTTGAATACAGCGATTTCCAACATCCTTCTTCAATAGGAGTGTAGCTAGGTTCCAACTCCCATGTTCGAGTGGGTAGCAGACATCTGCCTCCCATGCATACACACTTCTGAGAGTTGAGCTTATGGCCTGTAACCCTACATCCTGCCTGCCGCTACCTTTCGCTTCCAAAAGGCCTAGGCTCGCTGCTTGACGCAAGTGTTGGGAGAGGTAACTGGAATCTCCCGGCACACAAGACGAGTGCCTCCAAGCTCAATCAAGCGATTTCCTAGTAATTCCTGGGGTAGACTGGTGCTACATACTAAGTTCCATACGTGAGTATGTAGTTGAACGCCTTGTCCAAAAACATCTTACTTCTGAGAGTTGAGCTCAGCCTCAGTCCCTCACAGTTCCACACTGCCTGCAGAGTGAGTTTCGCACGTCTTCACCAGAGACGTTTGCCAGAGGCTTCTGAGACGCAAGTTAACAATGCAGACCTGGAGGGTATCTCCAGGTCCAGTAGAGTGGTAACCTGGGAACCTCCTGTCTCAGAATACTGCTACCTTCACCCTGCCATAAGAATGCAGCTAGTTGACAGCTGGCTTCAAGGCCTGCTTCCCTGTGAGAGCTAAGGACAGGGCACAACCCTCCCGCATCCTGCTTGACTGTAGAAGGAGCTGCTAACGTCCTCATGTTAGTGGCAGGGAAACCTTGTGAGAAAAGCATGTGGAATCGTTGTGCCTGAACCCACGTGTATCTGAGTTGAATACAGCGATTTCCAAAGTCCTTCTTCATCAGAGTGTAGCTAGGTTCCCACTCGCATGTCCGAGTGGGTAGCAGACATCTGCCTCCCATGTATACACACTTCTGAGAGTTGAGCTTATGGCCTGTAAGCCTACCTCCTGCCTGCAGCTACCTTTCGCTTCCAAAAGGCCTAGGCTCGCTGCTTCACCGAAGTGTTGGGAGAGGTAACTGGAATCTCCCGGCACACAAGACGAGTGCCAACAAGCTCAATCCAGCGATTTCCCAGTAATTCCTGGGGTAGACTGGTGCTACATACTAAGTTCCATATGTGAGAAGGTAGCTGAACGCCTTGTCCAAAATCATCTTACTGCTGAGAGTTGAGCTCACCCTCAGTCCCTCACAGTTCCACACTGCCTGCAGAGTGAGTTTCCCACGTCTTCACCAGAGACTTTTGCCAGAGGCTTCTGAGACGCAAGTTAACAATGCACACCTGGACGGTATCTCCAGGTGCAGTAGAGTGGTAATCTGGGAACCTCCTTACTCAGAATACTGCTACCTTCACACTGTCATAAGAATGCAGCTAGTTGAGAGCTGGCTTCTAGGCAAGCTTCCCTGTGAGAGCTGAGGTCAGGGCAGAACCCTCCCGCATCCTGCCTGACTGTAGACGTACCTGCTAACCTCCTTATGTTGGTGGCTGGGATGGGTTGAGGGAAAAGCATGTGTAAGCATTGGGCCTGAACTCCCGTGTATCTGAGTTGAATACAGCGATTTCCAACATCCTTCTTCAATAGGAGTGTAGCCAGGTTCCAACTCCCATGTCCGAGTGGGTAGCAGACATCTGCCTCCCATGCATACACACTTCTGAGAGTTGAGCTTATGGCCTGTAACCCTACATCCTGCCTGCCGCTACCTTTCGCTTCCAAAAGGCCTAGGCTCGCTGCTTGACGCAAGTGTTGGGAGAGGTAACTGGAATCTCCCGGCACACAAGACGAGTGCCTCCAAGCTCAATCAAGCGATTTCCTAGTAATTCCTGGGGTAGACTGGTGCTACATACTAAGTTCCATACGTGAGTATATAGTTGAACGCCTTGTCCAAAAACATCTTACTTCTGAGAGTTGAGCTCACCCTCAGTCCCTCACAGTTCCACACTGCCTGCAGAGTGAGTTTCGCACGTCTTCACCAGAGACGTTTGCCAGAGGCTTCTGAGACGCAAGTTAACAATGCAGACCTGGAGGGTATCTCCAGGTCCAGTAGAGTGGTAACCTGGGAACCTCCTGTCTCAGAATACTGCTACCTTCACCCTGCCATAAGAATGCAGCTAGTTGACAGCTGGCTTCAAGGCCTGCTTCCCTGTGAGAGCTAAGGACAGGGCACAACCCTCCCGCATCCTGCTTGACTGTAGAAGGAGCTGCTAACGTCCTCATGTTAGTGGCAGGGAAACGTTGTGAGAAAAGCATGTGGAATCGTTGTGCCTGAACCCACGTGTATCTGAGTTGAATACAGCGATTTCCAAAGTCCTTCTACATCAGAGTGTAGCTAGGTTCCCACTCGCATGTCCGAGTGGGTAGCAGACATCTGCCTCCCATGCATACACACTTCTGAGAGTTGAGCTTATGGCCTGTAAGCCTACCTCCTGCCTGCAGCTACCTTTCGCTTCCAAAAGGCCTAGGCTCGCTGCTTCACCGAAGTGTTGGGAGAGGTAAATGGAATCTCCCGGCACACAAGACGAGTGCCACCAAGCTCAATCCAGCGATTTCCCAGTAATTCCTGGGGTAGACTGGTGCTACATACTAAGTTCCATATGTGAGAAGGTAGCTGAACGCCTTGTCCAAAATCATCTTACTGCTGAGAGTTGAGCTCACCCTCAGTCCCTCACAGTTCCACACTGCCTGCAGAGTGAGTTTCCCACGTCTTCACCAGAGACATTTGCCAGAGGCTTCTGAGACGCAAGTTAACAATGCACACCTGGACGGTATCTCCAGGTGCAGTAGAGTGGTAATCTGGGAACCTCCTTACTCAGAATACTGCTACCTTCACACTGTCATAAGAATGCAGCTAGTTGAGAGCTGGCTTCTAGGCAAGCTTCCCTGTGAGAGCTGAGGACAGGGCAGAACCCTCCCGCATCCTGCCTGACTGTAGACGTACCTGCTAACCTCCTTATGTTAGTGGCTGGGATGGGTTGCGGGAAAAGCATGTGTAAGCATTGGGCCTGAACTCCCGTGTATCTGAGTTGAATACAGCGATTTCCAACATCCTTCTTCAATAGGAGTGTAGCTAGGTTCCAACTCCCATGTCCGAGTGGGTAGCAGACATCTGCCTCCCATGCATACACACTTCTGAGAGTTGAGCTTATGGCCTGTAACCCTACATCCTGCCTGCCGCTACCTTTCGCTTCCAAAAGGCCTAGGCTCGCTGCTTGACGCAAGTGTTGGGAGAGGTAACTGGAATCTCCCGGCACACAAGACTAGTGCCACCAAGCTCAATCCAGCGATTTCCCAGTAATTCCTGGGGTAGACTGGTGCTACATACTAAGTTCCATATGTGAGAAGGTAGCTGAACGCCTTGTCCAAAATCATCTTACTGCTGAGAGTTGAGTTCACCCTCAGTCCCTCACAGTTCCACACTGCCTGCAGAGTGAGTTTCCCACGTCTTCACCAGAGACTTTTGCCAGAGGCTTCTGAGACGCAAGTTAACAATGCACACCTGGACGGTATCTCCAGGTGCAGTAGAGTGGTAATCTGGGAACCTCCTTACTCAGAATACTGCTACCTTCACACTGTCATAAGAATGCAGCTAGTTGAGAGCTGGCTTCTAGGCAAGCTTCCCTGTGAGAGCTGAGGACAGGGCAGAACCCTCCCGCATCCTGCCTGACTGTAGACGTACCTGCTGACCTCCTTATGTTAGTGGCTGGGATGGGTTGCGGGAGAAGCATGTGTAAGCATTGGGCCTGAACTCCCGTGTATCTGAGTTGAATACAGCGATTTCCAACATCCTTCTTCAATAGGAGTGTAGCTAGGTTCCAACTCCCATGTCCGAGTGGGTAGCAGACATCTGCCTCCCATGCATACACACTTCTGAGAGTTGAGCTTATGGCCTGTAACCCTACATCCTGCCTGCCGCTACCTTTCGCTTCCAAAAGGCCTAGGCTCGCTGCTTGACGCAAGTGTTGGGAGAGGTAACTGGAATCTCCCGGCACACAAGACGAGTGCCTCCAAGCTCAATCAAGCGATTTCCTAGTAATTCCTGGGGTAGACTGGTGCTACATATTAAGTTCCATACGTGAGTATGTAGTTGAACGCCTTGTCCAAAAACATCTTACTTCTGAGAGTTGAGCTCACCCTCAGTCCCTCACAGTTCCACACTGCCTGCAGAGTGAGTTTCGCACGTCTTCACCAGAGACGTTTGCCAGAGGCTTCTGAGACGCAAGTTAACAATGCAGACCTGGAGGGTATCTCCAGGTCCAGTAGAGTGGTAACCTGGGAACCTCCTGTCTCAGAATACTGCTACCTTCACCCTGCCATAAGAATGCAGCTAGTTGACAGCTGGCTTCAAGGCATGCTTCCCTATGAGAGCTAAGGACAGGGCACAACCCTCCCGCATCCTGCTTGACTGTAGAAGGAGCTGCTAACGTCCTCATGTTAGTGGCAGGGAAACGTTGTGAGAAAAGCATGTGGAATCGTTGTGCCTGAACCCACGTGTATCTGAGTTGAATACAGCGATTTCCAAAGTCCTTCTTCATCAGAGTGTAGCTAGGTTCCCACTCGCATGTCCGAGTGGGTAGCAGACATCTGCCTCCCATGTATACACACTTCTGAGAGTTGAGCTTATGGCCTGTAAGCCTACCTCCTGCCTGCAGCTACCTTTCGCTTCCAAAAGGCCTAGGCTCGCTGCTTCACCGAAGTGTTGGGAGAGGTAACTGGAATCTCCCGGCACACAAGACTAGTGCCAGCAAGCTCAATCCAGCGATTTCCCAGTAATTCCTGGGGTAGACTGGTGCTACATACTAAGTTCCATATGTGAGAAGGTAGCTGAACGCCTTGTCCAAAATCATCTTACTGCTGAGAGTTGAGCTCACCCTCAGTCCCTCACAGTTCCACACTGCCTGCAGAGTGAGTTTCCCACGTCTTCACCAGAGACTTTTGCCAGAGGCTTCTGAGACGCAAGTTAACAATGCACACCTGGACGGTATCTCCAGGTGCAGTAGAGTGGTAATCTGGGAACCTCCTTACTCAGAATACTGCTACCTTCACACTGTCATAAGAATGCAGCTAGTTGAGAGCTGGCTTCTAGGCAAGCTTCCCTGTGAGAGCTGAGGACAGGGCAGAACCCTCCCGCATCCTGCCTGACTGTAGACGTACCTGCTAACCTCCTTATGTTAGTGGCTGGGATGGGTTGCGGGAAAAGCATGTGTAAGCATTGGGCCTGAACTCCCGTGTATCTGAGTTGAATACAGCGATTTCCAACATCCTTCTTCAATAGGAGTGTAGCTAGGTTCCAACTCCCATGTCCGAGTGGGTAGCAGACATCTGCCTCCCATGCATACACACTTCTGAGAGTTGAGCTTATGGCCTGTAACCCTACATCCTGCCTGCCGCTACCTTTCGCTTCCAAAAGGCCTAGGCTCGCTGCTTGACGCAAGTGTTGGGAGAGGTAACTGGAATCTCCCGGCACACAAGACTAGTGCCACCAAGCTCAATCCAGCGATTTCCCAGTAATTCCTGGGGTAGACTGGTGCTACATACTAAGTTCCATATGTGAGAAGGTAGCTGAACGCCTTGTCCAAAATCATCTTACTGCTGAGAGTTGAGCTCACCCTCAGTCCCTCACAGTTCCACACTGCCTGCAGAGTGAGTTTCCCACGTCTTCACCAGAGACTTTTGCCAGAGGCTTCTGAGACGCAAGTTAACAATGCACACCTGGACGGTATCTCCAGGTGCAGTAGAGTGGTAATCTGGGAACCTCCTTACTCAGAATACTGCTACCTTCACACTGTCATAAGAATGCAGCTAGTTGAGAGCTGGCTTCTAGGCAGGCTTCCCTGTGAGAGCTGAGGACAGGGCAGAACCCTCCCGCATCCTGCCTGACTGTAGACGTACCTGCTAACCTCCTTATGTTAGTGGCTGGGATGGGTTGCGGGAAAAGCATGTGTAAGCATTGGGCCTGAACTCCCGTGTATCTGAGTTGAATACAGCGATTTCCAACATCCTTCTTCAATAGGAGTGTAGCTAGGTTCCAACTCCCATGTCCGAGTGGGTAGCAGACATCTGCCTCCCATGCATACACACTTCTGAGAGTTGAGCTTATGGCCTGTAACCCTACATCCTGCCTGCCGCTACCTTTCGCTTCCAAAAGGCCTAGGCTCGCTGCTTGACGCAAGTGTTGGGAGAGGTAACTGGAATCTCCCGGCACACAAGACGAGTGCCTCCAAGCTCAATCAAGCGATTTCCTAGTAATTCCTGGGGTAGACTGGTGCTACATACTAAGTTCCATACGTGAGTATGTAGTTGAACGCCTTGTCCAAAAACATCTTACTTCTGAGAGTTGAGCTCACCCTCAGTCCCTCACAGTTCCACACTGCCTGCAGAGTGAGTTTCGCACGTCTTCACCAGAGACGTTTGCCAGAGGCTTCTGAGACGCAAGTTAACAATGCAGACCTGGAGGGTATCTCCAGGTCCAGTAGAGTGGTAACCTGGGAACCTCCTGTCTCAGAATACTGCTACCTTCACCCTGCCATAAGAATGCAGCTAGTTGACAGCTGGCTTCAAGGCCTGCTTCCCTGTGAGAGCTAAGGACAGGGCACAACCCTCCCGCATCCTGCTTGACTGTAGAAGGAGCTGCTAACGTCCTCATGTTAGTGGCAGGGAAACGTTGTGAGAAAAGCATGTGGAATCGTTGTGACTGAACCCACGTGTATCTGAGTTGAATACAGCGATTTCCAAAGTCCTTCTTCATCAGAGTGTAGCTAGGTTCCCACTCGCATGTCCGAGTGGGTAGCAGACATCTGCCTCCCATGTATACACACTTCTGAGAGTTGAGCTTATGGCCTGTAAGCCTACCTCCTGCCTGCAGCTACCTTTCGCTTCCGAAAGGCCTAGGCTCGCTGCTTCACCGAAGTGTTGGGAGAGGTAACTGGAATCTCCCGGCACACAAGATTAGTGCCACCAAGCTCAATCCAGCGATTTCCCAGTAATTCCTGGGGTAGACTGGTGCTACATACTAAGTTCCATATGTGAGAAGGTAGCTGAACGCCTTGTCCAAAATCATCTTACTGCTGAGAGTTGAGCTCACCCTCAGTCCCTCACAGTTCCACACTGCCTGCAGAGTGAATTTCCCATGTCTTCACCAGAGACTTTTGCCAGAGGCTTCTGAGACGCAAGTTAACAATGCACACCTGGACGGTATCTCCAGGTGCAGTAGAGTGGTAATCTGGGAACCTCCTTACTCAGAATACTGCTACCTTCACACTGTCATAAGAATGCAGCTAGTTGAGAGCTGGCTTCTAGGCAAGCTTCCCTGTGAGAGCTGAGGACAGGGCAGAACCCTCCCGCATCCTGCCTGACTGTAGACGTACCTGCTAACCTCCTTATATTAGTGGGGGATGGGTTGCGGGAGAAGCATGTGTAAGCATTGGGCCTGAACTCCCGTGTATCTGAGTTGAATACAGCGATTTCCAACATCCTTCTTCAATAGGAGTGTAGCTAGGTTCCAACTCCCATGTCCGAGTGGGTAGCAGACATCTGCCTCCCATGCATACACACTTCTGAGAGTTGAGCTTATGGCCTGTAACCCTACATCCTGCCTGCCGCTACCTTTCGCTTCCAAAAGGCCTAGGCTCGCTGCTTGACGCAAGTGTTGGGAGAGGTAACTGGAATCTCCCGGCACACAAGACGAGTGCCTCCAAGCTCAATCAAGCGATTTCCTAGTAATTCCTGGGGTAGACTGGTGCTACATACTAAGTTCCATACGTGAGTATGTAGTTGAACGCCTTGTCCAAAAACATCTTACTTCTGAGAGTTGAGCTCAGCCTCAGTCCCTGACAGTTCCACACTGCCTGCAGAGTGAGTTTCGCACGTCTTCACCAGAGACGTTTGCCAGAGGCTTCTGAGACACAAGTTAACAATGCAGACCTGGAGGGTATCTCCAGGTCCAGTAGAGTGGTAACCTGGGAACCTCCTGTCTCAGAATACTGCTACCTTCACCCTGCCATAAGAATGCAGCTAGTTGACAGCTGGCTTCAAGGCCTGCTTCCCTGTGAGAGCTAAGGACAGGGCACAACCCTCCCGCATCCTGCTTGACTGTAGAAGGAGCTGCTAACGTCCTCATGTTAGTGGCAGGGAAACGTTGTGAGAAAAGCATGTGGAATCGTTGTGCCTGAACCCACGTGTATCTGAGTTGAATACAGCGATTTCCAAAGTCCTTCTTCATCAGAGTGTAGCTAGGTTCCCACTCGCATGTCCGAGTGGGTAGCAGACATCTGCCTCCCATGTATACACACTTCTGAGAGTTGAGCTTATGGCCTGTAAGCCTACCTCCTGCCTGCAGCTACCTTTCGCTTCCAAAAGGCCTAGGCTCGCTGCTTCACCGAAGTGTTGGGAGAGGTAACTGGAATCTCCCGGCACACAAGACGAGTGCACCAAGCTCAATCCAGCGATTTCCCAGTAATTCCTGGGGTAGACTGGTGCTACATACTAAGTTCCATATGTGAGAAGGTAGCTGAACGCCTTGTCCAAAATCATCTTACTGCTGAGAGTTGAGCTCACCCTCAGTCCCTCACAGTTCCACACTGCCTGCAGAGTGAGTTTCCCACGTCTTCACCAGAGACTTTTGCCAGAGGCTTCTGAGACGCAAGTTAACAATGCACACCTGGACGGTATCTCCAGGTGCAGTAGAGTGGTAATCTGGGAACCTCCTTACTCAGAATACTGCTACCTTCACACTGTCATAAGAATGCAGCTAGTTGAGAGCTGGCTTCTAGGCAAGCTTCCCTGTGAGAGCTGAGGACAGGGCAGAACCCTCCCGCATCCTGCCTGACTGTAGACGTACCTGCTAACCTCCTTATGTTAGTGGCTGGGATGGGTTGCGGGAGAAGCATGTGTAAGCATTGGGCCTGAACTCCCGTGTATCTGAGTTGAATACAGCGATTTCCAACATCCTTCTTCAATAGGAGTGTAGCTAGGTTCCAACTCCCATGTCCGAGTGGGTAGCAGACATCTGCCTCCCATGCATACACACTTCTGAGAGTTGAGCTTATGGCCTGTAACCCTACATCCTGCCTGCCGCTACCTTTCGCTTCCAAAAGGCCTAGGCTCGCTGCTTGATGCAAGTGTTGGGAGAGGTAACTGGAATCTCCCGGCACACAAGACGAGTGCCTCCAAGCTCAATCAAGCGATTTCCTAGTAATTCCTGGGGTAGACTGGTGCTACATACTAAGTTCCATACGTGAGTATGTAGTTGAACGCCTTGTCCAAAAACATCTTACTTCTGAGAGTTGAGCTCACCCTCAGTCCCTCACAGTTCCACACTGCCTGCAGAGTGAGTTTCGCACGTCTTCACCAGAGACGTTTGCCAGAGGCTTCTGAGACGCAAGTTAACAATGCAGACCTGGAGGGTATCTCCAGGTCCAGTAGAGTGGTAACCTGGGAACCTCCTGTCTCAGAATACTGCTACCTTCACCCTGCCATAAGAATGCAGCTAGTTGACAGCTGGCTTCAAGGCCTGCTTCCCTGTGAGAGCTAAGGACAGGGCACAACCCTCCCGCATCCTGCTTGACTGTAGAAGGAGCTGCTAACGTCCTCATGTTAGTGGCAGGGAAACGTTGTGAGAAAAGCATGTGGAATCGTTGTGCCTGAACCCACGTGTATCTGAGTTGAATACAGCGATTTCCAAAGTCCTTCTTCATCAGAGTGTAGCTAGGTTCCCACTCGCATGTCCGAGTGGGTAGCAGACATCTGCCTCCCATGTATACACACTTCTGAGAGTTGAGCTTATGGCCTGTAAGCCTACCTCCTGCCTGCAGCTACCTTTCGCTTCCAAAAGGCCTAGGCTCGCTGCTTCACCGAAGTGTTGGGAGAGGTAACTGGAATCTCCCGGCACACAAGACGAGTGCACCAAGCTCAATCCAGCGATTTCCCAGTAATTCCTGGGGTAGACTGGTGCTACATACTAAGTTCCATATGTGAGAAGGTAGCTGAACGCCTTGTCCAAAATCATCTTACTGCTGAGAGTTGAGCTCACCCTCAGTCCCTCACAGTTCCACACTGCCTGCAGAGTGAGTTTCCCACGTCTTCACCAGAGACTTTTGCCAGAGGCTTCTGAGACGCAAGTTAACAATGCACACCTGGACGGTATCTCCAGGTGCAGTAGAGTGGTAATCTGGGAACCTCCTTACTCAGAATACTGCTACCTTCACACTGTCATAAGAATGCAGCTAGTTGAGAGCTGGCTTCTAGGCAAGCTTCCCTGTGAGAGCTGAGGACAGGGCAGAACCCTCCCGCATCCTGACTGACTGTAGACGTACCTGCTAACCTCCTTATGTTAGTGGCTGGGATGGGTTGCGGGAGAAGCATGTGTAAGCATTGGGCCTGAACTCCCGTGTATCTGAGTTGAATACAGCGATTTCCAACATCCTTCTTCAATAGGAGTGTAGCTAGGTTCCAACTCCCATGTCCGAGTGGGTAGCAGACATCTGCCTCCCATGCATACACACTTCTGAGAGTTGAGCTTATGGCCTGTAACCCTACATCCTGCCTGCCGCTACCTTTCGCTTCCAAAAGGCCTAGGCTCGCTGCTTGATGCAAGTGTTGGGAGAGGTAACTGGAATCTCCCGGCACACAAGACGAGTGCCTCCAAGCTCAATCAAGCGATTTCCTAGTAATTCCTGGGGTAGACTGGTGCTACATACTAAGTTCCATACGTGAGTATGTAGTTGAACGCCTTGTCCAAAAACATCTTACTTCTGAGAGTTGAGCTCACCCTCAGTCCCTCACAGTTCCACACTGCCTGCAGAGTGAGTTTCGCACGTCTTCACCAGAGACGTTTGCCAGAGGCTTCTGAGACGCAAGTTAACAATGCAGACCTGGAGGGTATCTCCAGGTCCAGTAGAGTGGTAACCTGGGAACCTCCTGTCTCAGAATACTGCTACCTTCACCCTGCCATAAGAATGCAGCTAGTTGACAGCTGGCTTCAAGGCCTGCTTCCCTGTGAGAGCTAAGGACAGGGCACAACCCTCCCGCATCCTGCTTGACTGTAGAAGGAGCTGCTAACGTCCTCATGTTAGTGGCAGGGAAACGTTGTGAGAAAAGCATGTGGAATCGTTGTGCCTGAACCCACGTGTATCTGAGTTGAATACAGCGATTTCCAAAGTCCTTCTTCATCAGAGTGTAGCTAGGTTCCCACTCGCATGTCCGAGTGGGTAGCAGACATCTGCCTCCCATGTATACACACTTCTGAGAGTTGAGCTTATGGCCTGTAAGCCTACCTCCTGCCTGCAGCTACCTTTCGCTTCCAAAAGGCCTAGGCTCGCTGCTTCACCGAAGTGTTGGGAGAGGTAACTGGAATCTCCCGGCACACAAGACTAGTGCCACCAAGCTCAATCCAGCGATTTCCCAGTAATTCCTGGGGTAGACTGGTGCTACATACTAAGTTCCATATGTGAGAAGGTAGCTGAACGCCTTGTCCAAAATCATCTTACTGCTGAGAGTTGAGCTCACCCTCAGTCCCTCACAGTTCCACACTGCCTGCAGAGTGAGTTTCCCACGTCTTCACCAGAGACTTTTGCCAGAGGCTTCTGAGACGCAAGTTAACAATGCACACCTGGACGGTATCTCCAGGTGCAGTAGAGTGGTAATCTGGGAACCTCCTTACTCAGAATACTGCTACCTTCACACTGTCATAAGAATGCAGCTAGTTGAGAGCTGGCTTCTAGGCAAGCTTCCCTGTGAGAGCTGAGGACAGGGCAGAACCCTCCCGCATCCTGCCTGACTGTAGACGTACCTGCTAACCTCCTTATGTTAGTGGCTGGGATGGGTTGCGGGAAAAGCATGTGTAAGCATTGGGCCTGAACTCCCGTGTATCTGAGTTGAATACAGCGATTTCCAACATCCTTCTTCAATAGGAGTGTAGCTAGGTTCCAACTCCCATGTCCGAGTGGGTAGCAGACATCTGCCTCCCATGCATACACACTTCTGAGAGTTGAGCTTATGGCCTGTAACCCTACATCCTGCCTGCCGCTACCTTTCGCTTCCAAAAGGCCTAGGCTCGCTGCTTGACGCAAGTGTTGGGAGAGGTAACTGGAATCTCCCGGCACACAAGACGAGTGCCTCCAAGCTCAATCAAGCGATTTCCTAGTAATTCCTGGGGTAGACTGGTGCTACATACTAAGTTCCATACGTGAGAAGGTAGCAAAACGCCTTGTCCAAAATCATCTTACTTCTGAGAGTTGAGCTCAGCCTCAGTCCCTCACAGTTCCACACTGCCTGCAGAGTGAGTTTCGCACGTCTTCACCAGAGACGTTTGCCAGAGGCTTCTGAGACGCAAGTTAACAATGCAGACCTGGAGGGTATCTCCAGGTCCAGTAGAGTGGTAACCTGGGAACCTCCTGTCTCAGAATCCTGCTACCTTCACCCTGCCATAAGAATGCAGCTAGTTGACAGCTGGCTTCAAGGCCTGCTTCCCTGTGAGAGCTAAGGACAGGGCACAACCCTAACGCATCCTGCTTGACTGTAGAAGGAGCTGCTAACGTCCTCATGTTAGTGGCAGGGAAACGTTGTGAGAAAAGCATGTGGAATCGTTGTGCCTGAACCCACGTGTATCTGAGTTGAATACAGCGATTTCCAAAGTCCTTCTTCATCAGAGTGTAGCTAGGTTCCCACTCGCATGTCCGAGTGGGTAGCAGACATCTGCCTCCCATGTATACACACTTCTGAGAGTTGAGCTTATGGCCTGTAAGCCTACCTCCTGCCTGCAGCTACCTTTCGCTTCCAAAAGGCCTAGGCTCGCTGCTTCACCGAAGTGTTGGGAGAGGTAACTGGAATCTCCCGGCACACAAGACTAGTGCCACCAAGCTCAATCCAGCGATTTCCCAGTAATTCCTGGGGTAGACTGGTGCTACATACTAAGTTCCATATGTGAGAAGGTAGCTGAACGCCTTGTCCAAAATCATCTTACTGCTGAGAGTTGAGCTCACCCTCAGTCCCTCACAGTTCCACACTGCCTGCAGAGTGAGTTTCCCACGTCTTCACCAGAGACTTTTGCCAGAGGCTTCTGAGACGCAAGTTAACAATGCACACCTGGACGGTATCTCCAGGTGCAGTAGAGTGGTAATCTGGGAACCTCCTTACTCAGAATACTGCTACCTTCACACTGTCATAAGAATGCAGCTAGTTGAGAGCTGGCTTCTAGGCAAGCTTCCCTGTGAGAGCTGAGGACAGGGCAGAACCCTCCCGCATCCTGCCTGACTGTAGACGTACCTGCTAACCTCCTTATGTTAGTGGCTGGGATGGGTTGCGGGAAAAGCATGTGTAAGCATTGGGCCTGAACTCCCGTGTATCTGAGTTGAATACAGCGATTTCCAACATCCTTCTTCAATAGGAGTGTAGCTAGGTTCCAACTCCCATGTCCGAGTGGGTAGCAGACATCTGCCTCCCATGCATACACACTTCTGAGAGTTGAGCTTATGGCCTGTAACCCTACATCCTGCCTGCCGCTACCTTTCGCTTCCAAAAGGCCTAGGCTCGCTGCTTGACGCAAGTGTTGGGAGAGGTAACTGGAATCTCCCGGCACACAAGACGAGTGCCTCCAAGCTCAATCAAGCGATTTCCTAGTAATTCCTGGGGTAGACTGGTGCTACATACTAAGTTCCATACGTGAGAAGGTAGCAAAACGCCTTGTCCAAAATCATCTTACTTCTGAGAGTTGAGCTCAGCCTCAGTCCCTCACAGTTCCACACTGCCTGCAGAGTGAGTTTCGCACGTCTTCACCAGAGACGTTTGCCAGAGGCTTCTGAGACGCAAGTTAACAATGCAGACCTGGAGGGTATCTCCAGGTCCAGTAGAGTGGTAACCTGGGAACCTCCTGTCTCAGAATACTGCTACCTTCACCCTGCCATAAGAATGCAGCTAGTTGACAGCTGGCTTCAAGGCCTGCTTCCCTGTGAGAGCTAAGGACAGGGCACAACCCTCCCGCATCCTGCTTGACTGTAGAAGGAGCTGCTAACGTCCTCATGTTAGTGGCAGGGAAACGTTGTGAGAAAAGCATGTGGAATCGTTGTGCCTGAACCCACGTGTATCTGAGTTGAATACAGCGATTTCCAAAGTCCTTCTTCATCAGAGTGTAGCTAGGTTCCCACTCGCATGTCCGAGTGGGTAGCAGACATCTGCCTCCCATGTATACACACTTCTGAGAGTTGAGCTTATGGCCTGTAAGCCTACCTCCTGCCTGCAGCTACCTTTCGCTTCCAAAAGGCCTAGGCTCGCTGCTTCACCGAAGTGTTGGGAGAGGTAACTGGAATCTCCCGGCACACAAGACGAGTGCACCAAGCTCAATCCAGCGATTTCCCAGTAATTCCTGGGGTAGACTGGTGCTACATACTAAGTTCCATATGTGAGAAGGTAGCTGAACGCCTTGTCCAAAATCATCTTACTGCTGAGAGTTGAGCTCACCCTCAGTCCCTCACAGTTCCACACTGCCTGCAGAGTGAGTTTCCCACGTCTTCACCAGAGACTTTTGCCAGAGGCTTCTGAGACGCAAGTTAACAATGCACACCTGGACGGTATCTCCAGGTGCAGTAGAGTGGTAATCTGGGAACCTCCTTACTCAGAATACTGCTACCTTCACACTGTCATAAGAATGCAGCTAGTTGAGAGCTGGCTTCTAGGCAAGCTTCCCTGTGAGAGCTGAGGACAGGGCAGAACCCTCCCGCATCCTGCCTGACTGTAGACGTACCTGCTAACCTCCTTATGTTAGTGGCTGGGATGGGTTGCGGGAGAAGCATGTGTAAGCATTGGGCCTGAACTCCCGTGTATCTGAGTTGAATACAGCGATTTCCAACATCCTTCTTCAATAGGAGTGTAGCTAGGTTCCAACTCCCATGTCCGAGTGGGTAGCAGACATCTGCCTCCCATGCATACACACTTCTGAGAGTTGAGCTTATGGCCTGTAACCCTACATCCTGCCTGCCGCTACCTTTCGCTTCCAAAAGGCCTAGGCTCGCTGCTTGATGCAAGTGTTGGGAGAGGTAACTGGAATCTCCCGGCACACAAGACGAGTGCCTCCAAGCTCAATCAAGCGATTTCCTAGTAATTCCTGGGGTAGACTGGTGCTACATACTAAGTTCCATACGTGAGTATGTAGTTGAACGCCTTGTCCAAAAACATCTTACTTCTGAGAGTTGAGCTCACCCTCAGTCCCTCACAGTTCCACACTGCCTGCAGAGTGAGTTTCGCACGTCTTCACCAGAGACGTTTGCCAGAGGCTTCTGAGACGCAAGTTAACAATGCAGACCTGGAGGGTATCTCCAGGTCCAGTAGAGTGGTAACCTGGGAACCTCCTGTCTCAGAATACTGCTACCTTCACCCTGCCATAAGAATGCAGCTAGTTGACAGCTGGCTTCAAGGCCTGCTTCCCTGTGAGAGCTAAGGACAGGGCACAACCCTCCCGCATCCTGCTTGACTGTAGAAGGAGCTGCTAACGTCCTCATGTTAGTTGCAGGGAAACGTTGTGAGAAAAGCATGTGGAATCGTTGTGCCTGAACCCACGTGTATCTGAGTTGAATACAGCGATTTCCAAAGTCCTTCTTCATCAGAGTGTAGCTAGGTTCCCACTCGCATGTCCGAGTGGGTAGCAGACATCTGCCTCCCATGTATACACACTTCTGAGAGTTGAGCTTATGGCCTGTAAGCCTACCTCCTGCCTGCAGCTACCTTTCGCTTCCTAAAGGCCTAGGCTCGCTGCTTCACCGAAGTGTTGGGAGAGGTAACTGGAATCTCCCGGCACACAAGACTAGTGCCACCAAGCTCAATCCAGCGATTTCCCAGTAATTCCTGGGGTAGACTGGTGCTACATACTAAGTTCCATATGTGAGAAGGTAGCTGAACGCCTTGTCCAAAATCATCTTACTGCTGAGAGTTGAGCTCACCCTCAGTCCCTCACAGTTCCACACTGCCTGCAGAGTGAGTTTCCCACGTCTTCACCAGAGACTTTTGCCAGAGGCTTCTGAGACGCAAGTTAACAATGCACACCTGGACGGTATCTCCAGGTGCAGTAGAGTGGTAATCTGGGAACCTCCTTACTCAGAATACTGCTACCTTCACACTGTCATAAGAATGCAGCTAGTTGAGAGCTGGCTTCTAGGCAAGCTTCCCTGTGAGAGCTGAGGACAGGGCAGAACCCTCCCGCATCCTGCCTGACTGTAGACGTACCTGCTAACCTCCTTATGTTAGTGGCTGGGATGGGTTGCGGGAAAAGCATGTGTAAGCATTGGGCCTGAACTCCCGTGTATCTGAGTTGAATACAGCGATTTCCAACATCCTTCTTCAATAGGAGTGTAGCTAGGTTCCAACTCCCATGTCCGAGTGGGTAGCAGACATCTGCCTCCCATGCATACACACTTCTGAGAGTTGAGCTTATGGCCTGTAACCCTACATCCTGCCTGCCGCTACCTTTCGCTTCCAAAAGGCCTAGGCTCGCTGCTTGACGCAAGTGTTGGGAGAGGTAACTGGAATCTCCCGGCACACAAGAAGAGTGCCTCCAAGCTCAATCAAGCGATTTCCTAGTAATTCCTGGGGTAGACTGGTGCTACATACTAAGTTCCATACGTGAGAAGGTAGCAAAACGCCTTCTCCAAAATCATCTTACTTCTTAGAGTTGAGCTCAGCCTCAGTCCCTCACAGTTCCACACTGCCTGCAGAGTGAGTTTCGCACGTCTTCACCAGAGACGTTTGCCAGAGGCTTCTGAGACGCAAGTTAACAATGCAGACCTGGAGGGTATCTCCAGGTCCAGTAGAGTGGTAACCTGGGAACCTCCTGTCTCAGAATCCTGCTACCTTCAACCTGCCATAAGAATGCAGCTAGTTGACAGCTGGCTTCAAGGCCTGCTTCCCTGTGAGAGCTAAGGACAGGGCACAACCCTCCCGCATCCTGCTTGACTGTAGAAGGAGCTGCTAACGTCCTCATGTTAGTGGCAGGGAAACGTTGTGAGAAAAGCATGTGGAATCGTTGTGCCTGAACCCACGTGTATCTGAGTTGAATACAGCGATTTCCAAAGTCCTTCTTCATCAGAGTGTAGCTAGGTTCCCACTCGCATGTCCGAGTGGGTAGCAGACATCTGCCTCCCATGTATACACACTTCTGAGAGTTGAGCTTATGGCCTGTAAGCCTACCTCCTGCCTGCAGCTACCTTTCGCTTCCAAAAGGCCTAGGCTCGCTGCTTCACCGAAGTGTTGGGAGAGGTAACTGGAATCTCCCGGCACACAAGACTAGTGCCACCAAGCTCAATCCAGCGATTTCCCAGTAATTCCTGGGGTAGACTGGTGCTACATACTAAGTTCCATATGTGAGAAGGTAGCTGAACGCCTTGTCCAAAATCATCTTACTGCTGAGAGTTGAGCTCACCCTCAGTCCCTCACAGTTCCACACTGCCTGCAGAGTGAGTTTCCCACGTCTTCACCAGAGACTTTTGCCAGAGGCTTCTGAGACGCAAGTTAACAATGCACACCTGGACGGTATCTCCAGGTGCAGTAGAGTGGTAATCTGGGAACCTCCTTACTCAGAATACTGCTACCTTCACACTGTCATAAGAATGCAGCTAGTTGAGAGCTGGCTTCTAGGCAAGCTTCCCTGTGAGAGCTGAGGACAGGGCAGAACCCTCCCGCATCCTGCCTGACTGTAGACGTACCTGCTAACCTCCTTATGTTAGTGGCTGGGATGGGTTGCGGGAAAAGCATGTGTAAGCATTGGGCCTGAACTCCCGTGTATCTGAGTTGAATACAGCGATTTCCAACATCCTTCTTCAATAGGAGTGTAGCTAGTTTCCAACTCCCATGTCCGAGTGGGTAGCAGACATCTGCCTCCCATGCATACACACTTCTGAGAGTTGAGCTTATGGCCTGTAACCCTACATCCTGCCTGCCGCTACCTTTCGCTTCCAAAAGGCCTAGGCTCGCTGCTTGACGCAAGTGTTGGGAGAGGTAACTGGAATCTCCCGGCACACAAGACGAGTGCCTCCAAGCTCAATCAAGCGATTTCCTAGTAATTCCTGGGGTAGACTGGTGCTACATACTAAGTTCCATACGTGAGAAGGTAGCAAAACGCCTTGTCCAAAATCATCTTACTTCTGAGAGTTGAGCTCAGCCTCAGTCCCTCACAGTTCCACACTGCCTGCAGAGTGAGTTTCGCACGTCTTCACCAGAGACGTTTGCCAGAGGCTTCTGAGACGCAAGTTAACAATGCAGACCTGGAGGGTATCTCCAGGTCCAGTAGAGTGGTAACCTGGGAACCTCCTGTCTCAGAATCCTGCTACCTTCACCCTGCCATAAGAATGCAGCTAGTTGACAGCTGGCTTCAAGGCCTGCTTCCCTGTGAGAGCTAAGGACAGGGCACAACCCTCCCGCATCCTGCTTGACTGTAGAAGGAGCTGCTAACGTCCTCATGTTAGTGGCAGGGAAACGTTGTGAGAAAAGCATGTGGAATCGTTGTGCCTGAACCCACGTGTATCTGAGTTGAATACAGCGATTTCCAAAGTCCTTCTTCATCAGAGTGTAGCTAGGTTCCCACTCGCATGTCCGAGTGGGTAGCAGACATCTGCCTCCCATGTATACACACTTCTGAGAGTTGAGCTTATGGCCTGTAAACCTACCTCCTGCCTGCAGCTACCTTTCGCTTCCAAAAGGTCTAGGCTCGCTGCTTCACCGAAGTGTTGGGAGAGGTAACTGGAAACTCCCGGCACACAAGACTAGTGCCACCAAGCTCAATCCAGCGATTTCCCAGTAATTCCTGGGGTAGACTGGTGCTACATACTAAGTTCCACATGTGAGAAGGTAGCTGAACGCCTTGTCCAAAATCATCTTACTGCTGAGAGTTGAGCTCACCCTCAGTCCCTCACAGTTCCACACTGCCTGCAGAGTGAGTTTCCCACGTCTTCACCAGAGACTTTTGCCAGAGGCTTCTGAGACGCAAGTTAACAATGCACACCTGGACGGTATCTCCAGGTGCAGTAGAGTGGTAATCTGGGAACCTCCTTACTCAGAATACTGCTACCTTCACACTGTCATAAGAATGCAGCTAGTTGAGAGCTGGCTTCTAGGCAAGCTTCCCTGTGAGAGCTGAGGACAGGGCAGAACCCTCCCGCATCCTGCCTGACTGTAGACGTACCTGCTAACCTCCTTATGTTAGTGGCTGGGATGGGTTGCGGGAAAAGCATGTGTAAGCATTGGGCCTGAACTCCCGTGTATCTGAGTTGAATACAGCGATTTCCAACATCCTTCTTCAATAGGAGTGTAGCTAGGTTCCAACTCCCATGTCCGAGTGGGTAGCAGACATCTGCCTCCCATGCATACACACTTCTGAGAGTTGAGCTTATGGCCTGTAACCCTACATCCTGCCTGCCGCTACCTTTCGCTTCCAAAAGGCCTAGGCTCGCTGCTTGACGCAAGTGTTGGGAGAGGTAACTGGAATCTCCCGGCACACAAGACGAGTGCCTCCAAGCTCAATCAAGCGATTTCCTAGTAATTCCTGGGGTAGACTGGTGCTACATACTAAGTTCCATACGTGAGTATGTAGTTGAACGCCTTGTCCAAAAACATCTTACTTCTGAGAGTTGAGCTCAGCCTCAGTCCCTCACAGTTCCACACTGCCTGCAGAGTGAGTTTCGCACGTCTTCACCAGAGACGTTTGCCAGAGGCTTCTGAGACGCAAGTTAACAATGCAGACCTGGAGGGTATCTCCAGGTCCAGTAGAGTGGTAACCTGGGAACCTCCTGTCTCAGAATACTGCTACCTTCACCCTGCCATAAGAATGCAGCTAGTTGACAGCTGGCATCAAGGCCTGCTTCCCTGTGAGAGCTAAGGACAGGGCACAACCCTCCCGCATCCTGCTTGACTGTAGAAGGAGCTGCTAACGTCCTCATGTTAGTGGCAGGGAAACGTTGTGAGAAAAGCATGTGGAATCGTTGTGCCTGAACCCACGTGTATCTGAGTTGAATACAGCGATTTCCAAAGTCCTTCTTCATCAGAGTGTAGCTAGGTTCCCACTCGCATGTCCGAATGGGTAGCAGACATCTGCCTCCCATGTATACACACTTCTGAGAGTTGAGCTTATGGCCTGTAAGCCTACCTCCTGCCTGCAGCTACCTTTCGCTTCCAAAAGGCCTAGGCTCGCTGCTTCACCGAAGTGTTGGGAGAGGTAACTGGAAACTCCCGGCACACAAGACTAGTGCCACCAAGCTCAATCCAGCGATTTCCCAGTAATTCCTGGGGTAGACTGGTGCTACATACTAAGTTCCACATGTGAGAAGGTAGCTGAACGCCTTGTCCAAAATCATCTTACTGCTGAGAGTTGAGCTCACCCTCAGTCCCTCACAGTTCCACACTGCCTGCAGAGTGAGTTTCCCACGTCTTCACCAGAGACTTTTGCCAGAGGCTTCTGAGACGCAAGTTAACAATGCACACCTGGACGGTATCTCCAGGTGCAGTAGAGTGGTAATCTGGGAACCTCCTTACTCAGAATACTGCTACCTTCACACTGTCATAAGAATGCAGCTAGTTGAGAGCTGGCTTCTAGGCAAGCTTCCCTGTGAGAGCTGAGGACAGGGCAGAACCCTCCCGCATCCTGCCTGACTGTAGACGTACCTGCTAACCTCCTTATGTTAGTGGCTGGGATGGGTTGCGGGAAAAGCATGTGTAAGCATTGGGCCTGAACTCCCGTGTATCTGAGTTGAATACAGCGATTTCCAACATCCTTCTTCAATAGGAGTGTAGCTAGGTTCCAACTCCCATGTCCGAGTGGGTAGCAGACATCTGCCTCCCATGCATACACACTTCTGAGAGTTGAGCTTATGGCCTGTAACCCTACATCCTGCCTGCCGCTACCTTTCGCTTCCAAAAGGCCCAGGCTCGCTGCTTGACGCAAGTGTTGGGAGAGGTAACTGGAATCTCCCGGCACACAAGACGAGTGCCTCCAAGCTCAATCAAGCGATTTCCTAGTAATTCCTGGGGTAGACTGGTGCTACATACTAAGTTCCATACGTGAGTATGTAGTTGAACGCCTTGTCCAAAAACATCTTACTTCTGAGAGTTGAGCTCAGCCTCAGTCCCTCACAGTTCCACACTGCCTGCAGAGTGAGTTTCGCACGTCTTCACCAGAGACGTTTGCCAGAGGCTTCTGAGACGCAAGTTAACAATGCAGACCTGGAGGGTATCTCCAGGTCCAGTAGAGTGGTAACCTGGGAACCTCCTGTCTCAGAATACTGCTACCTTCACCCTGCCATAAGAATGCAGCTAGTTGACAGCTGGCTTCAAGGCCTGCTTCCCTGTGAGAGCTAAGGACAGGGCACAACCCTCCCGCATCCTGCTTGACTGTAGAAGGAGCTGCTAACGTCCTCATGTTAGTGGCAGGGAAACGTTGTGAGAAAAGCATGTGGAATCGTTGTGACTGAACCCACGTGTATCTGAGTTGAATACAGCGATTTCCAAAGTCCTTCTTCATCAGAGTGTAGCTAGGTTCCCACTCGCATGTCCGAGTGGGTAGCAGACATCTGCCTCCCATGTATACACACTTCTGAGAGTTGAGCTTATGGCCTGTAAGCCTACCTCCTGCCTGCAGCTACCTTTCGCTTCCAAAAGGCCTAGGCTCGCTGCTTCACCGAAGTGTTGGGAGAGGTAACTGGAATCTCCCGGCACACAAGACTAGTGCCACCAAGCTCAATCCAGCGATTTCCCAGTAATTCCTGGGGTAGACTGGTGCTACATACTAAGTTCCATATGTGAGAAGGTAGCTGAACGCCTTGTCCAAAATCATCTTACTGCTGAGAGTTGAGCTCACCCTCAGTCCCTCACAGTTCCACACTGCCTGCAGAGTGAGTTTCCCACGTCTTCACCAGAGACTTTTGCCAGAGGCTTCTGAGACGCAAGTTAACAATGCACACCTGGACGGTATCTCCAGGTGCAGTAGAGTGGTAATCTGGGAACCTCCTTACTCAGAATACTGCTACCTTCACACTGTCATAAGAATGCAGCTAGTTGAGAGCTGGCTTCTAGGCAAGCTTCCCTGTGAGAGCTGAGGACAGGGCAGAACCCTCCCGCATCCTGCCTGACTGTAGACGTACCTGCTAACCTCCTTATGTTAGTGGCTGGGATGGGTTGCGGGAAAAGCATGTGTAAGCATTGGGCCTGAACTCCCGTGTATCTGAGTTGAATACAGCGATTTCCAACATCCTTCTTCAATAGGAGTGTAGCTAGGTTCCAACTCCCATGTCCGAGTGGGTAGCAGACATCTGCCTCCCATGCATACACACTTCTGAGAGTTGAGCTTATGGCCTGTAACCCTACATCCTGCCTGCCGCTACCTTTCGCTTCCAAAAGGCCTAGGCTCGCTGCTTGAGGCAAGTGTTGGGAGAGGTAACTGGAATCTCCCGGCACACAAGACGAGTGCCTCCAAGCTCAATCAAGCGATTTCCTAGTAATTCCTGGGGTAGACTGGTGCTACATACTAAGTTCCATACGTGAGTATGTAGTTGAACGCCTTGTCCAAAAACATCTTACTTCTGAGAGTTGAGCTCAGCCTCAGTCCCTCACAGTTCCACACTGCCTGCAGAGTGAGTTTCGCACGTCTTCACCAGAGACGTTTGCCAGAGGCTTCTGAGACGCAAGTTAACAATGCAGACCTGGAGGGTATCTCCAGGTCCAGTAGAGTGGTAACCTGGGAACCTCCTGTCTCAGAATCCTGCTACCTTCACCCTGCCATAAGAATGCAGCTAGTTGACAGCTGGCTTCAAGGCCTGCTTCCCTGTGAGAGCTAAGGACAGGGCACAACCCTCCCGCATCCTGCTTGACTGTAGAAGGAGCTGCTAACGTCCTCATGTTAGTGGCAGGGAAACGTTGTGAGAAAAGCATGTGGAATCGTTGTGCCTGAACCCACGTGTATCTGAGTTGAATACAGCGATTTCCAAAGTCCTTCTTCATCAGAGTGTAGCTAGGTTCCCACTCGCATGTCCGAGTGGGTAGCAGACATCTGCCTCCCATGTATACACACTTCTGAGAGTTGAGCTTATGGCCTGTAAGCCTACCTCCTGCCTGCAGCTACCTTTCGCTTCCAAAAGGCCTAGGCTCGCTGCTTCACCGAAGTGTTGGGAGAGGTAACTGGAATCTCCCGGCACACAAGACTAGTGCCACCAAGCTCAATCCAGCGATTTCCCAGTAATTCCTGGGGTAGACTGGTGCTACATACTAAGTTCCATATGTGAGAAGGTAGCTGAACGCCTTGTCCAAAATCATCTTACTGCTGAGAGTTGAGCTCACCCTCAGTCCCTCACAGTTCCACACTGCCTGCAGAGTGAGTTTCCCACGTCTTCACCAGAGACTTTTGCCAGAGGCTTCTGAGACGCAAGTTAACAATGCACACCTGGACGGTATCTCCAGGTGCAGTAGAGTGGTAATCTGGGAACCTCCTTACTCAGAATACTGCTACCTTCACACTGTCATAAGAATGCAGCTAGTTGAGAGCTGGCTTCTAGGCAAGCTTCCCTGTGAGAGCTGAGGACAGGGCAGAACCCTCCCGCATCCTGCCTGACTGTAGACGTACCTGCTAACCTCCTTATGTTAGTGGCTGGGATGGGTTGCGGGAAAAGCATGTGTAAGCATTGGGCCTGAACTCCCGTGTATCTGAGTTGAATACAGCGATTTCCAACATCCTTCTTCAATAGGAGTGTAGCTAGGTTCCAACTCCCATGTCCGAGTGGGTAGCAGACATCTGCCTCCCATGCATACACACTTCTGAGAGTTGAGCTTATGGCCTGTAACCCTACATCCTGCCTGCCGCTACCTTTCGCTTCCAAAAGGCCTAGGCTCGCTGCTTGACGCAAGTGTTGGGAGAGGTAACTGGAATCTCCCGGCACACAAGACGAGTGCCTCCAAGCTCAATCAAGCGATTTCCTAGTAATTCCTGGGGTAGACTGGTGCTACATACTAAGTTCCATACGTGAGTATGTAGTTGAACGCCTTGTCCAAAAACATCTTACTTCTGAGAGTTGAGCTCAGCCTCAGTCCCTCACAGTTCCACACTGCCTGCAGAGTGAGTTTCGCACGTCTTCACCAGAGACGTTTGCCAGAGGCTTCTGAGACGCAAGTTAACAATGCAGACCTGGAGGGTATCTCCAGGTCCAGTAGAGTGGTAACCTGGGAACCTCCTGTCTCAGAATACTGCTACCTTCACCCTGCCATAAGAATGCAGCTAGTTGACAGCTGGCTTCAAGGCCTGCTTCCCTGTGAGAGCTAAGGACAGGGCACAACCCTCCCGCATCCTGCTTGACTGTAGAAGGAGCTGCTAACGTCCTCATGTTAGTGGCAGGGAAACGTTGTGAGAAAAGCATGTGGAATCGTTGTGCCTGAACCCACGTGTATCTGAGTTGAATACAGCGATTTCCAAAGTCCTTCTTCACCAGAGTGTAGCTAGGTTCCCACTCGCATGTCCGAGTGGGTAGCAGACATCTGCCTCCCATGTATACACACTTCTGAGAGTTGAGCTTATGGCCTGTAAGCCTACCTCCTGCCTGCAGCTACCTTTCGCTTCCAAAAGGCCTAGGCTCGCTGCTTCACCGAAGTGTTGGGAGAGGTAACTGGAATCTCCCGGCACACAAGACTAGTGCCACCAAGCTCAATCCAGCGATTTCCCAGTAATTCCTGGGGTAGACTGGTGCTACATACTAAGTTCCATATGTGAGAAGGTAGCTGAACGCCTTGTCCAAAATCATCTTACTGCTGAGAGTTGAGCTCACCCTCAGTCCCTCACAGTTCCACACTGCCTGCAGAGTGAGTTTCCCACGTCTTCACCAGAGACTTTTGCCAGAGGCTTCTGAGACGCAAGTTAACAATGCACACCTGGACGGTATCTCCAGGTGCAGTAGAGTGGTAATCTGGGAACCTCCTTACTCAGAATACTGCTACCTTCACACTGTCATAAGAATGCAGCTAGTTGAGAGCTGGCTTCTAGGCAAGCTTCCCTGTGAGAGCTGAGGACAGGGCAGAACCCTCCCGCATCCTGCCTGACTGTAGACGTACCTGCTAACCTCCTTATGTTAGTGGCTGGGATGGGTTGCGGGAAAAGCATGTGTAAGCATTGGGCCTGAACTCCCGTGTATCTGAGTTGAATACAGCGATTTCCAACATCCTTCTTCAATAGGAGTGTAGCTAGGTTCCAACTCCCATGTCCGAGTGGGTAGCAGACATCTGCCTCCCATGCATACACACTTCTGAGAGTTGAGCTTATGGCCTGTAACCCTACATCCTGCCTGCCGCTACCTTTCGCTTCCAAAAGGCCTAGGCTCGCTGCTTGACGCAAGTGTTGGGAGAGGTAACTGGAATCTCCCGGCACACAAGACGAGTGCCTCCAAGCTCAATCAAGCGATTTCCTAGTAATTCCTGGGGTAGACTGGTGCTACATACTAAGTTCCATACGTGAGTATGTAGTTGAACGCCTTGTCCAAAAACATCTTACTTCTCAGAGTTGAGCTCACCCTCAGTCCCTCACAGTTCCACACTGCCTGCAGAGTGAGTTTCGCACGTCTTCACCAGAGACGTTTGCCAGAGGCTTCTGAGACGCAAGTTAACAATGCAGACCTGGAGGGTATCTCCAGGTCCAGTAGAGTGGTAACCTGGGAACCTCCTGTCTCAGAATACTGCTACCTTCACCCTGCCATAAGAATGCAGCTTGTTGACAGCTGGCTTCAAGGCCTGCTTCCCTGTGAGAGCTAAGGACAGGGCACAACCCTCCCGCATCCTGCTTGACTGTAGAAGGAGCTGCTAACGTCCTCATGTTAGTGGCAGGGAAACGTTGTGAGAAAAGCATGTGGAATCGTTGTGCCTGAACCCACGTGTATCTGAGTTGAATACAGCGATTTCCAAAGTCCTTCTTCATCAGAGTGTAGCTAGGTTCCCACTCGCATGTCCGAGTGGGTAGCAGACATCTGCCTCCCATGTATACACACTTCTGAGAGTTGAGCTTATGGCCTGTAAGCCTACCTCCTGCCTGCAGCTACCTTTCGCTTCCAAAAGGCCTAGGCTCGCTGCTTCACCGAAGTGTTGGGAGAGGTAACTGGAATCTCCCGGCACACAAGACTAGTGCCACCAAGCTCAATCCAGCGATTTCCCAGTAATTCCTGGGGTAGACTGGTGCTACATACTAAGTTCCATATGTGAGAAGGTAGCTGAACGCCTTGTCCAAAATCATCTTACTGCTGAGAGTTGAGCTCACCCTCAGTCCCTCACAGTTCCACACTGCCTGCAGAGTGAGTTTCCCACGTCTTCACCAGAGACTTTTGCCAGAGGCTTCTGAGACGCAAGTTAACAATGCACACCTGGACGGTATCTCCAGGTGCAGTAGAGTGGTAATCTGGGAACCTCCTTACTCAGAATACTGCTACCTTCACACTGTCATAAGAATGCAGCTAGTTGAGAGCTGGCTTCTAGGCAAGCTTCCCTGTGAGAGCTGAGGACAGGGCAGAACCCTCCCGCATCCTGCCTGACTGTAGACGTACCTGCTAACCTCCTTATGTTAGTGGCTGGGATGGGTTGCGGGAAAAGCATGTGTAAGCATTGGGCCTGAACTCCCGTGTATCTGAGTTGAATACAGCGATTTCCAACATCCTTCTTCAATAGGAGTGTAGCTAGGTTCCAACTCCCATGTCCGAGTGGGTAGCAGACATCTGCCTCCCATGCATACACACTTCTGAGAGTTGAGCTTATGGCCTGTAACCCTACATCCTGCCTGCCGCTACCTTTCGCTTCCAAAAGGCCTAGGCTCGCTGCTTGACGCAAGTGTTGGGAGAGGTAACTGGAATCTCCCGGCACACAAGACGAGTGCCTCCAAGCTCAATCAAGCGATTTCCTAGTAATTCCTGGGGTAGACTGGTGCTACATACTAAGTTCCATACGTGAGTATGTAGTTGAACGCCTTGTCCAAAAACATCTTACTTCTGAGAGTTGAGCTCAGCCTCAGTCCCTCACAGTTCCACACTGCCTGCAGAGTGAGTTTCGCACGTCTTCACCAGAGACGTTTGCCAGAGGCTTCTGAGACGCAAGTTAACAATGCAGACCTGGAGGGTATCTCCAGGTCCAGTAGAGTGGTAACCTGGGAACCTCCTGTCTCAGAATACTGCTACCTTCACCCTGCCATAAGAATGCAGCTAGTTGACAGCTGGCTTCAAGGCCTGCTTCCCTGTGAGAGCTAAGGACAGGGCACAACCCTCCCGCATCCTGCTTGACTGTAGAAGGAGCTGCTAACGTCCTCATGTTAGTGGCAGGGAAACGTTGTGAGAAAAGCATGTGGAATCGTTGTGCCTGAACCCACGTGTATCTGAGTTGAATACAGCGATTTCCAAAGTCCTTCTTCATCAGAGTGTAGCTAGGTTCCCACTCGCATGTCCGAGTGGGTAGCAGACATCTGCCTCCCATGTATACACACTTCTGAGAGTTGAGCTTATGGCCTGTAAGCCTACCTCCTGCCTGCAGCTACCTTTCGCTTCCAAAAGGCCTAGGCTCGCTGCTTCACCGAAGTGTTGGGAGAGGTAACTGGAATCTCCCGGCACACAAGACTAGTGCCACCAAGCTCAATCCAGCGATTTCCCAGTAATTCCTGGGGTAGACTGGTGCTACATACTAAGTTCCATATGTGAGAAGGTAGCTGAACGCCTTGTCCAAAATCATCTTACTGCTGAGAGTTGAGCTCACCCTCAGTCCCTCACAGTTCCACACTGCCTGCAGAGTGAGTTTCGCACGTCTTCACCAGAGACTTTTGCCAGAGGCTTCTGAGACGCAAGTTAACAATGCACACCTGGACGGTATCTCCAGGTGCAGTAGAGTGGTAATCTGGGAACCTCCTTACTCAGAATACTGCTACCTTCACACTGTCATAAGAATGCAGCTAGTTGAGAGCTGGCTTCTAGGCAAGCTTCCCTGTGAGAGCTGAGGACAGGGCAGAACCCTCCCGCATCCTGCCTGACTGTAGACGTACCTGCTAACCTCCTTATGTTAGTGGCTGGGATGGGTTGCGGGAAAAGCATGTGTAAGCATTGGGCCTGAACTCCCGTGTATCTGAGTTGAATACAGCGATTTCCAACATCCTTCTTCAATAGGAGTGTAGCTAGGTTCCAACTCCCATGTCCGAGTGGGTAGCAGACATCTGCCTCCCATGCATACACACTTCTGAGAGTTGAGCTTATGGCCTGTAACCCTACATCCTGCCTGCCGCTACCTTTCGCTTCCAAAAGGCCTAGGCTCGCTGCTTGACGCAAGTGTTGGGAGAGGTAACTGGAATCTCCCGGCACACAAGACGAGTGCCTCCAAGCTCAATCAAGCGATTTCCTAGTAATTCCTGGGGTAGACTGGTGCTACATACTAAGTTCCATACGTGAGTATGTAGTTGAACGCCTTGTCCAAAAACATCTTACTTCTCAGAGTTGAGCTCACCCTCAGTCCCTCACAGTTCCACACTGCCTGCAGAGTGAGTTTCGCACGTCTTCACCAGAGACGTTTGCCAGAGGCTTCTGAGACGCAAGTTAACAATGCAGACCTGGAGGGTATCTCCAGGTCCAGTAGAGTGGTAACCTGGGAACCTCCTGTCTCAGAATACTGCTACCTTCACCCTGCCATAAGAATGCAGCTAGTTGACAGCTGGCTTCAAGGCCTGCTTCCCTGTGAGAGCTAAGGACAGGGCACAACCCTCCCGCATCCTGCTTGACTGTAGAAGGAGCTGCTAACGTCCTCATGTTAGTGGCAGGGAAACGTTGTGAGAAAAGCATGTGGAATCGTTGTGCCTGAACCCACGTGTATCTGAGTTGAATACAGCGATTTCCAAAGTCCTTCTTCATCAGAGTGTAGCTAGGTTCCCACTCGCATGTCCGAGTGGGTAGCAGACATCTGCCTCCCATGTATACACACTTCTGAGAGTTGAGCTTATGGCCTGTAAGCCTACCTCCTGCCTGCAGCTACCTTTCGCTTCCAAAAGGCCTAGGCTCGCTGCTTCACCGAAGTGTTGGGAGAGGTAACTGGAATCTCCCGGCACACAAGACTAGTGCCACCAAGCTCAATCCAGCGATTTCCCAGTAATTCCTGGGGTAGACTGGTGCTACATACTAAGTTCCATATGTGAGAAGGTAGCTGAACGCCTTGTCCAAAATCATCTTACTGCTGAGAGTTGAGCTCACCCTCAGTCCCTCACAGTTCCACACTGCCTGCAGAGTGAGTTTCCCACGTCTTCACCAGAGACTTTTGCCAGAGGCTTCTGAGACGCAAGTTAACAATGCACACCTGGACGGTATCTCCAGGTGCAGTAGAGTGGTAATCTGGGAACCTCCTTACTCAGAATACTGCTACCTTCACACTGTCATAAGAATGCAGCTAGTTGAGAGCTGGCTTCTAGGCAAGCTTCCCTGTGAGAGCTGAGGACAGGGCAGAACCCTCCCGCATCCTGCCTGACTGTAGACGTACCTGCTAACCTCCTTATGTTAGTGGCTGGGATGGGTTGCGGGAAAAGCATGTGTAAGCATTGGGCCTGAACTCCCGTGTATCTGAGTTGAATACAGCGATTTCCAACATCCTTCTTCAATAGGAGTGTAGCTAGGTTCCAACTCCCATGTCCGAGTGGGTAGCAGACATCTGCCTCCCATGCATACACACTTCTGAGAGTTGAGCTTATGGCCTGTAACCCTACATCCTGCCTGCCGCTACCTTTCGCTTCCAAAAGGCCTAGGCTCGCTGCTTGAGGCAAGTGTTGGGAGAGGTAACTGGAATCTCCCGGCACACAAGACGAGTGCCTCCAAGCTCAATCAAGCGATTTCCTAGTAATTCCTGGGGTAGACTGGTGCTACATACTAAGTTCCATACGTGAGTATGTAGTTGAACGCCTTGTCCAAAAACATCTTACTTCTGAGAGTTGAGCTCAGCCTCAGTCCCTCACAGTTCCACACTGCCTGCAGAGTGAGTTTCGCACGTCTTCACCAGAGACGTTTGCCAGAGGCTTCTGAGACGCAAGTTAACAATGCAGACCTGGAGGGTATCTCCAGGTCCAGTAGAGTGGTAACCTGGGAACCTCCTGTCTCAGAATGCTGCTACCTTCACCCTGCCATAAGAATGCAGCTAGTTGACAGCTGGCTTCAAGGCCTGCTTCCCTGTGAGAGCTAAGGACAGGGCACAACCCTCCCGCATCCTGCTTGACTGTAGAAGGAGCTGCTAACGTCCTCATGTTAGTGGCAGGGAAACGTTGTGAGAAAAGCATGTGGAATCGTTGTGCCTGAACCCACGTGTATCTGAGTTGAATACAGCGATTTCCAAAGTCCTTCTTCATCAGAGTGTAGCTAGGTTCCCACTCGCATGTCCGAGTGGGTAGCAGACATCTGCCTCCCATGTATACACACTTCTGAGAGTTGAGCTTATGGCCTGTAAGCCTACCTCCTGCCTGCAGCTACCTTTCGCTTCCAAAAGGCCTAGGCTCGCTGCTTCACCGAAGTGTTGGGAGAGGTAACTGGAATCTCCCGGCACACAAGACTAGTGCCACCAAGCTCAATCCAGCGATTTCCCAGTAATTCCTGGGGTAGACTGGTGCTACATACTAAGTTCCATATGTGAGAAGGTAGCTGAACGCCTTGTCCAAAATCATCTTACTGCTGAGAGTTGAGCTCACCCTCAGTCCCTCACAGTTCCACACTGCCTGCAGAGTGAGTTTCCCACGTCTTCACCAGAGACTTTTGCCAGAGGCTTCTGAGACGCAAGTTAACAATGCACACCTGGACGGTATCTCCAGGTGCAGTAGAGTGGTAATCTGGGAACCTCCTTACTCAGAATACTGCTACCTTCACACTGTCATAAGAATGCAGCTAGTTGAGAGCTGGCTTCTAGGCAAGCTTCCCTGTGAGAGCTGAGGACAGGGCAGAACCCTCCCGCATCCTGCCTGACTGTAGACGTACCTGCTAACCTCCTTATGTTAGTGGCTGGGATGGGTTGCGGGAAAAGCATGTGTAAGCATTGGGCCTGAACTCCCGTGTATCTGAGTTGAATACAGCGATTTCCAACATCCTTCTTCAATAGGAGTGTAGCTAGGTTCCAACTCCCATGTCCGAGTGGGTAGCAGACATCTGCCTCCCATGCATACACACTTCTGAGAGTTGAGCTTATGGCCTGTAACCCTACATCCTGCCTGCCGCTACCTTTCGCTTCCAAAAGGCCTAGGCTCGCTGCTTGACGCAAGTGTTGGGAGAGGTAACTGGAATCTCCCGGCACACAAGACGAGTGCCTCCAAGCTCAATCAAGCGATTTCCTAGTAATTCCTGGGGTAGACTGGTGCTACATACTAAGTTCCATACGTGAGTATGTAGTTGAACGCCTTGTCCAAAAACATCTTACTTCTGAGAGTTGAGCTCACCCTCAGTCCCTCACAGTTCCACACTGCCTGCAGAGTGAGTTTCGCACGTCTTCACCAGAGACGTTTGCCAGAGGCTTCTGAGACGCAAGTTAACAATGCAGACCTGGAGGGTATCTCCAGGTCCAGTAGAGTGGTAACCTGGGAACCTCCTGTCTCAGAATACTGCTACCTTCACCCTGCCATAAGAATGCAGCTAGTTGACAGCTGGCTTCAAGGCCTGCTTCCCTGTGAGAGCTAAGGACAGGGCACAACCCTCCCGCATCCTGCTTGACTGTAGAAGGAGCTGCTAACGTCCTCATGTTAGTGGCAGGGAAACGTTGTGAGAAAAGCATGTGGAATCGTTGTGCCTGAACCCACGTGTATCTGAGTTGAATACAGCGATTTCCAAAGTCCTTCTTCATCAGAGTGTAGCTAGGTTCCCACTCGCATGTCCGAGTGGGTAGCAGACATCTGCCTCCCATGTATACACACTTCTGAGAGTTGAGCTTATGGCCTGTAAGCCTACCTCCTGCCTGCAGCTACCTTTCGCTTCCAAAAGGCCTAGGCTCGCTGCTTCACCGAAGTGTTGGGAGAGGTAACTGGAATCTCCCGGCACACAAGACTAGTGCCACCAAGCTCAATCCAGCGATTTCCCAGTAATTCCTGGGGTAGACTGGTGCTACATACTAAGTTCCATATGTGAGAAGGTAGCTGAACGCCTTGTCCAAAATCATCTTACTGCTGAGAGTTGAGCTCACCCTCAGTCCCTCACAGTTCCACACTGCCTGCAGAGTGAGTTTCCCACGTCTTCACCAGAGACTTTTGCCAGAGGCTTCTGAGACGCAAGTTAACAATGCACACCTGGACGGTATCTCCAGGTGCAGTAGAGTGGTAATCTGGGAACCTCCTTACTCAGAATACTGCTACCTTCACACTGTCATAAGAATGCAGCTAGTTGAGAGCTGGCTTCTAGGCAAGCTTCCCTGTGAGAGCTGAGGACAGGGCAGAACCCTCCCGCATCCTGCCTGACTGTAGACGTACCTGCTAACCTCCTTATGTTAGTGGCTGGGATGGGTTGCGGGAAAAGCATGTGTAAGCATTGGGCCTGAACTCCCGTGTATCTGAGTTGAATACAGCGATTTCCAACATCCTTCTTCAATAGGAGTGTAGCTAGGTTCCAACTCCCATGTCCGAGTGGGTAGCAGACATCTGCCTCCCATGCATACACACTTCTGAGAGTTGAGCTTATGGCCTGTAACCCTACATCCTGCCTGCCGCTACCTTTCGCTTCCAAAAGGCCTAGGCTCGCTGCTTGACGCAAGTGTTGGGAGAGGTAACTGGAATCTCCCGGCACACAAGACGAGTGCCTCCAAGCTCAATCAAGCGATTTCCTAGTAATTCCTGGGGTAGACTGGTGCTACATACTAAGTTCCATACGTGAGTATGTAGTTGAACGCCTTGTCCAAAAACATCTTACTTCTGAGAGTTGAGCTCACCCTCAGTCCCTCACAGTTCCACACTGCCTGCAGAGTGAGTTTCGCACGTCTTCACCAGAGACGTTTGCCAGAGGCTTCTGAGACGCAAGTTAACAATGCAGACCTGGAGGGTATCTCCAGGTCCAGTAGAGTGGTAACCTGGGAACCTCCTGTCTCAGAATACTGCTACCTTCACCCTGCCATAAGAATGCAGCTAGTTGACAGCTGGCTTCAAGGCCTGCTTCCCTGTGAGAGCTAAGGACAGGGCACAACCCTCCCGCATCCTGCTTGACTGTAGAAGGAGCTGCTAACGTCCTCATGTTAGTGGCAGGGAAACGTTGTGAGAAAAGCATGTGGAATCGTTGTGCCTGAACCCACGTGTATCTGAGTTGAATACAGCGATTTCCAAAGTCCTTCTTCATCAGAGTGTAGCTAGGTTCCCACTCGCATGTCCGAGTGGGTAGCAGACATCTGCCTCCCATGTATACACACTTCTGAGAGTTGAGCTTATGGCCTGTAAGCCTACCTCCTGCCTGCAGCTACCTTTCGCTTCCAAAAGGCCTAGGCTCGCTGCTTCACCGAAGTGTTGGGAGAGGTAACTGGAATCTCCCGGCACACAAGACTAGTGCCACCAAGCTCAATCCAGCGATTTCCCAGTAATTCCTGGGGTAGACTGGTGCTACATACTAAGTTCCATATGTGAGAAGGTAGCTGAACGCCTTGTCCAAAATCATCTTACTGCTGAGAGTTGAGCTCACCCTCAGTCCCTCACAGTTCCACACTGCCTGCAGAGTGAGTTTCCCACGTCTTCACCAGAGACTTTTGCCAGAGGCTTCTGAGACGCAAGTTAACAATGCACACCTGGACGGTATCTCCAGGTGCAGTAGAGTGGTAATCTGGGAACCTCCTTACTCAGAATACTGCTACCTTCACACTGTCATAAGAATGCAGCTAGTTGAGAGCTGGCTTCTAGGCAAGCTTCCCTGTGAGAGCTGAGGACAGGGCAGAACCCTCCCGCATCCTGCCTGACTGTAGACGTACCTGCTAACCTCCTTATGTTAGTGGCTGGGATGGGTTGCGGGAAAAGCATGTGTAAGCATTGGGCCTGAACTCCCGTGTATCTGAGTTGAATACAGCGATTTCCAACATCCTTCTTCAATAGGAGTGTAGCTAGGTTCCAACTCCCATGTCCGAGTGGGTAGCAGACATCTGCCTCCCATGCATACACACTTCTGAGAGTTGAGCTTATGGCCTGTAACCCTACATCCTGCCTGCCGCTACCTTTCGCTTCCAAAAGGCCTAGGCTCGCTGCTTGAGGCAAGTGTTGGGAGAGGTAACTGGAATCTCCCGGCACACAAGACGAGTGCCTCCAAGCTCAATCAAGCGATTTCCTAGTAATTCCTGGGGTAGACTGGTGCTACATACTAAGTTCCATACGTGAGTATGTAGTTGAACGCCTTGTCCAAAAACATCTTACTTCTGAGAGTTGAGCTCAGCCTCAGTCCCTCACAGTTCCACACTGCCTGCAGAGTGAGTTTCGCACGTCTTCACCAGAGACGTTTGCCAGAGGCTTCTGAGACGCAAGTTAACAATGCAGACCTGGAGGGTATCTCCAGGTCCAGTAGAGTGGTAACCTGGGAACCTCCTGTCTCAGAATGCTGCTACCTTCACCCTGCCATAAGAATGCAGCTAGTTGACAGCTGGCTTCAAGGCCTGCTTCCCTGTGAGAGCTAAGGACAGGGCACAACCCTCCCGCATCCTGCTTGACTGTAGAAGGAGCTGCTAACGTCCTCATGTTAGTGGCAGGGAAACGTTGTGAGAAAAGCATGTGGAATCGTTGTGCCTGAACCCACGTGTATCTGAGTTGAATACAGCGATTTCCAAAGTCCTTCTTCATCAGAGTGTAGCTAGGTTCCCACTCGCATGTCCGAGTGGGTAGCAGACATCTGCCTCCCATGTATACACACTTCTGAGAGTTGAGCTTATGGCCTGTAAGCCTACCTCCTGCCTGCAGCTACCTTTCGCTTCCAAAAGGCCTAGGCTCGCTGCTTCACCGAAGTGTTGGGAGAGGTAACTGGAATCTCCCGGCACACAAGACTAGTGCCACCAAGCTCAATCCAGCGATTTCCCAGTAATTCCTGGGGTAGACTGGTGCTACATACTAAGTTCCATATGTGAGAAGGTAGCTGAACGCCTTGTCCAAAATCATCTTACTGCTGAGAGTTGAGCTCACCCTCAGTCCCTCACAGTTCCACACTGCCTGCAGAGTGAGTTTCCCACGTCTTCACCAGAGACTTTTGCCAGAGGCTTCTGAGACGCAAGTTAACAATGCACACCTGGACGGTATCTCCAGGTGCAGTAGAGTGGTAATCTGGGAACCTCCTTACTCAGAATACTGCTACCTTCACACTGTCATAAGAATGCAGCTAGTTGAGAGCTGGCTTCTAGGCAAGCTTCCCTGTGAGAGCTGAGGACAGGGCAGAACCCTCCCGCATCCTGCCTGACTGTAGACGTACCTGCTAACCTCCTTATGTTAGTGGCTGGGATGGGTTGCGGGAAAAGCATGTGTAAGCATTGGGCCTGAACTCCCGTGTATCTGAGTTGAATACAGCGATTTCCAACATCCTTCTTCAATAGGAGTGTAGCTAGGTTCCAACTCCCATGTCCGAGTGGGTAGCAGACATCTGCCTCCCATGCATACACACTTCTGAGAGTTGAGCTTATGGCCTGTAACCCTACATCCTGCCTGCCGCTACCTTTCGCTTCCAAAAGGCCTAGGCTCGCTGCTTGACGCAAGTGTTGGGAGAGGTAACTGGAATCTCCCGGCACACAAGACGAGTGCCTCCAAGCTCAATCAAGCGATTTCCTAGTAATTCCTGGGGTAGACTGGTGCTACATACTAAGTTCCATACGTGAGTATGTAGTTGAACGCCTTGTCCAAAAACATCTTACTTCTGAGAGTTGAGCTCACCCTCAGTCCCTCACAGTTCCACACTGCCTGCAGAGTGAGTTTCGCACGTCTTCACCAGAGACGTTTGCCAGAGGCTTCTGAGACGCAAGTTAACAATGCAGACCTGGAGGGTATCTCCAGGTCCAGTAGAGTGGTAACCTGGGAACCTCCTGTCTCAGAATACTGCTACCTTCACCCTGCCATAAGAATGCAGCTAGTTGACAGCTGGCTTCAAGGCCTGCTTCCCTGTGAGAGCTAAGGACAGGGCACAACCCTCCCGCATCCTGCTTGACTGTAGAAGGAGCTGCTAACGTCCTCATGTTAGTGGCAGGGAAACGTTGTGAGAAAAGCATGTGGAATCGTTGTGCCTGAACCCACGTGTATCTGAGTTGAATACAGCGATTTCCAAAGTCCTTCTTCATCAGAGTGTAGCTAGGTTCCCACTCGCATGTCCGAGTGGGTAGCAGACATCTGCCTCCCATGTATACACACTTCTGAGAGTTGAGCTTATGGCCTGTAAGCCTACCTCCTGCCTGCAGCTACCTTTCGCTTCCAAAAGGCCTAGGCTCGCTGCTTCACCGAAGTGTTGGGAGAGGTAACTGGAATCTCCCGGCACACAAGACTAGTGCCACCAAGCTCAATCCAGCGATTTCCCAGTAATTCCTGGGGTAGACTGGTGCTACATACTAAGTTCCATATGTGAGAAGGTAGCTGAACGCCTTGTCCAAAATCATCTTACTGCTGAGAGTTGAGCTCACCCTCAGTCCCTCACAGTTCCACACTGCCTGCAGAGTGAGTTTCCCACGTCTTCACCAGAGACTTTTGCCAGAGGCTTCTGAGACGCAAGTTAACAATGCACACCTGGACGGTATCTCCAGGTGCAGTAGAGTGGTAATCTGGGAACCTCCTTACTCAGAATACTGCTACCTTCACACTGTCATAAGAATGCAGCTAGTTGAGAGCTGGCTTCTAGGCAAGCTTCCCTGTGAGAGCTGAGGACAGGGCAGAACCCTCCCGCATCCTGCCTGACTGTAGACGTACCTGCTAACCTCCTTATGTTAGTGGCTGGGATGGGTTGCGGGAAAAGCATGTGTAAGCATTGGGCCTGAACTCCCGTGTATCTGAGTTGAATACAGCGATTTCCAACATCCTTCTTCAATAGGAGTGTAGCTAGGTTCCAACTCCCATGTCCGAGTGGGTAGCAGACATCTGCCTCCCATGCATACACACTTCTGAGAGTTGAGCTTATGGCCTGTAACCCTACATCCTGCCTGCCGCTACCTTTCGCTTCCAAAAGGCCTAGGCTCGCTGCTTGACGCAAGTGTTGGGAGAGGTAACTGGAATCTCCCGGCACACAAGACGAGTGCCTCCAAGCTCAATCAAGCGATTTCCTAGTAATTCCTGGGGTAGACTGGTGCTACATACTAAGTTCCATACGTGAGTATGTAGTTGAACGCCTTGTCCAAAAACATCTTACTTCTGAGAGTTGAGCTCACCCTCAGTCCCTCACAGTTCCACACTGCCTGCAGAGTGAGTTTCGCACGTCTTCACCAGAGACGTTTGCCAGAGGCTTCTGAGACGCAAGTTAACAATGCAGACCTGGAGGGTATCTCCAGGTCCAGTAGAGTGGTAACCTGGGAACCTCCTGTCTCAGAATACTGCTACCTTCACCCTGCCATAAGAATGCAGCTAGTTGACAGCTGGCTTCAAGGCCTGCTTCCCTGTGAGAGCTAAGGACAGGGCACAACCCTCCCGCATCCTGCTTGACTGTAGAAGGAGCTGCTAACGTCCTCATGTTAGTGGCAGGGAAACGTTGTGAGAAAAGCATGTGGAATCGTTGTGCCTGAACCCACGTGTATCTGAGTTGAATACAGCGATTTCCAAAGTCCTTCTTCATCAGAGTGTAGCTAGGTTCCCACTCGCATGTCCGAGTGGGTAGCAGACATCTGCCTCCCATGTATACACACTTCTGAGAGTTGAGCTTATGGCCTGTAAGCCTACCTCCTGCCTGCAGCTACCTTTCGCTTCCAAAAGGCCTAGGCTCGCTGCTTCACCGAAGTGTTGGGAGAGGTAACTGGAATCTCCCGGCACACAAGACTAGTGCCACCAAGCTCAATCCAGCGATTTCCCAGTAATTCCTGGGGTAGACTGGTGCTACATACTAAGTTCCATATGTGAGAAGGTAGCTGAACGCCTTGTCCAAAATCATCTTACTGCTGAGAGTTGAGCTCACCCTCAGTCCCTCACAGTTCCACACTGCCTGCAGAGTGAGTTTCCCACGTCTTCACCAGAGACTATTGCCAGAGGCTTCTGAGACGCAAGTTAACAATGCACACCTGGACGGTATCTCCAGGTGCAGTAGAGTGGTAATCTGGGAACCTCCTTACTCAGAATACTGCTACCTTCACACTGTCATAAGAATGCAGCTAGTTGAGAGCTGGCTTCTAGGCAAGCTTCCCTGTGAGAGCTGAGGACAGGGCAGAACCCTCCCGCATCCTGCCTGACTGTAGACGTACCTGCTAACCTCCTTATGTTAGTGGCTGGGATGGGTTGCGGGAAAAGCATGTGTAAGCATTGGGCCTGAACTCCCGTGTATCTGAGTTGAATACAGCGATTTCCAACATCCTTCTTCAATAGGAGTGTAGCTAGGTTCCAACTCCCATGTCCGAGTGGGTAGCAGACATCTGCCTCCCATGCATACACACTTCTGAGAGTTGAGCTTATGGCCTGTAACCCTACATCCTGCCTGCCGCTACCTTTCGCTTCCAAAAGGCCTAGGCTCGCTGCTTGACGCAAGTGTTGGGAGAGGTAACTGGAATCTCCCGGCACACAAGACGAGTGCCTCCAAGCTCAATCAAGCGATTTCCTAGTAATTCCTGGGGTAGACTGGTGCTACATACTAAGTTCCATACGTGAGTATGTAGTTGAACGCCTTGTCCAAAAACATCTTACTTCTCAGAGTTGAGCTCACCCTCAGTCCCTCACAGTTCCACACTGCCTGCAGAGTGAGTTTCGCACGTCTTCACCAGAGACGTTTGCCAGAGGCTTCTGAGACGCAAGTTAACAATGCAGACCTGGAGGGTATCTCCAGGTCCAGTAGAGTGGTAACCTGGGAACCTCCTGTCTCAGAATCCTGCTACCTTCACCCTGCCATAAGAATGCAGCTAGTTGACAGCTGGCTTCAAGGCCTGCTTCCCTGTGAGAGCTAAGGACAGGGCACAACCCTCCCGCATCCTGCTTGACTGTAGAAGGAGCTGCTAACGTCCTCATGTTAGTGGCAGGGAAACGTTGTGAGAAAAGCATGTGGAATCGTTGTGCCTGAACCCACGTGTATCTGAGTTGAATACAGCGATTTCCAAAGTCCTTCTTCATCAGAGTGTAGCTAGGTTCCCACTCGCATGTCCGAGTGGGTAGCAGACATCTGCCTCCCATGTATACACACTTCTGAGACTTGAGCTTATGGCCTGTAAGCCTACCTCCTGCCTGCAGCTACCTTTCGCTTCCAAAAGGCCTAGGCTCGCTGCTTCACCGAAGTGTTGGGAGAGGTAACTGGAATCTCCCGGCACACAAGACTAGTGCCACCAAGCTCAATCCAGCGATTTCCCAGTAATTCCTGGGGTAGACTGGTGCTACATACTAAGTTCCATATGTGAGAAGGTAGCTGAACGCCTTGTCCAAAATCATCTTACTGCTGAGAGTTGAGCTCACCCTCAGTCCCTCACAGTTCCACACTGCCTGCAGAGTGAGTTTCCCACGTCTTCACCAGAGACTTTTGCCAGAGGCTTCTGAGACGCAAGTTAACAATGCACACCTGGACGGTATCTCCAGGTGCAGTAGACTGGTAATCTGGGAACCTCCTTACTCAGAATACTGCTCCCTTCACACTGTCATAAGAATGCAGCTAGTTGAGAGCTGGCTTCTAGGCAAGCTTCCCTGTGAGAGCTGAGGACAGGGCAGAACCCTCCCGCATCCTGCCTGACTGTAGACGTACCTGCTAACCTCCTTATGTTAGTGGCTGGGATGGGTTGCGGGAAAAGCATGTGTAAGCATTGGGCCTGAACTCCCGTGTATCTGAGTTGAATACAGCGATTTCCAACATCCTTCTTCAATAGGAGTGTAGCTAGGTTCCAACTCCCATGTCCGAGTGGGTAGCAGACATCTGCCTCCCATGCATACACACTTCTGAGAGTTGAGCTTATGGCCTGTAACCCTACATCCTGCCTGCCGCTACCTTTCGCTTCCAAAAGGCCTAGGCTCGCTGCTTGACGCAAGTGTTGGGAGAGGTAACTGGAATCTCCCGGCACACAAGACGAGTGCCTCCAAGCTCAATCAAGCGATTTCCTAGTAATTCCTGGGGTAGACTGGTGCTACATACTAAGTTCCATACGTGAGTATGTAGTTGAACGCCTTGTCCAAAAACATCTTACTTCTCAGAGTTGAGCTCACCCTCAGTCCCTCACAGTTCCACACTGCCTGCAGAGTGAGTTTCGCACGTCTTCACCAGAGACGTTTGCCAGAGGCTTCTGAGACGCAAGTTAACAATGCAGACCTGGAGGGTATCTCCAGGTCCAGTAGAGTGGTAACCTGGGAACCTCCTGTCTCAGAATACTGCTACCTTCACCCTGCCATAAGAATGCAGCTAGTTGACAGCTGGCTTCAAGGCCTGCTTCCCTGTGAGAGCTAAGGACAGGGCACAACCCTCCCGCATCAAGCTTGACTGTAGAAGGAGCTGCTAACGTCCTCATGTTAGTGGCAGGGAAACGTTGTGAGAAAAGCATGTGGAATCGTTGTGCCTGAACCCACGTGTATCTGAGTTGAATACAGCGATTTCCAAAGTCCTTCTTCATCAGAGTGTAGCTAGGTTCCCACTCGCATGTCCGAGTGGGTAGCAGACATCTGCCTCCCATGTATACACACTTCTGAGAGTTGAGCTTATGGCCTGTAAGCCTACCTCCTGCCTGCAGCTACCTTTCGCTTCCAAAAGGCCTAGGCTCGCTGCTTCACCGAAGTGTTGGGAGAGGTAACTGGAATCTCCCGGCACACAAGACTAGTGCCACCAAGCTCAATCCAGCGATTTCCCAGTAATTCCTGGGGTAGACTGGTGCTACATACTAAGTTCCATATGTGAGAAGGTAGCTGAACGCCTTGTCCAAAATCATCTTACTGCTGAGAGTTGAGCTCACCCTCAGTCCCTCACAGTTCCACACTGCCTGCAGAGTGAGTTTCCCACGTCTTCACCAGAGACTTTTGCCAGAGGCTTCTGAGACGCAAGTTAACAATGCACGCCTGGACGGTATCTCCAGGTGCAGTAGAGTGGTAATCTGGGAACCTCCTTACTCAGAATACTGCTACCTTCACACTGTCATAAGAATGCAGCTAGTTGAGAGCTGGCTTCTAGGCAAGCTTCCCTGTGAGAGCTGAGGACAGGGCAGAACCCTCCCGCATCCTGCCTGACTGTAGACGTACCTGCTAACCTCCTTATGTTAGTGGCTGGGATGGGTTGCGGGAAAAGCATGTGTAAGCATTGGGCCTGAACTCCCGTGTATCTGAGTTGAATACAGCGATTTCCAACATCCTTCTTCAATAGGAGTGTAGCTAGGTTCCAACTCCCATGTCCGAGTGGGTAGCAGACATCTGCCTCCAATTCATACACACTTCTGAGAGTTGAGCTTATGGCCTGTAACCCTACATCCTGCCTGCCGCTACCTTTCGCTTCCAAAAGGCCTAGGCTCGCTGCTTGACGCAAGTGTTGGCAGAGGTAACTGGAATCTCCCGGCACACAAGACGAGTGCCTCCAAGCTCAATCAAGCGATTTCCTAGTAATTCCTGGGGTAGACTGGTGCTACATACTAAGTTCCATACGTGAGTATGTAGTTGAACGCCTTGTCCAAAAACATCTTACTTCTGAGAGTTGAGCTCACCCTCAGTCCCTCACAGTTCCACACTGCCTGCAGAGTGAGTTTCGCACGTCTTCACCAGAGACGTTTGCCAGAGGCTTCTGAGACGCAAGTTAACAATGCAGACCTGGAGGGTATCTCCAGGTCCAGTAGAGTGGTAACCTGGGAACCTCCTGTCTCAGAATCCTGCTACCTTCACCCTGCCATAAGAATGCAGCTAGTTGACAGCTGGCTTCAAGGCCTGCTTCCCTGTGAGAGCTAAGGACAGGGCACAACCCTCCCGCATCCTGCTTGACTGTAGAAGGAGCTGCTAACGTCCTCATGTTAGTGGCAGGGAAACGTTGTGAGAAAAGCATGTGGAATCGTTGTGCCTGAACCCACGTGTATCTGAGTTGAATACAGCGATTTCCAAAGTCCTTCTTCATCAGAGTGTAGATAGGTTCCCACTCGCATGTCCGAGTGGGTAGCAGACATCTGCCTCCCATGTATACACACTTCTGAGAGTTGAGCTTATGGCCTGTAAGCCTACCTCCTGCCTGTAGCTACCTTTCGCTTCCAAAAGGCCTAGGCTCGCTGCTTCACCGAAGTGTTCGGAGAGGTAACTGGAATCTCCCGGCACACAAGACTAGTGCCACCAAGCTCAATCCAGCGATTTCCCAGTAATTCCTGGGGTAGACTGGTGCTACATACTAAGTTCCATATGTGAGAAGGTAGCTGAACGCCTTGTCCAAAATCATCTTACTGCTGAGAGTTGAGCTCACCCTCAGTCCCTCACAGTTCCACACTGCCTGCAGAGTGAGTTTCCCACGTCTTCACCAGAGACTTTTGCCAGAGGCTTCTGAGACGCAAGTTAACAATGCACACCTGGACGGTATCTCCAGGTGCAGTAGAGTGGTAATCTGGGAACCTCCTTACTCAGAATACTGCTAACTTCACACTGTCATGAGAATGCAGCTAGTTGAGGGCTGGCTTCTAGGCAAGCTTCCCTGTGAGAGCTGAGGACAGGGCAGAACCCTCCCGCATCCTGCCTGACTGTAGACGTACCTGCTAACCTCCTTATGTTAGTGGCTGGGATGGGTTGCGGGAAAAGCATGTGTAAGCATTGGGCCTGAACTCCCGTGTATCTGAGTTGAATACAGCGATTTCCAACATCCTTCTTCAATAGGAGTGTAGCTAGGTTCCTACTCCCATGTCCGAGTGGGCAGCAGACATCTGCCTCCCATGCATACACACTTCTGAGAGTTGAGCTTATGGCCTGTAACCCTACATCCTGCCTGCCGCTACCTTTCGCTTCCAAAAGGCCTAGGCTCGCTGCTTGACGCAAGTGTTGGGAGAGGTAACTGGAATCTCCCGGCACACAAGACGAGTGCCTCCAAGCTCAATCAAGCGATTTCCTAGTAATTCCTGGGGTAGACTGGTGCTACATACTAAGTTCCATACGTGAGTATGTAGTTGAACGCCTTGTCCAAAAACATCTTACTTCTGAGAGTTGAGCTCACCCTCAGTCCCTCACAGTTCCACACTGCCTGCAGAGTGAGTTTCGCACGTCTTCACCAGAGACGTTTGCCA
The DNA here is from genome assembly GCF_053574225.1 of Canis aureus. NCBI lineage: Eukaryota > Metazoa > Chordata > Mammalia > Carnivora > Canidae > Canis > Canis aureus. The sequence continues at coordinate 849,154 of NW_027554420.1, read as the reverse complement.
GAGGCTTCTGAGACGCAAGTTAACAATGCAGACCTGGAGGGTATCTCCAGGTCCAGTAGAGTGGTAACCTGGGAACCTCCTGTCTCAGAATCCTGCTACCTTCACCCTGCCATAAGAATGCAGTTAGTTGACAGCTGGCTTCAAGGCCTGCTTCCCTGTGAGAGCTAAGGACAGGGCACAACCCTCCCGCATACTGCTTGACTGTAGAAGGAGCTGCTAACGTCCTCATGTTAGTGGCAGGGAAACGTTGTGAGAAAAGCATGTGGAATCGTTGTGCCTGAACCCACGTGTATCTGAGTTGAATACAGCGATTTCCAAAGTCCTTCTTCATCAGAGTGTAGATAGGTTCCCACTCGCATGTCCGAGTGGGTAGCAGACATCTGCCTCCCATGTATACACACTTCTGAGAGTTGAGCATATGGCCTGTAAGCCTACCTCCTGCCTGTAGCTACATTTCGCTTCCAAAAGGCCTAGGCTCGCTGCTTCACCGAAGTGTTGGGAGAGGTAACTGGAATATCCCGGCACACAAGACTAGTGCCACCAAGCTCAATCAAGCGATTTCCCAGTAATTCCTGGGGTAGACTGGTGCTACATACTAAGTTCCATATGTGAGAAGGTAGCTGAACGCCTTGTCCAAAGTCATCTTACTGCTGAGAGTTGAGCTCACCCTCAGTCCCTCACAGTTCCACACTGCCTGCAGAGTGAGTTTCGCACGTCTTCACCAGAGACGTTTGCCAGAGGCTTCTGAGACGCAAGTTAACAATGCAGACCTGGAGGGTATCTCCAGGTCCAGTAGAGTGGTAACCTGGGAACCTCCTGTCTCAGAATCCTGCTACCTTCACCCTGCCATAAGAATGCAGCTAGTTGACAGCTGGCTTCAAGGCCTGCTTCCCTGTGAGAGCTAAGGACAGGGCACAACCCTCCCGCATCCTGCTTGACTGTAGAAGGAGCTGCTAACGTCCTCATGTTAGTGGCAGGGAAAAGTTGTGAGAAAAGCATGTGGAATCGTTGTGCCTGAACCCACGTGTATCTGAGTTGAATACAGCGATTTCCAAAGTCCTTCTTCATCAGAGTGTAGCTAGGTTCCCACTCGCATGTCCGAGTGGGTAGCAGAAATCTGCCTCCCATGTATACACACTTCTGAGAGTTGAGCTTATGGCCTGTAAGCCTACCTCCTGCCTGCAGCTACCTTTCGCTTCCAAAAGGCCTAGGCTCGCTGCTTCACCGAAGTGTTCGGAGAGGTAACTGGAATCTCCCGGCACACAAGACTAGTGCCACCAAGCTCAATCCAGCGATTTCCCAGTAATTCCTGGGGTAGACTGGTGCTACATACTAAGTTCCATATGTGAGAAGGTAGCTGAACGCCTTGTCCAAAATCATCTTACTGCTGAGAGTTGAGCTCACCCTCGGTCCCTCACAGTTCCACACTGCCTGCAGAGTGAGTTTCCCACGTCTTCACCAGAGACTTTCGCCAGAGGCTTCTGAGACGCAAGTTAACAATGCACACCTGGACGGTATCTCCAGGTGCAGTAGAGTGGTAATCTGGGAACCTCCTTACTCAGAATACTGCTGCCTTCACCCTCTCATAAGAATGCAGCTAGTTGAGAGCTGGCTTCTAGGCAAGCTTCCCTGTGAGAGCTGAGGACAGGGCAGAACCCTCCCGCATCCTGCCTGACTGTAGACGTACCTGCTAACCTCCTTATGTTAGTGGCTGGGATGGGTTGCGGGAAAAGCATGTGTAAGCATTGGGCCTGAACTCCCGTGTATCTGAGTTGAATACAGCGATTTCCAACATCCTTCTTCAATAGGAGTGTAGCTAGGTTCCAACTCCCATGTCCGAGTGGGTAGCAGACATCTGCCTCCAATGCATACACACTTCTGAGAGTTGAGCTTATGGCCTGTAACCCTACATCCTGCCTGCCGCTACCTTTCGCTTCCAAAAGGCCTAGGCTCGCTGCTTGACGCAAGTGTTGGGAGAGGTAACTGGAATCTCCCGGCACACAAGACGAGTGCCTCCAAGCTCAATCAAGCGATTTCCTAGTAATTCCTGGGGTAGACTGGTGCTACATACTAAGTTCCATACGTGAGTATGTAGTTGAACGCCTTGTCCAAAAACATCTTACTTCTGAGAGTTGAGCTCACCCACAGTCCCTCACAGTTCCACACTGCCTGCAGAGTGAGTTTCGCACGTCTTCACCAGAGACGTTTGCCAGAGGCTTCTGAGACGCAAGTTAACAATGCAGACCTGGAGGGTATCTCCAGGTCCAGTAGAGTGGTAACCTGGGAACCTCCTGTCTCAGAATCCTGCTACCTTCACCCTGCCATAAGAATGCAGCTTGTTGACAGCTGGCTTCAAGGCCTGCTTCCCTGTGAGAGCTAAGGACAGGGCACAACCCTCCCGCATCCTGCTTGACTGTAGAAGGCGCTGCTAACGTCCTCATGTTAGTGGCAGGGAAACGTTGTGAGAAAAGCATGTGGAATCGTTGTGCCTGAACCCACGTGTATCTGAGTTGAATACAGCGATTTCCAAAGTCCTTCTTCATCAGAGTGTAGCTAGGTTCCCACTCGCATGTCCGAGTGGGTAGCAGACATCTGCCTCCCATGTATACACACTTCTGAGAGTTGAGCTTATGGCCTGTAAGCCTACCTCCTGCCTGCAGCTACCTTTCGCTTCCAAAAGGCCTAGGCTCGCTGCTTCATCGAAGTGTTCGGAGAGGTAACTGGAATCTCCCGGCACACAAGACTAGTGCCACCAAGCTCAATCCAGCGATTTCCCAGTAATTCCTGGGGTAGACTGGTGCTACATACTAAGTTCCATATGTGAGAAGGTAGCTGAACGCCTTGTCCAAAATCATCTTACTGCTGAGAGTTGAGCTCACCCTCAGTCCCTCACAGTTCCACACTGCCTGCAGAGTGAGTTTCCCACGTCTTCACCAGAGACTTTTGCCAGAGGCTTCTGAGACGCAAGTTAACAATGCACACCTGGACGGTATCTCCAGGTGCAGTAGAGTGGTAATCTGGGAACCTCCTTACTCAGAATACTGCTACCTTCACACTGTCATAAGAATGCAGCTAGTTGAGAGCTGGCTTCTAGGCAAGCTTCCCTGTGAGAGCTGAGGACAGGGCAGAACCCTCCCGCATCCTGCCTGACTGTAGACGTACCTGCTAACCTCCTTATGTTAGTGGCTGGGATGGGTTGCGGGAAAAGCATGTGTAAGCATTGGGCCTGAACTCCCGTGTATCTGAGTTGAATACAGCGATTTCCAACATCCTTCTTCAATAGGAGTGTAGCTAGGTTCCAACTCCCATGTCCGAGTGGGTAGCAGACATCTGCCTCCCATGCATACACACTTCTGAGAGTTGAGCTTCTGGCCTGTAACCCTACATCCTGCCTGCCGCTACCTTTCGCTTCCAAAAGGCCTAGGCTCGCTGCTTGACGCAAGTGTTGGGAGAGGTAACTGGAATCTCCCGGCACACAAGACGAGTGCCTCCAAGCTCAATCAAGCGATTTCCTAGTAATTCCTGGGGTAGACTGGTGCTACATACTAAGTTCCATACGTGAGTATGTAGTTGAACGCCTTGTCCAAAAACATCTTACTTCTCAGAGTTGAGCTCACCATCAGTCCCTCACAGTTCCACACTGCCTGCAGAGTGAGTTTCGCACGTCTTCACCAGAGACGTTTGCCAGAGGCTTCTGAGACGCAAGTTAACAATGCAGACCTGGAGGGTATCTCCAGGTGCAGTAGAGTGGTAACCTGGGAACCTCCTGTCTCAGAATCCTGCTACCTTCACCCTGCCATAAGAATGCAGCTTGTTGACAGCTGGCTTCAAGGCCTGCTTCCCTGTGAGAGCTAAGGACAGGGCACAACCCTCCCGCATCCTGCTTGACTGTAGAAGGCGCTGCTAACGTCCTCATGTTAGTGGCAGGGAAACGTTGTGAGAAAAGCATGTGGAATCGTTGTGCCTGAACCCACGTGTATCTGAGTTGAATACAGCGATTTCCAAAGTCCTTCTTCATCAGAGTGTAGCTAGGTTCCCACTCGCATGTCCGAGTGGGTAGCAGACATCTGCCTCCCATGTATACACACTTCTGAGAGTTGAGCTTATGGCCTGTAAGCCTACCTCCTGCCTGCAGCTACCTTTCGCTTCCAAAAGGCCTAGGCTCGCTGCTTCATCGAAGTGTTCGGAGAGGTAACGGGAATCTCCCGGCACACAAGACTAGTGCCACCAAGCTCAATCCAGCGATTTCCCAGTAATTCCTGGGGTAGACTGGTGCTACATACTAAGTTCCATATGTGAGAAGGTAGCTGAACGCCTTGTCCAAAATCATCTTACTGCTGAGAGTGGAGCTCACTCTCAGTCCCTCACAGTTCCACACTGCCTGCAGAGTGAGTTTCCCACGTCTTCACCAGAGACTTTTGCCAGAGGCTTCTGAGACGCAAGTTAACAATGCACACCTGGACGGTATCTCCAGGTGCAGTAGAGTGGTAATCTGGGAACCTCCTTACTCAGAATACTGCTACCTTCACACTGTCATAAGAATGCTGCTAGTTGAGAGCTGGCTTCTAGGCAAGCTTCCCTGTGAGAGCTGAGGACAGGGCAGAACCCTCCCGCATCCTGCCTGACTGTAGACGTACCTGCTAACCTCCTTATGTTAGTGGCTGGGATGGGTTGCGGGAAAAGCATGTGTAAGCATTGGGCCTGAACTCCCGTGTATCTGAGTTGAATACAGCGATTTCCAACATCCTTCTTCAATAGGAGTGTAGCTAGGTTCCAACTCCCATGTCCGAGTGGGTAGCAGACATCTGCCTCCCATGCATACACACTTCTGAGAGTTGAGCTTCTGGCCTGTAACCCTACATCCTGCCTGCCGCTACCTTTCGCTTCCAAAAGGCCTAGGCTCGCTGCTTGACGCAAGTGTTGGGAGAGGTAACTGGAATCTCCCGGCACACAAGACGAGTGCCTCCAAGCTCAATCAAGCGATTTCCTAGTAATTCCTGGGGTAGACTGGTGCTACATACTAAGTTCCATACGTGAGTATGTAGTTGAACGCCTTGTCCAAAAACATCTTACTTCTGAGAGTTGAGCTCACCCTCAGTCCCTCACAGTTCCACACTGCCTGCAGAGTGAGTTTCGCACGTCTTCACCAGAGACGTTTGCCAGAGGCTTCTGAGACGCAAGTTAACAATGCAGACCTGGAGGGTATCTCCAGGTCCAGTAGAGTGGTAACCTGGGAACCTCCTGTCTCAGAATCCTGCTACCTTCACCCTGCCATAAGAATGCAGCTAGTTGACAGCTGGCTTCAAGGCCTGCTTCCCTGTGAGAGCTAAGGACAGGGCACAACCCTCCCGCATCCTGCTTGACTGTAGAAGGAGCTGCTAACGTCCTCATGTTAGTGGCAGGGAAACGTTGTGAGAAAAGCATGTGGAATCGTTGTGCCTGAACCCACGTGTATCTGAGTTGAATACAGCGATTTCCAAAGTCCTTCTTCATCAGAGTGTAGATAGGTTCCCACTCGCATGTCCGAGTGGGTAGCAGACATCTGCCTCCCATGTATACACACTTCTGAGAGTTGAGCTTATGGCCTGTAAGCCTACCTCCTGCCTGTAGCTACCTTTCGCTTCCAAAAGGCCTAGGCTCGCTGCTTCACCGAAGTGTTGGGAGAGGTAACTGGAATCTCCCGGCACACAAGACTAGTGCCACCAAGCTCAATCCAGCGATTTCCCAGTAATTCCTGGGGTAGACTGGTGCTACATACTAAGTTCCATATGTGAGAAGGTAGCTGAACGCCTTGTCCAAAATCATCTTACTGCTGAGAGTTGAGCTCACCCTCAGTCCCTCACAGTTCCACACTGCCTGCAGAGTGAGTTTCGCACGTCTTCACCAGAGACGTTTGCCAGAGGCTTCTGAGACGCAAGTTAACAATGCAGACCTGGAGGGTATCTCCAGGTCCAGTAGAGTGGTAACCTGGGAACCTCCTGTCTCAGAATCCTGCTACCTTCACCCTGCCATAAGAATGCAGCTAGTTGACAGCTGGCTTCAAGGCCTGCTTCCCTGTGAGAGCTAAGGACAGGACACAACCCTCCCGCATCCTGCTTGACTGTAGAAGGAGCTGCTAACGTCCTCATGTTAGTGGCAGGGAAACGTTGTGAGAAAAGCATGTGGAATCGTTGTGCCTGAACCCACGTGTATCTGAGTTGAATACAGCGATTTCCAAAGTCCTTCTTCATCAGAGTGTAGCTAGGTTCCCACTCGCATGTCCGAGTGGGTAGCAGACATCTGCCTCCCATGTATACACACTTCTGAGAGTTGAGCTTATGGCCTGTAAGCCTACCTCCTGCCTGCAGCTACCTTTCGCTTCCAAAAGGCCTAGGCTCGCTGCTTCACCGAAGTGTTCGGAGAGGTAACTGGAATCTCCCGGCACACAAGACTAGTGCCACCAAGCTCAATCCAGCGATTTCCCAGTAATTCCTGGGGTAGACTGGTGCTACATACTAAGTTCCATATGTGAGAAAGTAGCTGAACGCCTTGTCCAAAATCATCTTACTGCTGAGAGTTGAGCTCACCCTCGGTCCCTCACAGTTCCACACTGCCTGCAGAGTGAGTTTCCCACGTCTTCACCAGAGACTTTTGCCAGAGGCTTCTGAGACGCAAGTTAACAATGCACACCTGGACGGTATCTCCAGGTGCAGTAGAGTGGTAATCTGGGAACCTCCTTACTCAGAATACTGCTACCTTCACACTGTCATAAGAATGCAGCTAGTTGAGAGCTGGCTTCTAGGCAAGCTTCCCTGTGAGAGCTGAGGACAGGGCAGAACCCTCCCGCATCCTGCCTGACTGTAGACGTACCTGCTAACCTCCTTATGTTAGTGGCTGGGATGGGTTGCGGGAAAAGCATGTGTAAGCATTGGGCCTGAACTCCCGTGTATCTGAGTTGAATACAGCGATTTCCAACATCCTTCTTCAATAGGAGTGTAGCTAGGTTCCAACTCCCATGTCCGAGTGGGTAGCAGACATCTGCCTCCAATGCATACACACTTCTGAGAGTTGAGCTTATGGCCTGTAACCCTACATCCTGCCTGCCGCTACCTTTCGCTTCCAAAAGGCCTAGGCTCGCTGCTTGACGCAAGTGTTGGGAGAGGTAACTGGAATCTCCCGGCACACAAGACGAGTGCCTCCAAGCTCAATCAAGCGATTTCCTAGTAATTCCTGGGGTAGACTGGTGCTACATACTAAGTTCCATACGTGAGTATGTACTTGAACGCCTTGTCCAAAAACATCTTACTTCTCAGAGTTGAGCTCACCCTCAGTCCCTCACAGTTCCACACTGCCTGCAGAGTGAGTTTCGCACGTCTTCACCAGAGACGTTTGCCAGAGGCTTCTGAGACGCAAGTTAACAATGCAGACCTGGAGGGTATCTCCAGGTCCAGTAGAGTGGTAACCTGGGAACCTCCTGTCTCAGAATCCTGCTACCTTCACCCTGCCATAAGAATGCAGCTAGTTGACAGCTGGCTTCAAGGCCTGCTTCCCTGTGAGAGCTAAGGACAGGGCACAACCCTCCCGCATCCTGCTTGACTGTAGAAGGAGCTGCTAACGTCCTCATGTTAGTGGCAGGGAAACGTTGTGAGAAAAGCATGTGGAATCATTGTGCCTGAACCCACGTGTATCTGAGTTGAATACAGCGATTTCCAAAGTCCTTCTTCATCAGAGTGTAGCTAGGTTCCCACTCGCATGTCCGAGTGGGTAGCAGACATCTGCCTCCCATGTATACACACTTCTGAGAGTTGAGCTTATGGCCTGTAAGCCTACCTCCTGCCTGCAGCTACCTTTCGCTTCCAAAAGGCCTAGGCTCGCTGCTTCACCGAAGTGTTGGGAGAGGTAACTGGAATCTCCCGGCACACAAGACTAGTGCCACCAAGCTCAATCCAGCGATTTCCCAGTAATTCCTGGGGTAGACTGGTGCTACATACTAAGTTCCATATGTGAGAAAGTAGCTGAACGCCTTGTCCAAAATCATCTTACTGCTGAGAGTTGAGCTCACCCTCAGTCCCTCACAGTTCCACACTGCCTGCAGAGTGAGTTTCCCACGTCTTCACCAGAGACTTTTGCCAGAGGCTTCTGAGACGCAAGTTAACAATGCACACCTGGACGGTATCTCCAGGTGCAGTAGAGTGGTAATCTGGGAACCTCCTTACTCAGAATACTGCTACCTTCACACTCTCATAAGAATGCAGCTAGTTGAGAGCTGGCTTCTAGGCAAGCTTCCCTGTGAGAGCTGAGGACAGGGCAGAACCCTCCCGCATCCTGCCTGACTGTCGACGTACCTGCTAAACTCCTTATGTTAGTGGCTGGGATGGGTTGCGGGAAAAGCATGTGTAAGCATTGGGCCTGAACTCACGTGTATCTGAGTTGAATACAGCGATTTCCAACATCCTTCTTCAATAGGAGTGTAGCTAGGTTCCAACTCCCATGTCCGAGTGGGTAGCAGACATCTGCCTCCAATGCATACACACTTCTGAGAGTTGAGCTTATGGCCTGTAACCCTACATCCTGCCTGCCGCTACCTTTCGCTTCCAAAAGGCCTAGGCTCGCTGCTTGACGCAAGTGTTGGGAGAGGTAACTGGAATCTCCCGGCACACAAGACGAGTGCCTCCAAGCTCAATCAAGCGATTTCCTAGTAATTCCTGGGGTAGACTGGTGCTACATACTAAGTTCCATACGTGAGTATGTAGTTGAACGCCTTGTCCAAAAACATCTTACTTCTCAGAGTTGAGCTCACTCTCAGTCCCTCACAGTTCCACACTGCCTGCAGAGTGAGTTTCGCACGTCTTCACCAGAGACGTTTGCCAGAGGCTTCTGAGACGCAAGTTAACAATGCAGACCTGGAGGGTATCTCCAGGTCCAGTAGAGTGGTAACCTGGGAACCTCCTGTCTCAGAATCCTGCTACCTTCACCCTGCCATAAGAATGCAGCTAGTTGACAGCTGGCTTCAAGGCCTGCTTCCCTGTGAGAGCTAAGGACAGGGCACAACCCTCCCGCATCCTGCTTGACTGTAGAAGGAGCTGCTAACGTCCTCATGTTAGTGGCAGGGAAACGTTGTGAGAAAAGCATGTGGAATCGTTGTGCCTGAACCCACGTGTATCTGAGTTGAATACAGCGATTTCCAAAGTCCTTCTTCATCAGAGTGTAGCTAGGTTCCCACTCGAATGTCCGAGTGGGTAGCAGACATCTGCCTCCCATGTATACACACTTCTGAGAGTTGAGCTTATGGCCTGTAAGCCTACCTCCTGCCTGCAGCTACCTTTCGCTTCCAAAAGGCCTAGGCTCGCTGCTTCACCGAAGTGTTCGGAGAGGTAACTGGAATCTCCCGGCACACAAGACTAGTGCCACCAAGCTCAATCCAGCGATTTCCCAGTAATTCCTGGGGTAGACTGGTGCTACATACTAAGTTCCATATGTGAGAAAGTAGCTGAACGCCTTGTCCAAAATCATCTTACTGCTGAGAGTTGAGCTCACCCTCAGTCCCTCACAGTTCCACACTGCCTGCAGAGTGAGTTTCCCACGTCTTCACCAGAGACTTTTGCCAGAGGCTTCTGAGACGCAAGTTAACAATGCACACCTGGACGGTATCTCCAGGTGCAGTAGAGTGGTAATCTGGGAACCTCCTTACTCAGAATACTGCTAACTTCACACTGTCATAAGAATGCAGCTAGTTGAGAGCTGGCTTCTAGGCAAGCTTCCCTGTGAGAGCTGAGGACAGGGCAGAAACCTCCCGCATCCTGCCTGACTGTAGACGTACCTGCTAACCTCCTTATGTTAGTGGCTGGGATGGGTTGCGGGAAAAGCATGTGTAAGCATTGGGCCTGAACTCCCGTGTATCTGAGTTGAATACAGCGATTTCCAACATCCTTCTTCAATAGGAGTGTAGCTAGGTTCCAACTCCCATGTCCGAGTGGGTAGCAGACATCTGCCTCCAATGCATACACACTTCTGAGAGTTGAGCTTATGGCCTGTAACCCTACATCCTGCCTGCCTCTACCTTTCGCTTCCAAAAGGCCTAGGCTCGCTGCTTGACGCAAGTGTTGGGAGAGGTAACTGGAATCTCCCGGCACACAAGACGAGTGCCTCCAAGCTCAATCAAGCGATTTCCTAGTAATTCCTGGGGTAGACTGGTGCTACATACTAAGTTCCATACGTGAGTATGTAGTTGAACGCCTTGTCCAAAAACATCTTACTTCTCAGAGTTGAGCTCACCCTCAGTCCCTCACAGTTCCACACTGCCTGCAGAGTGAGTTTCGCACGTCTTCACCAGAGACGTTTGCCAGAGGCTTCTGAGACGCAAGTTAACAATGCAGACCTGGAGGGTATCTCCAGGTCCAGTAGAGTGGTAACCTGGGAACCTCCTGTCTCAGAATCCTGCTACCTTCACCCTGCCATAAGAATGCAGCTAGTTGACAGCTGGCTTCAAGGCCTGCTTCCCTGTGAGAGCTAAGGACAGGGCACAACCCTCCCGCATCCTGCTTGACTGTAGAAGGCGCTGCTAACGTCCTCATGTTAGTGGCAGGGAAACGTTGTGAGAAAAGCATGTGGAATCGTTGTGCCTGAACCCACGTGTATCTGAGTTGAATACAGCGATTTCCAAAGTCCTTCTTCATCAGAGTGTAGCTAGGTTCCCACTCGCATGTCCGAGTGGGTAGCAGACATCTGCCTCCCATGTATACACACTTCTGAGTGTTGAGCTTATGGCCTGTAAGCCTACCTCCTGCCTGTAGCTACCTTTCGCTTCCAAAAGGCCTAGGCTCGCTGCTTCACCGAAGTGTTGGGAGAGGTAACTGGAATCTCCCGGCACACAAGACTAGTGCCACCAAGCTCAATCCAGCGATTTCCCAGTAATTCCTGGGGTAGACTGGTGCTACATACTAAGTTCCATATGTGAGAAGGTAGCTGAACGCCTTGTCCAAAATCATCTTACTGCTGAGAGTTGAGCTCACCCTCAGTCCCTCACAGTTCCACACTGCCTGCAGAGTGAGTTTCCCACGTCTTCACCAGAGACTTTTGCCAGAGGCTTCTGAGACGCAAGTTAACAATGCACACCTGGACGGTATCTCCAGGTGCAGTAGAGTGGTAATCTGGGAACCTCCTTACTCAGAATACTGCTACCTTCACACTGTCATAAGAATGCAGCTAGTTGAGAGCTGGCTTCTAGGCAAGCTTCCCTGTGAGAGCTGAGGACAGGGCAGAACCCTCCCGCATCCTGCCTGACTGTAGACGTACCTGCTAACCTCCTTATGTTAGTGGCTGGGATGGGTTGCGGGAAAAGCATGTGTAAGCATTGGGCCTGAACTCCCGGGTATCTGAGTTGAATACAGCGATTTCCAACATCCTTCTTCAATAGGAGTGTAGCTAGGTTCCAACTCCCATGTCCGAGTGGGTAGCAGACATCTGCCTCCCATGCATACACACTTCTGAGAGTTGAGCTTATGGCCTGTAACCCTACATCCTGCCTGCCGCTACCTTTCGCTTCCAAAAGGCCTAGGCTCGCTGCTTGACGCAAGTGTTGGCAGAGGTAACTGGAATCTCCCGGCACACAAGACGAGTGCCTCCAAGCTCAATCAAGCGATTTCCTAGTAATTCCTGGGGTAGACTGGTGCTACATACTAAGTTCCATACGTGAGTATGTAGTTGAACGCCTTGTCCAAAAACATCTTACTTCTGAGAGTTGAGCTCACCCTCAGTCCCTCACAGTTCCACACTGCCTGCAGAGTGAGTTTCACACGTCTTCACCAGAGACGTTTGCCAGAGGCTTCTGAGACGCAAGTTAACAATGCAGACCTGGAGGGTATCTCCAGGTCCAGTAGAGTGGTAACCTGGGAACCTCCTGTCTCAGAATCCTGCTACCTTCACCCTGCCATAAGAATGCAGCTAGTTGACAGCTGGCTTCAAGGCCTGCTTCCCTGTGAGAGCTAAGGACAGGGCACAACCCTCCCGCATCCTGCTTGACTGTAGAAGGAGCTGCTAACGTCCTCATGTTAGTGGCAGGGAAACGTTGTGAGAAAAGCATGTGGAATCGTTGTGCCTGAACCCACGTGTATCTGAGTTGAATACAGCGATTTCCAAAGTCCTTCTTCATCAGAGTGTAGCTAGGTTTCCACTCGCATGTCCGAGTGGGTAGCAGACATCTGCCTCCCATGTATACACACTTCTGAGAGTTGAGCTTATGGCCTGTAAGCCTACCTCCTGCCTGTAGCTACCTTTCGCTTCCAAAAGGCCTAGGCTCGCTGCTTCACCGAAGTGTTTGGAGAGGTAACTGGAATCTCCCGGCACACAAGACTAGTGCCACCAAGCTCAATCCAGCGATTTCCCAGTAATTCCTGGGGTAGACTGGTGCTACATACTAAGTTCCATATGTGAGAAGGTAGCTGAACGCCTTGTCCAAAATCATCTTACTGCTGAGAGTTGAGCTCACCCTCAGTCCCTCACAGTTCCACACTGCCTGCAGAGTGAGTTTCCCACGTCTTCACCAGAGACTTTTGCCAGAGGCTTCTGAGACGCAAGTTAACAATGCACACCTGGACGGTATCTCCAGGTGCAGTAGAGTGGTAATCTGGGAACCTCCTTACTCAGAATACTGCTAACTTCACACTGTCATAAGAATGCAGCTAGTTGAGAGCTGGCTTCTAGGCAAGCTTCCCTGTGAGAGCTGAGGACAGGGCAGAACCCTCCCGCATCCTGCCTGACTGTAGACGTACCTGCTAACCTCCTTATGTTAGTGGCTGGGATGGGTTGCGGGAAAAGCATGTGTAAGCATTGGGCCTGAACTCCCGTGTATCTGAGTTGAATACAGCGATTTCCAACATCCTTCTTCAATAGGAGTGTAGCTAGGTTCCAACTCCCATGTCCGAGTGGGTAGCAGACATCTGCCTCCCATGCATACACACTTCTGAGAGTTGAGCTTATGGCCTGTAACCCTACATCCTGCCTGCCGCTACCTTTCGCTTCCAAAAGGCCTAGGCTCGCTGCTTGACGCAAGTGTTGGGAGAGGTAACTGGAATCTCCCGGCACACAAGACGAGTGCCTCCAAGCTCAATCAAGCGATTTCCTAGTAATTCCTGGGGTAGACTGGTGCTACATACTAAGTTCCATACGTGAGTATGTAGTTGAACGCCTTGTCCAAAAACATCTTACTTCTCAGAGTTGAGCTCACCCTCAGTCCCTCACAGTTCCACACTGCCTGCAGAGTGAGTTTCGCACGTCTTCACCAGAGACGTTTGCCAGAGGCTTCTGAGACGCAAGTTAACAATGCAGACCTGGAGGGTATCTCCAGGTCCAGTAGAGTGGTAACCTGGGAACCTCCTGTCTCAGAATCCTGCTACCTTCACCCTGCCATAAGAATGCAGCTAGTTGACAGCTGGCTTCAAGGCCTGCTTCCCTGTGAGAGCTAAGGACAGGGCACAACCCTCCCGCATCCTGCTTGACTGTAGAAGGAGCTGCTAACGTCCTCATGTTAGTGGCAGGGAAACGTTGTGAGAAAAGCATGTGGAATCGTTGTGCCTGAACCCACGTGTATCTGAGTTGAATACAGCGATTTCCAAAGTCCTTCTTCATCAGAGTGTAGCTAGGTTCCCACTCGCATGTCCGAGTGGGTAGCAGACATCTGCCTCCCATGTATACACACTTCTGAGAGTTGAGCTTATGGCCTGTAAGCCTACCTCCTGCCTGCAGCTACCTTTCGCTTCCAAAAGGCCTAGGCTCGCTGCTTCACCGAAGTGTTGGGAGAGGTAACTGGAATCTCCCGGCACACAAGACTAGTGCCACCAAGCTCAATCCAGCGATTTCCCAGTAATTCCTGGGGTAGACTGGTGCTACATACTAAGTTCCATATGTGAGAAAGTAGCTGAACGCCTTGTCCAAAATCATCTTACTGCTGAGAGTTGAGCTCACCCTCAGTCCCTCACAGTTCCACACTGCCTGCAGAGTGAGTTTCCCACGTCTTCACCAGAGACTTTTGCCAGAGGCTTCTGAGACGCAAGTTAACAATGCACACCTGGACGGTATCTCCAGGTGCAGTAGAGTGGTAATCTGGGAACCTCCTTACTCAGAATACTGCTACCTTCACACTGTCATAAGAATGCAGCTAGTTGAGAGCTGGCTTCTAGGCAAGCTTCCCTGTGAGAGCTGAGGACAGGGCAGAACCCTCCCGCATCCTGCCTGACTGTAGACGTACCTGCTAACCTCCTTATGTTAGTGGCTGGGATGGGTTGCGGGAAAAGCATGTGTAAGCATTGGGCCTGAACTCCCGTGTATCTGAGTTGAATACAGCGATTTCCAACATCCTTCTTCAATAGGAGTGTAGCTAGGTTCCTACTCCCATGTCCGAGTGGGCAGCAGACATCTGCCTCCCATGCATACACACTTCTGAGAGTTGAGCTTATGGCCTGTAACCCTACATCCTGCCTGCCGCTACCTTTCGCTTCCAAAAGGCCTAGGCTCGCTGCTTGACGCAAGTGTTGGGAGAGGTAACTGGAATCTCCCGGCACACAAGACGAGTGCCTCCAAGCTCAATCAAGCGATTTCCTAGTAATTCCTGGGGTAGACTGGTGCTACATACTAAGTTCCATACGTGAGTATGTAGTTGAACGCCTTGTCCAAAAACATCTTACTTCTGAGAGTTGAGCTCACCCTCAGTCCCTCACAGTTCCACACTGCCTGCAGAGTGAGTTTCGCACGTCTTCACCAGAGACGTTTGCCAGAGCCTTCTGAGACGCAAGTTAACAATGCAGACCTGGAGGGTATCTCCAGGTCCAGTAGAGTGGTAACCTGGGAACCTCCTGTCTCAGAATCCTGCTACCTTCACCCTGCCATAAGAATGCAGCTAGTTGACAGGTGGCTTCAAGGCCTGCTTCCCTGTAAGAGCTAAGGACAGGGCACAACCCTCCCGCATCCTGCTTGACTGTAGAAGGCGCTGCTAACGTCCTCATGTTAGTGGCAGGGAAACGTTGTGAGAAAAGCATGTGGAATCGTTGTGCCTGAACCCACGTGTATCTGAGTTGAATACAGCGATTTCCAAAGTCCTTCTTCATCAGAGTGTAGCTAGGTTCCCACTCGCATGTCCGAGTGGGTAGCAGACATCTGCCTCCCATGTATACACACTTCTGAGAGTTGAGCTTATGGCCTGTAAGCCTACCTCCTGCCTGCAGCTACCTTTCGCTTCCAAAAGGCCTAGGCTCGCTGCTTCACCGAAGTGTTGGGAGAGGTAACTGGAATCTCCCGGCACACAAGACTAGTGCCACCAAGCTCAATCCAGCGATTTCCCAGTAATTCCTGGGGTAGACTGGTGCTACATACTAAGTTCCATATGTGAGAAGGTAGCTGAACGCCTTGTCCAAAATCATCTTACTGCTGAGAGTTGAGCTCACCCTCAGTCCCTCACAGTTCCACACTGCCTGCAGAGTGAGTTTCCCACGTCTTCACCAGAGACTTTTGCCAGAGGCTTCTGAGACGCAAGTTAACAATGCACACCTGGACGGTATCTCCAGGTGCAGTAGAGTGGTAATCTGGGAACCTCCTTACTCAGAATACTGCTACCTTCACACTGTCATAAGAATGCAGCTAGTTGAGAGCTGGCTTCTAGGCAAGCTTCCCTGTGAGAGCTGAGGACAGGGCAGAACCCTCCCGCATCCTGCCTGACTGTCGACGTACCTGCTAACCTCCTTATGTTAGTGGCTGGGATGGGTTGCGGGAAAAGCATGTGTAAGCATTGGGCCTGAACTCCCGTGTATCTGAGTTGAATACAGCGATTTCCAACATCCTTCTTCAATAGGAGTGTAGCTAGGTTCCAACTCCCATGTCCGAGTGGGTAGCAGACATCTGCCTCCCATGCATACACACTTCTGAGAGTTGAGCTTATGGCCTGTAACCCTACATCCTGCCTGCCGCTACCTTTCGCTTCCAAAAGGCCTAGGCTCGCTGCTTGACGCAAGTGTTGGGAGAGGTAACTGGAATCTCCCGGCACACAAGACGAGTGCCTCCAAGCTCAATCAAGCGATTTCCTAGTAATTCCTGGGGTAGACTGGTGCTACATACTAAGTTCCATACGTGAGTATGTAGTTGAACGCCTTGTCCAAAAACATCTTACTTCTCAGAGTTGAGCTCACCCTCAGTCCCTCACAGTTCCACACTGCCTGCAGAGTGAGTTTCGCACGTCTTCACCAGAGACGTTTGCCAGAGGCTTCTGAGACGCAAGTTAACAATGCAGACCTGGAGGGTATCTCCAGGTCCAGTAGAGTGGTAACCTGGGAACCTCCTGTCTCAGAATCCTGCTACCTTCACCCTGCCATAAGAATGCAGCTTGTTGACAGCTGGCTTCAAGGCCTGCTTCCCTGTGAGAGCTAAGGACAGGGCACAACCCTCCCGCATCCTGCTTGACTGTAGAAGGCGCTGCTAACGTCCTCATGTTAGTGGCAGGGAAACGTTGTGAGAAAAGCATGTGGAATCGTTGTGCCTGAACCCACGTGTATCTGAGTTGAATACAGCGATTTCCAAAGTCCTTCTTCATCAGAGTGTAGCTAGGTTCCCACTCGCATGTCCGAGTGGGTAGCAGACATCTGCCTCCCATGTATACACACTTCTGAGAGTTGAGCTTATGGCCTGTAAGCCTACCTCCTGCCTGCAGCTACCTTTCGCTTCCAAAAGGCCTAGGCTCGCTGCTTCATCGAAGTGTTCGGAGAGGTAACGGGAATCTCCCGGCACACAAGACTAGTGCCACCAAGCTCAATCCAGCGATTTCCCAGTAATTCCTGGGGTAGACTGGTGCTACATACTAAGTTCCATATGTGAGAAGGTAGCTGAACGCCTTGTCCAAAATCATCTTACTGCTGAGAGTTGAGCTCACCCTCAGTCCCTCACAGTTCCACACTGCCTGCAGAGTGAGTTTCCCACGTCTTCACCAGAGACTTTTGCCAGAGGCTTCTGAGACGCAAGTTAACAATGCACACCTGGACGGTATCTCCAGGTGCAGTAGAGTGGTAATCTGGGAACCTCCTTACTCAGAATACTGCTACCTTCACACTGTCATAAGAATGCAGCTAGTTGAGAGCTGGCTTCAAGGCCTGCTTCCCTGTGAGAGCTAAGGACAGGGCACAACCCTCCCGCATCCTGCTTGACTGTAGAAGGAGCTGCTAACGTCCTCATGTTAGTGGCAGGGAAACGTTGTGAGAAAAGCATGTGGAATCGTTGTGCCTGAACCCACGTGTATCTGAGTTGAATACAGCGATTTCCAAAGTCCTTCTTCATCAGAGTGTAGCTAGGTTCCCACTCGCATGTCCGAGTGGGTAGCAGACATCTGCCTCCCATGTATACACACTTCTGAGAGTTGAGCTTATGGCCTGTAAGCCTACCTCCTGCCTGCAGCTACCTTTCGCTTCCAAAAGGCCTAGGCTCGCTGCTTCACCGAAGTGTTGGGAGAGGTAACTGGAATCTCCCGGCACACAAGACTAGTGCCACCAAGCTCAATCCGGCGATTTCCCAGTAATTCCTGGGGTAGACTGGTGCTACATACTAAGTTCCATATGTGAGAAGGTAGCTGAACGCCTTGTCCAAAATCATCTTACTGCTGAGAGTTGAGCTCACCCTCAGTCCCTCACAGTTCCACACTGCCTGCAGAGTGAGAATCCCACGTCTTCACCAGAGACTTTTGCCAGAGGCTTCTGAGACGCAAGATAACAATGCACACCTGGACGGTATCTCCAGGTGCAGTAGAGTGGTAATCTGGGAACCTCCTTACTCAGAATACTGCTACCTTCACACTGTCATAAGAATGCAGCTAGTTGAGAGCTGGCTTCTAGGCAAGCTTCCCTGTGAGAGCTGAGGACAGGGCAGAACCCTCCCGCATCCTGCCTGACTGTAGACGTACCTGCTAACCTCCTTATGTTAGTGGCTGGGATGGGTTGAGGGAAAAGCATGTGTAAGCATTGGGCCTGAACTCCCGTGTATCTGAGTTGAATACCGCGATTTCCAACATCCTTCTTCAATAGGAGTGTAGCTAGGTTCCAACTCCCATGTCCGAGTGGGCAGCAGACATCTGCCTCCCATGCATACACACTTCTGAGAGTTGAGCTTCTGGCCTGTAACCCTACATCCTGCCTGCCGCTACCTTTCGCTTCCAAAAGGCCTAGGCTCGCTGCTTGACGCAAGTGTTGGGAGAGGTAACTGGAATCTCCCGGCACACAAGACGAGTGCCTCCAAGCTCAATCAAGCGATTTCCTAGTAATTCCTGGGGTAGACTGGTGCTACATACTAAGTTCCATACGTGAGTATGTAGTTGAACGCCTTGTCCAAAAACATCTTACTTCTGAGAGTTGAGCTCACCCTCAGTCCCTCACAGTTCCACACTGCCTGCAGAGTGAGTTTCGCACGTCTTCACCAGAGACTTTTGCCAGAGGCTTCTGAGACGCAAGTTAACAATGCAGACCTGGAGGGTATCTCCAGGTCCAGTAGAGTGGTAACCTGGGAACCTCCTGTCTCAGAATACTGCTACCTTCACCCTGCCATAAGAATGCAGCTAGTTGACAGCTGGCTTCAAGGCCTGCTTCCCTGTGAGAGCTAAGGACAGGGCACAACCCTCCCGCATCCTGCTTGACTGTAGAAGGAGCTGCTAACGTCCTCATGTTAGTGGCAGGGAAACGTTGTGAGAAAAGCATGTGGAATCGTTGTGCCTGAACCCACGTGTATCTGAGTTGAATACAGCGATTTCCAAAGTCCTTCTTCATCAGAGTGTAGCTAGGTTCCCACTCGCATGTCCGAGTGGGTAGCAGACATCTGCCTCCCATGTATACACACTTCTGAGAGTTGAGCTTATGGCCTGTAAGCCTACCTCCTGCCTGCAGCTACCTTTCGCTTCCAAAAGGCCTAGGCTCGCTGCTTCACCAAAGTGTTGGGAGAGGTAACTGGAATCTCCCGGCACACAAGACTAGTGCCACCAAGCTCAATCCAGCGATTTCCCAGTAATTCCTGGGGTAGACTGGTGCTACATACTAAGTTCCATATGTCAGAAGGTAGCTGAACGCCTTGTCCAAAATCATCTTACTGCTGAGAGTTGAGTTCACCCTCAGTCCCTCACAGTTCCACACTGCCTGCAGAGTGAGTTTCCCACGTCTTCACCAGAGACTTTTGCCAGAGGCTTCTGAGACGCAAGTTAACAATGCACACCTGGACGGTATCTCCAGGTGCAGTAGAGTGGTAATCTGGGAACCTCCTTACTCAGAATACTGCTACCTTCACACTGTCATAAGAATGCAGCTAGTTGAGAGCTGGCGTCTAGGCAAGCTTCCCTGTGAGAGCTGAGGACAGGGCAGAACCCTCCCGCATCCTGCCTGACTGTAGACGTACCTGCTAACCTCCTTATGTTAGTGGCTGGGATGGGTGGCGGGAAAAGCATGTGTAAGCATTGGGCCTGAACTCCCGTGTATCTGAGTTGAATACAGCGATTTCCAACATCCTTCTTCAATAGGAGTGTAGCTAGGTTCCAACTCCCATGTCCGAGTGGGTAGCAGACATCTGCCTCCCATGCATACACACTTCTGAGAGTTGAGCTTCTGGCCTGTAACCCTACATCCTGCCTGCCGCTACCTTTCGCTTCCAAAAGGCCTAGGCTCGCTGCTTGACGCAAGTGTTGGGAGAGGTAACTGGAATCTCCCGGCACACAAGACGAGTGCCTCCAAGCTCAATCAAGCGATTTCCTAGTAATTCCTGGGGTAGACTGGTGCTACATACTAAGTTCCATACGTGAGTATGTAGTTGAACGCCTTGTCCAAAAACATCTTACTTCTGAGAGTTGAGCTCACCCACAGTCCCTCACAGTTCCACACTGCCTGCAGAGTGAGTTTCGCACGTCTTCACCAGAGACGTTTGCCAGAGGCTTCTGAGACGCAAGTTAACAATGCAGACCTGGAGGGTATCTCCAGGTCCAGTAGAGTGGTAACCTGGGAACCTCCTGTCTCAGAATCCTGCTACCTTCACCCTGCCATAAGAATGCAGCTAGTTGACAGCTGGCTTCAAGGCCTGCTTCCCTGTGAGAGCTAAGGACAGGGCACAACCCTCCCGCATCCTGCTTGACTGTAGAAGGCGCTGCTAACGTCCTCATGTTAGTGGCAGGGAAACGTTGTGAGAAAAGCATGTGGAATCGTTGTGCCTGAACCCACGTGTATCTGAGTTGAATACAGCGATTTCCAAAGTCCTTCTTCATCAGAGTGTAGCTAGGTTCCCACTCGCATGTCCGAGTGGGTAGCAGACATCTGCCTCCCATGTATACACACTTCTGAGAGTTGAGCTTATGGCCTGTAAGCCTACCTCCTGCCTGCAGCTACCTTTCGCTTCCAAAAGGCCTAGGCTCGCTGCTTCATCGAAGTGTTCGGAGAGGTAACTGGAATCTCCCGGCACACAAGACTAGTGCCACCAAGCTCAATCCAGCGGTTTCCCAGTAATTCCTGGGGTAGACTGGTGCTACATACTAAGTTCCATATGTGAGAAGGTAGCTGAACGCCTTGTCCAAAATCATCTTACTGCTGAGAGTTGAGCTCACCCTCAGTCCCTCACAGTTCCACACTGCCTGCAGAGTGAGTTTCCCACGTCTTCACCAGAGACTTTTGCCAGAGCTTCTGAGACGCAAGTTAACAATGCACACCTGGACGGTATCTCCAGGTGCAGTAGAGTGGTAATCTGGGAACCTCCTTACTCAGAATACTGCTACCTTCACACTGTCATAAGAATGCAGCTAGTTGAGAGCTGGCTTCTAGGCAAGCTTCCCTGTGAGAGCTGAGGACAGGGCAGAACCCTCCCGCATCCTGCCTGACTGTAGACGTACCTGCTAACCTCCTTATGTTAGTGGCTGGGATGGGTTGCGGGAAAAGCATGTGTAAGCATTGGGCCTGAACTCCCGTGTATCTGAGTTGAATACAGCGATTTCCAACATCCTTCTTCAATAGGAGTGTAGCTAGGTTCCAACTCCCATGTCCGAGTGGGCAGCAGACATCTGCCTCCCATGCATACACACTTCTGAGAGTTGAGCTTATGGCCTGTAACCCTACATCCTGCCTGCCGCTACCTTTCGCTTCCAAAAGGCCTAGGCTCGCTGCTTGACGCAAGTGTTGGCAGAGGTAACTGGAATCTCCCGGCACACAAGACGAGTGCCTCCAAGCTCAATCAAGCGATTTCCTAGTAATTCCTGGGGTAGACTGGTGCTACATACTAAGTTCCATACGTGAGTATGTAGTTGAACGCCTTGTCCAAAAACATCTTACTTCTCAGAGTTGAGCTCACCCTCAGTCCCTCACAGTTCCACACTGCCTGCAGAGTGAGTTTCGCACGTCTTCACCAGAGACGTTTGCCAGAGGCTTCTGAGACGCAAGTTAACAATGCAGACCTGGAGGGTATCTCCAGGTCCAGTAGAGTGGTAACCTGGGAACCTCCTGTCTCAGAATCCTGCTACCTTCACCCTGCCATAAGAATGCAGCTAGTTGACAGCTGGCTTCAAGGCCTGCTTCCCTGTGAGAGCTAAGGACAGGGCACAACCCTTCCGCATCCTGCTTGACTGTAGAAGGAGCTGCTAACGTCCTCATGTTAGTGGCAGGGAAACGTTGTGAGAAAAGCATGTGGAATCGTTGTGCCTGAACCCACGTGTATCTGAGTTGAATACAGCGATTTCCAAAGTCCTTCTTCATCAGAGTGTAGCTAGGTTCCCACTCGCATGTCCGAGTGGGTAGCAGACATCTGCCTCCCATGTATACACACTTCTGAGAGTTGAGCTTATGGCCTGTAAGCCTACCTCCTGCCTGCAGCTACCTTTCGCTTCCAAAAGGCCTAGGCTCGCTGCTTCACCGAAGTGTTGGGAGAGGTAACTGGAATCTCCCGGCACACAAGACTAGTGCCACCAAGCTCAATCCAGCGATTTCCCAGTAATTCCTGGGGTAGACTTGTGCTACATACTAAGTTCCATATGTGAGAAGGTAGCTGAACGCCTTGTCCAAAATCATCTTACTGCTGAGAATTGAGCTCACCCTCAGTCCCTCACAGTTCCACACTGCCTGCAGAGTGAGTTTCCCACGTCTTCACCAGAGACTTTTGCCAGAGGCTTCTGAGACGCAAGTTAACAATGCACACCTGGACGGTATCTCCAGGTGCAGTAGAGTGGTAATCTGGGAACCTCCTTACTCAGAATACTGCTACCTTCACACTGTCATAAGAATGCAGCTAGTTGAGAGCTGGCTTCTAGGCAAGCTTCCCTGTGAGAGCTGAGGACAGGGCAGAACCCTCCCGCATCCTGCCTGACTGTAGACGTACATGCTAACCTCCTTATGTTAGTGGCTGGGATGGGTTGCGGGAAAAGCATGTGTAAGCATTGGGCCTGAACTCCCGTGTATCTGACTTGAATACAGCGATTTCCAACATCCTTCTAAAATAGGAGTGTAGCTAGGTTCCAACTCCCATGTCCGAGTGGGTAGCAGGCATCTGCCTCCCATGCATACACACTTCTGAGAGTTGAGCTTCTGGCCTGTAACCCTACATCCTGCCTGCCGCTACCTTTCGCTTCCAAAAGGCCTAGGCTCGCTGCTTGACGCAAGTGTTGGGAGAGGTAACTGGAATCTCCCGGCACACAAGACGAGTGCCTCCAAGCTCAATCAAGCGATTTCCTAGTAATTCCTGGGGTAGACTGGTGCTACATACTAAGTTCCATACGTGAGTATGTAGTTGAACGCCTTGTCCAAAAACATCTTACTTCTCAGAGTTGAGCTCACCCTCAGTCCCTCACAGTTCCACACTGCCTGCAGAGTGAGTTTCGCACGTCTTCACAAGAGACGTTTGACAGAGGCTTCTGAGACGCAAGTTAACAATGCAGACCTGGAGGGTATCTCCAGGTCCAGTAGAGTGGTAACCTGGGAACCTCCTGTCTCAGAATCCTGCTACCTTCACCCTGCCATAAGCATGCAGCTAGTTGACAGCTGGCTTCAAGGCCTGCTTCCCTGTGAGAGCTAAGGACAGGGCACAACCCTCCCGCATCCTGCTTGACTGTAGAAGGCGCTGCTAACGTCCTCATGTTAGTGGCAGGGAAACGTTGTGAGAAAAGCATGTGGAATCGTTGTGCCTGAACCCACGTGTATCTGAGTTGAATACAGCGATTTCCAAAGTCCTTCTTCATCAGAGTGTAGCTAGGTTCCCACTCGCATGTCCGAGTGGGTAGCAGACATCTGCCTCCCATGTATACACACTTCTGAGAGTTGAGCTTATGGCCTGTAAGCCTACCTCCTGCCTGCAGCTACCTTTCGCTTCCAAAAGGCCTAGGCTCGCTGCTTCACCGAAGTGTTGGGAGAGGTAACTGGAATCTCCCGGCACACAAGACTAGTGCCACCAAGCTCAATCCAGCGATTTCCCAGTAATTCCTGGGGTAGACTGGTGCTACATACTAAGTTCCATATGTGAGAAGGTAGCTGAACGCCTTGTCCAAAATCATCTTACTGCTGAGAGTTGAGCTCACTCTCAGTCCCTCACAGTTCCACACTGCCTGCAGAGTGAGTTTCCCACGTCTTCACCAGAGACTTTTGCCAGAGGCTTCTGAGACGCAAGTTAACAATGCACACCTGGACGGTATCTCCAGGTGCAGTAGAGTGGTAATCTGGGAACCTCCTTACTCAGAATACTGCTACCTTCACACTGTCATAAGAATGCAGCTAGTTGACAGCTGGCTTCTAGGCAAGCTTCCCTGTGAGAGCTGAGGACAGGGCAGAACCCTCCCGCATCCTGCCTGACTGTAGACGTACCTGCTAACCTCCTTATGTTAGTGGCTGGGATGGGTTGCGGGAAAAGCATGTGTAAGCATTGGGCCTGAACTCCCGTGTATCTGAGTTGAATACAGCGATTTCCAACATCCTTCTTCAATAGGAGTGTAGCTAGGTTCCAACTCCCATGTCCGAGTGGGTAGCAGACATCTGCCTCCCATGCATACACACTTCTGAGAGTTGAGCATGTGGCCTGTAACCCTACATCCTGCCTGCCGCTACCTTTCGCTTCCAAAAGGCCTAGGCTCGCTGCTTGACGCAAGTGTTGGCAGAGGTAACTGGAATCTCCCGGCACACAAGACGAGTGCCTCCAAGCTCAATCAAGCGATTTCCTAGTAATTCCTGGGGTAGACTGGTGCTACATACTAAGTTCCATACGTGAGTATGTAGTTGAACGCCTTGTCCAAAAACATCTTACTTCTGAGAGTTGAGCTCACCCTCAGTCCCTCACAGTTCCACACTGCCTGCAGAGTGAGTTTCGCACGTCTTCACCAGAGACGTTTGCCAGAGGCTTCTGAGACGCAAGTTAACAATGCAGACCTGGAGGGTATCTCCAGGTCCAGTAGAGTGGTAACCTGGGAACCTCCTGTCTCAGAATCCTGCTACCTTCACCCTGCCATAAGAATGCAGCTAGGTGACAGCTGGCTTCAAGGCCTGCTTCCCTGTGAGAGCTAAGGACAGGGCACAACCCTCCCGCATCCTGCTTGACTGTAGAAGGAGCTGCTAACGTCCTCATGTTAGTGGCAGGGAAACGTTGTGAGAAAAGCATGTGGAATCGTTGTGCCTGAACCCACGTGTATCTGAGTTGAATACAGCGATTTCCAAAGTCCTTCTTCATCAGAGTGTAGCTAGGTTCCCACTCGCATGTCCGAGTGGGTAGCAGACATCTGCCTCCCATGTATACACACTTCTGAGAGTTGAGCTTATGGCCTGTAAGCCTACCTCCTGCCTGTAGCTACCTTTCGCTTCCAAAAGGCCTAGGCTCGCTGCTTCACCGAAGTGTTGGGGGAGGTAACTGGAATCTCCCGGCACACAAGACTAGTGCCACCAAGCTCAATCCAGCGATTTCCCAGTAATTCCTGGGGTAGACTGGTGCTACATACTAAGTTCCATATGTGAGAAGGTAGCTGAACGCCTTGTCCAAAATCATCTTACTGCTGAGAGTTGAGCTCACCCTCAGTCCCTCACAGTTCCACACTGCCTGCAGAGTGAGTTTCCCACGTCTTCACCAGAGACTTTTGCCAGAGGCTTCTGAGACGCAAGTTAACAATGCACACCTGGACGGTATCTCCAGGTGCAGTAGAGTGGTAATCTGGGAACCTCCTTACTCAGAATACTGCTACCTTCACACTGTCATAAGAATGCAGCTAGTTGAGAGCTGGCTTCTAGGCAAGCTTCCCTGTGAGAGCTGAGGACAGGGCAGAACCCTCCCGCATCCTGCCTGACTGTAGACGTACCTGCTAACCTCCTTATGTTAGTGGCTGGGATGGGTTGCGGGAAAAGCATGTGTAAGCATTGGGCCTGAACTCCTGTGTATCTGAGTTGAATACAGCGATTTCCAACATCCTTCTTCAATAGGAGTGTAGCTAGGTTCCAACTCCCATGTCCGAGTGGGTAGCAGACATCTGCCTCCCATGCATACACACTTCTGAGAGTTGAGCTTATGGCCTGTAACCCTACATCCTGCCTGCCGCTACCTTTCGCTTCCAAAAGGCCTAGGCTCGCTGCTTGACGCAAGTGTTGGCAGAGGTAACTGGAATCTCCCGGCACACAAGACGAGTGCCTCCAAGCTCAATCAAGCGATTTCCTAGTAATTCCTGGGGTAGACTGGTGCTACATACTAAGTTCCATACGTGAGTATGTAGTTGAACGCCTTGTCCAAAAACATCTTACTTCTGAGAGTTGAGCTCACCCTCAGTCCCTCACAGTTCCACACTGCCTGCAGAGTGAGTTTCGCACGTCTTCACCAGAGACGTTTGCCAGAGGCTTCTGAGACGCAAGTTAACAATGCAGACCTGGAGGGTATCTCCAGGTCCAGTAGAGTGGTAACCTGGGAACCTCCTGTCTCAGAATCCTGCTACCTTCACCCTGCCATAAGAATGCAGCTAGTTGACAGCTGGCTTCAAGGCCTGCTTCCCTGTGAGAGCTAAGGACAGGGCACAACCCTCCCGCATCCTGCTTGACTGTAGAAGGAGCTGCTAACGTCCTCATGTTAGTGGCAGGGAAACGTTGTGAGAAAAGCATGTGGAATCGTTGTGCCTGAACCCACGTGTATCTGAGTTGAATACAGCGATTTCCAAAGTCCTTCTTCATCAGAGTGTAGATAGGTTCCCACTCGCATGTCCGAGTGGGTAGCAGACATCTGCCTCCCATGTACACACACTTCTGAGAGTTGAGCTTATGGCCTGTAAGCCTACCTCCTGCCTGTAGCTACCTTTCGCTTCCAAAAGGCCTAGGCTCGCTGCTTCACCGAAGTGTTGGGAGAGGTAACTGGAATCTCCCGGCACACAAGACTAGTGCCACCAAGCTCAATCCAGCGATTTCCCAGTAATTCCTGGGGTAGACTGGTGCTACATACTAAGTTCCATATGTCAGAAGGTAGCTGAACGCCTTGTCCAAAATCATCTTACTGCTGAGAGTTGAGCTCACCCTCAGTCCCTCACAGTTCCACACTGCCTGCAGAGTGAGTTTCCCACGTCTTCACCAGAGACTTTTGCCAGAGGCTTCTGAGACGCAAGTTAACAATGCACACCTGGACGGTATCTCCAGGTGCAGTAGAGTGGTAATCTGGGAACCTCCTTACTCAGAATACTGCTAACTTCACACTGTCATAAGAATGCAGCTAGTTGAGAGCTGGCTTCTAGGCAAGCTTCCCTGTGAGAGCTGAGGACAGGGCAGAACCCTCCCGCATCCTGCCTGACTGTAGACGTACCTGCTAACCTCCTTATGTTAGTGGCTGGGATGGGTTGCGGGAAAAGCATGTGTAAGCATTGGGCCTGAACTCCCGTGTATCTGAGTTGAATACAGCGATTTCCAACATCCTTCTTCAATAGGAGTGTAGCTAGGTTCCAACTCCCATGTCCGAGTGGGTAGCAGACATCTGCCTCCCATGCATACACACTTCTGAGAGTTGAGCTTCTGGCCTGTAACCCTACATCCTGCCTGCCGCTACCTTTCGCTTCCAAAAGGCCTAGGCTCGCTGCTTGACGCAAGTGTTGGGAGAGGTAACTGGAATCTCCCGGCACACAAGACGAGTGCCTCCAAGCTCAATCAAGCGATTTCCTAGTAATTCCTGGGGTAGACTGGTGCTACATACTAAGTTCCATACGTGAGTATGTAGTTGAACGCCTTGTCCAAAAACATCTTACTTCTCAGATTTGAGCTCACCCTCAGTCCCTCACAGTTCCACACTGCCTGCAGAGTGAGTTTCGCACGTCTTCACCAGAGACGTTTGCCAGAGGCTTCTGAGACGCAAGTTAACAATGCAGACCTGGAGGGTATCTCCAGGTCCAGTAGAGTGGTAACCTGGGAACCTCCTGTCTCAGAATCCTGCTACCTTCACCCTGCCATAAGAATGCAGCTAGGTGACAGCTGGCTTCAAGGCCTGCTTCCCTGTGAGAGCTAAGGACAGGGCACAACCCTCCCGCATCCTGCTTGACTGTAGAAGGAGCTGCTAACGTCCTCATGTTAGTGGCAGGGAAACGTTGTGAGAAAAGCATGTGGAATCGTTGTGCCTGAACCCACGTGTATCTGAGTTGAATACAGCGATTTCCAAAGTCCTTCTTCATCAGAGTGTAGCTAGGTTCCCACTCGCATGTCCGAGTGGGTAGCAGACATCTGCCTCCCATGTATACACACTTCTGAGAGTTGAGCTTATGGCCTGTAAGCCTACCTCCTGCCTGCAGCTACCTTTCGCTTCCAAAAGGCCTAGGCTCGCTGCTTCACCGAAGTGTTCGGAGAGGTAACTGGAATCTCCCGGCACACAAGACTAGTGCCACCAAGCTCAATCCAGCGATTTCCCAGTAATTCCTGGGGTAGACTGGTGCTACATACTAAGTTCCATATGTGAGAAGGTAGCTGAACGCCTTGTCCAAAATCATCTTACTGCTGAGAGTTGAGCTCACCCTCAGTCCCTCACAGTTCCACACTGCCTGCAGAGTGAGTTTCCCACGTCTTCACCAGAGACTTTTGCCAGAGGCTTCTGAGACGCAAGTTAACAATGCACACCTGGACGGTATCTCCAGGTGCAGTAGAGTGGTAATCTGGGAACCTCCTTACTCAGAATACTGCTACCTTCACACTGTCATAAGAATGC
This sequence comes from Canis aureus, assembly GCF_053574225.1. Taxonomy (NCBI): domain Eukaryota; kingdom Metazoa; phylum Chordata; class Mammalia; order Carnivora; family Canidae; genus Canis; species Canis aureus. The sequence goes on along the minus strand of NW_027554420.1, from coordinate 821,011 downwards.
AGCTAGTTGAGAGCTGGCTTCTAGGCAAGCTTCCCTGTGAGAGCTGAGGACAGGGTAGAACCCTCCCGCATCCTGCCTGACTGTAGACGTACCTGCTAACCTCCTTATGTTAGTGGCTGGGATGGGTTGCGGGAAAAGCATGTGTAAGCATTGGGCCTGAACTCCCGTGTATCTGAGTTGAATACAGCGATTTCCAACATCCTTCTTCAATAGGAGTGTAGCTAGGTTCCTACTCCCATGTCCGAGTGGGCAGCAGACATCTGCCTCCCATGCATACACACTTCTGAGAGTTGAGCTTATGGCCTGTAACCCTACATCCTGCCTGCCGCTACCTTTCGCTTCCAAAAGGCCTAGGCTCGCTGCTTGACGCAAGTGTTGGGAGAGGTAACTGGAATCTCCCGGCACACAAGACGAGTGCCTCCAAGCTCAATCAAGCGATTTCCTAGTAATTCCTGGGGTAGACTGGTGCTACATACTAAGTTCCATACGTGAGTATGTAGTTGAACGCCTTGTCCAAAAACATCTTACTTCTGAGAGTTGAGCTCACCCTCAGTCCCTCACAGTTCCACACTGCTTGCAGAGTGAGTTTCGCACGTCTTCACCAGAGACGTTTGCCAGAGGCTTCTGAGACGCAAGTTAACAATGCAGACCTGGAGGGTATCTCCAGGTGCAGTAGAGTGGTAACCTGGGAACCTCCTGTCTCAGAATACTGCTACCTTCACCCTGCCATAAGAATGCAGCTAGTTGACAGGTGGCTTCAAGGCCTGCTTCCCTGTGAGAGCTAAGGACAGGGCACAACCCTCCCTCATCCTGCTTGACTGTAGAAGGAGCTGCTAACGTCCTCATGTTAGTGGCAGGGAAACGTTGTGAGAAAAGCATGTGGAATCGTTGTGCCTGAACCCACGTGTATCTGAGTTGAATACAGCGATTTCCAAAGTCCTTCTTCATCAGAGTGTAGCTAGGTTCCCACTCGCATGTCCGAGTGGGTAGCAGACATCTGCCTCCCATGTATACACACTTCTGAGAGTTGAGCTTATGGCCTGTAAGCCTACCTCCTGCCTGCAGCTACCTTTCGCTTCCAAAAGGCCTAGGCTCGCTGCTTCACCGAAGTGTTCGGAGAGGTAACTGGAATCTCCCGGCACACAAGACTAGTGCCACCAAGCTCAATCCAGCGATTTCCCAGTAATTCCTGGGGTAGACTGGTGCTACATACTAAGTTCCATATGTGAGAAGGTAGCTGAACGCCTTGTCCAAAATCATCTTACTGCTGAGAGTTGAGCTCACCCTCAGTCCCTCACAGTTCCACACTGCCTGCAGAGTGAGTTTCCCACGTCTTCACCAGAGACTTTTGCCAGAGGCTTCTGAGACGCAAGTTAACAATGCACACCTGGACGGTATCTCCAGGTGCAGTAGAGTGGTAATCTGGGAACCTCCTTACTCAGAATACTGCTACCTTCACACTGTCATAAGAATGCAGCTAGTTGAGAGCTGGCTTCTCGGCAAGCTTCCCTGTGAGAGCTGAGGACAGGGCAGAACCCTCCCGCATCCTGCCTGACTGTAGACGTACCTGCTAACCTCCTTATGTTAGTGGCTGGGATGGGTTGCGGGAAAAGCATGTGTAAGCATTGGGCCTGAACTCCCGTGTATCTGAGTTGAATACAGCGATTTCCAACATCCTTCTTCAATAGGAGTGTAGCTAGGTTCCAACTCCCATGTCCGAGTGGGTAGCAGACATCTGCCTCCCATGCATACACACTTCTGAGAGTTGAGCTTATGGCCTGTAACCCTACATCCTGCCTGCCGCTACCTTTCGCTTCCAAAAGGCCTAGGCTCGCTGCTTGACGCAAGTGTTGGCAGAGGTAACTGGAATCTACCGGCACACAAGACGAGTGCCTCCAAGCTCAATCAAGCGATTTCCTAGTAATTCCTGGGGTAGACTGGTGCTACATACTAAGTTCCATACGTGAGTATGTAGTTGAACGCCTTGTCCAAAAACATCTTACTTCTGAGAGTTGAGCTCACCCTCAGTCCCTCACAGTTCCACATTGCCTGCAGAGTGAGTTTCGCACGTCTTCACCAGAGACGTTTGCCAGAGGCTTCTGAGACGCAAGTTAACAATGCAGACCTAGAGGGTATCTCCAGGTCCAGTAGAGTGGTAACCTGGGAACCTCCTGTCTCAGAATCCTGCTACCTTCACCCTGCCATAAGAATGCAGCTAGTTGACAGCTGGCTTCAAGGCCTGCTTCCCTGTGAGAGCTAAGGACAGGGCACAACCCTCCCGCATCCTGCTTGACTGTAGAAGGAGCTGCTAACGTCCTCATGTTAGTGGCAGGGAAACGTAGTGAGAAAAGCATGTGGAATCGTTGTGCCTGAACCCACATGTATCTGAGTTGAATACAGCGATTTCCAAAGTCCTTCTTCATCAGAGTGTAGCTATGTTCCCACTCGCATGTCCGAGTGGGTAGCAGACATCTGCCTCCCATGTATACACACTTCTGAGAGTTGAGCTTATGGCCTGTAAGCCTACCTCCTGCCTGTAGCTACCTTTCGCTTCCAAAAGGCCTAGGCTCGCTGCTTCACCGAAGTGTTGGGAGAGGTAACTGGAATCTCCCGGCACACAAGACTAGTGCCACCAAGCTCAATCCAGCGATTTCCCAGTAATTCCTGGGGTAGACTGGTGCTACATACTAAGTTCCATATGTCAGAAGGTAGCTGAACGCCTTGTCCAAAATCATCTTACTGCTGAGAGTTGAGCTCACCCTCAGTCCCTCACAGTTCCACACTGCCTGCAGAGTGAGTTTCCCACGTCTTCACCAGAGACTTTTGCCAGAGGCTTCTGAGACGCAAGTTAACAATGCACACCTGGACGGTATCTCCAGGTGCAGTAGAGTGGTAATCTGGGAACCTCCTTACTCAGAATACTGCTAACTTCACACTGTCATAAGAATGCAGCTAGTTGAGAGCTGGCTTCTAGGCAAGCTTCCCTGTGAGAGCTGAGGACAGGGCAGAACCCTCCCGCATCCTGCCTGACTGTAGACGTACCTGCTAACCTCCTTATGTTAGTGGCTGGGATGGGTTGCGGGAAAAGCATGTGTAAGCATTGGGCCTGAACTCCCGTGTATCTGAGTTGAATACAGCGATTTCCAACATCCTTCTTCAATAGGAGTGTAGCTAGGTTCCAACTCCCATGTCCGAGTGGGTAGCAGACATCTGCCTCCCATGCATACACACTTCTGAGAGTTGAGCTTATGGCCTGTAACCCTACATCCTGCCTGCCGCTACCTTTCGCTTCCAAAAGGCCTAGGCTCGCTGCTTGACGCAAGTGTTGGGAGAGGTAACTGGAATCTCCCGGCACACAAGACGAGTGCCTCCAAGCTCAATCAAGCGATTTCCTAGTAATTCCTGGGGTAGACTGGTGCTACATACTAAGTTCCATACGTGAGTATGTAGTTGAACGCCTTGTCCAAAAACATCTTACTTCTGAGAGTTGAGCTCACCCTCAGTCCCTCACAGTTCCACACTGCCTGCAGAGTGAGTTTCGCACGTCTTCACCAGAGACGTTTGCCAGAGGCTTCTGAGACGCAAGTTAACAATGCAGACCTGGAGGGTATCTCCAGGTCCAGTAGAGTGGTAACCTGGGAACCTCCTGTCTCAGAATCCTGCTACCTTCACCCTGCCATAAGAATGCAGCTAGTTGACAGCTGGCTTCAAGGCCTGCTTCCCTGTGAGAGCTAAGGACAGGGCACAACCCTCCCGCATCCTGCTTGACTGTAGAAGGAGCTGCTAACGTCCTCATGTTAATGGCAGGGAAACGTTGTGAGAAAAGCATGTGGAATCGTTGTGCCTGAACCCACGTGTATCTGAGTTGAATACAGCGATTTCCAAAGTCCTTCTTCATCAGAGTGTAGCTAGGTTCCCACTCGCATGTCCGAGTGGGTAGCAGACATCTGCCTCCCATGTATACACACTTCTGAGAGTTGAGCTTATGGCCTGTAAGCCTACCTCCTGCCTGCAGCTACCTTTCGCTTCCAAAAGGCCTAGGCTCGCTGCTTCACCGAAGTGTTGGGAGAGGTAACTGGAATCTCCCGGCACACAAGACTAGTGCCACCAAGCTCAATCCAGCGATTTCCCAGTAATTCCTGGGGTAGACTGGTGCTACATACTAAGTTCCATATGTGAGAAGGTAGCTGAACGCCTTGTCCAAAATCATCTTACTGCTGAGAGTTGAGCTCACCCTCAGTCCCTCACAGTTCCACACTGCCTGCAGAGTGAGTTTCCCACGTCTTCACCAGAGACTTTTGCCAGAGGCTTCTGAGACGCAAGTTAACAATGCACACCTGGACGGTATCTCCAGGTGCAGTAGAGTGGTAATCTGGGAACCTCCTTACTCAGAATACTGCTACCTTCACACTGTCATAAGAATGCAGCTAGTTGAGAGCTGGCTTCTAGGCAAGCTTCCCTGTGAGAGCTGAAGACAGGGCAGAACCCTCCCGCATCCTGCCTGACTGTAGACGTACCTGCTAACCTCCTTATGTTAGTGGCTGGGATGGGTTGCGGGAAAAGCATGTGTAAGCATTGGGCCTGAACTCCCGTGTATCTGAGTTGAATACAGCGATTTCCAACATCCTTCTTCAATAGGAGTGTAGCTAGGTTCCAACTCCCATGTCCGAGTGGGCAGCAGACATCTGCCTCCCATGCATACACACTTCTGAGAGTTGAGCTTATGGCCTGTAACCCTACATCCTGCCTGCCGCTACCTTTCGCTTCCAAAAGGCCTAGGCTCGCTGCTTGACGCAAGTGTTGGCAGAGGTAACTGGAATCTCCCGGCACACAAGACGAGTGCCTCCAAGCTCAATCAAGCGATTTCCTAGTAATTCCTGGGGTAGACTGGTGCTACATACTAAGTTCCATACGTGAGTATGTAGTTGAACGCCTTGTCCAAAAACATCTTACTTCTGAGAGTTGAGCTCACCCTCAGTCCCTCACAGTTCCACACTGCCTGCAGAGTGAGTTTCGCACGTCTTCACCAGAGACGTTTGCCAGAGGCTTCTGAGACGCAAGTTAACAATGCAGACCTGGAGGGTATCTCCAGGTGCAGTAGAGTGGTAACCTGGGAACCTCCTGTCTCAGAATACTGCTACCTTCACCCTGCCATAAGAATGCAGCTAGTTGACAGGTGGCTTCAAGGCCTGCTTCCCTGTGAGAGCTAAGGACAGGGCACAACCCTCCCGCATCCTGCTTGACTGTAGAAGGAGCTGCTAACGTCCTCATGTTAGTGGCAGGGAAACGTTGTGAGAAAAGCATGTGGAATCGTTGTGCCTGAACCCACGTGTATCTGAGTTGAATACAGCGATTTCCAAAGTCCTTCTTCATCAGAGTGTAGCTAGGTTCCCACTCGCATGTCCGAGTGGGTAGCAGACATCTGCCTCCCATGTATACACACTTCTGAGAGTTGAGCTTATGGCCTGTAAGCCTACCTCCTGCCTGCAGCTACCTTTCGCTTCCAAAAGGCCTAGGCTCGCTGCTTCACCAAAGTGTTGGGAGAGGTAACTGGAATCTCCCGGCACACAAGACTAGTGCCACCAAGCTCAATCCAGCGATTTCCCAGTAATTCCTGGGGTAGACTGGTGCTACATACTAAGTTCCATATGTGAGAAGGTAGCTGAACGCCTTGTCCAAAATCATCTTACTGCTGAGAGTTGAGCTCACCCTCAGTCCCTCACAGTTCCACACTGCCTGCAGAGTGAGTTTCCCACGTCTTCACCAGAGACTTTTGCCAGAGGCTTCTGAGACGCAAGTTAACAATGCACACCTGGACGGTATCTCCAGGTGCAGTAGAGTGGTAATCTGGGAACCTCCTTACTCAGAATACTGCTACCTTCACACTGTCATAAGAATGCAGGTAGTTGAGAGCTGGCTTCTAGGCAAGCTTCCCTGTGAGAGCTGAGGACAGGGCAGAACCCTCCCGCATCCTGCCTGACTGTAGACGTACCTGCTAACCTCCTTATGTTAGTGGCTGGGATGGGTTGCGGGAAAAGCATGTGTAAGCATTGGGCCTGAACTCCCGTGTATCTGAGTTGAATACAGCGATTTCCAACATCCTTCTTCAATAGGAGTGTAGCTAGGTTCCAACTCCCATGTCCGAGTGGGTAGCAGACATCTGCCTCCCATGCATACACACTTCTGAGAGTTGAGCTTATGGCCTGTAACCCTACATGCTGCCTGCCGCTACCTTTCGCTTCCAAAAGGCCTAGGCTCGCTGCTTTACGCAAGTGTTGGCAGAGGTAACTGGAATCTCCCGGCACACAAGACGAGTGCCTCCAAGCTCAATCAAGCGATTTCCTAGTAATTCCTGGGGTAGACTGGTGCTACATACTAAGTTCCATACGTGAGTATGTAGTTGAACGCCTTGTCCAAAAACATCTTACTTCTGAGAGTTGAGCTCACCCTCAGTCCCTCACAGTTCCACACTGCCTGCAGAGTGAGTTTCGCACGTCTTCACCAGAGACGTTTGCCAGAGGCTTCTGAGACGCAAGTTAACAATGCAGACCTGGAGGGTATCTCCAGGTCCAGTAGAGTGGTAACCTGGGAACCTCCTGTCTCAGAATCCTGCTACCTTCACCCTGCCATAAGAATGCAGCTAGTTGACAGCTGGCTTCAAGGCCTGCTTCCCTGTGAGAGCTAAGGACAGGGCACAACCCTCCCGCATCCTGCTTGACTGTAGAAGGAGCTGCTAACGTCCTCATGTTAGTGGCAGGGAAACGTTGTGAGAAAAGCATGTGGAATCGTTGTGCCTGAACCCACGTGTATCTGAGTTGAATACAGCGATTTCCAAAGTCCTTCTTCATCAGAGTGTAGATAGGTTCCCACTCGCATGTCCGAGTGGGTAGCAGACATCTGCCTCCCATGTATACACACTTCTGAGAGTTGAGCTTATGGCGTGTAAGCCTACCTCCTGCCTGTAGCTACCTTTCGCTTCCAAAAGGCCTAGGCTCGCTGCTTCACCGAAGTGTTCGGAGAGGTAACTGGAATCTCCCGGCACACAAGACTAGTGCCAGCAAGCTCAATCCAGCGATTTCCCAGTAATTCCTGGGGTAGACTGGTGCTACATACTAAGTTCCATATGTGAGAAGGTAGCTGAACGCCTTGTCCAAAATCATCTTACTGCTGAGAGTTGAGCTCACCCTCAGTCCCTCACAGTTCCACACTGCCTGCAGAGTGAGTTTCCCACGTCTTCACCAGAGACTTTTGCCAGAGGCTTCTGAGACGCAAGTTAACAATGCACACCTGGACGGTATCTCCAGGTGCAGTAGAGTGGTAATCTGGGAACCTCCTTACTCAGAATACTGCTACCTTCACACTGTCATAAGAATGCAGCTAGTTGAGGGCTGGCTTCTAGGCAAGCTTCCCTGTGAGAGCTGAGGACAGGGCAGAACCCTCCCGCATCCTGCCTGACTGTAGACGTACCTGCTAACCTCCTTATGTTAGTGCCTGGGATGGGTTGCGGGAAAAGCATGTGTAAGCATTGGGCCTGAACTCCCGTGTATCTGAGTTGAATACAGCGATTTCCAACATCCTTCTTCAATAGGAGTGTAGCTAGGTTCCTACTCCCATGTCCGAGTGGGCAGCAGACATCTGCCTCCCATGCATACACACTTCTGAGAGTTGAGCTTATGGCCTGTAACCCTACATCCTGCCTGCCGCTACCTTTCGCTTCCAAAAGGCCTAGGCTCGCTGCTTGACGCAAGTGTTGGCAGAGGTAACTGGAATCTCCCGGCACACAAGACGAGTGCCTCCAAGCTCAATCAAGCGATTTCCTAGTAATTCCTGGGGTAGACTGGTGCTACATACTAAGTTCCATACGTGAGTATGTAGTTGAACGCCTTGTCCAAAAACATCTTACTTCTGAGAGTTGAGCTCACCCTCAGTCCCTCACAGTTCCACACTGCCTGCAGAGTGAGTTTCGCACGTCTTCACCAGAGACGTTTGCCAGAGGCTTCTGAGACGCAAGTTAACAATGCAGACCTGGAGGGTATCTCCAGGTGCAGTAGAGTGGTAACCTGGGAACCTCCTGTCTCAGAATACTGCTACCTTCACCCTGCCATAAGAATGCAGCTAGTTGACAGGTGGCTTCAAGGCCTGCTTCCCTGTGAGAGCTAAGGACAGGGCACAACCCTCCCGCATCCTGCTTGACTGTAGAAGGAGCTGCTAACGTCCTCATGTTAGTGGCAGGGAAACGTTGTGAGAAAAGCATGTGGAATCGTTGTGCCTGAACCCACGTGTATCTGAGTTGAATACAGCGATTTCCAAAGTCCTTCTTCATCAGAGTGTAGCTAGGTTCCCACTCGCATGTCCGAGTGGGTAGCAGACATCTGCCTCCCATGTATACACACTTCTGAGAGTTGAGCTTATGGCCTGTAAGCCTACCTCCTGCCTGCAGCTACCTTTCGCTTCCAAAAGGCCTAGGCTCGCTGCTTCACCAAAGTGTTGGGAGAGGTAACTGGAATCTCCCGGCACACAAGACTAGTGCCACCAAGCTCAATCCAGCGATTTCCCAGTAATTCCTGGGGTAGACTGGTGCTACATACTAAGTTCCATATGTGAGAAGGTAGCTGAACGCCTTGTCCAAAATCATCTTACTCCTGAGAGTTGAGCTCACCCTCAGTCCCTCACAGTTCCACACTGCCTGCAGAGTGAGTTTCCCACGTCTTCACCAGAGACTTTTGCCAGAGGCTTCTGAGACGCAAGTTAACAATGCACACCTGGACGGTATCTCCAGGTGCAGTAGAGTGGTAATCTGGGAACCTCCTTACTCAGAATACTGCTACCTTCACACTGTCATAAGAATGTAGCTAGTTGAGAGCTGGCTTCTAGGCAAGCTTCCCTGTAAGAGCTGAGGACAGGGCAGAACCCTCCCGCATCCTGCCTGACTGTAGACGTACCTGCTAACCTCCTTATGTTAGTGGCTGGGATGGGTTGCGGGAAAAGCATGTGTAAGCATTGGGCCTGAACTCCCGTGTATCTGAGTTGAATACAGCGATTTCCAACATCCTTCTTCAATAGGAGTGTAGCTAGGTTCCAACTCCCATGTCCGAGTGGGTAGCAGACATCTGCCTCCCATGCATACACACTTCTGAGAGTTGAGCTTATGGCCTGTAACCCTACATGCTGCCTGCCGCTACCTTTCGCTTCCAAAAGGCCTAGGCTCGCTGCTTGACGCAAGTGTTGGCAGAGGTAACTGGAATCTCCCGGCACACAAGACGAGTGCCTCCAAGCTCAATCAAGCGATTTCCTAGTATTTCCTGGGGTAGACTGGTGCTACATACTAAGTTCCATACGTGAGTATGTAGTTGAACGCCTTGTCCAAAAACATCTTACTTCTGAGAGTTGAGCTCACCCTCAGTCCCTCACAGTTCCACACTGCCTGCAGAGTGAGTTTCGCACGTCTTCACCAGAGACGTTTGCCAGAGGCTTCTGAGACGCAAGTTAACAATGCAGACCTGGAGGGTATCTCCAGGTCCAGTAGAGTGGTAACCTGGGAACCTCCTGTCTCAGAATCCTGCTACCTTCACCCTGCCATAAGAATGCAGCTAGTTGACAGCTGGCTTCAAGGCCTGCTTCCCTGTGAGAGCTAAGGACAGGGCACAACCCTCCCGCATCCTGCTTGACTGTAGAAGGAGCTGCTAACGTCCTCATGTTAGTGGCAGGGAAACGTTGTGAGAAAAGCATGTGGAATCGTTGTGCCTGAACCCACGTGTATCTGAGTTGAATACAGCGATTTCCAAAGTCCTTCTTCATCAGAGTGTAGATAGGTTCCCACTCGCATGTCCGAGTGGGTAGCAGACATCTGCCTCCCATGTATACACACTTCTGAGAGTTGAGCTTATGGCCTGTAAGCCTACCTCCTGCCTGTAGCTACATTTCGCTTCCAAAAGGCCTAGGCTCGCTGCTTCACCGAAGTATTGGGAGAGGTAACTGGAATATCCCGGCACACAAGACTAGTGCCACCAAGCTCAATCAAGCGATTTCCCAGTAATTCCTGGGGTAGACTGGTGCTACATACTAAGTTCCATATGTGAGAAGGTAGCTGAACGCCTTGTCCAAAATCATCTTACTGCTGAGAGTTGAGCTCACCCTCAGTCCCTCACAGTTCCACACTGCCTGCAGAGTGAGTTTCGCACGTCTTCACCAGAGACGTTTGCCAGAGGCTTCTGAGACGCAAGTTAACAATGCAGACCTGGAGGGTATCTCCAGGTCCAGTAGAGTGGTAACCTGGGAACCTCCTGTCTCAGAATCCTGCTACCTTCACCCTGCCATAAGAATGCAGCTAGTTGACAGCTGGCTTCAAGGCCTGCTTCCCTGTGAGAGCTAAGGATAGGGCACAACCCTCCCGCATCCTGCTTGACTGTAGAAGGAGCTGCTAACGTCCTCATGTTAGTGGCAGGGAAACGTTGTGAGAAAAGCATGTGGAATCGTTGTGCCTGAACCCACGTGTATCTGAGTTGAATACAGCGATTTCCAAAGTCCTTCTTCATCAGAGTGTAGCTAGGTTCCCACTCGCATGTCCGAGTGGGTAGCAGACATCTGCCTCCCATGTATACACACTTCTGAGAGTTGAGCTTATGGCCTGTAAGCCTACCTCCTGCCTGCAGCTACCTTTCGCTTCCAAAAGGCCTAGGCTCGCTGCTTCACCGAAGTGTTGGGAGAGGTAACTGGAATCTCCCGGCACACAAGACTAGTGCCACCAAGCTCAATCCAGCGATTTCCCAGTAATTCCTGGGGTAGACTGGTGCTACATACTAAGTTCCATATGTGAGAAAGTAGCTGAACGCCTTGTCCAAAATCATCTTACTGCTGAGAGTTGAGCTCACCCTCGGTCCCTCACAGTTCCACACTGCCTGCAGAGTGAGTTTCCCACGTCTTCACCAGAGACTTTTGCCAGAGGCTTCTGAGACGCAAGTTAACAATGCACACCTGGACGGTATCTCCAGGTGCAGTAGAGTGGTAATCTGGGAACCTCCTTACTCAGAATACTGCTACCTTCACACTGTCATAAGAATGCAGCTAGTTGAGAGCTGGCTTCTAGGCAAGCTTCCCTGTGAGAGCTGAGGACAGGGCAGAACCCTCCCGCATCCTGCCTGACTGTAGACGTACCTGCTAACCTCCTTATGTTAGTGGCTGGGATGGGTTGCGGGAAAAGCATGTGTAAGCATTGGGCCTGAACTCCCGTGTATCTGAGTTGAATACAGCGATTTCCAACATCCTTCTTCAATAGGAGTGTAGCTAGGTTCCAACTCCCATGTCCGAGTGGGTAGCAGACATCTGCCTCCAATGCATACACACTTCTGAGAGTTGAGCTTATGGCCTGTAACCCTACATCCTGCCTGCCGCTACCTTTCGCTTCCAAAAGGCCTAGGCTCGCTGCTTGACGCAAGTGTTGGGAGAGGTAACTGGAATCTCCCGGCACACAAGACGAGTGCCTCCAAGCTCAATCAAGCGATTTCCTAGTAATTCCTGGGGTAGACTGGTGCTACATACTAAGTTCCATACGTGAGTATGTAGTTGAACGCCTTGTCCAAAAACATCTTACTTCTCAGAGTTGAGCTCACCCTCAGTCCCTCACAGTTCCACACTGCCTGCAGAGTGAGTTTCGCACGTCTTCACCAGAGACGTTTGCCAGAGGCTTCTGAGACGCAAGTTAACAATGCAGACCTGGAGGGTATCTCCAGGTCCAGTAGAGTTGTAACCTGGGAACCTCCTGTCTCAGAATCCTGCTACCTTCACCCTGCCATAAGAATGCAGCTAGTTGACAGCTGGCTTCAAGGCCTGCTTCCCTGTGAGAGCTAAGGACAGGGCACAACCCTCCCGCATCCTGCTTGACTGTAGAAGGCGCTGCTAACGTCCTCATGTTAGTGGCAGGGAAACGTTGTGAGAAAAGCATGTGGAATCGTTGTGCCTGAACCCACGTGTATCTGAGTTGAATACAGCGATTTCCAAAGTCCTTCTTCATCAGAGTGTAGCTAGGTTCCCACTCGCATGTCCGAGTGGGTAGCAGACATCTGCCTCCCATGTATACACACTTCTGAGAGTTGAGCTTATGGCCTGTAAGCCTACCTCCTGCCTGTAGCTACCTTTCGCTTCCAAAAGGCCTAGGCTCGCTGCTTCACCGAAGTGTTCGGAGAGGTAACTGGAATCTCCCGGCACACAAGACTAGTGCCACCAAGCTCAATCCAGCGATTTCCCAGTAATTCCTGGGGTAGACTGGTGCTACATACTAAGTTCCATATGTGAGAAGGTAGCTGAACGCCTTGTCCAAAATCATCTTACTGCTGAGAGTTGAGCTCACCCTCGGTCCCTCACAGTTCCACACTGCCTGCAGAGTGAGTTTCCCACGTCTTCACCAGAGACTTTTGCCAGAGGCTTCTGAGACGCAAGTTAACAATGCACACCTGGACGGTATCTCCAGGTGCAGTAGAGTGGTAATCTGGGAACCTCCTTACTCAGAATACTGCTGCCTTCACACTCTCATAAGAATGCAGCTAGTTGAGAGCTGGCTTCTAGGCAAGCTTCCCTGTGAGAGCTGAGGACAGGGCAGAACCCTCCCGCATCCTGCCTGACTGTAGACGTACCTGCTAACCTCCTTATGTTAGTGGCTGGGATGGGTTGCGGGAAAAGCATGTGTAAGCATTGGGCCTGAACTCCCGTGTATCTGAGTTGAATACAGCGATTTCCAACATCCTTCTTCAATAGGAGTGTAGCTAGGTTCCAACTCCCATGTCCGAGTGGGTAGCAGACATCTGCCTCCAATGCATACACACTTCTGAGAGTTGAGCTTATGGCCTGTAACCCTACATCCTGCCTGCCGCTACCTTTCGCTTCCAAAAGGCCTAGGCTCGCTGCTTGACGCAAGTGTTGGGAGAGGTAACTGGAATCTCCCGGCACACAAGACGAGTGCCTCCAAGCTCAATGAAGCGATTTCCTAGTAATTCCTGGGGTAGACTGCTGCTACATACTAAGTTCCATACGTGAGTATGTAGTTGAACGCCTTGTCCAAAAACATCTTACTTCTGAGAGTTGAGCTCACCCTCAGTCCCTCACAGTTCCACACTGCCTGCAGAGTGAGTTTCGCACGTCTTCACCAGAGACGTTTGCCAGAGGCTTCTGAGACGCAAGTTAACAATGCAGACCTGGAGGGTATCTCCAGGTCCAGTAGAGTGGTAACCTGGGAACCTCCTGTCTCAGAATCCTGCTACCTTCACCCTGCCATAAGAATGCAGCTAGTTGACAGCTGGCTTCAAGGCCTGCTTCCCTGTGAGAGCTAAGGACAGGGCACAACCCTACCGCATCCTGCTTGACTGTAGAAGGCGCTGCTAACGTCCTCATGTTAGTGGCAGGGAAACGTTGTGAGAAAAGCATGTGGAATCGTTGTGCCTGAACCCACGTGTATCTGAGTTGAATACAGCGATTTCCAAAGTCCTTCTTCATCAGAGTGTAGCTAGGTTCCCACTCGCATGTCCGAGTGGGTAGCAGACATCTGCCTCCCATGTATACACACTTCTGAGAGTTGAGCTTATGGCCTGTAAGCCTACCTCCTGCCTGTAGCTACCTTTCGCTTCCAAAAGGCCTAGGCTCGCTGCTTCACCGAAGTGTTGGGAGAGGTAACTGGAATCTCCCGGCACACAAGACTAGTGCCACCAAGCTCAATCCAGCGATTTTCCAGTAATTCCTGGGGTAGACTGGTGCTACATACTAAGTTCCATATGTGAGAAGGTAGCTGAACGCCTTGTCCAAAATCATCTTACTGCTGAGAGTTGAGCTCACTCTCAGTCCCTCACAGTTCCACACTGCCTGCAGAGTGAGTTTCGCACGTCTTCACCAGAGACGTTTGCCAGAGGCTTCTGAGACGCAAGTTAACAATGCAGACCTGGAGGGTGTCTCCAGGTCCAGTAGAGTGGTAACCTGGGAACCTCCTGTCTCAGAATCCTGCTACCTTCACCCTGCCATAAGAATGCAGCTAGTTGACAGCTGGCTTCAAGGCCTGCTTCCCTGTGAGAGCTAAGGACAGGGCACAACCCTCCCGCATCCTGCTTGACTGTAGAAGGAGCTGCTAACGTCCTCATGTTAGTGGCAGGGAAACGTTGTGAGAAAAGCATGTGGAATCGTTGTGCCTGAACCCACGTGTATCTTAGTTGAATACAGCGATTTCCAAAGTCCTTCTTCATCAGAGTGTAGCTAGGTTCCCACTCGCATGTCCGAGTGGGTAGCAGACATCTGCCTCCCATGTATACACACTTCTGAGAGTTGAGCTTATGGCTGTAAGCCTACCTCCTGCCTGCAGCTACCTTTCGCTTCCAAAAGGCCTAGGCTCGCTGCTTCACCGAAGTGTTCGGAGAGGTAACTGGAATCTCCCGGCACACAAGACTAGTGCCACCAAGCTCAATCCAGCGATTTCCCAGTAATTCCTGGGGTAGACTGGTGCTACATACTAAGTTCCATATGTGAGAAAGTAGCTGAACGCCTTGTCCAAAATCATCTTACTGCTGAGAGTTGAGCTCACCCTCAGTCCCTCACAGTTCCACACTGCCTGCAGAGTGAGTTACCCACGTCTTCACCAGAGACTTTTGCCAGAGGCTTCTGAGACGCAAGTTAACAATGCACACCTGGACGGTATCTCCAGGTGCAGTAGAGTGGTAATCTGGGAACCTCCTTACTCAGAATACTGCTACCTTCAAACTGTCATAAGAATGCAGCTAGTTGAGAGCTGGCTTCTAGGCAAGCATCCCTGTGAGAGCTGAGGACAGGGCAGAACCCTCCCGCATCCTGCCTGACTGTAGACGTACCTGCTAACCTCCTTATGTTAGTGGCTGGGATGGGTTGCGGGAAAAGCATGTGTAAGCATTGGGCCTGAACTCCCGTGTATCTGAGTTGAATACAGCGATTTCCAACATCCTTCTTCAATAAGAGTGTAGCTAGGTTCCAACTCCCATGTCCGAGTGGGTAGCAGACATCTGCCTCCCATGCATACACACTTCTGAGAGTGGAGCTTCTGGCCTGTAACCCTACATCCTGCCTGCCGCTACCTTTCGCTTCCAAAAGGCCTAGGCTCGCTGCTTGACGCAAGTGTTGGGAGAGGTAACTGGAATCTCCCGGCACACAAGACGAGTGCCTCCAAGCTCAATCAAGCGATTTCCTAGTAATTCCTGGGGTAGACTGGTGCTACATACTAAGTTCCATATGTGAGTATGTAGTTGAACGCCTTGTCCAAAAACATCTTACTTCTCAGAGTTGAGCTCACCCTCAGTCCCTCACAGTTCCACACTGCCTGCAGAGTGAGTTTCGCACGTCTTCACCAGAGACGTTTGCCAGAGGCTTCTGAGACGCAAGTTAACAATGCAGACCTGGAGGGTATCTCCAGGTCCAGTAGAGTGGTAACCTGGGAACCTCCTGTCTCAGAATCCTGCTACCTTCACCCTGCCATAAGAATGCAGCTTGTTGACAGCTGGCTTCAAGGCCTGCTTCCCTGTGAGAGCTAAGGACAGGGCACAACCCTCCCGCATCCTGCTTGACTGTAGAAGGCGCTGCTAACGTCCTCATGTTAGTGGCAGGGAAACGTTGTGAGAAAAGCATGTGGAATCGTTGTGCCTGAACCCACGTGTATCTGAGTTGAATACAGCGATTTCCAAAGTCCTTCTTCATCAGAGTGTAGCTAGGTTCCCACTCGCATGTCCGAGTGGGTAGCAGACATCTGCCTCCCATGTATACACACTTCTGAGAGTTGAGCTTATGGCCTGTAAGCCTACCTCCTGCCTGCAGCTACCTTTCGCTTCCAAAAGGCCTAGGCTCGCTGCTTCACCGAAGTGTTGGGAGAGGTAACTGGAATCTCCCGGCACACAAGACTAGTGCCACCAAGCTCAATCCAGCGATTTCCCAGTAATTCCTGGGGTAGACTGGTGCTACATACTAAGTTCCATATGTGAGAAGGTAGCTGAACGCCTTGTCCAAAATCATCTTACTGCTGAGAGTTGAGCTCACCCTCAGTCCCTCACAGTTCCACACTGCCTGCAGAGTGAGTTTCCCACGTCTTCACCAGAGACTTTTGCCAGAGGCTTCTGAGACGCAAGTTAACAATGCACACCTGGACGGTATCTCCAGGTGCAGTAGAGTGGTAATCTGGGAACCTCCTTACTCAGAATACTGCTACCTTCACACTGTCATAAGAATGCAGCTAGTTGAGAGCTGGCTTCTAGGCAAGCTTCCCTGTGAGAGCTGAGGACAGGGCAGAACCCTCCCGCATCCTGCCTGACTGTAGACGTACCTGCTAACCTCCTTATGTTAGTGGCTGGGATGGGTTGCGGGAAAAGCATGTGTAAGCATTGGGCCTGAACTCCCGTGTATCTGAGTTGAATACAGCGATTTCCAACATCCTTCTTCAATAGGAGTGTAGCTAGGTTCCAACTCCCATGTCCGAGTGGGTAGCAGACATCTGCCTCCCATGCATACACACTTCTGAGAGTTGAGCTTCTGGCCTGTAACCCTACATCCTGCCTGCCGCTACCTTTCGCTTCCAAAAGGCCTAGGCTCGCTGCTTGACGCAAGTGTTGGGAGAGGTAACTGGAATCTCCCGGCACACAAGACGAGTGCCTCCAAGCTCAATCAAGCGATTTCCTAGTAATTCCTGGGGTAGACTGGTGCTACATACTAAGTTCCATACGTGAGTATGTAGTTGAACGCCTTGTCCAAAAACATCTTACTTCTCAGAGTTGAGCTCACCCTCAGTCCCTCACAGTTCCACACTGCCTGCAGAGTGAGTTTCCCACGTCTTCACCAGAGACTTTTGCCAGAGGCTTCTGAGACGCAAGTTAACAATGCACACCTGGACGGTATCTCCAGGTGCAGTAGAGTGGTAATCTGGGAACCTCCTTACTCAGAATACTGCTACCTTCACACTGTCATAAGAATGCAGCTAGTTGAGAGCTGGCTTCTAGGCAAGCTTCCCTGTGAGAGCTGAGGACAGGGCAGAACCCTCCCGCATCCTGCCTGACTGTAGACGTACCTGCTAACCTCCTTATGTTAGTGGCTGGGATGGGTTGCGGGAAAAGCATGTGTAAGCATTGGGCCTGAACTCCCGTGTATCTGAGTTGAATACAGCGATTTCCAACATCCTTCTTCAATAGGAGTGTAGCTAGGTTCCAACTCCCATGTCCGAGTGGGTAGCAGACATCTGCCTCCCATGCATACACACTTCTGAGAGTTGAGCTTCTGGCCTGTAACCCTACATCCTGCCTGCCGCTACCTTTCGCTTCCAAAAGGCCTAGGCTCGCTGCTTGACGCAAGTGTTGGGAGAGGTAACTGGAATCTCCCGGCACACAAGACGAGTGCCTCCAAGCTCAATCAAGCGATTTCCTAGTAATTCCTGGGGTAGACTGGTGCTACATACTAAGTTCCATACGTGAGTATGTAGTTGAACGCCTTGTCCAAAAACATCTTACTTCTGAGAGTTGAGCTCACCCTCAGTCCCTCACAGTTCCACACTGCCTGCAGAGTGAGTTTCGCACGTCTTCACCAGAGACGTTTGCCAGAGGCTTCTGAGACGCAAGTTAACAATGCAGACCTGGAGGGTATCTCCAGGTCCAGTAGAGTGGTAACCTGGGAACCTCCTGTCTCAGAATCCTGCTACCTTCACCCTGCCATAAGAATGCAGCTAGTTGACAGCTGGCTTCAAGGCCTGCTTCCCTGTGAGAGCTAAGGACAGGGCACAACCCTCCCGCATCCTGCTTGACTGTAGAAGGAGCTGCTAACGTCCTCATGTTAGTGGCAGGGAAACGTTGTGAGAAAAGCATGTGGAATCGTTGTGCCTGAACCCACGTGTATCTGAGTTGAATACAGCGATTTCCAAAGTCCTTCTTCATCAGAGTGTAGATAGGTTCCCACTCGCATGTCCGAGTGGGTAGCAGACATCTGCCTCCCATGTATACACACTTCTGAGAGTTGAGCTTATGGCCTGTAAGCCTACCTCCTGCCTGTAGCTACCTTTCGCTTCCAAAAGGCCTAGGCTCGCTGCTTCACCGAAGTGTTGGGAGAGGTAACTGGAATCTCCCGGCACACAAGACTAGTGCCACCAAGCTCAATCCAGCGATTTCCCAGTAATTCCTGGGGTAGACTGGTGCTACATACTAAGTTCCATATGTGAGAAGGTAGCTGAACGCCTTGTCCAAAATCATCTTACTGCTGAGAGTTGAGCTCACCCTCAGTCCCTCACAGTTCCACACTGCCTGCAGAGTGAGTTTCGCACGTCTTCACCAGAGACGTTTGCCAGAGGCTTCTGAGACGCAAGTTAACAATGCACACCTGGACGGTATCTCCAGGTGCAGTAGAGTGGTAATCTGGGAACCTCCTTACTCAGAATACTGCTACCTTCACACTGTCATAAGAATGCAGCTAGTTGAGAGCTGGCTTCTAGGCAAGCTTCCCTGTGAGAGCTGAGGACAGGGCAGAACCCTCCCGCATCCTGCCTGACTGTAGACGTACCTGCTAACCTCCTTATGTTAGTGGCTGGGATGGGTTGCGGGAAAAGCATGTGTAAGCATTGGGCCTGAACTCCCGTGTATCTGAGTTGAATACAGCGATTTCCAACATCCTTCTTCAATAGGAGTGTAGCTAGGTTCCAACTCCCATGTCCGAGTGGGTAGCAGACATCTGCCTCCAATGCATACACACTTCTGAGAGTTGAGCTTATGGCCTGTAACCCTACATCCTGAATGCCGCTACCTTTCGCTTCCAAAAGGCCTAGGCTCGCTGCTTGACGCAAGTGTTGGGAGAGGTAACTGGAATCTCCCGGCACACAAGACGAGTGCCTCCAAGCTCAATCAAGCGATTTCCTAGTAATTCCTGGGGTAGACTGGTGCTACATACTAAGTTCCATACGTGAGTATGTAGTTGAACGCCTTGTCCAAAAACATCTTACTTCTGAGAGTTGAGCTCACCCTCAGTCCCTCACAGTTCCACACTGCCTGCAGAGTGAGTTTCGCACGTCTTCACCAGAGACGTTTGCCAGAGGCTTCTGAGACGCAAGTTAACAATGCAGACCTGGAGGGTATCTCCAGGTCCAGTAGAGTGGTAACCTGGGAACCTCCTGTCTCAGAATCCTGCTACCTTCACCCTGCCATAAGAATGCAGCTAGTTGACAGCTGGCTTCAAGGCCTGCTTCCCTGTGAGAGCTAAGGACAGGGCACAACCCTCCCGCATCCTGCTTGACTGTAGAAGGCGCTGCTAACGTCCTCATGTTAGTGGCAGGGAAACGTTGTGAGAAAAGCATGTGGAATCGTTGTGCCTGAACCCACGTGTATCTGAGTTGAATACAGCGATTTCCAAAGTCCTTCTTCATCAGAGTGTAGCTAGGTTCCCACTCGCATGTCCGAGTGGGTAGCAGACATCTGCCTCCCATGTATACACACTTCTGAGAGTTGAGCTTATGGCCTGTAAGCCTACCTCCTGCCTGCAGCTACCTTTCGCTTCCAAAAGGCCTAGGCTCGCTGCTTCACCGAAGTGTTGGGAGAGGTAACTGGAATCTCCCGGCACACAAGACTAGTGCCACCAAGCTCAATCCAGCGATTTCCCAGTAATTCCTGGGGTAGACTGGTGCTACATACTAAGTTCCATATGTGAGAAGGTAGCTGAACGCCTTGTCCAAAATCATCTTACTGCTGAGAGTTGAGCTCACCCTCAGTCCCTCACAGTTCCACACTGCCTGCAGAGTGAGTTTCCCACGTCTTCACCAGAGACTTTTGCCAGAGGCTTCTGAGACGCAAGTTAACAATGCACACCTGGACGGTATCTCCAGGTGCAGTAGAGTGGTAATCTGGGAACCTCCTTACTCAGAATACTGCTACCTTCACACTGTCATAAGAATGCAGCTAGTTGAGAGCTGGCTTCTAGGCAAGCTTCCCTGTGAGAGCTGAGGACAGGGCAGAACCCTCCCGCATCCTGCCTGACTGTAGACGTACCTGCTAACCTCCTTATGTTAGTGGCTGGGATGGGTTGCGGGAAAAGCATGTGTAAGCATTGGGCCTGAACTCCCGTGTATCTGAGTTGAATACAGCGATTTCCAACATCCTTCTTCAATAGGAGTGTAGCTAGGTTCCAACTCCCATGTCCGAGTGGGTAGCAGACATCTGCCTCCAATGCATACACACTTCTGAGAGTTGAGCTTATGGCCTGTAACCCTACATCCTGCCTGCCGCTACCTTTCGCTTCCAAAAGGCGTAGGCTCGCTGCTTGACGCAAGTGTTGGGAGAGGTAACTGGAATCTCCCGGCACACAAGACGAGTGCCTCCAAGCTCAATCAAGCGATTTCCTAGTAATTCCTGGGGTAGACTGGTGCTACATACTAAGTTCCATACGTGAGTATGTAGTTGAACGCCTTGTCCAAAAACATCTTACTTCTCAGAGTTGAGCTCACCCTCAGTCCCTCACAGTTCCACACTGCCTGCAGAGTGAGTTTCGCACGTCTTCACCAGAGACGTTTGCCAGAGGCTTCTGAGACGCAAGTTAACAATGCAGACCTGGAGGGTATCTCCAGGTCCAGTAGAGTGGTAACCTGGGAACCTCCTGTCTCAGAATCCTGCTACCTTCACCCTGCCATAAGAATGCAGCTAGTTGACAGCTGGCTTCAAGGCCTGCTTCCCTGTGAGAGCTAAGGACAGGGCACAACCCTCCCGCATCCTGCTTGACTGTAGAAGGAGCTGCTAACGTCCTCATGTTAGTGGCAGGGAAACGTAGTGAGAAAAGCATGTGGAATCGTTGTGCCTGAACCCACGTGTATCTGAGTTGAATACAGCGATTTCCAAAGTCCTTCTTCATCAGAGTGTAGCTAGGTTCCCACTCGCATGTCCGAGTGGGTAGCAGACATCTGCCTCCCATGTATACACACTTCTGAGAGTTGAGCTTATGGCCTGTAAGCCTACCTCCTGCCTGCAGCTACCTTTCGCTTCCAAAAGGCCTAGGCTCGCTGCTTCACCGAAGTGTTCGGAGAGGTAACTGGAATCTCCCGGCACACAAGACTAGTGCAACCAAGCTCAATCCAGCGATTTCCCAGTAATTCCTGGGGTAGACTGGTGCTACATACTAAGTTCCATATGTGAGAAAGTAGCTGAACGCCTTGTCCAAAATCATCTTACTGCTGAGAGTTGAGCTCACCCTCAGTCCCTCACAGTTCCACACTGCCTGCAGAGTGAGTTTCCCACGTCTTCACCAGAGACTTTTGCCAGAGGCTTCTGAGACGCAAGTTAACAATGCACACCTGGACGGTATCTCCAGGTGCAGTAGAGTGGTAATCTGGGAACCTCCTTACTCAGAATACTGCTACCTTCACACTGTCATAAGAATGCAGCTAGTTGAGAGCTGGCTTCTAGGCAAGCTTCCCTGTGAGAGCTGAGGACAGGGCAGAACCCTCCCGCATCCTGCCTGACTGTAGACGTACCTGCTAACCTCCTTATGTTAGTGGCTGGGATGGGTTGCGGGAAAAGCATGTGTAAGCATTGGGCCTGAACTCCCGTGTATCTGAGTTGAATACAGCGATTTCCAACATCCTTCTTCAATAGGAGTGTAGCTAGGTTCCAACTCCCATGTCCGAGTGGGTAGCAGACATCTGCCTCCCATGCATACACACTTCTGAGAGTTGAGCTTCTGGCCTGTAACCCTACATCCTGCCTGCCGCTACCTTTCGCTTCCAAAAGGCCTAGGCTCGCTGCTTGACGCAAGTGTTGGGAGAGGTAACTGGAATCTCCCGGCACACAAGACGAGTGCCTCCAAGCTCAATCAAGCGATTTCCTAGTAATTCCTGGGGTAGACTGGTGCTACATACTAAGTTCCATACGTGAGTATGTAGTTGAACGCCTTGTCCAAAAACATCTTACTTCTGAGAGTTGAGCTCACCCTCAGTCCCTCACAGTTCCACACTGCCTGCAGAGTGAGTTTCGCACGTCTTCACCAGAGACGTTTGCCAGAGGCTTCTGAGACGCAAGTTAACAATGCAGACCTGGAGGGTATCTCCAGGTCCAGTAGAGTGGTAACCTGGGAACCTCCTGTCTCAGAATCCTGCTACCTTCACCCTGCCATAAGAATGCAGCTAGTTGACAGCTGGCTTCAAGGCCTGCTTCCCTGTGAGAGCTAAGGACAGGGCACAACCCTCCCGCATCCTGCTTGACTGTAGAAGGCGCTGCTAACGTCCTCATGTTAGTGGCAAGGAAACGTTGTGAGAAAAGCATGTGGAATCGTTGTGCCTGAACCCACGTGTATCTGAGTTGAATACAGCGATTTCCAAAGTCCTTCTTCATCAGAGTGTAGCTAGGTTCACACTCGCATGTCCGAGTGGGTAGCAGACATCTGCCTCCCATGTATACACACTTCTGAGAGTTGAGCTTATGGCCTGTAAGCCTACCTCCTGCCTGTAGCTACCTTTCGCTTCCAAAAGGCCTAGGCTCGCTGCTTCACCGAAGTGTTGGGAGAGGTAACTGGAATCTCCCGGCACACAAGACTAGTGCCACCAAGCTCAATCCAGCGATTTCCCAGTAATTCCTGGGGTAGACTGGTGCTACATACTAAGTTCCATATGTGAGAAGGTAGCTGAACGCCTTGTCCAAAATCATCTTACTGCTGAGAGTGGAGCTCACCCTCAGTCCCTCACAGTTCCACACTGCCTGCAGAGTGAGTTTCCCACGTCTTCACCAGAGACTTTTGCCAGAGGCTTCTGAGACGCAAGTTAACAATGCACACCTGGACGGTATCTCCAGGTGCAGTAGAGTGGTAATCTGGGAACCTCCTTACTCAGAATACTGCTACCTTCACACTGTCATAAGAATGCAGCTAGTTGAGAGCTGGCTTCTAGGCAAGCTTCCCTGTGAGAGCTGAGGACAGGGCAGAACCCTCCCGCATCCTGCCTGACTGTAGACGTACCTGCTAACCTCCTTATGTTAGTGGCTGGGATGGGTTGCGGGAAAAGCATGTGTAAGCATTGGGCCTGAACTCCCGTGTATCTGAGTTGAATACAGCGATTTCCAACATCCTTCTTCAATAGGAGTGTAGCTAGGTTCCAACTCCCATGTCCGAGTGGGCAGCAGACATCTGCCTCCCATGCATACACACTTCTGAGAGTTGAGCTTATGGCCTGTAACCCTACATCCTGCCTGCCGCTACCTTTCGCTTCCAAAAGGCCTAGGCTCGCTGCTTGACGCAAGTGTTGGGAGAGGTAACTGGAATCTCCCGGCACACAAGACGAGTGCCTCCAAGCTCAATCAAGCGATTTCCTAGTAATTCCTGGGGTAGACTGGTGCTACATACTAAGTTCCATACGTGAGTATGTAGTTGAACGCCTTGTCCAAAAACATCTTACTTCTCAGAGTTGAGCTCACCCTCAGTCCCTCACAGTTCCACACTGCCTGCAGAGTGAGTTTCCCACGTCTTCACCAGAGACGTTTGCCAGAGGCTTCTGAGACGCAAGTTAACAATGCAGACCTGGAGGGTATCTCCAGGTCCAGTAGAGTGGTAACCTGGGAACCTCCTGTCTCAGAATACTGCTACCTTCACCCTGCCATAAGAATGCAGCTAGTTGACAGCTGGCTTCAAGGCCTGCTTCCCTGTGAGAGCTAAGGACAGGGCACAACCCTTCCGCATCCTGCTTGACTGTAGAAGGAGCTGCTAACGTCCTCATGTTAGTGGCAGGGAAACGTTGTGAGAAAAGCATGTGGAATCGTTGTGCCTGAACCCACGTGTATCTGAGTTGAATACAGCGATTTCCAAAGTCCTTCTTCATCAGAGTGTAGCTAGGTTCCCACTCGCATGTCCGAGTGGGTAGCAGACATCTGCCTCCCATGTATACACACTTCTGAGAGTTGAGCTTATGGCCTGTAAGCCTACCTCCTGCCTGCAGCTACCTTTCGCTTCCAAAAGGCCTAGGCTCGCTGCTTCACCGAAGTGTTGGGAGAGGTAACTGGAATCTCCCGGCACACAAGACTAGTGCCACCAAGCTCAATCCAGCGATTTCCCAGTAATTCCTGGGGTAGACTGGTGCTACATACTAAGTTCCATATGTGAGAAGGTAGCTGAACGCCTTGTCCAAAATCATCTTACTGCTGAGAATTGAGCTCACCCTCAGTCCCTCACAGTTCCACACTGCCTGCAGAGTGAGTTTCCCACGTCTTCACCAGAGACTTTTGCCAGAGGCTTCTGAGACGCAAGTTAACAATGCACACCTGGACGGTATCTCCAGGTGCAGTAGAGTGGTAATCTGGGAACCTCCTTACTCAGAATACTGCTACCTTCACACTGTCATAAGAATGCAGCTAGTTGAGAGCTGGCTTCTAGGCAAGCTTCCCTGTGAGAGCTGAGGACAGGGCAGAACCCTCCCGCATCCTGCCTGACTGTAGACGTACCTGCTAACCTCCTTATGTTAGTGGCTGGGATGGGTTGCGGGAAAAGCATGTGTAAGCATTGGGCCTGAACTCCCGTGTATCTGAGTTGAATACAGCGATTTCCAACATCCTTCTTCAATAGGAGTGTAGCTAGGTTCCAACTCCCATGTCCGAGTGGGTAGCAGACATCTGCCTCCCATGCATACACACTTCTGAGAGTTGAGCTTATGGCCTGTAACCCTACATCCTGCCTGCCGCTACCTTTCGCTTCCAAAAGGCCTAGGCTCGCTGCTTGACGCAAGTGTTGGCAGAGGTAACTGGAATCTCCCGGCACACAAGACGAGTGCCTCCAAGCTCAATCAAGCGATTTCCTAGTAATTCCTGGGGTAGACTGGTGCTACATACTAAGTTCCATACGTGAGTATGTAGTTGAACGCCTTGTCCAAAAACATCTTACTTCTGAGAGTTGAGCTCACCCTCAGTCCCTCACAGTTCCACACTGCCTGCAGAGTGAGTTTCGCACGTCTTCACCAGAGACGTTTGCCAGAGGCTTCTGAGACGCAAGTTAACAATGCAGACCTGGAGGGTATCTCCAGGTCCAGTAGAGTGCTAACCTGGGAACCTCCTGTCTCAGAATACTGCTACCTTCACCCTGCCATAAGAATGCAGCTAGTTGACAGCTGGCTTCAAGGCCTGCTTCCCTGTGAGAGCTAAGGACAGGGCACAACCCTCCCGCATCCTGCTTGACTGTAGAAGGAGCTGCTAACGTCCTCATGTTAGTGGCAGGGAAAGGTTGTGAGAAAAGCATGTGGAATCGTTGTGCCTGAACCCACGTGTATCTGAGTTGAATACAGCGATTTCCAAAGTCCTTCTTCATCAGAGTGTAGATAGGTTCCCACTCGCATGTCCGAGTGGGTAGCAGACATCTGCCTCCCATGTATACACACTTCTGAGAGTTGAGCTTATGGCCTGTAAGCCTACCTCCTGCCTGTAGCTACCTTTCGCTTCCAAAAGGCCTAGGCTCGCTGCTTCACCGAAGTGTTGGGAGAGGTAACTGGAATCTCCCGGCACACAAGACTAGTGCCACCAAGCTCAATCCAGCGATTTCCCAGTAATTCCTGGGGTAGACTGGTGCTACATACTAAGTTCCATATGTCAGAAGGTAGCTGAACGCCTTGTCCAAAATCATCTTACTGCTGAGAGTTGAGCTCACCCTCAGTCCCTCACAGTTCCACACTGCCTGCAGAGTGAGTTTCCCACGTCTTCACCAGAGACTTTTGCCAGAGGCTTCTGAGACGCAAGTTAACAATGCACACCTGGACGGTATCTCCAGGTGCAGTAGAGTGGTAATCTGGGAACCTCCTTACTCAGAATACTGCTACCTTCACACTGTCATAAGAATGCAGCTAGTTGAGAGCTGGCTTCTAGGCAAGCTTCCCTGTGAGAGCTGAGGACAGGGCAGAACCCTCCCGCATCCTGCCTGACTGTAGACGTACCTGCTAACCTCCTTATGTTAGTGGCTGGGATGGGTTGCGGGAAAAGCATGTGTAAGCATTGGGCCTGAACTCCCGTGTATCTGAGTTGAATACAGCGATTTCCAACATCCTTCTTCAATAGGAGTGTAGCTAGGTTCCAACTCCCATGTCCGAGTGGGTAGCAGACATCTGCCTCCCATGCATACACACTTCTGAGAGTTGAGCTTATGGCCTGTAACCCTACATCCTGCCTGCCGCTACCTTTCGCTTCCAAAAGGCCTAGGCTCGCTGCTTGACGCAAGTGTTGGCAGAGGTAACTGGAATCTCCCGGCACACAAGACGAGTGCCTCCAAGCTCAATCAAGCGATTTCCTAGTAATTCCTGGGGTAGACTGGTGCTACATACTAAGTTCCATACGTGAGTATGTAGTTGAACGCCTTGTCCAAAAACATCTTACTTCTGAGAGTTGAGCTCACCCTCAGTCCCTCACAGTTCCACACTGCCTGCAGAGTGAGTTTCGCACGTCTTCACCAGAGACGTTTGCCAGAGGCTTCTGAGACGCAAGTTAACAATGCAGACCTGGAGGGTATCTCCAGGTCCAGTAGAGTGCTAACCTGGGAACCTCCTGTCTCAGAATCCTGCTACCTTCACCCTGCCATAAGAATGCAGCTAGTTGACAGCTGGCTTCAAGGCCTGCTTCCCTGTGAGAGCTAAGGACAGGGCACAACCCTCCCGCATCCTGCTTGACTGTAGAAGGCGCTGCTAACGTCCTCATGTTAGTGGCAGGGAAACGTTGTGAGAAAAGCATGTGGAATCGTTGTGCCTGAACCCACGTGTATCTGAGTTGAATACAGCGATTTCCAAAGTCCTTCTTCATCAGAGTGTAGCTAGGTTCCCACTCGCATGTCCGAGTGGGTAGCAGACATCTGCCTCCCATGTATACACACTTCTGAGAGTTGAGCTTATGGCCTGTAAGCCTACCTCCTGCCTGCAGCTACCTTTCGCTTCCAAAAGGCCTAGGCTCGCTGCTTCACCGAAGTGTTGGGAGAGGTAACTGGAATCTCCCGGCACACAAGACTAGTGCCACCAAGCTCAATCCAGCGATTTCCCAGTAATTCCTGGGGTAGACTGGTGCTACATACTAAGTTCCATATGTGAGAAGGTAGCTGAACGCCTTGTCCAAAATCATCTTACTGCTGAGAGTTGAGCTCACCCTCAGTCCCTCACAGTTCCACACTGCCTGCAGAGTGAGTTTCCCACGTCTTCACCAGAGACTTTTGCCAGAGGCTTCTGAGACGCAAGTTAACAATGCACACCTGGACGGTATCTCCAGGTGCAGTAGAGTGGTAATCTGGGAACCTCCTTACTCAGAATACTGCTACCTTCACACTGTCATAAGAATGCAGCTAGTTGAGAGCTGGCTTCTAGGCAAGCTTCCCTGTGAGAGCTGAGGACAGGGCAGAACCCTCCCGCATCCTGCCTGACTGTAGACGTACCTGCTAACCTCCTTATGTTAGTGGCTGGGATGGGTTGCGGGAAAAGCATGTGTAAGCATTGGGCCTGAACTCCCGTGTATCTGAGTTGAATACAGCGATTTCCAACATCCTTCTTCAATAGGAGTGTAGCTAGGTTCCAACTCCCATGTCCGAGTGGGTAGCAGACATCTGCCTCCAATGCATACACACTTCTGAGAGTTGAGCTTATGGCCTGTAACCCTACATCCTGCCTGCCGCTACCTTTCGCTTCCAAAAGGCGTAGGCTCGCTGCTTGACGCAAGTGTTGGGAGAGGTAACTGGAATCTCCCGGCACACAAGACGAGTGCCTCCAAGCTCAATCAAGCGATTTCCTAGTAATTCCTGGGGTAGACTGGTGCTACATACTAAGTTCCATACGTGAGTATGTAGTTGAACGCCTTGTCCAAAAACATCTTACTTCTCAGAGTTGAGCTCACCCTCAGTCCCTCACAGTTCCACACTGCCTGCAGAGTGAGTTTCGCACGTCTTCACCAGAGACGTTTGCCAGAGGCTTCTGAGACGCAAGTTAACAATGCAGACCTGGAGGGTATCTCCAGGTCCAGTAGAGTGGTAACCTGGGAACCTCCTGTCTCAGAATCCTGCTACCTTCACCCTGCCATAAGAATGCAGCTAGTTGACAGCTGGCTTCAAGGCCTGCTTCCCTGTGAGAGCTAAGGACAGGGCACAACCCTCCCGCATCCTGCTTGACTGTAGAAGGAGCTGCTAACGTCCTCATGTTAGTGGCAGGGAAACGTAGTGAGAAAAGCATGTGGAATCGTTGTGCCTGAACCCACGTGTATCTGAGTTGAATACAGCGATTTCCAAAGTCCTTCTTCATCAGAGTGTAGCTAGGTTCCCACTCGCATGTCCGAGTGGGTAGCAGACATCTGCCTCCCATGTATACACACTTCTGAGAGTTGAGCTTATGGCCTGTAAGCCTACCTCCTGCCTGCAGCTACCTTTCGCTTCCAAAAGGCCTAGGCTCGCTGCTTCACCGAAGTGTTCGGAGAGGTAACTGGAATCTCCCGGCACACAAGACTAGTGCAACCAAGCTCAATCCAGCGATTTCCCAGTAATTCCTGGGGTAGACTGGTGCTACATACTAAGTTCCATATGTGAGAAAGTAGCTGAACGCCTTGTCCAAAATCATCTTACTGCTGAGAGTTGAGCTCACCCTCAGTCCCTCACAGTTCCACACTGCCTGCAGAGTGAGTTTCCCACGTCTTCACCAGAGACTTTTGCCAGAGGCTTCTGAGACGCAAGTTAACAATGCACACCTGGACGGTATCTCCAGGTGCAGTAGAGTGGTAATCTGGGAACCTCCTTACTCAGAATACTGCTACCTTCACACTGTCATAAGAATGCAGCTAGTTGAGAGCTGGCTTCTAGGCAAGCTTCCCTGTGAGAGCTGAGGACAGGGCAGAACCCTCCCGCATCCTGCCTGACTGTAGACGTACCTGCTAACCTCCTTATGTTAGTGGCTGGGATGGGTTGCGGGAAAAGCATGTGTAAGCATTGGGCCTGAACTCCCGTGTATCTGAGTTGAATACAGCGATTTCCAACATCCTTCTTCAATAGGAGTGTAGCTAGGTTCCAACTCCCATGTCCGAGTGGGTAGCAGACATCTGCCTCCCATGCATACACACTTCTGAGAGTTGAGCTTCTGGCCTGTAACCCTACATCCTGCCTGCCGCTACCTTTCGCTTCCAAAAGGCCTAGGCTCGCTGCTTGACGCAAGTGTTGGGAGAGGTAACTGGAATCTCCCGGCACACAAGACGAGTGCCTCCAAGCTCAATCAAGCGATTTCCTAGTAATTCCTGGGGTAGACTGGTGCTACATACTAAGTTCCATACGTGAGTATGTAGTTGAACGCCTTGTCCAAAAACATCTTACTTCTGAGAGTTGAGCTCACCCTCAGTCCCTCACAGTTCCACACTGCCTGCAGAGTGAGTTTCGCACGTCTTCACCAGAGACGTTTGCCAGAGGCTTCTGAGACGCAAGTTAACAATGCAGACCTGGAGGGTATCTCCAGGTCCAGTAGAGTGGTAACCTGGGAACCTCCTGTCTCAGAATCCTGCTACCTTCACCCTGCCATAAGAATGCAGCTAGTTGACAGCTGGCTTCAAGGCCTGCTTCCCTGTGAGAGCTAAGGACAGGGCACAACCCTCCCGCATCCTGCTTGACTGTAGAAGGCGCTGCTAACGTCCTCATGTTAGTGGCAAGGAAACGTTGTGAGAAAAGCATGTGGAATCGTTGTGCCTGAACCCACGTGTATCTGAGTTGAATACAGCGATTTCCAAAGTCCTTCTTCATCAGAGTGTAGCTAGGTTCACACTCGCATGTCCGAGTGGGTAGCAGACATCTGCCTCCCATGTATACACACTTCTGAGAGTTGAGCTTATGGCCTGTAAGCCTACCTCCTGCCTGTAGCTACCTTTCGCTTCCAAAAGGCCTAGGCTCGCTGCTTCACCGAAGTGTTGGGAGAGGTAACTGGAATCTCCCGGCACACAAGACTAGTGCCACCAAGCTCAATCCAGCGATTTCCCAGTAATTCCTGGGGTAGACTGGTGCTACATACTAAGTTCCATATGTGAGAAGGTAGCTGAACGCCTTGTCCAAAATCATCTTACTGCTGAGAGTGGAGCTCACCCTCAGTCCCTCACAGTTCCACACTGCCTGCAGAGTGAGTTTCCCACGTCTTCACCAGAGACTTTTGCCAGAGGCTTCTGAGACGCAAGTTAACAATGCACACCTGGACGGTATCTCCAGGTGCAGTAGAGTGGTAATCTGGGAACCTCCTTACTCAGAATACTGCTACCTTCACACTGTCATAAGAATGCAGCTAGTTGAGAGCTGGCTTCTAGGCAAGCTTCCCTGTGAGAGCTGAGGACAGGGCAGAACCCTCCCGCATCCTGCCTGACTGTAGACGTACCTGCTAACCTCCTTATGTTAGTGGCTGGGATGGGTTGCGGGAAAAGCATGTGTAAGCATTGGGCCTGAACTCCCGTGTATCTGAGTTGAATACAGCGATTTCCAACATCCTTCTTCAATAGGAGTGTAGCTAGGTTCCAACTCCCATGTCCGAGTGGGCAGCAGACATCTGCCTCCCATGCATACACACTTCTGAGAGTTGAGCTTATGGCCTGTAACCCTACATCCTGCCTGCCGCTACCTTTCGCTTCCAAAAGGCCTAGGCTCGCTGCTTGACGCAAGTGTTGGGAGAGGTAACTGGAATCTCCCGGCACACAAGACGAGTGCCTCCAAGCTCAATCAAGCGATTTCCTAGTAATTCCTGGGGTAGACTGGTGCTACATACTAAGTTCCATACGTGAGTATGTAGTTGAACGCCTTGTCCAAAAACATCTTACTTCTCAGAGTTGAGCTCACCCTCAGTCCCTCACAGTTCCACACTGCCTGCAGAGTGAGTTTCCCACGTCTTCACCAGAGACGTTTGCCAGAGGCTTCTGAGACGCAAGTTAACAATGCAGACCTGGAGGGTATCTCCAGGTCCAGTAGAGTGGTAACCTGGGAACCTCCTGTCTCAGAATACTGCTACCTTCACCCTGCCATAAGAATGCAGCTAGTTGACAGCTGGCTTCAAGGCCTGCTTCCCTGTGAGAGCTAAGGACAGGGCACAACCCTTCCGCATCCTGCTTGACTGTAGAAGGAGCTGCTAACGTCCTCATGTTAGTGGCAGGGAAACGTTGTGAGAAAAGCATGTGGAATCGTTGTGCCTGAACCCACGTGTATCTGAGTTGAATACAGCGATTTCCAAAGTCCTTCTTCATCAGAGTGTAGCTAGGTTCCCACTCGCATGTCCGAGTGGGTAGCAGACATCTGCCTCCCATGTATACACACTTCTGAGAGTTGAGCTTATGGCCTGTAAGCCTACCTCCTGCCTGCAGCTACCTTTCGCTTCCAAAAGGCCTAGGCTCGCTGCTTCACCGAAGTGTTGGGAGAGGTAACTGGAATCTCCCGGCACACAAGACTAGTGCCACCAAGCTCAATCCAGCGATTTCCCAGTAATTCCTGGGGTAGACTGGTGCTACATACTAAGTTCCATATGTGAGAAGGTAGCTGAACGCCTTGTCCAAAATCATCTTACTGCTGAGAATTGAGCTCACCCTCAGTCCCTCACAGTTCCACACTGCCTGCAGAGTGAGTTTCCCACGTCTTCACCAGAGACTTTTGCCAGAGGCTTCTGAGACGCAAGTTAACAATGCACACCTGGACGGTATCTCCAGGTGCAGTAGAGTGGTAATCTGGGAACCTCCTTACTCAGAATACTGCTACCTTCACACTGTCATAAGAATGCAGCTAGTTGAGAGCTGGCTTCTAGGCAAGCTTCCCTGTGAGAGCTGAGGACAGGGCAGAACCCTCCCGCATCCTGCCTGACTGTAGACGTACCTGCTAACCTCCTTATGTTAGTGGCTGGGATGGGTTGCGGGAAAAGCATGTGTAAGCATTGGGCCTGAACTCCCGTGTATCTGAGTTGAATACAGCGATTTCCAACATCCTTCTTCAATAGGAGTGTAGCTAGGTTCCAACTCCCATGTCCGAGTGGGTAGCAGACATCTGCCTCCCATGCATACACACTTCTGAGAGTTGAGCTTATGGCCTGTAACCCTACATCCTGCCTGCCGCTACCTTTCGCTTCCAAAAGGCCTAGGCTCGCTGCTTGACGCAAGTGTTGGCAGAGGTAACTGGAATCTCCCGGCACACAAGACGAGTGCCTCCAAGCTCAATCAAGCGATTTCCTAGTAATTCCTGGGGTAGACTGGTGCTACATACTAAGTTCCATACGTGAGTATGTAGTTGAACGCCTTGTCCAAAAACATCTTACTTCTGAGAGTTGAGCTCACCCTCAGTCCCTCACAGTTCCACACTGCCTGCAGAGTGAGTTTCGCACGTCTTCACCAGAGACGTTTGCCAGAGGCTTCTGAGACGCAAGTTAACAATGCAGACCTGGAGGGTATCTCCAGGTCCAGTAGAGTGCTAACCTGGGAACCTCCTGTCTCAGAATACTGCTACCTTCACCCTGCCATAAGAATGCAGCTAGTTGACAGCTGGCTTCAAGGCCTGCTTCCCTGTGAGAGCTAAGGACAGGGCACAACCCTCCCGCATCCTGCTTGACTGTAGAAGGAGCTGCTAACGTCCTCATGTTAGTGGCAGGGAAAGGTTGTGAGAAAAGCATGTGGAATCGTTGTGCCTGAACCCACGTGTATCTGAGTTGAATACAGCGATTTCCAAAGTCCTTCTTCATCAGAGTGTAGATAGGTTCCCACTCGCATGTCCGAGTGGGTAGCAGACATCTGCCTCCCATGTATACACACTTCTGAGAGTTGAGCTTATGGCCTGTAAGCCTACCTCCTGCCTGTAGCTACCTTTCGCTTCCAAAAGGCCTAGGCTCGCTGCTTCACCGAAGTGTTGGGAGAGGTAACTGGAATCTCCCGGCACACAAGACTAGTGCCACCAAGCTCAATCCAGCGATTTCCCAGTAATTCCTGGGGTAGACTGGTGCTACATACTAAGTTCCATATGTCAGAAGGTAGCTGAACGCCTTGTCCAAAATCATCTTACTGCTGAGAGTTGAGCTCACCCTCAGTCCCTCACAGTTCCACACTGCCTGCAGAGTGAGTTTCCCACGTCTTCACCAGAGACTTTTGCCAGAGGCTTCTGAGACGCAAGTTAACAATGCACACCTGGACGGTATCTCCAGGTGCAGTAGAGTGGTAATCTGGGAACCTCCTTACTCAGAATACTGCTACCTTCACACTGTCATAAGAATGCAGCTAGTTGAGAGCTGGCTTCTAGGCAAGCTTCCCTGTGAGAGCTGAGGACAGGGCAGAACCCTCCCGCATCCTGCCTGACTGTAGACGTACCTGCTAACCTCCTTATGTTAGTGGCTGGGATGGGTTGCGGGAAAAGCATGTGTAAGCATTGGGCCTGAACTCCCGTGTATCTGAGTTGAATACAGCGATTTCCAACATCCTTCTTCAATAGGAGTGTAGCTAGGTTCCAACTCCCATGTCCGAGTGGGTAGCAGACATCTGCCTCCCATGCATACACACTTCTGAGAGTTGAGCTTATGGCCTGTAACCCTACATCCTGCCTGCCGCTACCTTTCGCTTCCAAAAGGCCTAGGCTCGCTGCTTGACGCAAGTGTTGGCAGAGGTAACTGGAATCTCCCGGCACACAAGACGAGTGCCTCCAAGCTCAATCAAGCGATTTCCTAGTAATTCCTGGGGTAGACTGGTGCTACATACTAAGTTCCATACGTGAGTATGTAGTTGAACGCCTTGTCCAAAAACATCTTACTTCTGAGAGTTGAGCTCACCCTCAGTCCCTCACAGTTCCACACTGCCTGCAGAGTGAGTTTCGCACGTCTTCACCAGAGACGTTTGCCAGAGGCTTCTGAGACGCAAGTTAACAATGCAGACCTGGAGGGTATCTCCAGGTCCAGTAGAGTGCTAACCTGGGAACCTCCTGTCTCAGAATCCTGCTACCTTCACCCTGCCATAAGAATGCAGCTAGTTGACAGCTGGCTTCAAGGCCTGCTTCCCTGTGAGAGCTAAGGACAGGGCACAACCCTCCCGCATCCTGCTTGACTGTAGAAGGAGCTGCTAACGTCCTCATGTTAGTGGCAGGGAAAAGTTGTGAGAAAAGCATGTGGAATCGTTGTGCCTGAACCCACGTGTATCTGAGTTGAATACAGCGATTTCCAAAGTCCTTCTTCATCAGAGTGTAGCTATGTTCCCACTCGCATGTCCGAGTGGGTAGCAGACATCTGCCTCCCATGTATACACACTTCTGAGAGTTGAGCTTATGGCCTGTAAGCCTACCTCCTGCCTGTAGCTACCTTTCGCTTCCAAAAGGCCTAGGCTCGCTGCTTCACCGAAGTGTTGGGAGAGGTAACTGGAATCTCCCGGCACACAAGACTAGTGCCACCAAGCTCAATCCAGCGATTTCCCAGTAATTCCTGGGGTAGACTGGTGCTACATACTAAGTTCCATATGTCAGAAGGTAGCTGAACGCCTTGTCCAAAATCATCTTACTGCTGAGAGTTGAGCTCACCCTCAGTCCCTCACAGTTCCACACTGCCTGCAGAGTGAGTTTCCCACGTCTTCACCAGAGACTTTTGCCAGAGGCTTCTGAGACGCAAGTTAACAATGCACACCTGGACGGTATCTCCAGGTGCAGTAGAGTGGTAATCTGGGAACCTCCTTACTCAGAATACTGCTAACTTCACACTGTCATAAGAATGCAGCTAGTTGAGAGCTGGCTTCTAGGCAAGCTTCCCTGTGAGAGCTGAGGACAGGGCAGAACCCTCCCGCATCCTGCCTGACTGTAGACGTACCTGCTAACCTCCTTATGTTAGTGGCTGGGATGGGTTGCGGGAAAAGCATGTGTAAGCATTGGGCCTGAACTCCCGTGTATCTGAGTTGAATACAGCGATTTCCAACATCCTTCTTCAATAGGAGTGTAGCTAGGTTCCAACTCCCATGTCCGAGTGGGTAGCAGACATCTGCCTCCCATGCATACACACTTCTGAGAGTTGAGCTTATGGCCTGTAACCCTACATCCTGCCTGCCGCTACCTTTCGCTTCCAAAAGGCCTAGGCTCGCTGCTTGACGCAAGTGTTGGGAGAGGTAACTGGAATCTCCCGGCACACAAGACGAGTGCCTCCAAGCTCAATCAAGCGATTTCCTAGTAATTCCTGGGGTAGACTGGTGCTACATACTAAGTTCCATACGTGAGTATGTAGTTGAACGCCTTGTCCAAAAACATCTTACTTCTGAGAGTTGAGCTCACCCTCAGTCCCTCACAGTTCCACACTGCCTGCAGAGTGAGTTTCGCACGTCTTCACCAGAGACGTTTGCCAGAGGCTTCTGAGACGCAAGTTAACAATGCAGACCTGGAGGGTATCTCCAGGTCCAGTAGAGTGGTAACCTGGGAACCTCCTGTCTCAGAATCCTGCTACCTTCACCCTGCCATAAGAATGCAGCTAGTTGACAGCTGGCTTCAAGGCCTGCTTCCCTGTGAGAGCTAAGGACAGGGCACAACCCTCCCGCATCCTGCTTGACTGTAGAAGGAGCTGCTAACGTCCTCATGTTAGTGGCAGGGAAACGTTGTGAGAAAAGCATGTGGAATCGTTGTGCCTGAACCCACGTGTATCTGAGTTGAATACAGCGATTTCCAAAGTCCTTCTTCATCAGAGTGTAGCTAGGTTCCCACTCGCATGTCCGAGTGGGTAGCAGACATCTGCCTCCCATGTATACACACTTCTGAGAGTTGAGCTTATGGCCTGTAAGCCTACCTCCTGCCTGCAGCTACCTTTCGCTTCCAAAAGGCCTAGGCTCGCTGCTTCACCGAAGTGTTCGGAGAGGTAACTGGAATCTCCCGGCACACAAGACTAGTGCCACCAAGCTCAATCCAGCGATTTCCCAGTAATTCCTGGGGTAGACTTGTGCTACATACTAAGTTCCATATGTGAGAAGGTAGCTGAACGCCTTGTCCAAAATCATCTTACTGCTGAGAGTTGAGCTCACCCTCAGTCCCTCACAGTTTCACACTGCCTGCAGAGTGAGTTTCCCACGTCTTCACCAGAGACTTTTGCCAGAGGCTTCTGAGACGCAAGTTAACAATGCACACCTGGACGGTATCTCCAGGTGCAGTAGAGTGGTAATCTGGGAACCTCCTTACTCAGAATACTGCTACCTTCACACTGTCATAAGAATGCAGCTAGTTGAGAGCTGGCTTCTAGGCAAGCTTCCCTGTGAGAGCTGAGGACAGGGCAGAACCCTCCCGCATCCTGCCTGACTGTAGACGTACCTGCTAACCTCCTTATGTTAGTGGCTGGGATGGGTTGCGGGAAAAGCATGTGTAAGCATTGGGCCTGAACTCCCGTGTATCTGAGTTGAATACAGCGATTTCCAACATCCTTCTTCAATAGGAGTGTAGCTAGGTTCCTACTCCCATGTCCGAGTGGGCAGCAGACATCTGCCTCCCATGCATACACACTTCTGAGAGTTGAGCTTATGGCCTGTAACCCTACATCCTGCCTGCCGCTACCTTTCGCTTCCAAAAGGCCTAGGCTCGCTGCTTGACGCAAGTGTTGGGAGAGGTAACTGGAATCTCCCGGCACACAAGACGAGTGCCTCCAAGCTCAATCAAGCGATTTCCTAGTAATTCCTGGGGTAGACTGGTGCTACATACTAAGTTCCATACGTGAGTATGTAGTTGAACGCCTTGTCCAAAAACATCTTACTTCTGAGAGTTGAGCTCACCCTCAGTCCCTCACAGTTCCACACTGCCTGCAGAGTGAGTTTCGCACGTCTTCACCAGAGACGTTTGCCAGAGGCTTCTGAGACGCAAGTTAACAATGCAGACCTGGAGGGTATCTCCAGGTGCAGTAGAGTGGTAACCTGGGAACCTCCTGTCTCAGAATACTGCTACCTTCACCCTGCCATAAGAATGCAGCTAGTTGACAGGTGGCTTCAAGGCCTGCTTCCCTGTGAGAGCTAAGGACAGGGCACAACCCTCCCGCATCCTGCTTGACTGTAGAAGGAGCTGCTAACGTCCTCATGTTAGTGGCAGGGAAACGTTGTGAGAAAAGCATGTGGAATCGTTGTGCCTGAACCCACGTGTATCTGAGTTGAATACAGCGATTTCCAAAGTCCTTCTTCATCAGAGTGTAGCTAGGTTCCCACTCGCATGTCCGAGTGGGTAGCAGACATCTGCCTCCCATGTATACACACTTCTGAGAGTTGAGCTTATGGCCTGTAAGCCTACCTCCTGCCTGCAGCTACCTTTCGCTTCCAAAAGGCCTAGGCTCGCTGCTTCACCGAAGTGTTGGGAGAGGTAACTGGAATCTCCCGGCACACAAGACTAGTGCCACCAAGCTCAATCCAGCGATTTCCCAGTAATTCCTGGGGTAGACTGGTGCTACATACTAAGTTCCATATGTGAGAAGGTAGCTGAACGCCTTGTCCAAAATCATCTTACTGCTGAGAGTTGAGCTCACCCTCAGTCCCTCACAGTTCCACACTGCCTGCAGAGTGAGTTTCCCACGTCTTCACCAGAGACTTTTGCCAGAGGCTTCTGAGACGCAAGTTAACAATGCACACCTGGACGGTATCTCCAGGTGCAGTAGAGTGGTAATCTGGGAACCTCCTTACTCAGAATACTGCTAACTTCACACTGTCATAAGAATGCAGCTAGTTGAGAGCTGGCTTCTAGGCAAGCTTCCCTGTGAGAGCTGAGGACAGGGCAGAACCCTCCCGCATCCTGCCTGACTGTAGACGTACCTGCTAACCTCCTTATGTTAGTGGCTGGGATGGGTTGCGGGAAAAGCATGTGTAAGCATTGGGCCTGAACTCCCGTGTATCTGAGTTGAATACAGCGATTTCCAACATCCTTCTTCAATAGGAGTGTAGCTAGGTTCCAACTCCCATGTCCGAGTGGGTAGCAGACATCTGCCTCCCATGCATACACACTTCTGAGAGTTGAGCTTATGGCCTGTAAGCCTACCTCCTGCCTGTAGCTACATTTCGCTTCCAAAAGGCCTAGGCTCGCTGCTTCACGGAAGTGTTGGGAGAGGTAACTGGAATATCCCGGCACACAAGACTAGTGCCACCAAGCTCAATCAAGCGATTTCCCAGTAATTCCTGGGGTAGACTGGTGCTACATACTAAGTTCCATATGTGAGAAGGTAGCTGAACGCCTTGTCCAAAATCATCTTACTGCTGAGAGTTGAGCTCACCCTCAGTCCCTCACAGTTCCACACTGCCTGCAGAGTGAGTTTCGCACGTCTTCACCAGAGACGTTTGCCAGAGGCTTCTGAGACGCAAGTTAACAATGCAGACCTGGAGGGTATCTCCAGGTCCACTAGAGTGGTAACCTGGGAACCTCCTGTCTCAGAATCCTGCTACCTTCACCCTGCCATAAGAATGCAGCTAGTTGACAGCTGGCTTCAAGGCCTGCTTCCCTGTGAGAGCTAAGGACAGGGCACAACCCTCCCGCATCCTGCTTGACTGTAGAAGGAGCTGCTAACGTCCTCATGTTAGTGGCAGGGAAACGTTGTGAGAAAAGCATGTGGAATCGTTGTGCCTGAACCCACGTGTATCTGAGTTGAATACAGCGATTTCCAAAGTCCTTCTTCATCAGAGTGTAGCTAGGTTCCCACTCGCATGTCCGAGTGGGTAGCAGACATCTGCCTCCCATGTATACACACTTCTGAGAGTTGAGCTTATGGCCTGTAAGCCTACCTCCTGCCTGCAGCTACCTTTCGCTTCCAAAAGGCCTAGGCTCGCTGCTTCACCGAAGTGTTGGGAGAGGTAACTGGAATCTCCCGTCACACAAGACTAGTGCCACCAAGCTCAATCCAGCGATTTCCCAGTAATTCCTGGGGTAGACTGGTGCTACATACTAAGTTCCATATGTGAGAAAGTAGCTGAACGCCTTGTCCAAAATCATCTTACTGCTGAGAGTTGAGCTCACCCTCGGTCCCTCACAGTTCCACACAGCCTGCAGAGTGAGTTTCCCACGTCTTCACCAGAGACTTTTGCCAGAGGCTTCTGAGACGCAAGTTAACAATGCACACCTGGACGGTATCTCCAGGTGCAGTAGAGTGGTAATCTGGGAACCTCCTTACTCAGAATACTGCTACCTTCACACTGTCATAAGAATGCAGCTAGTTGAGAGCTGGCTTCTAGGCAAGCTTCCCTGTGAGAGCTGAGGACAGGGCAGAACCCTCCCGCATCCTGCCTGACTGTAGACGTACCTGCTAACCTCCTTATGTTAGTGGCTGGGATGGGTTGCGGGAAAAGCATGTGTAAGCATTGGGCCTGAACTCCCGTGTATCTGAGTTGAATACAGCGATTTCCAACATCCTTCTTCAATAGGAGTGTAGCTAGGTTCCAACTCCCATGTCCGAGTGGGTAGCAGACATCTGCCTCCAGTGCATACACACTTCTGAGAGTTGAGCTTATGGCCTGTAACCCTACATCCTGCCTGCCGCTACCTTTCGCTTCCAAAAGGCCTAGGCTCGCTGCTTGACGCAAGTGTTGGGAGAGGTAACTGGAATCTCCCGGCACACAAGACGAGTGCCTCCAAGCTCAATCAAGCGATTTCCTAGTAATTCCTGGGGTAGACTGGTGCTACATACTAAGTTCCATACGTGAGTATGTAGTTGAACGCCTTGTCCAAAAACATCTTACTTCTCAGAGTTGAGCTCACCCTCAGTCCCTCACAGTTCCACACTGCCTGCAGAGTGAGTTTCGCACGTCTTCACCAGAGACGTTTGCCAGAGGCTTCTGAGACGCAAGTTAACAATGCAGACCTGGAGGGTATCTCCAGGTCCAGTAGAGTTGTAACCTGGGAACCTCCTGTCTCAGAATCCTGCTACCTTCACCCTGCCATAAGAATGCAGCTAGTTGACAGCTGGCTTCAAGGCCTGCTTCCCTGTGAGAGCTAAGGACAGGGCACAACCCTCCCGCATCCTGCTTGACTGTAGAAGGCGCTGCTAACGTCCTCATGTTAGTGGCAGGGAAAGGTTGTGAGAAAAGCATGTGGAATCGTTGTGCCTGAACCCACGTGTATCTGAGTTGAATACAGCGATTTCCAAAGTCCTCTTCATCAGAGTGTAGCTAGGTTCCCACTCGCATGTCCGAGTGGGTAGCAGACATCTGCCTCCCATGTATACACACTTCTGAGAGTTGAGCTTATGGCCTGTAAGCCTACCTCCTGCCTGTAGCTACCTTTCGCTTCCAAAAGGCCTAGGCTCGCTGCTTCACCGAAGTGTTGGGAGAGGTAACTGGAATCTCCCGGCACACAAGACTAGTGCCACCAAGCTCAATCCAGCGATTTCCCAGTAATTCCTGGGGTAGACTGGTGCTACATACTAAGTTCCATATGTGAGAAGGTAGCTGAACGCCTTGTCCAAAATCATCTTACTGCTGAGAGTTGAGCTCACCCTCAGTCCCTCACAGTTCCACACTGCCTGCAGAGTGAGTTTCGCACGTCTTCACCAGAGACGTTTGCCAGAGGCTTCTGAGACGCAAGTTAACAATGCAGACCTGGAGGGTGTCTCCAGGTCCAGTAGAGTGGTAACCTGGGA
Source organism: Canis aureus (assembly GCF_053574225.1). Taxonomy (NCBI): domain Eukaryota; kingdom Metazoa; phylum Chordata; class Mammalia; order Carnivora; family Canidae; genus Canis; species Canis aureus. The sequence continues at coordinate 780,498 of NW_027554420.1, read as the reverse complement.
ACCTCCTGTCTCAGAATCCTGCTACCTTCACCCTGCCATAAGAATGCAGCTAGTTGACAGCTGGCTTCAAGGCCTGCTTCCCTGTGAGAGCTAAGGACAGGGCACAACCCTCCCGCATCCTGCTTGACTGTAGAAGGAGCTGCTAACGTCCTCATGTTAGTGGCAGGGAAACGTTGTGAGAAAAGCATGTGGAATCGTTCTGCCTGAACCCACGTGTATCTGAGTTGAATACAGCGATTTCCAAAGTCCTTCTTCATCAGAGTGTAGCTAGGTTCCCACTCGCATGTCCGAGTGGGTAGCAGACATCTGCCTCCCATGTATACACACTTCTGAGAGTTGAGCTTATGGCCTGTAAGCCTACCTCCTGCCTGCAGCTACCTTTCGCTTCCAAAAGGCCTAGGCTCGCTGCTTCACCGAAGTGTTCGGAGAGGTAACTGGAATCTCCCGGCACACAAGACTAGTGCCACCAAGCTCAATCCAGCGATTTCCCAGTAATTCCTGGGGTAGACTGGTGCTACATACTAAGTTCCATATGTGAGAAAGTAGCTGAACGCCTTGTCCAAAATCATCTTACTGCTGAGAGTTGAGCTCACCCTCAGTCCCTCACAGTTCCACACTGCCTGCAGAGTGAGTTACCCACGTCTTCACCAGAGACTTTTGCCAGAGGCTTCTGAGACGCAAGTTAACAATGCACACCTGGACGGTATCTCCAGGTGCAGTAGAGTGGTAATCTGGGAACCTCCTTACTCAGAATACTGCTACCTTCACACTGTCATAAGAATGCAGCTAGTTGAGAGCTGGCTTCTAGGCAAGCATCCCTGTGAGAGCTGAGGACAGGGCAGAACCCTCCCGCATCCTGCCTGACTGTAGACGTACCTGCTAACCTCCTTATGTTAGTGGCTGGGATGGGTTGCGGGAAAAGCATGTGTAAGCATTGGGCCTGAACTCCCGTGTATCTGAGTTGAATACAGCGATTTCCAACATCCTTCTTCAATAAGAGTGTAGCTAGGTTCCAACTCCCATGTCCGAGTGGGTAGCAGACATCTGCCTCCCATGCATACACACTTCTGAGAGTGGAGCTTCTGGCCTGTAACCCTACATCCTGCCTGCCGCTACCTTTCGCTTCCAAAAGGCCTAGGCTCGCTGCTTGACGCAAGTGTTGGGAAAGGTAACTGGAATCTCCCGGCACACGAGACGAGTGCCTCCAAGCTCAATCAAGCGATTTCCTAGTAATTCCTGGGGTAGACTGGTGCTACATACTAAGTTCCATATGTGAGTATGTAGTTGAACGCCTTGTCCAAAAACATCTTACTTCTCAGAGTTGAGCTCACCCTCAGTCCCTCACAGTTCCACACTGCCTGCAGAGTGAGTTTCGCACGTCTTCACCAGAGACGTTTGCCAGAGGCTTCTGAGACGCAAGTTAACAATGCAGACCTGGAGGGTATCTCCAGGTCCAGTAGAGTGGTAACCTGGGAACCTCCTGTCTCAGAATCCTGCTACCTTCACCCTGCCATAAGAATGCAGCTTGTTGACAGCTGGCTTCAAGGCCTGCTTCCCTGTGAGAGCTAAGGACAGGGCACAACCCTCCCGCATCCTGCTTGACTGTAGAAGGCGCTGCTAACGTCCTCATGTTAGTGGCAGGGAAACGTTGTGAGAAAAGCATGTGGAATCGTTGTGCCTGAACCCACGTGTATCTGAGTTGAATACAGCGATTTCCAAAGTCCTTCTTCATCAGAGTGTAGCTAGGTTCCCACTCGCATGTCCGAGTGGGTAGCAGACATCTGCCTCCCATGTATACACACTTCTGAGAGTTGAGCTTATGGCCTGTAAGCCTACCTCCTGCCTGCAGCTACCTTTCGCTTCCAAAAGGCCTAGGCTCGCTGCTTCATCGAAGTGTTCGGAGAGGTAACTGGAATCTCCCGGCACACAAGACTAGTGCCACCAAGCTCAATCCAGCGATTTCCCAGTAATTCCTGGGGTAGACTGGTGCTACATACTAAGTTCCATATGTGAGAAGGTAGCTGAACGCCTTGTCCAAAATCATCTTACTGCTGAGAGTTGAGCTCACCCTCAGTCCCTCACAGTTCCACACTGCCTGCAGAGTGAGTTTCCCACGTCTTCACCAGAGACTTTTGCCAGAGGCTTCTGAGACGCAAGTTAACAATGCACACCTGGACGGTATCTCCAGGTGCAGTAGAGTGGTAATCTGGGAACCTCCTTACTCAGAATACTGCTACCTTCACACTGTCATAAGAATGCAGCTAGTTGAGAGCTGGCTTCTAGGCAAGCTTCCCTGTGAGAGCTGAGGACAGGGCAGAACCCTCCCGCATCCTGCCTGACTGTAGACGTACCTGCTAACCTCCTTATGTTAGTGGCTGGGATGGGTTGCGGGAAAAGCATGTGTAAGCATTGGGCCTGAACTCCCGTGTATCTGAGTTGAATACAGCGATTTCCAACATCCTTCTTCAATAGGAGTGTAGCTAGGTTCCAACTCCCATGTCCGAGTGGGTAGCAGACATCTGCCTCCCATGCATACACACTTCTGAGAGTTGAGCTTCTGGCCTGTAACCCTACATCCTGCCTGCCGCTACCTTTCGCTTCCAAAAGGCCTAGGCTCGCTGCTTGACGCAAGTGTTGGGAGAGGTAACTGGAATCTCCCGGCACACAAGACGAGTGCCTCCAAGCTCAATCAAGCGATTTCCTAGTAATTCCTGGGGTAGACTGGTGCTACATACTAAGTTCCATACGTGAGTATGTAGTTGAACGCCTTGTCCAAAAACATCTTACTTCTGAGAGTTGAGCTCACCCTCAGTCCCTCACAGTTCCACACTGCCTGCAGAGTGAGTTTCGCACGTCTTCACCAGAGACGTTTGCCAGAGGCTTCTGAGACGCAAGTTAACAATGCAGACCTGGAGGGTATCTCCAGGTCCAGTAGAGTGGTAACCTGGGAACCTCCTGTCTCAGAATCCTGCTACCTTCACCCTGCCATAAGAATGCAGCTAGTTGACAGCTGGCTTCAAGGCCTGCTTCCCTGTGAGAGCTAAGGACAGGGCACAACCCTCCCGCATCCTGCTTGACTGTAGAAGGAGCTGCTAACGTCCTCATGTTAGTGGCAGGGAAACGTTGTGAGAAAAGCATGTGGAATCGTTGTGCCTGAACCCACGTGTATCTGAGTTGAATACAGCGATTTCCAAAGTCCTTCTTCATCAGAGTGTAGATAGGTTCCCACTCGCATGTCCGAGTGGGTAGCAGACATCTGCCTCCCATGTATACACACTTCTGAGAGTTGAGCTTATGGCCTGTAAGCCTACCTCCTGCCTGTAGCTACCTTTCGCTTCCAAAAGGCCTAGGCTCGCTGCTTCACCGAAGTGTTGGGAGAGGTAACTGGAATCTCCCGGCACACAAGACTAGTGCCACCAAGCTCAATCCAGCGATTTCCCAGTAATTCCTGGGGTAGACTGGTGCTACATACTAAGTTCCATATGTGAGAAGGTAGCTGAACGCCTTGTCCAAAATCATCTTACTGCTGAGAGTTGAGCTCACCCTCAGTCCCTCACAGTTCCACACTGCCTGCAGAGTGAGTTTCGCACGTCTTCACCAGAGACGTTTGCCAGAGGCTTCTGAGACGCAAGTTAACAATGCAGACCTGGAGGGTATCTCCAGGTCCAGTAGAGTGGTAACCTGGGAACCTCCTGTCTCAGAATCCTGCTACCTTCACCCTGCCATAAGAATGCAGCTAGTTGACAGCTGGCTTCAAGGCCTGCTTCCCTGTGAGAGCTAAGGACAGGGCACAACCCTCCCGCATCCTGCTTGACTGTAGAAGGAGCTGCTAACGTCCTCATGTTAGTGGCAGGGAAACGTTGTGAGAAAAGCATGTGGAATCGTTGTGCCTGAACCCACGTGTATCTGAGTTGAATACAGCGATTTCCAAAGTCCTTCTTCATCAGAGTGTAGCTAGGTTCCCACTCGCATGTCCGAGTGGGTAGCAGACATCTGCCTCCCATGTATACACACTTCTGAGAGTTGAACTTATGGCCTGTAAGCCTACCTCCTGCCTGCAGCTACCTTTCGCTTCCAAAAGGCCTAGGCTCGCTGCTTCACCGAAGTGTTTGGAGAGGTAACTGGAATCTCCCGGCACACAAGACTAGTGCCACCAAGCTCAATCCAGCGATTTCCCAGTAATTCCTGGGGTAGACTGGTGCTACATACTAAGTTCCATATGTGAGAAAGTAGCTGAACGCCTTGTCCAAAATCATCTTACTGCTGAGAGTTGAGCTCACCCTCGGTCCCTCACAGTTCCACACTGCCTGCAGAGTGAGTTTCCCACGTCTTCACCAGAGACTTTTGCCAGAGGCTTCTGAGACGCAAGTTAACAATGCACACCTGGACGGTATCTCCAGGTGCAGTAGAGTGGTAATCTGGGAACCTCCTTACTCAGAATACTGCTACCTTCACACTGTCATAAGAATGCAGCTAGTTGAGAGCTGGCTTCTAGGCAAGCTTCCCTGTGAGAGCTGAGGACAGGGCAGAACCCTCCCGCATCCTGCCTGACTGTAGACGTACCTGCTAACCTCCTTATGTTAGTGGCTGGGATGGGTTGCGGGAAAAGCATGTGTAAGCATTGGGCCTGAACTCACGTGTATCTGAGTTGAATACAGCGATTTCCAACATCCTTCTTCAATAGGAGTGTAGCTAGGTTCCAACTCCCATGTCCGAGTGGGTAGCAGACATCTGCCTCCAATGCATACACACTTCTGAGAGTTGAGCTTATGGCCTGTAACCCTACATCCTGCCTGCCGCTACCTTTCGCTTCCAAAAGGCCTAGGCTCGCTGCTTGACGCAAGTGTTGGGAGAGGTAACTGGAATCTCCCGGCACACAAGACGAGTGCCTCCAAGCTCAATCAAGCGATTTCCTAGTAATTCCTGGGGTAGACTGGTGCTACATACTAAGTTCCATACGTGAGTATGTAGTTGAACGCCTTGTCCAAAAACATCTTACTTCTCAGAGTTGAGCTCACCCTCAGTCCCTCACAGTTCCACACTGCCTGCAGAGTGAGTTTCGCACGTCTTCACCAGAGACGTTTGCCAGAGGCTTCTGAGACGCAAGTTAACAATGCAGACCTGGAGGGTATCTCCAGGTCCAGTAGAGTGGTAACCTGGGAACCTCCTGTCTCAGAATACTGCTACCTTCACCCTGCCATAAGAATGCAGCTAGTTGACAGCTGGCTTCAAGGCCTGCTTCCCTGTGAGAGCTAAGGACAGGGCACAACCCTTCCGCATCCTGCTTGACTGTAGAAGGAGCTGCTAACGTCCTCATGTTAGTGGCAGGGAAACGTTGTGAGAAAAGCATGTGGAATCGTTGTGCCTGAACCCACGTGTATCTGAGTTGAAAACAGCGATTTCCAAAGTCCTTCTTCATCAGAGTGTAGCTAGGTTCCCACTCGCATGTCCGAGTGGGTAGCAGACATCTGCCTCCCATGTATACACACTTCTGAGAGTTGAGCTTATGGCCTGTAAGCCTACCTCCTGCCTGCAGCTACCTTTCGCTTCCAAAAGGCCTAGGCTCGCTGCTTCACCGAAGTGTTGGGAGAGGTAACTGGAATCTCCCGGCACACAAGACTAGTGCCACCAAGCTCAATCCAGCGATTTCCCAGTAATTCCTGGGGTAGACTGGTGCTACATACTAAGTTCCATATGTGAGAAGGTAGCTGAACGCCTTGTCCAAAATCATCTTACTGCTGAGAATTGAGCTCACACTCAGTCCCTCACAGTTCCACACTGCCTGCAGAGTGAGTTTCCCACGTCTTCACCAGAGACTTTTGCCAGAGGCTTCTGAGACGCAAGTTAACAATGCACACCTGGACGGTATCTCCAGGTGTAGTAGAGTGGTAATCTGGGAACCTCCTTACTCAGAATACTGCTACCTTCACACTGTCATAAGAATGCAGCTAGTTGAGAGCTGGCTTCTAGGCAAGCTTCCCTGTGAGAGCTGAGGACAGGGCAGAACCCTCCCGCATCCTGCCTGACTGTAGACGTACATGCTAACCTCCTTATGTTAGTGGCTGGGATGGGTTGCGGGAAAAGCATGTGTAAGCATTGGGCCTGAACTCCCGTGTATCTGAGTTGAATACAGCGATTTCCAACATCCTTCTAAAATAGGAGTGTAGCTAGGTTCCAACTCCCATGTCCGAGTGGGTAGCAGACATCTGCCTCCCATGCATACACACTTCTGAGAGTTGAGCTTCTGGCCTGTAACCCTACATCCTGCCTGCCGCTACCTTTCGCTTCCAAAAGGCCTAGGCTCGCTGCTTGACGCAAGTGTTGGGAGAGGTAACTGGAATCTCCCGGCACACAAGACGAGTGCCTCCAAGCTCAATCAAGCGATTTCCTAGTAATTCCTGGGGTAGACTGGTGCTACATACTAAGTTCCATACGTGAGTATGTAGTTGAACGCCTTGTCCAAAAACATCTTACTTCTGAGAGTTGAGCTCACCCTCAGTCCCTCACAGTTCCACACTGCCTGCAGAGTGAGTTTCGCACGTCTTCACCAGAGACGTTTGCCAGAGGCTTCTGAGACGCAAGTTAACAATGCAGACCTGGAGGGTATCTCCAGGTCCAGTAGAGTGGTAACCTGGGAACCTCCTGTCTCAGAATCCTGCTACCTTCACCCTGCCATAAGAATGCAGCTAGTTGACAGCTGGCTTCAAGGCCTGCTTCCCTGTGAGAGCTAAGGACAGGGCACAACCCTCCCGCATCCTGCTTGACTGTAGAAGGAGCTGCTAACGTCCTCATGTTAGTGGCAGGGAAACGTAGTGAGAAAAGCATGTGGAATCGTTGTGCCTGAACCCACGTGTATCTGAGTTGAATACAGCGATTTCCAAAGTCCTTCTTCATCAGAGTGTAGCTATGTTCCCACTCGCATGTCCGAGTGGGTAGCAGACATCTGCCTCCCATGTATACACACTTCTGAGAGTTGAGCTTATGGCCTGTAAGCCTACCTCCTGCCTGTAGCTACCTTTCGCTTCCAAAAGGCCTAGGCTCGCTGCTTCACCGAAGTGTTGGGAGAGGTAACTGGAATCTCCCGGCACACAAGGCTAGTGCCACCAAGCTCAATCCAGCGATTTCCCAGTAATTCCTGGGGTAGACTGGTGCTACATACTAAGTTCCATATGTCAGAAGGTAGCTGAACGCCTTGTCCAAAATCATCTTACTGCTGAGAGTTGAGCTCACCCTCAGTCCCTCACAGTTCCACACTGCCTGCAGAGTGAGTTTCCCACGTCTTCACCAGAGACTTTTGCCAGAGGCTTCTGAGACGCAAGTTAACAATGCACACCTGGACGGTATCTCCAGGTGCAGTAGAGTGGTAATCTGGGAACCTCCTTACTCAGAATACTGCTACCTTCACACTGTCATAAGAATGCAGCTAGTTGAGAGCTGGCTTCTAGGCAAGCTTCCCTGTGAGAGCTGAGGACAGGGCAGAACCCTCCCGCATCCTGCCTGACTGTAGACGTACCTGCTAACCTCCTTATGTTAGTGGCTGGGATGGGTTGCGGGAAAAGCATGTGTAAGCATTGGGCCTGAACTCCCGTGTATCTGAGTTGAATACAGCGATTTCCAACATCCTTCTTCAATAGGAGTGTAGCTAGGTTCCAACTCCCATGTCCGAGTGGGTAGCAGACATCTGCCTCCCATGCATACACACTTCTGAGAGTTGAGCTTATGGCCTGTAACCCTACATCCTGCCTGCCGCTACCTTTCGCTTCCAAAAGGCCTAGGCTCGCTGCTTGACGCAAGTGTTGGCAGAGGTAACTGGAATCTCCCGGCACACAAGACGAGTGCCTCCAAGCTCAATCAAGCGATTTCCTAGTAATTCCTGGGGTAGACTGGTGCTACATACTAAGTTCCATACGTGAGTATGTAGTTGAACGCCTTGTCCAAAAACATCTTACTTCTGAGAGTTGAGCTCACCCTCAGTCCCTCACAGTTCCACACTGCCTGCAGAGTGAGTTTCGCACGTCTTCACCAGAGACGTTTGCCAGAGGCTTCTGAGACGCAAGTTAACAATGCAGACCTGGAGGGTATCTCCAGGTCCAGTAGAGTGGTAACCTGGGAACCTCCTGACTCAGAATCCTGCTACCTTCACCCTGCCATAAGAATGCAGCTAGTTGACAGCTGGCTTCAAGGCCTGCTTCCCTGTGAGAGCTAAGGACAGGGCACAACCCTCCCGCATCCTGCTTGACTGTAGAAGGAGCTGCTAACGTCCTCATGTTAGTGGCAGGGAAACGTAGTGAGAAAAGCATGTGGAATCGTTGTGCCTGAACCCACGTGTATCTGAGTTGAATACAGCGATTTCCAAAGTCCTTCTTCATCAGAGTGTAGCTATGTTCCCACTCGCATGTCCGAGTGGGTAGCAGACATCTGCCTCCCATGTATACACACTTCTGAGAGTTGAGCTTATGGCCTGTAAGCCTACCTCCTGCCTGTAGCTACCTTTCGCTTCCAAAAGGCCTAGGCTCGCTGCTTCACCGAAGTGTTGGGAGAGGTAACTGGAATCTCCCGGCACACAAGACTAGTGCCACCAAGCTCAATCCAGCGATTTCCCAGTAATTCCTGGGGTAGACTGGTGCTACATACTAAGTTCCATATGTCAGAAGGTAGCTGAACGCCTTGTCCAAAATCATCTTACTGCTGAGAGTTGAGCTCACCCTCAGTCCCTCACAGTTCCACACTGCCTGCAGAGTGAGTTTCCCACGTCTTCACCAGAGACTTTTGCCAGAGGCTTCTGAGACGCAAGTTAACAATGCACACCTGGACGGTATCTCCAGGTGCAGTAGAGTGGTAATCTGGGAACCTCCTTACTCAGAATACTGCTACCTTCACACTGTCATAAGAATGCAGCTAGTTGAGAGCTGGCTTCTAGGCAAGCTTCCCTGTGAGAGCTGAGGACAGGGCAGAACCCTCCCGCATCCTGCCTGACTGTAGACGTACCTGCTAACCTCCTTATGTTAGTGGCTGGGATGGGTTGCGGGAAAAGCATGTGTAAGCATTGGGCCTGAACTCCCGTGTATCTGAGTTGAATACAGCGATTTCCAACATCCTTCTTCAATAGGAGTGTAGCTAGGTTCCTACTCCCATGTCCGAGTGGGCAGCAGACATCTGCCTCCCATGCATACACACTTCTGAGAGTTGAGCTTATGGCCTGTAACCCTACATCCTGCCTGCCGCTACCTTTCGCTTCCAAAAGGCCTAGGCTCGCTGCTTGACGCAAGTGTTGGGAGAGGTAACTGGAATCTCCCGGCACACAAGACGAGTGCCTCCAAGCTCAATCAAGCGATTTCCTAGTAATTCCTGGGGTAGACTGGTGCTACATACTAAGTTCCATACGTGAGTATGTAGTTGAACGCCTTGTCCAAAAACATCTTACTTCTGAGAGTTGAGCTCACCCTCAGTCCCTCACAGTTCCACACTCCCTGCAGAGTGAGTTTCGCACGTCTTCACCAGAGACGTTTGCCAGAGGCTTCTGAGACGCAAGTTAACAATGCAGACCTGGAGGGTATCTCCAGGTGCAGTAGAGTGGTAACCTGGGAACCTCCTGTCTCAGAATCCTGCTACCTTCACCCTGCCATAAGAATGCAGCTAGTTGACAGGTGGCTTCAAGGCCTGCTTCCCTGTGAGAGCTAAGGACAGGGCACAACCCTCCCGCATCCTGCTTGACTGTAGAAGGAGCTGCTAACGTCCTCATGTTAGTGGCAGGGAAACGTTGTGAGAAAAGCATGTGGAATCGTTGTGCCTGAACCCACGTGTATCTGAGTTGAATACAGCGATTTCCAAAGTCCTTCTTCATCAGAGTGTAGCTAGGTTCCCACTCGCATGTCCGAGTGGGTAGCAGACATCTGCCTCCCATGTATACACACTTCTGAGAGTTGAGCTTATGGCCTGTAAGCCTACCTCCTGCCTGCAGCTACCTTTCGCTTCCAAAAGGCCTAGGCTCGCTGCTTCACCAAAGTGTTGGGAGAGGTAACTGGAATCTCCCGGCACACAAGACTAGTGCCACCAAGCTCAATCCAGCGATTTCCCAGTAATTCCTGGGGTAGACTGGTGCTACATACTAAGTTCCATATGTGAGAAGGTAGCTGAACGCCTTGTCCAAAATCATCTTACTGCTGAGAGTTGAGCTCACCCTCAGTCCCTCACAGTTCCACACTGCCTGCAGAGTGAGTTTCTCACGTCTTCACCAGAGACTTTTGCCAGAGGCTTCTGAGACGCAAGTTAACAATGCACACCTGGACGGTATCTCCAGGTGCAGTAGAGTGGTAATCTGGGAACCTCCTTACTCAGAATACTGCTACCTTCACACTGTCATAAGAATGCAGCTAGTTGAGAGCTGGCTTCTAGGCAAGCTTCCCTGTGAGAGCTGAGGACAGGGCAGAACCCTCCCGCATCCTGCCTGACTGTAGACGTACCTGCTAACCTCCTTATGTTAGTGGCTGGGATGGGTTGCGGGAAAAGCATGTGTAAGCATTGGGCCTGAACTCCCGTGTATCTGAGTTGAATACAGCGATTTCCAACGTCCTTCTTCAATAGGAGTGTAGCTAGGTTCCAACTCCCATGTCCGAGTGGGTAGCAGACATCTGCCTCCCATGCATACACACTTCTGAGAGTTGAGCTTATGGCCTGTAACCCTACATGCTGCATGCCGCTACCTTTCGCTTCCAAAAGGCCTAGGCTCGCTGCTTGACGCAAGTGTTGGCAGAGGTAACTGGAATCTCCCGGCACACAAGACGAGTGCCTCCAAGCTCAATCAAGCGATTTCCTAGTAATTCCTGGGGTAGACTGGTGCTACATACTAAGTTCCATACGTGAGTATGTAGTTGAACGCCTTGTCCAAAAACATCTTACTTCTGAGAGTTGAGCTCACCCTCAGTCCCTCACAGTTCCACACTGCCTGCAGAGTGAGTTTCGCACGTCTTCACCAGAGACGTTTGCCAGAGGCTTCTGAGACGCAAGTTAACAATGCAGACCTGGAGGGTATCTCCAGGTCCAGTAGAGTGGTAACCTGGGAACCTCCTGTCTCAGAATCCTGCTACCTTCACCCTGCCATAAGAATGCAGCTAGTTGACAGCTGGCTTCAAGGCCTGCTTCCCTGTGAGAGCTAAGGACAGGGCACAACCCTCCCGCATCCTGCTTGACTGTAGAAGGAGCTGCTAACGTCCTCATGTTAGTGGCAGGGAAACGTTGTGAGAAAAGCATGTGGAATCGTTGTGCCTGAACCCACGTGTATCTGAGTTGAATACAGCGATTTCCAAAGTCCTTCTTCATCAGAGTGTAGATAGGTTCCCACTCGCATGTCCGAGTGGGTAGCAGACATCTGCCTCCCATGTATACACACTTCTGAGAGTTGAGCTTATGGCCTGTAAGCCTACCTCCTGCCTGTAGCTACATTTCGCTTCCAAAAGGCCTAGGCTCGCTGCTTCACGGAAGTGTTGGGAGAGGTAACTGGAATCTCCCGGCACACAAGACTAGTGCCACCAAGCTCAATCAAGCGATTTCCCAGTAATTCCTGGGGTAGACTGGTGCTACATACTAAGTTCCATATGTGAGAAGGTAGCTGAACGCCTTGTCCAAAATCATCTTACTGCTGAGAGTTGAGCTCACCCTCAGTCCCTCACAGTTCCACACTTCCTGCAGAGTGAGTTTCGCACGTCTTCACCAGAGACGTTTGCCAGAGGCTTCTGAGACGCAAGTTAACAATGCAGACCTGGAGGGTATCTCCAGGTCCAGTAGAGTGGTAACCTGGGAACCTCCTGTCTCAGAATCCTGCTACCTTCACCCTGCCATAAGAATAAAGCTAGTTGACAGCTGGCTTCAAGGCCTGCTTCCCTGTGAGAGCTAAGGACAGGGCACAACCCTCCCGCATCCTGCTTGACTGTAGAAGGAGCTGCTAACGTCCTCATGTTAGTGGCAGGGAAACGTTGTGAGAAAAGCATGTGGAATCGTTGTGCCTGAACCCACGTGTATCTGAGTTGAATACAGCGATTTCCAAAGTCCTTCTTCATCAGAGTGTAGCTAGGTTCCCACTCGCATGTCCGAGTGGGTAGCAGACATCTGCCTCCCATGTATACACACTTCTGAGAGTTGAGCTTATGGCCTGTAAGCCTACCTCCTGCCTGCAGCTACCTTTCGCTTCCAAAAGGCCTAGGCTCGCTGCTTCACCGAAGTGTTGGGAGAGGTAACTGGAATCTCCCGGCACACAAGACTAGTGCCACCAAGCTCAATCCAGCGATTTCCCAGTAATTCCTGGGGTAGACTGGTGCTACATACTAAGTTCCATATGTGAGAAGGTAGCTGAACGCCTTGTCCAAAATCATCTTACTGCTGAGAGTTGAGCTCACCCTCGGTCCCTCACAGTTCCACACAGCCTGCAGAGTGAGTTTCCCACGTCTTCACCAGAGACTTTTGCCAGAGGCTTCTGAGACGCAAGTTAACAATGCACACCTGGACGGTATCTCCAGGTGCAGTAGAGTGGTAATCTGGGAACCTCCTTACTCAGAATACTGCTACCTTCACACTGTCATAAGAATGCAGCTAGTTGAGAGCTGGCTTCTAGGCAAGCTTCCCTGTGAGAGCTGAGGACAGGGCAGAACCCTCCCGCATCCTGCCTGACTGTAGACGTACCTGCTAACCTCCTTATGTTAGTGGCTGGGATGGGTTGCGGGAAAAGCATGTGTAAGCATTGGGCCTGAACTCCCGTGTATCTGAGTTGAATACAGCGATTTCCAACATCCTTCTTCAATAGGAGTGTAGCTAGGTTCCAACTCCCATGTCCGAGTGGGTAGCAGACATCTGCCTCCAGTGCATACACACTTCTGAGAGTTGAGCTTATGGCCTGTAACCCTACATCCTGCCTGCCGCTACCTTTCGCTTCCAAAAGGCCTAGGCTCGCTGCTTGACGCAAGTGTTGGGAGAGGTAACTGGAATCTCCCGGCACACAAGACGAGTGCCTCCAAGCTCAATCAAGCGATTTCCTAGTAATTCCTGGGGTAGACTGGTGCTACATACTAAGTTCCATACGTGAGTATGTAGTTGAACGCCTTGTCCAAAAACATCTTACTTCTCAGAGTTGAGCTCACCCTCAGTCCCTCACAGTTCCACACTGCCTGCAGAGTGAGTTTCGCACGTCTTCACCAGAGACGTTTGCCAGAGGCTTCTGAGACGCAAGTTAACAATGCAGACCTGGAGGGTATCTCCAGGTCCAGTAGAGTTGTAACCTGGGAACCTCCTGTCTCAGAATCCTGCTACCTTCACCCTGCATAAGAATGCAGCTAGTTGACAGCTGGCTTCAAGGCCTGCTTCCCTGTGAGAGCTAAGGACAGGGCACAACCCTCCCGCATCCTGCTTGACTGTAGAAGGCGCTGCTAACGTCCTCATGTTAGTGGCAGGGAAACGTTGTGAGAAAAGCATGTGGAATCGTTGTGCCTGAACCCACGTGTATCTGAGTTGAATACAGCGATTTCCAAAGTCCTTCTTCATCAGAGTGTAGCTAGGTTCCCACTCGCATGTCCGAGTGGGTAGCAGACATCTGCCTCCCATGTATACACACTTCTGAGAGTTGAGCTTATGGCCTGTAAGCCTACCTCCTGCCTGCAGCTACCTTTCGCTTCCAAAAGGCCTAGGCTCGCTGCTTCACCGAAGTGTTGGGAGAGGTAACTGGAATCTCCCGGCACACAAGACTAGTGCCACCAAGCTCAATCCAGCGATTTCCCAGTAATTCCTGGGGTAGACTGGTGCTACATACTAAGTTCCATATGTGAGAAGGTAGCTGAACGCCTTGTCCAAAATCATCTTACTGCTGAGAGTTGAGCTCACCCTCGGTCCCTCACAGTTCCACACTGCCTGCAGAGTGAGTTTCCCACGTCTTCACCAGAGACTTTTGCCAGAGGCTTCTGAGACGCAAGTTAACAATGCACACCTGGACGGTATCTCCAGGTGCAGTAGAGTGGTAATCTGGGAACCTCCTTACTCAGAATACTGCTGCCTTCACACTCTCATAAGAATGCAGCTAGTTGAGAGCTGGCTTCTAGGCAAGCTTCCCTGTGAGAGCTGAGGACAGGGCAGAACCCTCCCGCATCCTGCCTGACTGTAGACATACCTGCTAACCTCCTTATGTTAGTGGCTGGGATGGGTTGCGGGAAAAGCATGTGTAAGCATTGGGCCTGAACTCCCGTGTATCTGAGTTGAATACAGCGATTTCCAACATCCTTCTTCAATAGGAGTGTAGCTAGGTTCCAACTCCCATGTCCGAGTGGGTAGCAGACATCTGCCTCCAATGCATACACACTTCTGAGAGTTGAGCTTATGGCCTGTAACCCTACATCCTGCCTGCCGCTACCTTTCGCTTCCAAAAGGCCTAGGCTCGCTGCTTGACGCAAGTGTTGGGAGAGGTAACTGGAATCTCCCGGCACACAAGACGAGAGCCTCCAAGCTCAATCAAGCGATTTCCTAGTAATTCCTGGGGTAGACTGGTGCTACATACTAAGTTCCATACGTGAGTATGTAGTTGAACGCCTTGTCCAAAAACATCTTACTTCTGAGAGTTGAGCTCACCCTCAGTCCCTCACAGTTCCACACTGCCTGCAGAGTGAGTTTCGCACGTCTTCACCAGAGACGTTTGCCAGAGGCTTCTGAGACGCAAGTTAACAATGCAGACCTGGAGGGTATCTCCAGGTCCAGTAGAGTGGTAACCTGGGAACCTCCTGTCTCAGAATCCTGCTACCTTCACCCTGCCATAAGAATGCAGCTAGTTGACAGCTGGCTTCAAGGCCTGCTTCCCTGTGAGAGCTAAGGACAGGGCACAACCCTCCCGCATCCTGCTTGACTGTAGAAGGCGCTGCTAACGTCCTCATGTTAGTGGCAGGGAAACGTTGTGAGAAAAGCATGTGGAATCGTTGTGCCTGAACCCACGTGTATCTGAGTTGAATACAGCGATTTCCAAAGTCCTCTTCATCACAGTGTAGCTAGGTTCCCACTCGCATGTCCGAGTGGGTAGCAGACATCTGCCTCCCATGTATACACACTTCTGAGAGTTGAGCTTATGGCCTGTAAGCCTACCTCCTGCCTGTAGCTACCTTTCGCTTCCAAAAGGCCTAGGCTCGCTGCTTCACCAAAGTGTTGGGAGAGGTAACTGGAATCTCCCGGCACACAAGACTAGTGCCACCAAGCTCAATCCAGCGATTTCCCAGTAATTCCTGGGGTAGACTGGTGCTACATACTAAGTTCCATATGTGTGAAGGTAGCTGAACGCCTTGTCCAAAATCATCTTACTGCTGAGAGTTGAGCTCACCCTCAGTCCCTCACAGTTCCACACTGCCTGCAGAGTGAGTTTCGCACGTCTTCACCAGAGACGTTTGCCAGAGGCTTCTGAGACGCAAGTTAACAATGCAGACCTGGAGGGTGTCTCCAGGTCCAGTAGAGTGGTAACCTGGGAACCTCCTGTCTCAGAAAACTGCTACCTTCACCCTGCCATAAGAATGCAGCTAGTTGACAGCTGGCTTCAAGGCCTGCTTCCCTGTGAGAGCTAAGGACAGGGCACAACCCTCCCGCATCCTGCTTGACTGTAGAAGGAGCTGCTAACGTCCTCATGTTAGTGGCAGGGAAACGTTGTGAGAAAAGCATGTGGAATCGTTCTGCCTGAACCCACGTGTATCTGAGTTGAATACAGCGATTTCCAAAGTCCTTCTTCATCAGAGTGTAGCTAGGTTCCCACTCGCATGTCCGAGTGGGT
The DNA here is from genome assembly GCF_053574225.1 of Canis aureus. Taxonomy (NCBI): domain Eukaryota; kingdom Metazoa; phylum Chordata; class Mammalia; order Carnivora; family Canidae; genus Canis; species Canis aureus. The sequence goes on along the minus strand of NW_027554420.1, from coordinate 764,717 downwards.
AGCAGACATCTGCCTCCCATGTATACACACTTCTGAGAGTTGAGCTTATGGCCTGTAAGCCTACCTCCTGCCTGCAGCTACCTTTCGCTTCCAAAAGGCCTAGGCTCGCTGCTTCACCGAAGTGTTCGGAGAGGTAACTGGAATCTCCCGGCACACATGACTAGTGCCACCAAGCTCAATCCAGCGATTTCCCAGTAATTCCTGGGGTAGACTGGTGCTACATACTAAGTTCCATATGTGAGAAGGTAGCTGAACGCCTTGTCCAAAATCATCTTACTGCTGAGAGTGGAGCTCACTCTCAGTCCCTCACAGTTCCACACTGCCTGCAGAGTGAGTTTCCCACGTCTTCACCAGAGACTTTTGCCAGAGGCTTCTGAGACGAAGGTTAACAATGCACACCTGGACGGTATCTCCAGGTGCAGTAGAGTGGTAATCTGGGAACCTCCTTACTCAGAATACTGCTACCTTCACACTGTCATAAGAATGCTGCTAGTTGAGAGCTGGCTTCTAGGCAAGCTTCCCTGTGAGAGCTGAGGACAGGGCAGAACCCTCCCGCATCCTGCCTGACTGTAGACGTACCTGCTAACCTCCTTATGTTAGTGGCTGGGATGGGTTGCGGGAAAAGCATGTGTAAGCATTGGGCCTGAACTCCCGTGTATCTGAGTTGAATACAGCGATTTCCAACATCCTTCTTCAATAGGAGTGTAGCTAGGTTCCAACTCCCATGTCCGAGTGGGTAGCAGACATCTGCCTCCCATGCATACACACTTCTGAGAGTTGAGCTTCTGGCCTGTAACCCTACATCCTGCCTGCCGCTACCTTTCGCTTCCAAAAGGCCTAGGCTCGCTGCTTGACGCAAGTGTTGGGAGAGGTAACTGGAATCTCCCGGCACACAAGACGAGTGCCTCCAAGCTCAATCAAGCGATTTCCTAGTAATTCCTGGGGTAGACTGGTGCTACATACTAAGTTCCATACGTGAGTATGTAGTTGAACGCCTTGTCCAAAAACATCTTACTTCTGAGAGTTGAGCTCACCCTCAGTCCCTCACAGTTCCACACTGCCTGCAGAGTGAGTTTCGCACGTCTTCACCAGAGACGTTTGCCAGAGGCTTCTGAGACGCAAGTTAACAATGCAGACCTGGAGGGTATCTCCAGGTCCAGTAGAGTGGTAACCTGGGAACCTCCTGTCTCAGAATCCTGCTACCTTCACCCTGCCATAAGAATGCAGCTAGTTGACAGCTGGCTTCAAGGCCTGCTTCCCTGTGAGAGCTAAGGACAGGGCACAACCCTCCCGCATCCTGCTTGACTGTAGAAGGAGCTGCTAACGTCCTCATGTTAGTGGCAGGGAAACGTTGTGAGAAAAGCATGTGGAATCGTTGTGCCTGAACCCACGTGTATCTGAGTTGAATACAGCGATTTCCAAAGTCCTTCTTCATCAGAGTGTAGATAGGTTCCCACTCGCATGTCCGAGTGGGTAGCAGACATCTGCCTCCCATGTATACACACTTCTGAGAGTTGAGTTTATGGCCTGTAAGCCTACCTCCTGCCTGTAGCTACCTTTCGCTTCCAAAAGGCCTAGGCTCGCTGCTTCACCGAAGTGTTCGGAGAGGTAACTGGAATCTCCCGGCACACAAGACTAGTGCCACCAAGCTCAATCCAGCGATTTCCCAGTAATTCCTGGGGTAGACTGGTGCTACATACTAAGTTCCATATGTGAGAAGGTAGCTGAACGCCTTGTCCAAAATCATCTTACTGCTGAGAGTTGAGCTCACCCTCAGTCCCTCACAGTTCCACACTGCCTGCAGAGTGAGTTTCGCACGTCTTCACCAGAGACGTTTGCCAGAGGCTTCTGAGACGCAAGTTAACAATGCAGACCTGGAGGGTATCTCCAGGTCCAGTAGAGTGGTAACCTGGGAACCTCCTGTCTCAGAATCCTGCTACCTTCACCCTGCCATAAGAATGCAGCTAGTTGACAGCTGGCTTCAAGGCCTGCTTCCCTGTGAGAGCTAAGGACAGGGCACAACCCTCCCGCATCCTGCTTGACTGTAGAAGGAGCTGCTAACGTCCTCATGTTAGTGGCAGGGAAACGTTGTGAGAAAAGCATGTGGAATCGTTGTGCCTGAACCCACGTGTATCTGAGTTGAATACAGCGATTTCCAAAGTCCTTCTTCATCAGAGTGTAGCTAGGTTCCCACTCGCATGTCCGAGTGGGTAGCAGACATCTGCCTCCCATGTATACACACTTCTGAGAGTTGAGCTTATGGCCTGTAAGCCTACCTCCTGCCTGCAGCTACCTTTCGCTTCCAAAAGGCCTAGGCTCGCTGCTTCACCGAAGTGTTCGGAGAGGTAACTGGAATCTCCCGGCACACAAGACTAGTGCCACCAAGCTCAATCCAGCGATTTCCCAGTAATTCCTGGGGTAGACTGGTGCTACATACTAAGTTCCATATGTGAGAAAGTAGCTGAACGCCTTGTCCAAAATCATCTTACTGCTGAGAGTTGAGCTCACCCTCGGTCCCTCACAGTTCCACACTGCCTGCAGAGTGAGTTTCCCACGTCTTCACCAGAGACTTTTGCCAGAGGCTTCTGAGACGCAAGTTAACAATGCACACCTGGACGGTATCTCCAGGTGCAGTAGAGTGGTAATCTGGGAACCTCCTTACTCAGAATACTGCTACCTTCACACTGTCATAAGAATGCAGCTAGTTGAGAGCTGGCTTCTAGGCAAGCTTCCCTGTGAGAGCTGAGGACAGGGCAGAACCCTCCCGCATCCTGCCTGACTGTAGACGTACCTGCTAACCTCCTTATGTTAGTGGCTGGGATGGGTTGCGGGAAAAGCATGTGTAAGCATTGGGCCTGAACTCACGTGTATCTGAGTTGAATACAGCGATTTCCAACATCCTTCTTCAATAGGAGTGTAGCTAGGTTCCAACTCCCATGTCCGAGTGGGTAGCAGACATCTGCCTCCAATGCATACACACTTCTGAGAGTTGAGCTTATGGCCTGTAACCCTACATCCTGCCTGCCGCTACCTTTCGCTTCCAAAAGGCCTAGGCTCGCTGCTTGACGCAAGTGTTGGGAGAGGTAACTGGAATCTCCCGGCACACAAGACGAGTGCCTCCAAGCTCAATCAAGCGATTTCCTAGTAATTCCTGGGGTAGACTGGTGCTACATACTAAGTTCCATACGTGAGTATGTAGTTGAACGCCTTGTCCAAAAACATCTTACTTCTCAGAGTTGAGCTCACCCTCAGTCCCTCACAGTTCCACACTGCCTGCAGAGTGAGTTTCGCACGTCTTCACCAGAGACGTTTGCCAGAGGCTTCTGAGACGCAAGTTAACAATGCAGACCTGGAGGGTATCTCCAGGTCCAGTAGAGTGGTAACCTGGGAACCTCCTGTCTCAGAATCCTGCTACCTTCACCCTGCCATAAGAATGCAGCTTGTTGACAGCTGGCTTCAAGGCCTGCTTCCCTGTGAGAGCTAAGGACAGGGCACAACCCTCCCGCATCCTGCTTGACTGTAGAAGGCGCTGCTAACGTCCTCATGTTAGTGGCAGGGAAACGTTGTGAGAAAAGCATGTGGAATCGTTGTGCCTGAACCCACGTGTATCTGAGTTGAATACAGCGATTTCCAAAGTCCTTCTTCATCAGAGTGTAGCTAGGTTCCCACTCGCATGTCCGAGTGGGTAGCAGACATCTGCCTCCCATGTATACACACTTCTGAGAGTTGAGCTTATGGCCTGTAAGCCTACCTCCTGCCTGCAGCTACCTTTCGCTTCCAAAAGGCCTAGGCTCGCTGCTTCACCGAAGTGTTGGGAGAGGTAACTGGAATCTCCCGGCACACAAGACTAGTGCCACCAAGCTCAATCCAGCGATTTCCCAGTAATTCCTGGGGTAGACTGGTGCTACATACTAAGTTCCATATGTGAGAAAGTAGCTGAACGCCTTGTCCAAAATCATCTTACTGCTGAGAGTTGAGCTCACCCTCAGTCCCTCACAGTTCCACACTGCCTGCAGAGTGAGTTTCCCACGTCTTCACCAGAGACTTTTGCCAGAGGCTTCTGAGACGCAAGTTAACAATGCACACCTGGACGGTATCTCCAGGTGCAGTAGAGTGGTAATCTGGGAACCTCCTTACTCAGAATACTGCTACCTTCACACTCTCATAAGAATGCAGCTAGTTGAGAGCTGGCTTCTAGGCAAGCTTCCCTGTGAGAGCTGAGGACAGGGCAGAACCCTCCCGCATCCTGCCTGACTGTAGACGTACCTGCTAACCTCCTTATGTTAGTGGCTGGGATGGGTTGCGGGAAAAGCATGTGTAAGCATTGGGCCTGAACTCACGTGTATCTGAGTTGAATACAGCGATTTCCAACATCCTTCTTCAATAGGAGTGTAGCTAGGTTCCAACTCCCATGTCCGAGTGGGTAGCAGACATCTGCCTCCAATGCATACACACTTCTGAGAGTTGAGCTTATGGCCTGTAACCCTACATCCTGCCTGCCGCTACCTTTCGCTTCCAAAAGGCCTAGGCTCGCTGCTTGACGCAAGTGTTGGGAGAGGTAACTGGAATCTCCCGGCACACAAGACGAGTGCCTCCAAGCTCAATCAAGCGATTTCCTAGTAATTCCTGGGGTAGACTGGTGCTACATACTAAGTTCCATACGTGAGTATGTAGTTGAACGCCTTGTCCAAAAACATCTTACTTCTCAGAGTTGAGCTCACCCTCAGTCCCTCACAGTTCCACACTGCCTGCAGAGTGAGTTTCGCACGTCTTCACCAGAGACGTTTGCCAGAGGCTTCTGAGACGCAAGTTAACAATGCAGACCTGGAGGGTATCTCCAGGTCCAGTAGAGTGGTAACCTGAGAACCTCCTGTCTCAGAATCCTGCTACCTTCACCCTGCCATAAGAATGCAGCTAGTTGACAGCTGGCTTCAAGGCCTGCTTCCCTGTGAGAGCTAAGGACAGGGCACAACCCTCCCGCATCCTGCTTGACTGTAGAAGGAGCTGCTAACGTCCTCATGTTAGTGGCAGGGAAACGTTGTGAGAAAAGCATGTGGAATCGTTGTGCCTGAACCCACGTGTATCTGAGTTGAATACAGCGATTTCCAAAGTCCTTCTTCATCAGAGTGTAGCTAGGTTCCCACTCGAATGTCCGAGTGGGTAGCAGACATCTGCCTCCCATGTATACACACTTCTGAGAGTTGAGCTTATGGCCTGTAAGCCTACCTCCTGCCTGCAGCTACCTTTCGCTTCCAAAAGGCCTAGGCTCGCTGCTTCACCGAAGTGTTCGGAGAGGTAACTGGAATCTCCCGGCACACAAGACTAGTGCCACCAAGCTCAATCCAGCGATTTCCCAGTAATTCCTGGGGTAGACTGGTGCTACATACTAAGTTCCATATGTGAGAAAGTAGCTGAACGCCTTGTCCAAAATCATCTTACTGCTGAGAGTTGAGCTCACCCTCGGTCCCTCACAGTTCCACACTGCCTGCAGAGTGAGTTTCCCACGTCTTCACCAGAGACTTTTGCCAGAGGCTTCTGAGACGCAAGTTAACAATGCACACCTGGACGGTATCTCCAGGTGCAGTAGAGTGGTAATCTGGGAACCTCCTTACTCAGAATACTGCTACCTTCACACTGTCATAAGAATGCAGCTAGTTGAGAGCTGGCTTCTAGGCAAGCTTCCCTGTGAGAGCTGAGGACAGGGCAGAACCCTCCCGCATCCTGCCTGACTGTAGACGTACCTGCTAACCTCCTTATGTTAGTGGCTGGGATGGGTTGCGGGAAAAGCATGTGTAAGCATTGGGCCTGAACTCCCGGGTATCTGAGTTGAATACAGCGATTTCCAACATCCTTCTTCAATAGGAGTGTAGCTAGGTTCCAACTCCCATGTCCGAGTGGGTAGCAGACATCTGCCTCCCATGCATACACACTTCTGAGAGTTGAGCTTATGGCCTGTAACCCTACATCCTGCCTGCCGCTACCTTTCGCTTCCAAAAGGCCTAGGCTCGCTGCTTGACGCAAGTGTTGGCAGAGGTAACTGGAATCTCCCGGCACACAAGACGAGTGCCTCCAAGCTCAATCAAGCGATTTCCTAGTAATTCCTGGGGTAGACTGGTGCTACATACTAAGTTCCATACGTGAGTATGTAGTTGAACGCCTTGTCCAAAAACATCTTACTTCTGAGAGTTGAGCTCACCCTCAGTCCCTCACAGTTCCACACTGCCTGCAGAGTGAGTTTCGCACGTCTTCACCAGAGACGTTTGCCAGAGGCTTCTGAGACGCAAGTTAACAATGCAGACCTGGAGGGTATCTCCAGGTCCAGTAGAGTGGTAACCTGGGAACCTCCTGTCTCAGAATCCTGCTACCTTCACCCTGCCATAAGAATGCAGCTAGTTGACAGCTGGCTTCAAGGCCTGCTTCCCTGTGAGAGCTAAGGACAGGGCACAACCCTCCCGCATCCTGCTTGACTGTAGAAGGAGCTGCTAACGTCCTCATGTTAGTGGCAGGGAAACGTTGTGAGAAAAGCATGTGGAATCGTTGTGCCTGAACCCACGTGTATCTGAGTTGAATACAGCGATTTCCAAAGTCCTTCTTCATCAGAGTGTAGCTAGGTTTCCACTCGCATGTCCGAGTGGGTAGCAGACATCTGCCTCCCATGTATACACACTTCTGAGAGTTGAGCTTATGGCCTGTAAGCCTACCTCCTGCCTGTAGCTACCTTTCGCTTCCAAAAGGCCTAGGCTCGCTGCTTCACCGAAGTGTTGGGAGAGGTAACTGGAATCTCCCGACACACAAGACTAGTGCCACCAAGCTCAATCCAGCGATTTCCCAGTAATTCCTGGGGTAGACTGGTGCTACATACTAAGTTCCATATGTCAGAAGGTAGCTGAACGCCTTGTCCAAAATCATCTTACTGCTGAGAGTTGAGCTCACCCTCAGTCCCTCACAGTTCCACACTGCCTGCAGAGTGAGTTTCCCACGTCTTCACCAGAGACTTTTGCCAGAGGCTTCTGAGACGCAAGTTAACAATGCACACCTGGACGGTATCTCCAGGTGCAGTAGAGTGGTAATCTGGGAACCTCCTTACTCAGAATACTGCTACCTTCACACTGTCATAAGAATGCAGCTAGTTGAGAGCTGGCTTCTAGGCAAGCTTCCCTGTGAGAGCTGAGGACAGGGCAGAACCCTCCCGCATCCTGCCTGACTGTAGACGTACCTGCTAACCTCCTTATGTTAGTGGCTGGGATGGGTTGCGGGAAAAGCATGTGTAAGCATTGGGCCTGAACTCCCGTGTATCTGAGTTGAATACAGCGATTTCCAACATCCTTCTTCAATAGGAGTGTAGCTAGGTTCCAACTCCCATGTCCGAGTGGGTAGCAGACATCTGCCTCCCATGCATACACACTTCTGAGAGTTGAGCTTATGGCCTGTAACCCTACATCCTGCCTGCCGCTACCTTTCGCTTCCAAAAGGCCTAGGCTCGCTGCTTGACGCAAGTGTTGGGAGAGGTAACTGGAATCTCCCGGCACACAAGACGAGTGCCTCCAAGCTCAATCAAGCGATTTCCTAGTAATTCCTGGGGTAGACTGGTGCTACATACTAAGTTCCATACGTGAGTATGTAGTTGAACGCCTTGTCCAAAAACATCTTACTTCTCAGAGTTGAGCTCACCCTCAGTCCCTCACAGTTCCACACTGCCTGCAGAGTGAGTTTCGCACGTCTTCACCAGAGACGTTTGCCAGAGGCTTCTGAGACGCAAGTTAACAATGCAGACCTGGAGGGTATCTCCAGGTCCAGTAGAGTGGTAACCTGGGAACCTCCTGTCTCAGAATCCTGCTACCTTCACCCTGCCATAAGAATGCAGCTAGTTGACAGCTGGCTTCAAGGCCTGCTTCCCTGTGAGAGCTAAGGACAGGGCACAACCCTCCCGCATCCTGCTTGACTGTAGAAGGAGCTGCTAACGTCCTCATGTTAGTGGCAGGGAAACGTTGTGAGAAAAGCATGTGGAATCGTTGTGCCTGAACCCACGTGTATCTGAGTTGAATACAGCGATTTCCAAAGTCCTTCTTCATCAGAGTGTAGCTAGGTTCCCACTCGCATGTCCGAGTGGGTAGCAGACATCTGCCTCCCATGTATACACACTTCTGAGAGTTGAGCTTATGGCCTGTAAGCCTACCTCCTGCCTGCAGCTACCTTTCGCTTCCAAAAGGCCTAGGCTCGCTGCTTCACCGAAGTGTTGGGAGAGGTAACTGGAATCTCCCGGCACACAAGACTAGTGCCACCAAGCTCAATCCAGCGATTTCCCAGTAATTCCTGGGGTAGACTGGTGCTACATACTAAGTTCCATATGTGAGAAGGTAGCTGAACGCCTTGTCCAAAATCATCTTACTGCTGAGAGTTGAGCTCACCCTCAGTCCCTCACAGTTCCACACTGCCTGCAGAGTGAGTTTCCCACGTCTTCACCAGAGACTTTTGCCAGAGGCTTCTGAGACGCAAGTTAACAATGCACACCTGGACGGTATCTCCAGGTGCAGTAGAGTGGTAATCTGGGAACCTCCTTACTCAGAATACTGCTACCTTCACACTGTCATAAGAATGCAGCTAGTTGAGAGCTGGCTTCTAGGCAAGCTTCCCTGTGAGAGCTGAGGACAGGGCAGAACCCTCCCGCATCCTGCCTGACTGTAGACGTACCTGCTAACCTCCTTATGTTAGTGGCTGGGATGGGTTGCGGGAAAAGCATGTGTAAGCATTGGGCCTGAACTCCCGTGTATCTGAGTTGAATACAGCGATTTCCAACATCCTTCTTCAATAGGAGTGTAGCTAGGTTCCTACTCCCATGTCCGAGTGGGCAGCAGACATCTGCCTCCCATGCATACACACTTCTGAGAGTTGAGCTTATGGCCTGTAACCCTACATCCTGCCTGCCGCTACCTTTCGCTTCCAAAAGGCCTAGGCTCGCTGCTTGACGCAAGTGTTGGGAGAGGTAACTGGAATCTCCCGGCACACAAGACGAGTGCCTCCAAGCTCAATCAAGCGATTTCCTAGTAATTCCTGGGGTAGACTGGTGCTACATACTAAGTTCCATACGTGAGTATGTAGTTGAACGCCTTGTCCAAAAACATCTTACTTCTGAGAGTTGAGCTCACCCTCAGTCCCTCACAGTTCCACACTGCCTGCAGAGTGAGTTTCGCACGTCTTCACCAGAGACGTTTGCCAGAGGCTTCTGAGACGCAAGTTAACAATGCAGACCTGGAGGGTATCTCCAGGTGCAGTAGAGTGGTAACCTGGGAACCTCCTGTCTCAGAATACTGCTACCTTCACCCTGCCATAAGAATGCAGCTAGTTGACAGGTGGCTTCAAGGCCTGCTTCCCTGTGAGAGCTAAGGACAGGGCACAACCCTCCCGCATCCTGCTTGACTGTAGAAGGAGCTGCTAACGTCCTCATGTTAGTGGCAGGGAAACGTTGTGAGAAAAGCATGTGGAATCGTTGTGCCTGAACCCACGTGTATCTGAGTTGAATACAGCGATTTCCAAAGTCCTTCTTCATCAGAGTGTAGCTAGGTTCCCACTCGCATGTCCGAGTGGGTAGCAGACATCTGCCTCCCATGTATACACACTTCTGAGAGTTGAGCTTATGGCCTGTAAGCCTACATCCTGCCTTCAGCTACCTTTCGCTTCCAAAAGGCCTAGGCTCGCTGCTTCACCAAAGTGTTGGGAGAGGTAACTGGAATCTCCCGGCACACAATACTAGTGCCACCAAGCTCAATCCAGCGATTTCCCAGTAATTCCTGGGGTAGACTGGTGCTACATACTAAGTTCCATATGTGAGAAGGTAGCTGAACGCCTTGTCCAAAATCATCTTACTGCTGAGAGTTGAGCTCACCCTCAGTCCCTCACAGTTCCACACTGCCTGCAGAGTGAGTTTCCCACGTCTTCACCAGAGACTTTTGCCAGAGGCTTCTGAGACGCAAGTTAACAATGCACACCAGGACGGTATCTCCAGGTGCAGTAGAGTGGTAATCTGGGAACCTCCTTACTCAGAATACTGCTACCTTCACACTGTCATAAGAATGCAGCTAGTTGAGAGCTGGCTTCTAGGCAAGCTTCCCTGTGAGAGCTGAGGACAGGGCAGAACCCTCCCGCATCCTGCCTGACTGTAGACGTACCTGCTAACCTCCTTATGTTAGTGGCTGGGATGGGTTGCGGGAAAAGCATGTGTAAGCATTGGGCCTGAACTCCCGTGTATCTGAGTTGAATACAGCGATTTCCAACATCCTTCTTCAATAGGAGTGTAGCTAGGTTCCTACTCCCATGTCCGAGTGGGCAGCAGACATCTGCCTCCCATGCATACACACTTCTGAGAGTTGAGCTTATGGCCTGTAACCCTACATCCTGCCTGCCGCTACCTTTCGCTTCCAAAAGGCCTAGGCTCGCTGCTTGACGCAAGTGTTGGGAGAGGTAACTGGAATCTCCCGGCACACAAGACGAGTGCCTCCAAGCTCAATCAAGCGATTTCCTAGTAATTCCTGGGGTAGACTGGTGCTACATACTAAGTTCCATACGTGAGTATGTAGTTGAACGCCTTGTCCAAAAACATCTTACTTCTGAGAGTTGAGCTCACCCGCAGTCCCTCACAGTTCCACACTGCCTGCAGAGTGAGTTTCGCACGTCTTCACCAGAGACGTTTGCCAGAGGCTTCTGAGACGCAAGTTAACAATGCAGACCTGGAGGGTATCTCCAGGTGCAGTAGAGTGGTAACCTGGGAACCTCCTGTCTCAGAATCCTGCTACCTTCACCCTGCCATAAGAATGCAGCTTGTTGACAGCTGGCTTCAAGGCCTGCTTCCCTGTGAGAGCTAAGGACAGGGCACAACCCTCCCGCATCCTGCTTGACTGTAGAAGGCGCTGCTAACGTCCTCATGTTAGTGGCAGGGAAACGTTGTGAGAAAAGCATGTGGAATCGTTGTGCCTGAACCCACGTGTATCTGAGTTGAATACAGCGATTTCCAAAGTCCTTCTTCATCAGAGTGTAGCTAGGTTCCCACTCGCATGTCCGAGTGGGTAGCAGACATCTGCCTCCCATGTATACACACTTCTGAGAGTTGAGCTTATGGCCTGTAAGCCTACCTCCTGCCTGCAGCTACCTTTCGCTTCCAAAAGGCCTAGGCTCGCTGCTTCACCGAAGTGTTCGGAGAGGTAACTGGAATCTCCCGGCACACAAGACTAGTGCCACCAAGCTCAATCCAGCGATTTCCCAGTAATTCCTGGGGTAGACTGGTGCTACATACTAAGTTCCATATGTGAGAAGGTAGCTGAACGCCTTGTCCAAAATCATCTTACTGCTGAGAGTTGAGCTCACCCTCAGTCCCTCACAGTTCCACACTGCCTGCAGAGTGAGTTTCCCACGTCTTCACCAGAGACTTTTGCCAGAGGCTTCTGAGACGCAAGTTAACAATGCACACCTGGACGGTATCTCCAGGTGCAGTAGAGTGGTAATCTGGGAACCTCCTTACTCAGAATACTGCTACCTTCACACTGTCATAAGAATGCAGCTAGTTGAGAGCTGGCTTCAAGGCCTGCTTCCCTGTGAGAGCTAAGGACAGGGCACAACCCTCCCGCATCCTGCTTGACTGTAGAAGGAGCTGCTAACGTCCTCATGTTAGTGGCAGGGAAACGTTGTGAGAAAAGCATGTGGAATCGTTGTGCCTGAACCCACGTGTATCTGAGTTGAATACAGCGATTTCCAAAGTCCTTCTTCATCAGAGTGTAGCTAGGTTCCCACTCGCATGTCCGAGTGGGTAGCAGACATCTGCCTCCCATGTATACACACTTCTGAGAGTTGAGCTTATGGCCTGTAAGCCTACCTCCTGCCTGCAGCTACCTTTCGCTTCCAAAAGGCCTAGGCTCGCTGCTTCACCGAAGTGTTGGGAGAGGTAACTGGAATCTCCCGGCACACAAGACTAGTGCCACCAAGCTCAATCCGGCGATTTCCCAGTAATTCCTGGGGTAGACTGGTGCTACATACTAAGTTCCATATGTGAGAAGGTAGCTGAACGCCTTGTCCAAAATCATCTTACTGCTGAGAGTTGAGCTCACCCTCAGTCCCTCACAGTTCCACACTGCCTGCAGAGTGAGTTTCCCACGTCTTCACCAGAGACTTTTGCCAGAGGCTTCTGAGACGCAAGATAACAATGCACACCTGGACGGTATCTCCAGGTGCAGTAGAGTGGTAATCTGGGAACCTCCTTACTCAGAATACTGCTACCTTCACACTGTCATAAGAATGCAGCTAGTTGAGAGCTGGCTTCTAGGCAAGCTTCCCTGTGAGAGCTGAGGACAGGGCAGAACCCTCCCGCATCCTGCCTGACTGTAGACGTACCTGCTAACCTCCTTTATTAGTGGCTGGGATGGGTTGAGGGAAAAGCATGTGTAAGCATTGGGCCTGAACTCCCGTGTATCTGAGTTGAATACCGCGATTTCCAACATCCTTCTTCAATAGGAGTGTAGCTAGGTTCCAACTCCCATGTCCGAGTGGGCAGCAGACATCTGCCTCCCATGCATACACACTTCTGAGAGTTGAGCTTATGGCCTGTAACCCTACATCCTGCCTGCCGCTACCTTTCGCTTCCAAAAGGCCTAGGCTCGCTGCTTGACGCAAGTGTTGGGAGAGGTAACTGGAATCTCCCGGCACACAAGACGAGTGCCTCCAAGCTCAATCAAGCGATTTCCTAGTAATTCCTGGGGTAGACTGGTGCTACATACTAAGTTCCATACGTGAGTATGTAGTTGAACGCCTTGTCCAAAAACATCTTACTTCTCAGAGTTGAGCTCACCCTCAGTCCCTCACAGTTCCACACTGCCTGCAGAGTGAGTTTCGCACGTCTTCACCAGAGACGTTTGCCAGAGGCTTCTGAGACGCAAGTTAACAATGCAGACCTGGAGGGTATCTCCAGGTCCAGTAGAGTGGTAACCTGGGAACCTCCTGTCTCAGAATCCTGCTACCTTCACCCTGCCATAAGAATGCAGCTTGTTGACAGCTGGCTTCAAGGCCTGCTTCCCTGTGAGAGCTAAGGACAGGGCACAACCCTCCCGCATCCTGCTTGACTGTAGAAGGAGCTGCTAACGTCCTCATGTTAGTGGCAGGGAAACGTTGTGAGAAAAGCATGTGGAATCGTTGTGCCTGAACCCACGTGTATCTGAGTTGAATACAGCGATTTCCAAAGTCCTTCTTCATCAGAGTGTAGCTAGGTTCCCACTCGCATGTCCGAGTGGGTAGCAGACATCTGCCTCCCATGTATACACACTTCTGAGAGTTGAGCTTATGGCCTGTAAGCCTACCTCCTGCCTGCAGCTACCTTTCGCTTCCAAAAGGCCTAGGCTCGCTGCTTCACCGAAGTGTTGGGAGAGGTAACTGGAATCTCCCGGCACACAAGACTAGTGCCACCAAGCTCAATCCAGCGATTTCCCAGTAATTCCTGGGGTAGACTGGTGCTACATACTAAGTTCCATATGTGAGAAGGTAGCTGAACGCCTTGTCCAAAATCATCTTACTGCTGAGAGTTGAGCTCACCCTCAGTCCCTCACAGTTCCACACTGCCTGCAGAGTGAGTTTCGCACGTCTTCACCAGAGACGTTTGCCAGAGGCTTCTGAGACGCAAGTTAACAATGCAGACCTGGAGGGTATCTCCAGGTCCAGTAGAGTGGTAACCTGGGAACCTCCTGTCTCAGAATCCTGCTACCTTCACCCTGCCATAAGAATGCAGCTTGTTGACAGCTGGCTTCAAGGCCTGCTTCCCTGTGAGAGCTAAGGACAGGGCACAACCCTCCCGCATCCTGCTTGACTGTAGAAGGAGCTGCTAACGTCCTCATGTTAGTGGCAGGGAAACGTTGTGAGAAAAGCATGTGGAATCGTTGTGCCTGAACCCACGTGTATCTGAGTTGAATACAGCGATTTCCAAAGTCCTTCTTCATCAGAGTGTAGCTAGGTTCCCACTCGCATGTCCGAGTGGGTAGCAGACATCTGCCTCCCATGTATACACACTTCTGAGAGTTGAGCTTATGGCCTGTAAGCCTACCTCCTGCCTGCAGCTACCTTTCGCTTCCAAAAGGCCTAGGCTCGCTGCTTCACCGAAGTGTTGGGAGAGGTAACTGGAATCTCCCGGCACACAAGACTAGTGCCACCAAGCTCAATCCAGCGATTTCCCAGTAATTCCTGGGGTAGACTGGTGCTACATACTAAGTTCCATATGTGAGAAGGTAGCTGAACGCCTTGTCCAAAATCATCTTACTGCTGAGAGTTGAGCTCACCCTCAGTCCCTCACAGTTCCACACTGCCTGCAGAGTGAGTTTCCCACGTCTTCACCAGAGACTTTTGCCAGAGGCTTCTGAGACGCAAGTTAACAATGCACACCTGGACGGTATCTCCAGGTGCAGTAGAGTGGTAATCTGGGAACCTCCTTACTCAGAATACTGCTACCTTCACACTGTCATAAGAATGCAGCTAGTTGAGAGCTGGCTTCTAGGCAAGCTTCCCTGTGAGAGCTGAGGACAGGGCAGAACCCTCCCGCATCCTGCCTGACTGTAGACGTACCTGCTAACCTCCTTATGTTAGTGGCTGGGATGGGTTGAGGGAAAAGCATGTGTAAGCATTGGACCTGAACTCCCGTGTATCTGAGTTGAATACAGCGATTTCCAACATCCTTCTTCAATAGGAATGTAGCTAGGTTCCTACTCCCATGTCCGAGTGGGGAGCAGACATCTGCCTCCCATGCATACACACTTCTGAGAGTTGAGCTTATGGCCTGTAACCCTACATCCTGCCTGCCGCTACCTTTCGCTTCCAAAAGGCCTAGGCTCGCTGCTTGACGCAAGTGTTGGGAGAGGTAACTGGAATCTCCCGGCACACAAGACGAGTGCCTCCAAGCTCAATCAAGCGATTTCCCAGTAATACCTGGGGTAGACTGGTGCTACATACTAAGTTCCATACGTGAGTATGTAGTTGAAATCCTTGTCCAAAAACATCTTACTTCTCAGAGTTGAGCTCACCCTCAGTCCCTCACAGTTCCACACTGCCTGCAGAGTGAGTTTCGCACGTCTTCACCAGAGACGTTTGCCAGAGGCTTCTGAGACGCAAGTTAACAATGCAGACCTGGAGGGTATCTCCAGGTCCAGTAGAGTGGTAACCTGGGAACCTCCTGTCTCAGAATCCTGCTACCTTCACCCTGCCATAAGAATGCAGCTAGTTGACAGCTGGCTTCAAGGCCTGCTTCCCTGTGAGAGCTAAGGACAGGGCACAACCCTCCCGCATCCTGCTTGACTGTAGAAGGAGCTGCTAACGTCCTCATTTTAGTGGCAGGGAAACGTAGTGAGAAAAGCATGTGGAATCGTTGTGCCTGAACCCACGTGTATCTGAGTTGAATACAGCGATTTCCAAAGTCCTTCTTCATCAGAGTGTAGCTAGGTTCCCACTCGCATGTCCGAGTGGGTAGCAGACATCTGCCTCCCATGTATACACACTTCTGAGAGTTGAGCTTATGGCCTGTAAGCCTACCTCCTGCCTGTAGCTACCTTTCGCTTCCAAAAGGCCTAGGCTCGCTGCTTCACCGAAGTGTTGAGAGAGGTAACTGGAATCTCCCGGCACACAAGACTAGTGCCACCAAGCTCAATCCAGCGATTTCCCAGTAATTCCTGGGGTAGACTGGTGCTACATACTAAGTTCCATATGTCAGAAGGTAGCTGAACGCCTTGTCCAAAATCATCTTACTGCTGAGAGTTGAGCTCACCCTCAGTCCCTCACAGTTCCACACTGCCTGCAGAGTGAGTTTCCCACGTCTTCACCAGAGACTTTTGCCAGAGGCTTCTGAGACGCAAGTTAACAATGCACACCTGGACGGTATCTCCAGGTGCAGTAGAGTGGTAATCTGGGAACCTCCTTACTCAGAATACTGCTACCTTCACACTGTCATAAGAATGCAGCTAGTTGAGAGCTGGCTTCTAGGCAAGCTTCCCTGTGAGAGCTGAGGACAGGGCAGAACCCTCCCGCATCCTGCCTGACTGTAGACGTACCTGCTAACCTCCTTATGTTAGTGGCTGGGATGGGTTGCGGGAAAAGCATGTGTAAGCATTGGGCCTGAACTCCCGTGTATCTGAGTTGAATACAGCGATTTCCAACATCCTTCTTCAATAGGAGTGTAGCTAGGTTCCAACTCCCATGTCCGAGTGGGTAGCAGACATCTGCCTCCCATGCATACACACTTCTGAGAGTTGAGCTTATGGCCTGTAACCCTACATCCTGCCTGCCGCTACCTTTCGCTTCCAAAAGGCCTAGGCTCGCTGCTTGACGCAAGTGTTGGGAGAGGTAACTGGAATCTCCCGGCAAACAAGACGAGTGCCTCCAAGCTCAATCAAGCGATTTCCCAGTAATTCCTGGGGTAGACTGGTGCTACATACTAAGTTCCATACGTGAGTATGTAGTTGAACGCCTTGTCCAAAAACATCTTACTTCTGAGAGTTGAGCTCACCCTCAGTCCCTCACAGTTCCACACTGCCTGCAGAGTGAGTTTCGCACGTCTTCACCAGAGACGTTTGCCAGAGGCTTCTGAGACGCAAGTTAACAATGCAGACCTGGAGGGTATCTCCAGGTCCAGTAGAGTGGTAACCTGGGAACCTCCTGTCTCAGAATCCTGCTACCTTCACCCTGCCATAAGAATGCAGCTAGTTGACAGCTGGCTTCAAGGCCTGCTTCCCTGTGAGAGCTAAGGACAGGGCACAACCCTCCCGCATCCTGCTTGACTGTAGAAGGAGCTGCTAACGTCCTCATGTTAGTGGCAGGGAAACGTTGTGAGAAAAGCATGTGGAATCGTTGTGCCTGAACCCACGTGTATCTGAGTTGAATACAGCGATTTCCAAAGTCCTTCTTCATCAGAGTGTAGCTAGGTTCCCACTCGCATGTCCGAGTGGGTAGCAGACATCTGCCTCCCATGTATACACACTTCTGAGAGTTGAGCTTATGGCCTGTAAGCCTACCTCCTGCCTGTAGCTACCTTTCGCTTCCAAAAGGCCTAGGCTCGCTGCTTCACCGAAGTGTTGGGAGAGGTAACTGGAATCTCCCGGCACACAAGACTAGTGCCACCAAGCTCAATCCAGCGATTTCCCAGTAATTCCTGGGGTAGACTGGTGCTACATACTAAGTTCCATATGTGAGAAGGTAGCTGAACGCCTTGTCCAAAATCATCTTACTGCTGAGAGTTGAGCTCACCCTCAGTCCCTCACAGTTCCACACTGCCTGCAGAGTGAGTTTCCCACGTCTTCACCAGAGACTTTTGCCAGAGGCTTCTGAGACGCAAGTTAACAATGCACACCTGGACGGTATCTCCAGGTGCAGTAGAGTGGTAATCTGGGAACCTCCTTACTCAGAATACTGCTACCTTCACACTGTCATAAGAATGCAGCTAGTTGAGAGCTGGCTTCTAGGCAAGCTTCCCTGTGAGAGCTGAGGACAGGGCAGAACCCTCCCGCATCCTGCCTGACTGTAGACGTACCTGCTAACCTCCTTATGTTAGTGGCTGGGATGGGTTGCGGGAAAAGCATGTGTAAGCATTGGGCCTGAACTCCCGTGTATCTGAGTTGAATACAGCGATTTCCAACATCCTTCTTCAATAGGAGTGTAGCTAGGTTCCAACTCCCATGTCCGAGTGGGTAGCAGACATCTGCCTCCAATGCATACACACTTCTGAGAGTTGAGCTTATGGCCTGTAACCCTACATCCTGCCTGCCGCTACCTTTCGCTTCCAAAAGGCGTAGGCTCGCTGCTTGACGCAAGTGTTGGGAGAGGTAACTGGAATCTCCCGGCACACAAGACGAGTGCCTCCAAGCTCAATCAAGCGATTTCCTAGTAATTCCTGGGGTAGACTGGTGCTACATACTAAGTTCCATACGTGAGTATGTAGTTGAACGCCTTGTCCAAAAACATCTTACTTCTCAGAGTTGAGCTCACCCTCAGTCCCTCACAGTTCCACACTGCCTGCAGAGTGAGTTTCGCACGTCTTCACCAGAGACGTTTGCCAGAGGCTTCTGAGACGCAAGTTAACAATGCAGACCTGGAGGGTATCTCCAGGTCCAGTAGAGTGGTAACCTGGGAACCTCCTGTCTCAGAATCCTGCTACCTTCACCCTGCCATAAGAATGCAGCTAGTTGACAGCTGGCTTCAAGGCCTGCTTCCCTGTGAGAGCTAAGGACAGGGCACAACCCTCCCGCATCCTGCTTGACTGTAGAAGGAGCTGCTAACGTCCTCATGTTAGTGGCAGGGAAACGTAGTGAGAAAAGCATGTGGAATCGTTGTGCCTGAACCCACGTGTATCTGAGTTGAATACAGCGATTTCCAAAGTCCTTCTTCATCAGAGTGTAGCTAGGTTCCCACTCGCATGTCCGAGTGGGTAGCAGACATCTGCCTCCCATGTATACACACTTCTGAGAGTTGAGCTTATGGCCTGTAAGCCTACCTCCTGCCTGCAGCTACCTTTCGCTTCCAAAAGGCCTAGGCTCGCTGCTTCACCGAAGTGTTCGGAGAGGTAACTGGAATCTCCCGGCACACAAGACTAGTGCAACCAAGCTCAATCCAGCGATTTCCCAGTAATTCCTGGGGTAGACTGGTGCTACATACTAAGTTCCATATGTGAGAAGGTAGCTGAACGCCTTGTCCAAAATCATCTTACTGCTGAGAGTTGAGCTCACCCTCAGTCCCTCACAGTTCCACACTGCCTGCAGAGTGAGTTTCCCACGTCTTCACCAGAGACTTTTGCCAGAGGCTTCTGAGACGCAAGTTAACAATGCACACCTGGACGGTATCTCCAGGTGCAGTAGAGTGGTAATCTGGGAACCTCCTTACTCAGAATACTGCTACCTTCACACTGTCATAAGAATGCAGCTAGTTGAGAGCTGGCTTCTAGGCAAGCTTCCCTGTGAGAGCTGAGGACAGGGCAGAACCCTCCCGCATCCTGCCTGACTGTAGACGTACCTGCTAACCTCCTTATGTTAGTGGCTGGGATGGGTTGCGGGAAAAGCATGTGTAAGCATTGGGCCTGAACTCCCGTGTATCTGAGTTGAATACAGCGATTTCCAACATCCTTCTTCAATAGGAGTGTAGCTAGTTTCCAACTCCCATGTCCGAGTGGGTAGCAGACATCTGCCTCCCATGCATACACACTTCTGAGAGTTGAGCTTCTGGCCTGTAACCCTACATCCTGCCTGCCGCTACCTTTCGCTTCCAAAAGGCCTAGGCTCGCTGCTTGACGCAAGTGTTGGGAGAGGTAACTGGAATCTCCCGGCACACAAGACGAGTGCCTCCAAGCTCAATCAAGCGATTTCCTAGTAATTCCTGGGGTAGACTGGTGCTACATACTAAGTTCCATACGTGAGTATGTAGTTGAACGCCTTGTCCAAAAACATCTTACTTCTCAGAGTTGAGCTCACCCTCAGTCCCTCACAGTTCCACACTGCCTGCAGAGTGAGTTTCGCACGTCTTCACCAGAGACGTTTGCCAGAGGCTTCTGAGACGCAAGTTAACAATGCAGACCTGGAGGGTATCTCCAGGTCCAGTAGAGTGGTAACCTGGGAACCTCCTGTCTCAGAATCCTGCTACCTTCACCCTGCCATAAGAATGCAGCTAGTTGTCAGCTGGCTTCAAGGCCTGCTTCCCTGTGAGAGCTAAGGACAGGGCACAACCCTCCCGCATCCTGCTTGACTGTAGAAGGAGCTGCTAACGTCCTCATGTTAGTGGCAGGGAAACGTAGTGAGAAAAGCATGTGGAATCGTTGTGCCTGAACCCACGTGTATCTGAGTTGAATACAGCGATTTCCAAAGTCCTTCTTCATCAGAGTGTAGCTAGGTTCCCACTCGCATGTCCGAGTGGGTAGCAGACATCTGCCTCCCATGTATACACACTTCTGAGAGTTGAGCTTATGGCCTGTAAGCCTACCTCCTGCCTGCAGCTACCTTTCGCTTCCAAAAGGCCTAGGCTCGCTGCTTCACCGAAGTGTTCGGAGAGGTAACTGGAATCTCCCGGAACACAAGACTAGTGCCACCCAGCTCAATCCAGCGATTTCCCAGTAATTCCTGGGGTAGACTGGTGCTACATACTAAGTTCCATATGTGAGAAGGTAGCTGAACGCCTTGTCCAAAATCATCTTACTGCTGAGAGTTGAGCTCACCCTCAGTCCCTCACAGTTCCACACTGCCTGCAGAGTGAGTTTCCCACGTCTTCACCAGAGACTTTTGCCAGAGGCTTCTGAGACGCAAGTTAACAATGCACACCTGGACGGTATCTCCAGGTGCAGTAGAGTGGTAATCTGGGAACCTCCTTACTCAGAATACTGCTACCTTCACACTGTCATAAGAATGCAGCTAGTTGAGAGCTGGCTTCTAGGCAAGCTTCCCTGTGAGAGTTGAGGACAGGGCAGAACCCTCCCGCATCCTGCCTGACTGTAGACGTACCTGCTAACCTCCTTATGTTAGTGGCTGGGATGGGTTGCGGGAAAAGCATGTGTAAGCATTGGGCCTGAACTCCCGTGTATCTGAGTTGAATACAGCGATTTTTAACATCCTTCTTCAATAGGAGTGTAGCTAGGTTCCTACTCCCATGTCCGAGTGGGCAGCAGACATCTGCCTCCCATGCATACACACTTCTGAGAGTTGAGCTTATGGCCTGTAACCCTACATCCTGCCTGCCGCTACCTTTCGCTTCCAAAAGGCCTAGGCTCGCTGCTTGACGCAAGTGTTGGGAGAGGTAACTGGAATCTCCCGGCACACAAGACGAGTGCCTCCAAGCTCAATCAAGCGATTTCCTAGTAATTCCTGGGGTAGACTGGTGCTACATACTAAGTTCCATACGTGAGTATGTAGTTGAACGCCTTGTCCAAAAACTTCTTACTTCTGAGAGTTGAGCTCACCCTCAGTCCCTCACAGTTCCACACTGCCTGCAGAGTGAGTTTCGCACGTCTTCACCAGAGACGTTTGCCAGAGGCTTCTGAGACGCAAGTTAACAATGCAGACCTGGAGGGTATCTCCAGGTCCAGTAGAGTGGTAACCTGGGAACCTCCTGTCTCAGAATCCTGCTACCTTCACCCTGCCATAAGAATGCAGCTAGTTGACAGCTGGCTTCAAGGCCTGCTTCCCTGTGAGAGCTAAGGACAGGGCACAACCCTCCCGCATCCTGCTTGACTGTAGAAGGAGCTGCTAACGTCCTCATGTTAGTGGCAGGGAAACGTTGTGAGAAAAGCATGTGGAATCGTTGTGCCTGAACCCACGTGTATCTGAGTTGAATACAGCGATTTCCAAAGTCCTTCTTCATCAGAGTGTAGCTAGGTTCCCACTCGCATGTCCGAGTGGGTAGCAGACATCTGCCTCCCATGTATACACACTTCTGAGAGTTGAGCTTATGGCCTGTAAGCCTACCTCCTGCCTGCAGCTACCTTTCGCTTCCAAAAGGCCTAGGCTCGCTGTTTCACCAAAGTGTTGGGAGAGGTAACTGGAATCTCCCGGCACACAAGACTAGTGCCACCAAGCTCAATCCAGCGATTTCCCAGTAATTCCTGGGGTAGACTGGTGCTACATACTAAGTTCCATATGTGAGAAGGTAGCTGAACGCCTTGTCCAAAATCATCTTACTGCTGAGAGTTGAGCTCACCCTCAGTCCCTCACAGTTCCACACTGCCTGCAGAGTGAGTTTCCCACGTCTTCACCAGAGACTTTTGCCAGAGGCTTCTGAGACGCAAGTTAACAATGCACACCTGGACGGTATCTCCAGGTGCAGTAGAGTGGTAATCTGGGAACCTCCTTACTCAGAATACTGCTACCTTCACACTGTCATAAGAATGCAGCTTGTTGAGAGCTGGCTTCTAGGCAAGCTTCCCTGTGAGAGCTGAGGACAGGGCAGAACCCTCCCGCATCCTGCCTGACTGTAGACGTACCTGCTAACCTCCTTATGTTAGTGGCTGGGATGGGTTGCGGGAAAAGCATGTGTAAGCATTGGGCCTGAACTCCCGTGTATCTGAGTTGAATACAGCGATTTCCAACATCCTTCTTCAATAGGAGTGTAGCTAGGTTCCTACTCCCATGTCCGAGTGGGCAGCAGACATCTGCCTCCCATGCATACACACTTCTGAGAGTTGAGCTTATGGCCTGTAACCCTACATCCTGCCTGCCGCTACCTTTCGCTTCCAAAAGGCCTAGGCTCACTGCTTGACGCAAGTGTTGGGAGAGGTAACTGGAATCTCCCGGCACACAAGACGAGTGCCTCCAAGCTCAATCAAGCGATTTCCTAGTAATTCCTGGGGTAGACTGGTGCTACATACTAAGTTCCATACGTGAGTATGTAGTTGAACGCCTTGTCCAAAAACATCTTACTTCTGAGAGTTGAGCTCACCCTCAGTCCCTCACAGTTCCACACTGCCTGCAGAGTGAGTTTCGCACGTCTTCACCAGAGACGTTTGCCAGAGGCTTCTGAGACGCAAGTTAACAATGCAGACCTGGAGGGTATCTCCAGGTCCAGTAGAGTGGTAACCTGGGAACCTCCTGTCTCAGAATCCTGCTACCTTCACCCTGCCATAAGAATGCAGCTAGTTGACAGCTGGCTTCAAGGCCTGCTTCCCTGTGAGAGCTAAGGACAGGGCACAACCCTCCCGCATCCTGCTTGACTGTAGAAGGAGCTGCTAACGTCCTCATGTTAGTGGCAGGGAAACGTAGTGAGAAAAGCATGTGGAATCGTTGTGCCTGAACCCACGTGTATCTGAGTTGAATATAGCGATTTCCAAAGTCCTTCTTCATCAGAGTGTAGCTAGGTTTCCACTCGCATGTCCGAGTGGGTAGCAGACATCTGCCTCCCATGTATACACACTTCTGAGAGTTGAGCTTATGGCCTGTAACCCTACCTCCTGCCAGCAGCTACCTTTCGCTTCCAAAAGGCCTAGGCTCGCTGCTTCACCGAAGTGTTGGGAGAGGTAACTGGAATCTCCCGGCACACAAGACTAGTGCCACCAAGCTCAATCCAGCGATTTCCCAGTAATTCCTGGGGTAGACTGGTGCTACATACTAAGTTCCATATGTGAGAAGGTAGCTGAACGCCTTGTCCAAAATCATCTTACTGCTGAGAGTTGAGCTCACCCTCAGTCCCTCACAGTTCCACACTGCCTGCAGAGTGAGTTTCCCACGTCTTCACCAGAGACTTTTGCCAGAGGCTTCTGAGACGCAAGTTAACAATGCACACCTGGACGGTATCTCCAGGTGCAGTAGAGTGGTAATCTGGGAACCTCCTTACTCAGAATACTGCTACCTTCACACTGTCATAAGAATGCAGCTAGTTGAGAGCTGGCTTCTAGGCAAGCTTCCCTGTGAGAGCTGAGGACAGGGCAGAACCCTCCCGCATCCTGCCTGACTGTAGACGTACCTGCTAACCTCCTTATGTTAGTGGCTGGGATGGGTTGCGGGAAAAGCATGTGTAAGCATTGGGCCTGAACTCCCGTGTATCTGAGTTGAATACAGCGATTTCCAACATCCTTCTTCAATAGGAGTGTAGCTAGGTTCCTACTCCCATGTCCGAGTGGGCAGCAGACATCTGCCTCCCATGCATACACACTTCTGAGAGTTGAGCTTATGGCCTGTAACCCTACATCCTGCCTGCCGCTACCTTTCGCTTCCAAAAGGCCTAGGCTCGCTGCTTGACGCAAGTGTTGGGAGAGGTAACTGGAATCTCCCGGCACACAAGACGAGTGCCTCCAAGCTCAATCAAGCGATTTCCTAGTAATTCCTGGGGTAGACTGGTGCTACATACTAAGTTCCATACGTGAGTATGTAGTTGAACGCCTTGTCCAAAAACATCTTACTTCTGAGAGTTGAGCTCACCCTCAGTCCCTCACAGTTCCACACTGCCTGCAGAGTGAGTTTCGCACGTCTTCACCAGAGACGTTTGCCAGAGGCTTCTGAGACGCAAGTTAACAATGCAGACCTGGAGGGTATCTCCAGGTGCAGTAGAGTGGTAACCTGGGAACCTCCTGTCTCAGAATACTGCTACCTTCACCCTGCCATAAGAATGCAGCTAGTTGACAGCTGGCTTCAAGGCCTGCTTCCCTGTGAGAGCTAAGGACAGGGCACAACCCTCCCGCATCCTGCTTGACTGTAGAAGGAGCTGCTAACGTCCTCATGTTAGTGGCAGGGAAACGTTGTGAGAAAAGCATGTGGAATCGTTGTGCCTGAACCCACGTGTATCTGAGTTGAATACAGCGATTTCCAAAGTCCTTCTTCATCAGAGTGTAGCTAGGTTCCCACTCGCATGTCCGAGTGGGTAGCAGACATCTGCCTCCCATGTATACACACTTCTGAGAGTTGAGCTTATGGCCTGTAAGCCTACATCCTGCCTGAAGCTACCTTTCGCTTCCAAAAGGCCTAGGCTCGCTGCTTCACCAAAGTGTTGGGAGAGGTAACTGGAATCTCCCGGCACACAATACTAGTGCCACCAAGCTCAATCCAGCGATTTCCCAGTAATTCCTGGGGTAGACTGGTGCTACATACTAAGTTCCATATGTGAGAAGGTAGCTGAACGCCTTGTCCAAAATCATCTTACTGCTGAGAGTTGAGCTCACCCTCAGTCCCTCACAGTTCCACACTGCCTGCAGAGTGAGTTTCCCACGTCTTCACCAGAGACTTTTGCCAGAAGCTTCTGAGACGCAAGTTAACAATGCACACCTGGACGGTATCTCCAGGTGCAGTAGAGTGGTAATCTGGGAACCTTCTTACTCAGAATACTGCTACCTTCACACTGTCATAAGAATGCAGCTAGTTGAGAGCTGGCTTCTAGGCAAGCTTCCCTGTGAGAGCTGAGGACAGGGCAGAACCCTCCCGCATCCTGCCTGACTGTAGACGTACCTGCTAACCTCCTTATGTTAGTGGCTGGGATGGGTGGCGGGAAAAGCATGTGTAAGCATTGGGCCTGAACTCCCGTGTATCTGAGTTGAATACAGCGATTTCCAACATCCTTCTTCAATAGGAGTGTAGCTAGGTTCCTACTCCCATGTCCGAGTGGGGAGCAGACATCTGCCTCCCATGCATACACACTTCTGAGAGTTGAGCTTATGGCCTGTAACCCTACATCCTGCCTGCCGCTACCTTTCGCTTCCAAAAGGCCTAGGCTCGCTGCTTGACGCAAGTGTTGGGAGAGGTAACTGGAATCTCCCGGCACACAAGACGAGTGCCTCCAAGCTCAATCAAGCGATTTCCTAGTAATTCCTGGGGTAGACTGGTGCTACATACTAAGTTCCATACGTGAGTATGTAGTTGAACGCCTTGTCCAAAAACATCTTACTTCTGAGAGTTGAGCTCACCCTCAGTCCCTCACAGTTCCACACTGCCTGCAGAGTGAGTTTCGCACGTCTTCACCAGAGACGTTTGCCAGAGGCTTCTGAGACGCAAGTTAACAATGCAGACCTGGAGGGTATCTCCAGGTGCAGTAGAGTGGTAACCTGGGAACCTCCTGTCTCAGAATACTGCTACCTTCACCCTGCCATAAGAATGCAGCCAGTTGACAGCTGGCTTCAAGGCCTGCTTCCCTGTGAGAGCTAAGGACAGGGCACAACCCTCCCGCATCCTGCTTGACTGTAGAAGGAGCTGCTAACGTCCTCATGTTAGTGGCAGGGAAACGTTGTGAGAAAAGCATGTGGAATCGTTGTGCCTGAACCCACGTGTATCTGAGTTGAATACAGCGATTTCCAAAGTCCTTCTTCATCAGAGTGTAGCTAGGTTCCCACTCGCATGTCCGAGTGGGTAGCAGACATCTGCCTCCCATGTATACACACTTCTGAGAGTTGAGCTTATGGCCTGTAAGCCTACATCCTGCCTGAAGCTACCTTTCGCTTCCAAAAGGCCTAGGCTCGCTGCTTCACCAAAGTGTTGGGAGAGGTAACTGGAATCTCCCGGCACACAATACTAGTGCCACCAAGCTCAATCCAGCGATTTCCCAGTAATTCCTGGGGTAGACTGGTGCTACATACTAAGTTCCATATGTGAGAAGGTAGCTGAACGCCTTGTCCAAAATCATCTTACTGCTGAGAGTTGAGCTCACCCTCAGTCCCTCACAGTTCCACACTGCCTGCAGAGTGAGTTTCCCACGTCTTCACCAGAGACTTTTGCCAGAGGCTTCTGAGACGCAAGTTAACAATGCACACCTGGACGGTATCTCCAGGTGCAGTAGAGTGGTAATCTGGGAACCTCCTTACTCAGAATACTGCTACCTTCACACTGTCATAAGAATGCAGCTAGTTGAGAGCTGGCTTCTAGGCAAGCTTCCCTGTGAGAGCTGAGGACAGGGCAGAACCCTCCCGCATCCTGCCTGACTGTAGACGTACCTGCTAACCTCCTTATGTTAGTGGCTGGGATGGGTGGCGGGAAAAGCATGTGTAAGCATTGGGCCTGAACTCCCGTGTATCTGAGTTGAATACAGCGATTTCCAACATCCTTCTTCAATAGGAGTGTAGCTAGGTTCCTACTCCCATGTCCGAGTGGGGAGCAGACATCTGCCTCCCATGCATACACACTTCTGAGAGTTGAGCTTATGGCCTGTAACCCTACATCCTGCCTGCCGCTACCTTTCGCTTCCAAAAGGCCTAGGCTCGCTGCTTGACGCAAGTGTTGGGAGAGGTAACTGGAATCTCCCGGCACACAAGACGAGTGCCTCCAAGCTCAATCAAGCGATTTCCTAGTAATTCCTGGGGTAGACTGGTGCTACATACTAAGTTCCATACGTGAGTATGTAGTTGAACGCCTTGTCCAAAAACATCTTACTTCTGAGAGTTGAGCTCACCCTCAGTCCCTCACAGTTCCACACTGCCTGCAGAGTGAGTTTCGCACGTCTTCACCAGAGACGTTTGCCAGAGGCTTCTGAGACGCAAGTTAACAATGCAGACCTGGAGGGTATCTCCAGGTGCAGTAGAGTGGTAACCTGGGAACCTCCTGTCTCAGAATACTGCTACCTTCACCCTGCCATAAGAATGCAGCCAGTTGACAGCTGGCTTCAAGGCCTGCTTCCCTGTGAGAGCTAAGGACAGGGCACAACCCTCCCGCATCCTGCTTGACTGTAGAAGGAGCTGCTAACGTCCTCATGTTAGTGGCAGGGAAACGTTGTGAGAAAAGCATGTGGAATCGTTGTGCCTGAACCCACGTGTATCTGAGTTGAATACAGCGATTTCCAAAGTCCTTCTTCATCAGAGTGTAGCTAGGTTCCCACTCGCATGTCCGAGTGGGTAGCAGACATCTGCCTCCCATGTATACACACTTCTGAGAGTTGAGCTTATGGCCTGTAAGCCTACATCCTGCCTGCAGCTACCTTTCGCGTCCAAAAGGTCTAGGCTCGCTGCTTCACCAAAGTGTTGGGAGAGGTAACTGGAATCTCCCGGCACACAAGACTAGTGCCACCAAGCTCAATCCAGCGATTTCCCAGTAATTCCTGGGGTAGACTGGTGCTACATACTAAGTTCCATATGTGAGAAGGTAGCTGAACGCCTTGTCCAAAATCATCTTACTGCTGAGAGTTGAGCTCACCCTCAGTCCCTCACAGTTCCACACTGCCTGCAGAGTGATTTTCCCACGTCTTCACCAGAGACTTTTGCCAGAGGCTTCTGAGACGCAAGTTAACAATGCACACCTGGACGGTATCTCCAGGTGCAGTAGAGTGGTAATCTGGGAACCTCCTTACTCAGAATACTGCTACCTTCACACTGTCATAAGAATGCAGCTAGTTGAGAGCTGGCTTCTAGGCAAGCTTCCCTGTGAGAGCTGAGGACAGGGCAGAACCCTCCCGCATCCTGCCTGACTGTAGACGTACCTGCTAACCTCCTTATGTTAGTGGCTGGGATGGGTTGAGGGAAAAGCATGTGTAAGCATTGGGCCTGAACTCCCGTGTATCTGAGTTGAATACCGCGATTTCCAACATCCTTCTTCAATAGGAGTGTAGCTAGGTTCCAACTCCCATGTCCGAGTGGGTAGCAGACATCTGCCTCCCATGCATACACACTTCTGAGAGTTGAGCTTATGGCCTGTAACCCTACATCCTGCCTGCCGCTACCTTTCGCTTCCAAAAGGCCTAGGCTCGCTGCTTGACGCAAGTGTTGTCAGAGGTAACTGGAATCTCCTGGCACACAAGACGAGTGCCTCCAAGCTCAATCAAGCGATTTCCTAGTAATTCCTGGGGTAGACTGGTGCTACATACTAAGTTCCATACGTGAGTATGTAGTTGAACGCCTTGTCCAAAAACATCTTACTTCTGAGAGTTGAGCTCACCCTCAGTCCCTCACAGTTCCACACTGCCTGCAGAGTGAGTTTCGCACGTCTTCACCAGAGACGTTTGCCAGAGGCTTCTGAGACGCAAGTTAACAATGCAGACCTGGAGGGTATCTCCAGGTCCAGTAGAGTGGTAACCTGGGAACCTCCTGTCTCAGAATCCTGCTACCTTCACCCTGCCATAAGAATGCAGCTAGTTGACAGCTGGCTTCAAGGCCTGCTTAACTGTGAGAGCTAAGGACAGGGCACAACCCTCCCGCATCCTGCTTGACTGTAGAAGGAGCTGCTAACATCCTCATGTTAGTGGCAGGGAAAGGTTGTGAGAAAAGCATGTGGAATCGTTGTGCCTGAACCCACGTGTATCTGAGTTGAATACAGCGATTTCCAAAGTCCTTCTTCATCAGAGTGTAGCTAGGTTCCCACTCGCATGTCCGAGTGGGTAGCAGACATCTGCCTCCCATGTATACACACTTCTGAGAGTTGAGCTTATGGCCTGTAAGCCTACCTCCTGCTGTAGCTACCTTTCGCTTCCAAAAGGCCTAGGCTCGCTACTTCACCGAAGTGTTGGGAGAGGTAACTGGAATCTCCCGGCACACAAGACTAGTGCCACCAAGCTCAATCCAGCGATTTCCCAGTAATTCCTGGGGTAGACTGGTGCTACATACTAAGTTCCATACGTGAGTATGTAGTTGAACGCCTTGTCCAAAAACATCTTACTTCTCAGAGTTGAGCTCACCCTCAGTCCCTCACAGTTCCACACTGCCTGCAGAGTGAGTTTCGCACGTCTTCACCAGAGACGTTTGCCAGAGGCTTCTGAGACGCAAGTTAACAATGCAGACCTGGAGGGTATCTCCAGGTCCAGTAGAGTGGTAACCTGGGAACCTCCTGTCTCAGAATCCTGCTACCTTCACCCTGCCATAAGAATGCAGCTTGTTGACAGCTGGCTTCAAGGCCTGCTTCCCTGTGAGAGCTAAGGACAGGGCACAACCCTCCCGCATCCTGCTTGACTGTAGAAGGAGCTGCTAACGTCCTCATGTTAGTGGCAGGGAAACGTTGTGAGAAAAGCATGTGGAATCGTTGTGCCTGAACCCACGTGTATCTGAGTTGAATACAGCGATTTCCAAAGTCCTTCTTCATCAGAGTGTAGCTAGGTTCCCACTCGCATGTCCGAGTGGGTAGCAGACATCTGCCTCCCATGTATACACACTTCTGAGAGTTGAGCTTATGGCCTGTAAGCCTACCTCCTGCCTGCAGCTACCTTTCGCTTCCAAAAGGCCTAGGCTCGCTGCTTCACCGAAGTGTTCGGAGAGGTAACTGGAATCTCCCGGCACACAAGACTAGTGCCACCAAGCTCAATCCAGCGATTTCCCAGTAATTCCTGGGGTAGACTGGTGCTACATACTAAGTTCCATATGTGAGAAGGTAGCTGAACGCCTTGTCCAAAATCATCTTACTGCTGAGAGTTGAGCTCACCCTCAGTCCCTCACAGTTCCACACTGCCTGCAGAGTGAGTTTCCCACGTCTTCACCAGAGACTTTTGCCAGAGGCTTCTGAGACGCAAGTTAACAATGCACACCTGGACGGTATCTCCAGGTGCAGTAGAGTGGTAATCTGGGAACCTCCTTACTCAGAATACTGCTACCTTCACACTGTCATAAGAATGCAGCTAGTTGAGAGCTGGCTTCTAGGCAAGCTTCCCTGTGAGAGCTGAGGACAGGGCAGAACCCTCCCGCATCCTGCCTGACTGTAGACGTACCTGCTAACCTCCTTATGTTAGTGGCTGGGATGGGTTGCGGGAAAAGCATGTGTAAGCATTGGGCCTGAACTCCCGTGTATCTGAGTTGAATACAGCGATTTCCAACATCCTTCTTCAATAGGAGTGTAGCTAGGTTCCTACTCCCATGTCCGAGTGGGCAGCAGACATCTGCCTCCCATGCATACACACTTCTGAGAGTTGAGCTTATGGCCTGTAACCCTACCTCCTGCCTGTAGCTACCTTTCGCTTCCAAAAGGCCTAGGCTCGCTGCTTCACCGAAGTGTTGGGAGAGGTAACTGGAATCTCCCGGCACACAAGACTAGTGCCACCAAGCTCAATCCAGCGATTTCCCAGTAATTCCTGGGGTAGACTGGTGCTACATACTAAGTTCCATATGTCAGAAGGTAGCTGAACGCCTTGTCCAAAATCATCTTACTGCTGAGAGTTGAGCTCACCCTCAGTCCCTCACAGTTCCACACTGCCTGCAGAGTGAGTTTCCCACGTCTTCACCAGAGACTTTTGCCAGAGGCTTCTGAGACGCAAGTTAACAATGCACACCTGGACGGTATCTCCAGGTGCAGTAGAGTGGTAATCTGGGAACCTCCTTACTCAGAATACTGCTAACTTCACACTGTCATAAGAATGCAGCTAGTTGAGAGCTGGCTTCTAGGCAAGCTTCCCTGTGAGAGCTGAGGACAGGGCAGAACCCTCCCGCATCCTGCCTGACTGTAGACGTACCTGCTAACCTCCTTATGTTAGTGGCTGGGATGGGTTGCGGGAAAAGCATGTGTAAGCATTGGGCCTGAACTCCCGTGTATCTGAGTTGAATACAGCGATTTCCAACATCCTTCTTCAATAGGAGTGTAGCTAGGTTCCAACTCCCATGTCCGAGTGGGTAGCAGACATCTGCCTCCCATGCATACACACTTCTGAGAGTTGAGCTTATGGCCTGTAACCCTACATCCTGCCTGCCGCTACCTTTCGCTTCCAAAAGGCCTAGGCTCGCTGCTTGACGCAAGTGTTGGGAGAGGTAACTGGAATCTCCCGGCACACAAGACGAGTGCCTCCAAGCTCAATCAAGCGATTTCCTAGTAATTCCTGGGGTAGACTGGTGCTACATACTAAGTTCCATACGTGAGTATGTAGTTGAACGCCTTGTCCAAAAACATCTTACTTCTCAGAGTTGAGCTCACCCTCAGTCCCTCACAGTTCCACACTGCCTGCAGAGTGAGTTTCGCACGTCTTCACCAGAGACGTTTGCCAGAGGCTTCTGAGACGCAAGTTAACAATGCAGACCTGGAGGGTATCTCCAGGTCCAGTAGAGTGGTAACCTGGGAACCTCCTGTCTCAGAATCCTGCTACCTTCACCCTGCCATAAGAATGCAGCTAGTTGACAGCTGGCTTCAAGGCCTGCTTCCCTGTGAGAGCTAAGGACAGGGCACAACCCTCCCGCATCCTGCTTGACTGTAGAAGGAGCTGCTAACGTCCTCATGTTAGTGGCAGGGAAACGTTGTGAGAAAAGCATGTGGAATCGTTGTGCCTGAACCCACGTGTATCTGAGTTGAATACAGCGATTTCCAAAGTCCTTCTTCATCAGAGTGTAGCTAGGTTCCCACTCGCATGTCCGAGTGGGTAGCAGACATCTGCCTCCCATGTATACACACTTCTGAGAGTTGAGCTTATGGCCTGTAAGCCTACCTCCTGCCAGCAGCTACCTTTCGCTTCCAAAAGGCCTAGGCTCGCTGCTTCACCGAAGTGTTGGGAGAGGTAACTGGAATCTCCCGGCACACAAGACTAGTGCCACCAAGCTCAATCCAGCGATTTCCCAGTAATTCCTGGGGTAGACTGGTGCTACATACTAAGTTCCATATGTGAGAAGGTAGCTGAACGCCTTGTCCAAAATCATCTTACTGCTGAGAGTTGAGCTCACCCTCAGTCCCTCACAGTTCCACACTGCCTGCAGAGTGAGTTTCCCACGTCTTCACCAGAGACTTTTGCCAGAGGCTTCTGAGACGCAAGTTAACAATGCACACCTGGACGGTATCTCCAGGTGCAGTAGAGTGGTAATCTGGGAACCTCCTTACTCAGAATACTGCTACCTTCACACTGTCATAAGAATGCAGCTAGTTGAGAGCTGGCTTCTAGGCAAGCTTCCCTGTGAGAGCTGAGGACAGGGCAGAACCCTCCCGCATCCTGCCTGACTGTAGACGTACCTGCTAACCTCCTTATGTTAGTGGCTGGGATGGGTTGCGGGAAAAGCATGTGTAAGCATTGGGCCTGAACTCCCGTGTATCTGAGTTGAATACAGCGATTTCCAACATCCTTCTTCAATAGGAGTGTAGCTAGGTTCCTACTCCCATGTCCGAGTGGGCAGCAGACATCTGCCTCCCATGCATACACACTTCTGAGAGTTGAGCTTATGGCCTGTAACCCTACATCCTGCCTGCCGCTACCTTTCGCTTCCAAAAGGCCTAGGCTCGCTGCTTGACGCAAGTGTTGGGAGAGGTAACTGGAATCTCCCGGCACACAAGACGAGTGCCTCCAAGCTCAATCAAGCGATTTCCTAGTAATTCCTGGGGTAGACTGGTGCTACATACTAAGTTCCATACGTGAGTATGTAGTTGAACGCCTTGTCCAAAAACATCTTACTTCTGAGAGTTGAGCTCACCCTCAGTCCCTCACAGTTCCACACTGCCTGCAGAGTGAGTTTCGCACGTCTTCACCAGAGACGTTTGCCAGAGGCTTCTGAGACGCAAGTTAACAATGCAGACCTGGAGGGTATCTCCAGGTGCAGTAGAGTGGTAACCTGGGAACCTCCTGTCTCAGAATACTGCTACCTTCACCCTGCCATAAGAATGCAGCTAGTTGACAGCTGGCTTCAAGGCCTGCTTCCCTGTGAGAGCTAAGGACAGGGCACAACCCTCCCGCATCCTGCTTGACTGTAGAAGGAGCTGCTAACGTCCTCATGTTAGTGGCAGGGAAACGTTGTGAGAAAAGCATGTGGAATCGTTGTGCCTGAACCCACGTGTATCTGAGTTGAATACAGCGATTTCCAAAGTCCTTCTTCATCAGAGTGTAGCTAGGTTCCCACTCGCATGTCCGAGTGGGTAGCAGACATCTGCCTCCCATGTATACACACTTCTGAGAGTTGAGCTTATGGCCTGTAAGCCTACATCCTGCCTGAAGCTACCTTTCGCTTCCAAAAGGCCTAGGCTCGCTGCTTCACCAAAGTGTTGGGAGAGGTAACTGGAATCTCCCGGCACACAATACTAGTGCCACCAAGCTCAATCCAGCGATTTCCCAGTAATTCCTGGGGTAGACTGGTGCTACATACTAAGTTCCATATGTGAGAAGGTAGCTGAACGCCTTGTCCAAAATCATCTTACTGCTGAGAGTTGAGCTCACCCTCAGTCCCTCACAGTTCCACACTGCCTGCAGAGTGAGTTTCCCACGTCTTCACCAGAGACTTTTGCCAGAAGCTTCTGAGACGCAAGTTAACAATGCACACCTGGACGGTATCTCCAGGTGCAGTAGAGTGGTAATCTGGGAACCTTCTTACTCAGAATACTGCTACCTTCACACTGTCATAAGAATGCAGCTAGTTGAGAGCTGGCTTCTAGGCAAGCTTCCCTGTGAGAGCTGAGGACAGGGCAGAACCCTCCCGCATCCTGCCTGACTGTAGACGTACCTGCTAACCTCCTTATGTTAGTGGCTGGGATGGGTGGCGGGAAAAGCATGTGTAAGCATTGGGCCTGAACTCCCGTGTATCTGAGTTGAATACAGCGATTTCCAACATCCTTCTTCAATAGGAGTGTAGCTAGGTTCCTACTCCCATGTCCGAGTGGGGAGCAGACATCTGCCTCCCATGCATACACACTTCTGAGAGTTGAGCTTATGGCCTGTAACCCTACATCCTGCCTGCCGCTACCTTTCGCTTCCAAAAGGCCTAGGCTCGCTGCTTGACGCAAGTGTTGGGAGAGGTAACTGGAATCTCCCGGCACACAAGACGAGTGCCTCCAAGCTCAATCAAGCGATTTCCTAGTAATTCCTGGGGTAGACTGGTGCTACATACTAAGTTCCATACGTGAGTATGTAGTTGAACGCCTTGTCCAAAAACATCTTACTTCTGAGAGTTGAGCTCACCCTCAGTCCCTCACAGTTCCACACTGCCTGCAGAGTGAGTTTCGCACGTCTTCACCAGAGACGTTTGCCAGAGGCTTCTGAGACGCAAGTTAACAATGCAGACCTGGAGGGTATCTCCAGGTGCAGTAGAGTGGTAACCTGGGAACCTCCTGTCTCAGAATACTGCTACCTTCACCCTGCCATAAGAATGCAGCCAGTTGACAGCTGGCTTCAAGGCCTGCTTCCCTGTGAGAGCTAAGGACAGGGCACAACCCTCCCGCATCCTGCTTGACTGTAGAAGGAGCTGCTAACGTCCTCATGTTAGTGGCAGGGAAACGTTGTGAGAAAAGCATGTGGAATCGTTGTGCCTGAACCCACGTGTATCTGAGTTGAATACAGCGATTTCCAAAGTCCTTCTTCATCAGAGTGTAGCTAGGTTCCCACTCGCATGTCCGAGTGGGTAGCAGACATCTGCCTCCCATGTATACACACTTCTGAGAGTTGAGCTTATGGCCTGTAAGCCTACATCCTGCCTGAAGCTACCTTTCGCTTCCAAAAGGCCTAGGCTCGCTGCTTCACCAAAGTGTTGGGAGAGGTAACTGGAATCTCCCGGCACACAATACTAGTGCCACCAAGCTCAATCCAGCGATTTCCCAGTAATTCCTGGGGTAGACTGGTGCTACATACTAAGTTCCATATGTGAGAAGGTAGCTGAACGCCTTGTCCAAAATCATCTTACTGCTGAGAGTTGAGCTCACCCTCAGTCCCTCACAGTTCCACACTGCCTGCAGAGTGAGTTTCCCACGTCTTCACCAGAGACTTTTGCCAGAGGCTTCTGAGACGCAAGTTAACAATGCACACCTGGACGGTATCTCCAGGTGCAGTAGAGTGGTAATCTGGGAACCTCCTTACTCAGAATACTGCTACCTTCACACTGTCATAAGAATGCAGCTAGTTGAGAGCTGGCTTCTAGGCAAGCTTCCCTGTGAGAGCTGAGGACAGGGCAGAACCCTCCCGCATCCTGCCTGACTGTAGACGTACCTGCTAACCTCCTTATGTTAGTGGCTGGGATGGGTGGCGGGAAAAGCATGTGTAAGCATTGGGCCTGAACTCCCGTGTATCTGAGTTGAATACAGCGATTTCCAACATCCTTCTTCAATAGGAGTGTAGCTAGGTTCCTACTCCCATGTCCGAGTGGGGAGCAGACATCTGCCTCCCATGCATACACACTTCTGAGAGTTGAGCTTATGGCCTGTAACCCTACATCCTGCCTGCCGCTACCTTTCGCTTCCAAAAGGCCTAGGCTCGCTGCTTGACGCAAGTGTTGGGAGAGGTAACTGGAATCTCCCGGCACACAAGACGAGTGCCTCCAAGCTCAATCAAGCGATTTCCTAGTAATTCCTGGGGTAGACTGGTGCTACATACTAAGTTCCATACGTGAGTATGTAGTTGAACGCCTTGTCCAAAAACATCTTACTTCTGAGAGTTGAGCTCACCCTCAGTCCCTCACAGTTCCACACTGCCTGCAGAGTGAGTTTCGCACGTCTTCACCAGAGACGTTTGCCAGAGGCTTCTGAGACGCAAGTTAACAATGCAGACCTGGAGGGTATCTCCAGGTGCAGTAGAGTGGTAACCTGGGAACCTCCTGTCTCAGAATACTGCTACCTTCACCCTGCCATAAGAATGCAGCCAGTTGACAGCTGGCTTCAAGGCCTGCTTCCCTGTGAGAGCTAAGGACAGGGCACAACCCTCCCGCATCCTGCTTGACTGTAGAAGGAGCTGCTAACGTCCTCATGTTAGTGGCAGGGAAACGTTGTGAGAAAAGCATGTGGAATCGTTGTGCCTGAACCCACGTGTATCTGAGTTGAATACAGCGATTTCCAAAGTCCTTCTTCATCAGAGTGTAGCTAGGTTCCCACTCGCATGTCCGAGTGGGTAGCAGACATCTGCCTCCCATGTATACACACTTCTGAGAGTTGAGCTTATGGCCTGTAAGCCTACATCCTGCCTGCAGCTACCTTTCGCGTCCAAAAGGTCTAGGCTCGCTGCTTCACCAAAGTGTTGGGAGAGGTAACTGGAATCTCCCGGCACACAAGACTAGTGCCACCAAGCTCAATCCAGCGATTTCCCAGTAATTCCTGGGGTAGACTGGTGCTACATACTAAGTTCCATATGTGAGAAGGTAGCTGAACGCCTTGTCCAAAATCATCTTACTGCTGAGAGTTGAGCTCACCCTCAGTCCCTCACAGTTCCACACTGCCTGCAGAGTGAGTTTCCCACGTCTTCACCAGAGACTTTTGCCAGAGGCTTCTGAGACGCAAGTTAACAATGCACACCTGGACGGTATCTCCAGGTGCAGTAGAGTGGTAATCTGGGAACCTCCTTACTCAGAATACTGCTACCTTCACACTGTCATAAGAATGCAGCTAGTTGAGAGCTGGCTTCTAGGCAAGCTTCCCTGTGAGAGCTGAGGACAGGGCAGAACCCTCCCGCATCCTGCCTGACTGTAGACGTACCTGCTAACCTCCTTATGTTAGTGGCTGGGATGGGTTGAGGGAAAAGCATGTGTAAGCATTGGGCCTGAACTCCCGTGTATCTGAGTTGAATACCGCGATTTCCAACATCCTTCTTCAATAGGAGTGTAGCTAGGTTCCAACTCCCATGTCCGAGTGGGTAGCAGACATCTGCCTCCCATGCATACACACTTCTGAGAGTTGAGCTTATGGCCTGTAACCCTACATCCTGCCTGCCGCTACCTTTCGCTTCCAAAAGGCCTAGGCTCGCTGCTTGACGCAAGTGTTGTCAGAGGTAACTGGAATCTCCTGGCACACAAGACGAGTGCCTCCAAGCTCAATCAAGCGATTTCCTAGTAATTCCTGGGGTAGACTGGTGCTACATACTAAGTTCCATACGTGAGTATGTAGTTGAACGCCTTGTCCAAAAACATCTTACTTCTGAGAGTTGAGCTCACCCTCAGTCCCTCACAGTTCCACACTGCCTGCAGAGTGAGTTTCGCACGTCTTCACCAGAGACGTTTGCCAGAGGCTTCTGAGACGCAAGTTAACAATGCAGACCTGGAGGGTATCTCCAGGTCCAGTAGAGTGGTAACCTGGGAACCTCCTGTCTCAGAATCCTGCTACCTTCACCCTGCCATAAGAATGCAGCTAGTTGACTGCTGGCTTCAAGGCCTGCTTAACTGTGAGAGCTAAGGACAGGGCACAACCCTCCCGCATCCTGCTTGACTGTAGAAGGAGCTGCTAACATCCTCATGTTAGTGGCAGGGAAAGGTTGTGAGAAAAGCATGTGGAATCGTTGTGCCTGAACCCACGTGTATCTGAGTTGAATACAGCGATTTCCAAAGTCCTTCTTCATCAGAGTGTAGCTAGGTTCCCACTCGCATGTCCGAGTGGGTAGCAGACATCTGCCTCCCATGTATACACACTTCTGAGAGTTGAGCTTATGGCCTGTAAGCCTACCTCCTGCTGTAGCTACATTTCGCTTCCAAAAGGCCTAGGCTCGCTACTTCACCGAAGTGTTGGGAGAGGTAACTGGAATCTCCCGGCACACAAGACTAGTGCCACCAAGCTCAATCCAGCGATTTCCCAGTAATTCCTGGGGTAGACTGGTGCTACATACTAAGTTCCATACGTGAGTATGTAGTTGAACGCCTTGTCCAAAAATATCTTACTTCTCAGAGTTGAGCTCACCCTCAGTCCCTCACAGTTCCACACTGCCTGCAGAGTGAGTTTCGCACGTCTTCACCAGAGACGTTTGCCAGAGGCTTCTGAGACGCAAGTTAACAATGCAGACCTGGAGGGTATCTCCAGGTCCAGTAGAGTGGTAACCTGGGAACCTCCTGTCTCAGAATCCTGCTACCTTCACCCTGCCATAAGAATGCAGCTTGTTGACAGCTGGCTTCAAGGCCTGCTTCCCTGTGAGAGCTAAGGACAGGGCACAACCCTCCCGCATCCTGCTTGACTGTAGAAGGAGCTGCTAACGTCCTCATGTTAGTGGCAGGGAAACGTTGTGAGAAAAGCATGTGGAATCGTTGTGCCTGAACCCACGTGTATCTGAGTTGAATACAGCGATTTCCAAAGTCCTTCTTCATCAGAGTGTAGCTAGGTTCCCACTCGCATGTCCGAGTGGGTAGCAGACATCTGCCTCCCATGTATACACACTTCTGAGAGTTGAGCTTATGGCCTGTAAGCCTACCTCCTGCCTGCAGCTACCTTTCGCTTCCAAAAGGCCTAGGCTCGCTGCTTCACCGAAGTGTTCGGAGAGGTAACTGGAATCTCCCGGCACACAAGACTAGTGCCACCAAGCTCAATCCAGCGATTTCCCAGTAATTCCTGGGGTAGACTGGTGCTACATACTAAGTTCCATATGTGAGAAGGTAGCTGAACGCCTTGTCCAAAATCATCTTACTGCTGAGAGTTGAGCTCACCCTCAGTCCCTCACAGTTCCACACTGCCTGCAGAGTGAGTTTCCCACGTCTTCACCAGAGACTTTTGCCAGAGGCTTCTGAGACGCAAGTTAACAATGCACACCTGGACGGTATCTCCAGGTGCAGTAGAGTGGTAATCTGGGAACCTCCTTACTCAGAATACTGCTACCTTCACACTGTCATAAGAATGCAGCTAGTTGAGAGCTGGCTTCTAGGCAAGCTTCCCTGTGAGAGCTGAGGACAGGGCAGAACCCTCCCGCATCCTGCCTGACTGTAGACGTACCTGCTAACCTCCTTATGTTAGTGGCTGGGATGGGTTGCGGGAAAAGCATGTGTAAGCATTGGGCCTGAACTCCCGTGTATCTGAGTTGAATACAGCGATTTCCAACATCCTTCTTCAATAGGAGTGTAGCTAGGTTCCTACTCCCATGTCCGAGTGGGCAGCAGACATCTGCCTCCCATGCATACACACTTCTGAGAGTTGAGCTTATGGCCTGTAACCCTACATCCTGCCTGCCGCTACCTTTCGCTTCCAAAAGGCCTAGGCTCGCTGCTTGACGCAAGTGTTGGGAGAGGTAACTGGAATCTCCCGGCACACAAGACGAGTGCCTCCAAGCTCAATCAAGCGATTTCCTAGTAATTCCTGGGGTAGACTGGTGCTACATACTAAGTTCCATACGTGAGTATGTAGTTGAACGCCTTGTCCAAAAACTTCTTACTTCTGAGAGTTGAGCTCACCCTCAGTCCCTCACAGTTCCACACTGCCTGCAGAGTGAGTTTCGCACGTCTTCACCAGAGACGTTTGCCAGAGGCTTCTGAGACGCAAGTTAACAATGCAGACCTGGAGGGTATCTCCAGGTCCAGTAGAGTGGTAACCTGGGAACCTCCTGTCTCAGAATACTGCTACCTTCACCCTGCCATAAGAATGCAGCTAGTTGACAGCTGGCTTCAAGGCCTGCTTCCCTGTGAGAGCTAAGGACAGGGCACAACCCTCCCGCATCCTGCTTGACTGTAGAAGGAGCTGCTAACGTCCTCATGTTAGTGGCAGGGAAACGTTGTGAGAAAAGCATGTGGAATCGTTGTGCCTGAACCCACGTGTATCTGAGTTGAATACAGCGATTTCCAAAGTCCTTCTTCATCAGAGTGTAGCTAGGTTCCCACTCGCATGTCTTAGTGGGTAGCAGACATCTGCCTCCCATGTATACACACTTCTGAGAGTTGAGCTTATGGCCTGTAAGCCTACCTCCTGCCTGCAGCTACCTTTCGCTTCCAAAAGGCCTAGGCTCGCTGCTTCACCAAAGTGTTGGGAGAGGTAACTGGAATCTCCCGGCACACAAGACTAGTGCCACAAGCTCAATCCAGCGATTTCCCAGTAATTCCTGGGGTAGACTGGTGCTACATACTAAGTTCCATATGTGAGAAGGTAGCTGAACGCCTTGTCCAGAATCATCTTACTGCTGAGAGTTGAGCTCACCCTCAGTCCCTCACAGTTCCACACTGCCTGCAGAGTGAGTTTCCCACGTCTTCACCAGAGACTTTTGCCAGAGGCTTCTGAGACGCAAGTTAACAATGCACACCTGGACGGTATCTCCAGGTGCAGTAGAGTGGTAATCTGGGAACCTCCTTACTCAGAATACTGCTACCTTCACACTGTCATAAGAATGCAGCTAGTTGAGAGCTGGCTTCTAGGCAAGCTTCCCTGTGAGAGCTGAGGACAGGGCAGAACCCTCCCGCATCCTGCCTGACTGTAGACGTACCTGCTAACCTCCTTATGTTAGTGGCTGGGATGGGTTGCGGGAAAAGCATGTGTAAGCCTTGGGCCTGAACTCCCGTGTATCTGAGTTGAATACAGCGATTTCCAACATCCTTCTTCAATAGGAGTGTAGCTAGGTTCCAACTCCCATGTCCGAGTGGGTAGCAGACATCTGCCTCCCATGCATACACACTTCTGAGAGTTGAGCTTATGGCCTGTAACCCTACATCCTGCCTGCCGCTACCTTTCGCTTCCAAAAGGCCTAGGCTCGCTGCTTGACGCAAGTGTTGGGAGAGGTAACTGGAATCTCCCGGCACACAAGACGAGTGCCTCCAAGCTCAATCAAGCGATTTCCTAGTAATTCCTGGGGTAGACTGGTGCTACATACTAAGTTCCATACGTGAGTATGTAGTTGAACGCCTTGTCCAAAAACATCTTACTTCTGAGAGTTGAGCTCACCCTCAGTCCCTCACAGTTCCACACTGCCTGCAGAGTGAGTTTCGCACGTCTTCACCAGAGACGTTTGCCAGAGGCTTCTGAGACGCAAGTTAACAATGCAGACCTGGAGGGTATCTCCAGGTCCAGTAGAGTGGTAACCTGGG
Organism: Canis aureus; assembly: GCF_053574225.1. Lineage (NCBI taxonomy): Eukaryota > Metazoa > Chordata > Mammalia > Carnivora > Canidae > Canis > Canis aureus. The sequence goes on along the minus strand of NW_027554420.1, from coordinate 723,721 downwards.
AACCTCCTGTCTCAGAATCCTGCTACCTTCACCCTGCCATAAGAATGCAGCTAGTTGACAGCTGGCTTCAAGGCCTGCTTCCCTGTGAGAGCTAAGGACAGGGCACAACCCTCCCGCATCCTGCTTGACTGTAGAAGGAGCTGCTAACGTCCTCATTTTAGTGGCAGGGAAACGTAGTGAGAAAAGCATGTGGAATCGTTGTGCCTGAACCCACGTGTATCTGAGTTGAATACAGCGATTTCCAAAGTCCTTCTTCATCAGAGTGTAGCTAGGTTCCCACTCGCATGTCCGAGTGGGTAGCAGACATCTGCCTCCCATGTATACACACTTCTGAGAGTTGAGCTTATGGCCTGTAAGCCTACCTCCTGCCTGTAGCTACCTTTCGCTTCCAAAAGGCCTAGGCTCGCTGCTTCACCGAAGTGTTGAGAGAGGTAACTGGAATCTCCCGGCACACAAGACTAGTGCCACCAAGCTCAATCCAGCGATTTCCCAGTAATTCCTGGGGTAGACTGGTGCTACATACTAAGTTCCATATGTCAGAAGGTAGCTGAACGCCTTGTCCAAAATCATCTTACTGCTGAGAGTTGAGCTCACCCTCAGTCCCTCACAGTTCCACACTGCCTGCAGAGTGAGTTTCCCACGTCTTCACCAGAGACTTTTGCCAGAGGCTTCTGAGACGCAAGTTAACAATGCACACCTGGACGGTATCTCCAGGTGCAGTAGAGTGGTAATCTGGGAACCTCCTTACTCAGAATACTGCTACCTTCACACTGTCATAAGAATGCAGCTAGTTGAGAGCTGGCTTCTAGGCAAGCTTCCCTGTGAGAGCTGAGGACAGGGCAGAACCCTCCCGCATCCTGCCTGACTGTAGACGTACCTGCTAACCTCCTTATGTTAGTGGCTGGGATGGGTTGCGGGAAAAGCATGTGTAAGCATTGGGCCTGAACTCCCGGGTATCTGAGTTGAATACAGCGATTTCCAACATCCTTCTTCAATAGGAGTGTAGCTAGGTTCCAACTCCCATGTCCGAGTGGGTAGCAGACATCTGCCTCCCATGCATACACACTTCTGAGAGTTGAGCTTATGGCCTGTAACCCTACATCCTGCCTGCCGCTACCTTTCGCTTCCAAAAGGCCTAGGCTCGCTGCTTGACGCAAGTGTTGGGAGAGGTAACTGGAATCTCCCGGCACACAAGACGAGTGCCTCCAAGCTCAATCAAGCGATTTCCCAGTAATTCCTGGGGTAGACTGGTGCTACATACTAAGTTCCATACGTGAGTATGTAGTTGAACGCCTTGTCCAAAAACATCTTACTTCTGAGAGTTGAGCTCACCCTCAGTCCCTCACAGTTCCACACTGCCTGCAGAGTGAGTTTCGCACGTCTTCACCAGAGACGTTTGCCAGAGGCTTCTGAGACGCAAGTTAACAATGCAGACCTGGAGGGTATCTCCAGGTCCAGTAGAGTGGTAACCTGGGAACCTCCTGTCTCAGAATCCTGCTACCTTCACCCTGCCATAAGAATGCAGCTAGTTGACAGCTGGCTTCAAGGCCTGCTTCCCTGTGAGAGCTAAGGACAGGGCACAACCCTCCCGCATCCTGCTTGACTGTAGAAGGAGCTGCTAACGTCCTCATGTTAGTGGCAGGGAAACGTTGTGAGAAAAGCATGTGGAATCGTTGTGCCTGAACCCACGTGTATCTGAGTTGAATACAGCGATTTCCAAAGTCCTTCTTCATCAGAGTGTAGCTAGGTTCCCACTCGCATGTCCGAGTGGGTAGCAGACATCTGCCTCCCATGTATACACACTTCTGAGAGTTGAGCTTATGGCCTGTAAGCCTACCTCCTGCCTGTAGCTACCTTTCGCTTCCAAAAGGCCTAGGCTCGCTGCTTCACCGAAGTGTTGGGAGAGGTAACTGGAATCTCCCGGCACACAAGACTAGTGCCACCAAGCTCAATCCAGCGATTTCCCAGTAATTCCTGGGGTAGACTGGTGCTACATACTAAGTTCCATATGTGAGAAGGTAGCTGAACGCCTTGTCCAAAATCATCTTACTGCTGAGAGTTGAGCTCACCCTCAGTCCCTCACAGTTCCACACTGCCTGCAGAGTGAGTTTCCCACGTCTTCACCAGAGACTTTTGCCAGAGGCTTCTGAGACGCAAGTTAACAATGCACACCTGGACGGTATCTCCAGGTGCAGTAGAGTGGTAATCTGGGAACCTCCTTACTCAGAATACTGCTACCTTCACACTGTCATAAGAATGCAGCTAGTTGAGAGCTGGCTTCTAGGCAAGCTTCCCTGTGAGAGCTGAGGACAGGGCAGAACCCTCCCGCATCCTGCCTGACTGTAGACGTACCTGCTAACCTCCTTATGTTAGTGGCTGGGATGGGTTGCGGGAAAAGCATGTGTAAGCATTGGGCCTGAACTCCCGTGTATCTGAGTTGAATACAGCGATTTCCAACATCCTTCTTCAATAGGAGTGTAGCTAGGTTCCAACTCCCATGTCCGAGTGGGTAGCAGACATCTGCCTCCAATGCATACACACTTCTGAGAGTTGAGCTTATGGCCTGTAACCCTACATCCTGCCTGCCGCTACCTTTCGCTTCCAAAAGGCGTAGGCTCGCTGCTTGACGCAAGTGTTGGGAGAGGTAACTGGAATCTCCCGGCACACAAGACGAGTGCCTCCAAGCTCAATCAAGCGATTTCCTAGTAATTCCTGGGGTAGACTGGTGCTACATACTAAGTTCCATACGTGAGTATGTAGTTGAACGCCTTGTCCAAAAACATCTTACTTCTCAGAGTTGAGCTCACCCTCAGTCCCTCACAGTTCCACACTGCCTGCAGAGTGAGTTTCGCACGTCTTCACCAGAGACGTTTGCCAGAGGCTTCTGAGACGCAAGTTAACAATGCAGACCTGGAGGGTATCTCCAGGTCCAGTAGAGTGGTAACCTGGGAACCTCCTGTCTCAGAATCCTGCTACCTTCACCCTGCCATAAGAATGCAGCTAGTTGACAGCTGGCTTCAAGGCCTGCTTCCCTGTGAGAGCTAAGGACAGGGCACAACCCTCCCGCATCCTGCTTGACTGTAGAAGGAGCTGCTAACGTCCTCATGTTAGTGGCAGGGAAACGTAGTGAGAAAAGCATGTGGAATCGTTGTGCCTGAACCCACGTGTATCTGAGTTGAATACAGCGATTTCCAAAGTCCTTCTTCATCAGAGTGTAGCTAGGTTCCCACTCGCATGTCCGAGTGGGTAGCAGACATCTGCCTCCCATGTATACACACTTCTGAGAGTTGAGCTTATGGCCTGTAAGCCTACCTCCTGCCTGCAGCTACCTTTCGCTTCCAAAAGGCCTAGGCTCGCTGCTTCACCGAAGTGTTCGGAGAGGTAACTGGAATCTCCCGGCACACAAGACTAGTGCAACCAAGCTCAATCCAGCGATTTCCCAGTAATTCCTGGGGTAGACTGGTGCTACATACTAAGTTCCATATGTGAGAAGGTAGCTGAACGCCTTGTCCAAAATCATCTTACTGCTGAGAGTTGAGCTCACCCTCAGTCCCTCACAGTTCCACACTGCCTGCAGAGTGAGTTTCCCACGTCTTCACCAGAGACTTTTGCCAGAGGCTTCTGAGACGCAAGTTAACAATGCACACCTGGACGGTATCTCCAGGTGCAGTAGAGTGGTAATCTGGGAACCTCCTTACTCAGAATACTGCTACCTTCACACTGTCATAAGAATGCAGCTAGTTGAGAGCTGGCTTCTAGGCAAGCTTCCCTGTGAGAGCTGAGGACAGGGCAGAACCCTCCAGCATCCTGCCTGACTGTAGACGTACCTGCTAACCTCCTTATGTTAGTGGCTGGGATGGGTTGCGGGAAAAGCATGTGTAAGCATTGGGCCTGAACTCCCGTGTATCTGAGTTGAATACAGCGATTTCCAACATCCTTCTTCAATAGGAGTGTAGCTAGGTTCCAACTCCCATGTCCGAGTGGGTAGCAGACATCTGCCTCCCATGCATACACACTTCTGAGAGTTGAGCTTATGGCCTGTAACCCTACATCCTGCCTGCCGCTACCTTTCGCTTCCAAAAGGCCTAGGCTCGCTGCTTGACGCAAGTGTGGGGAGAGGTAACTGGAATCTCCCGGCACACAAGACGAGTGCCTCCAAGCTCAATCAAGCGATTTCCTAGTAATTCCTGGGGTAGACTGGTGCTACATACTAAGTTCCATACGTGAGTATGTAGTTGAACGCCTTGTCCAAAAACATCTTACTTCTGAGAGTTGAGCTCACCCTCAGTCCCTCACAGTTCCACACTGCCTGCAGAGTGAGTTTCGCACGTCTTCACCAGAGACGTTTGCCAGAGGCTTCTGAGACGCAAGTTAACAATGCAGACCTGGAGGGTATCTCCAGGTCCAGTAGAGTGGTAACCTGGGACCCTCCTGTCTCAGAATCCTGCTACCTTCACCCTGCCATAAGAATGCAGCTAGTTGACAGCTGGCTTCAAGGCCTGCTTCCCTGTGAGAGCTAAGGACAGGGCACAACCCTCCCGCATCCTGCTTGACTGTAGAAGGAGCTGCTAACGTCCTCATGTTAGTGGCAGGGAAACGTAGTGAGAAAAGCATGTGGAATCGTTGTGCCTGAACCCACGTGTATCTGAGTTGAATATAGCGATTTCCAAAGTCCTTCTTCATCAGAGTGTAGCTAGGTTTCCACTCGCATGTCCGAGTGGGTAGCAGACATCTGCCTCCCATGTATACACACTTCTGAGAGTTGAGCTTATGGCCTGTAAGCCTACCTCCTGCCTGTAGCTACCTTTCGCTTCCAAAAGGCCTAGGCTCGCTGCTTCACCGAAGTGTTGGGAGAGGTAACTGGAATCTCCCGGCACACAAGACTAGTGCCACCAAGCTCAATCCAGCGATTTCCCAGTAATTCCTGGGGTAGACTGGTGCTACATACTAAGTTCCATATGTCAGAAGGTAGCTGAACGCCTTGTCCAAAATCATCTTACTGCTGAGAGTTGAGCTCACCCTCAGTCCCTCACAGTTCCACACTGCCTGCAGAGTGAGTTTCCCACGTCTTCACCAGAGACTTTTGCCAGAGGCTTCTGAGACGCAAGTTAACAATGCACACCTGGACGGTATCTCCAGGTGCAGTAGAGTGGTAATCTGGGAACCTCCTTACTCAGAATACTGCTAACTTCACACTGTCATAAGAATGCAGCTAGTTGAGAGCTGGCTTCTAGGCAAGCTTCCCTGTGAGAGCTGAGGACAGGGCAGAACCCTCCCGCATCCTGCCTGACTGTAGACGTACCTGCTAACCTCCTTATGTTAGTGGCTGGGATGGGTTGCGGGAAAAGCATGTGTAAGCATTGGGCCTGAACTCCCGTGTATCTGAGTTGAATACAGCGATTTCCAACATCCTTCTTCAATAGGAGTGTAGCTAGGTTCCTACTCCCATGTCCGAGTGGGCAGCAGACATCTGCCTCCCATGCATACACACTTCTGAGAGTTGAGCTTATGGCCTGTAACCCTACATCCTGCCTGCCGCTACCTTTCGCTTCCAAAAGGCCTAGGCTCGCTGCTTGACGCAAGTGTTGGGAGAGGTAACTGGAATCTCCCGGCACACAAGACGAGTGCCTCCAAGCTCAATCAAGCGATTTCCTAGTAATTCCTGGGGTAGACTGGTGCTACATACTAAGTTCCATACGTGAGTATGTAGTTGAACGCCTTGTCCAAAAACATCTTACTTCTGAGAGTTGAGCTCACCCTCAGTCCCTCACAGTTCCACACTGCCTGCAGAGTGAGTTTCGCACGTCTTCACCAGAGACGTTTGCCAGAGGCTTCTGAGACGCAAGTTAACAATACAGACCTGGAGGGTATCTCCAGGTCCAGTAGAGTGGTAACCTGGGAACCTCCTGTCTCAGAATCCTGCTACCTTCACCCTGCCATAAGAATGCAGCTAGTTGACAGCTGGCTTCAAGGCCTGCTTCCCTGTGAGAGCTAAGGACAGGGCACAACCCTCCCGCATCCTGCTTGACTGTAGAAGGAGCTGCTAACGTCCTCATGTTAGTGGCAGGGAAACGTAGTGAGAAAAGCATGTGGAATCGTTGTGCCTGAACCCACGTGTATCTGAGTTGAATATAGCGATTTCCAAAGTCCTTCTTCATCAGAGTGTAGCTAGGTTTCCACTCGCATGTCCGAGTGGGTAGCAGACATCTGCCTCCCATGTATACACACTTCTGAGAGTTGAGCTTATGGCCTGTAACCCTACCTCCTGCCTGTAGCTACCTTTCGCTTCCAAAAGGCCTAGGCTCGCTGCTTCACCGAAGTGTTGGGAGAGGTAACTGGAATCTCCCGGCACACAAGACTAGTGCCACCAAGCTCAATCCAGCGATTTCCCAGTAATTCCTGGGGTAGACTGGTGCTACATACTAAGTTCCATATGTCAGAAGGTAGCTGAACGCCTTGTCCAAAATCATCTTACTGCTGAGAGTTGAGCTCACCCTCAGTCCCTCACAGTTCCACACTGCCTGCAGAGTGAGTTTCCCACGTCTTCACCAGAGACTTTTGCCAGAGGCTTCTGAGACGCAAGTTAACAATGCACACCTGGACGGTATCTCCAGGTGCAGTAGAGTGGTAATCTGGGAACCTCCTTACTCAGAATACTGCTAACTTCACACTGTCATAAGAATGCAGCTAGTTGAGAGCTGGCTTCTCGGCAAGCTTCCCTGTGAGAGCTGAGGACAGGGCAGAACCCTCCCGCATCCTGCCTGACTGTAGACGTACCTGCTAACCTCCTTATGTTAGTGGCTGGGATGGGTTGCGGGAAAAGCATGTGTAAGCATTGGGCCTGAACTCCCGTGTATCTGAGTTGAATACAGCGATTTCCAACATCCTTCTTCAATAGGAGTGTAGCTAGGTTCCAACTCCCATGTCCGAGTGGGTAGCAGACATCTGCCTCCCATGCATACACACTTCTGAGAGTTGAGCTTATGGCCTGTAACCCTACATCCTGCCTGCCGCTACCTTTCGCTTCCAAAAGGCCTAGGCTCGCTGCTTGACGCAAGTGTTGGGAGAGGTAACTGGAATCTCCCGGCACACAAGACGAGTGCCTCCAAGCTCAATCAAGCGATTTCCTAGTAATTCCTGGGGTAGACTGGTGCTACATACTAAGTTCCATACGTGAGTATGTAGTTGAACGCCTTGTCCAAAAACATCTTACTTCTCAGAGTTGAGCTCACCCTCAGTCCCTCACAGTTCCACACTGCCTGCAGAGTGAGTTTCGCACGTCTTCACCAGAGACGTTTGCCAGAGGCTTCTGAGACGCAAGTTAACAATGCAGACCTGGAGGGTATCTCCAGGTCCAGTAGAGTGGTAACCTGGGAACCTCCTGTCTCAGAATCCTGCTACCTTCACCCTGCCATAAGAATGCAGCTAGTTGACAGCTGGCTTCAAGGCCTGCTTCCCTGTGAGAGCTAAGGACAGGGCACAACCCTCCCGCATCCTGCTTGACTGTAGAAGGAGCTGCTAACGTCCTCATGTTAGTGGCAGGGAAACGTTGTGAGAAAAGCATGTGGAATCGTTGTGCCTGAACCCACGTGTATCTGAGTTGAATACAGCGATTTCCAAAGTCCTTCTTCATCAGAGTGTAGCTAGGTTCCCACTCGCATGTCCGAGTGGGTAGCAGACATCTGCCTCCCATGTATACACACTTCTGAGAGTTGAGCTTATGGCCTGTAAGCCTACCTCCTGCCTGCAGCTACCTTTCGCTTCCAAAAGGCCTAGGCTCGCTGCTTCACCGAAGTGTTGGGAGAGGTAACTGGAATCTCCCGGCACACAAGACTAGTGCCACCAAGCTCAATCCAGCGATTTCCCAGTAATTCCTGGGGTAGACTGGTGCTACATACTAAGTTCCATATGTGAGAAGGTAGCTGAACGCCTTGTCCAAAATCATCTTACTGCTGAGAGTTGAGCTCACCCTCAGTCCCTCACAGTTCCACACTGCCTGCAGAGTGAGTTTCCCACGTCTTCACCAGAGACTTTTGCCAGAGGCTTCTGAGACGCAAGTTAACAATGCACACCTGGACGGTATCTCCAGGTGCAGTAGAGTGGTAATCTGGGAACCTCCTTACTCAGAATACTGCTACCTTCACACTGTCATAAGAATGCAGCTAGTTGAGAGCTGGCTTCTAGGCAAGCTTCCCTGTGAGAGCTGAGGACAGGGCAGAACCCTCCCGCATCCTGCCTGACTGTAGACGTACCTGCTAACCTCCTTATGTTAGTGGCTGGGATGGGTTGCGGGAAAAGCATGTGTAAGCATTGGGCCTGAACTCCCGTGTATCTGAGTTGAATACAGCGATTTCCAACATCCTTCTTCAATAGGAGTGTAGCTAGGTTCCTACTCCCATGTCCGAGTGGGCAGCAGACATCTGCCTCCCATGCATACACACTTCTGAGAGTTGAGCTTATGGCCTGTAACCCTACATCCTGCCTGCCGCTACCTTTCGCTTCCAAAAGGCCTAGGCTCGCTGCTTGACGCAAGTGTTGGGAGAGGTAACTGGAATCTCCCGGCACACAAGACGAGTGCCTCCAAGCTCAATCAAGCGATTTCCTAGTAATTCCTGGGGTAGACTGGTGCTACATACTAAGTTCCATACGTGAGTATGTAGTTGAACGCCTTGTCCAAAAACATCTTACTTCTGAGAGTTGAGCTCACCCTCAGTCCCTCACAGTTCCACACTGCCTGCAGAGTGAGTTTCGCACGTCTTCACCAGAGACGTTTGCCAGAGGCTTCTGAGACGCAAGTTAACAATGCAGACCTGGAGGGTATCTCCAGGTGCAGTAGAGTGGTAACCTGGGAACCTCCTGTCTCAGAATACTGCTACCTTCACCCTGCCATAAGAATGCAGCTAGTTGACAGCTGGCTTCAAGGCCTGCTTCCCTGTGAGAGCTAAGGACAGGGCACAACCCTCCCGCATCCTGCTTGACTGTAGAAGGAGCTGCTAACGTCCTCATGTTAGTGGCAGGGAAACGTTGTGAGAAAAGCATGTGGAATCGTTGTGCCTGAACCCACGTGTATCTGAGTTGAATACAGCGATTTCCAAAGTCCTTCTTCATCAGAGTGTAGCTAGGTTCCCACTCGCATGTCCGAGTGGGTAGCAGACATCTGCCTCCCATGTATACACACTTCTGAGAGTTGAGCTTATGGCCTGTAAGCCTACATCCTGCCTGAAGCTACCTTTCGCTTCCAAAAGGCCTAGGCTCGCTGCTTCACCAAAGTGTTGGGAGAGGTAACTGGAATCTCCCGGCACACAATACTAGTGCCACCAAGCTCAATCCAGCGATTTCCCAGTAATTCCTGGGGTAGACTGGTGCTACATACTAAGTTCCATATGTGAGAAGGTAGCTGAACGCCTTGTCCAAAATCATCTTACTGCTGAGAGTTGAGCTCACCCTCAGTCCCTCACAGTTCCACACTGCCTGCAGAGTGAGTTTCCCACGTCTTCACCAGAGACTTTTGCCAGAGGCTTCTGAGACGCAAGTTAACAATGCACACCTGGACGGTATCTCCAGGTGCAGTAGAGTGGTAATCTGGGAACCTCCTTACTCAGAATACTGCTACCTTCACACTGTCATAAGAATGCAGCTAGTTGAGAGCTGGCTTCTAGGCAAGCTTCCCTGTGAGAGCTGAGGACAGGGCAGAACCCTCCCGCATCCTGCCTGACTGTAGACGTACCTGCTAACCTCCTTATGTTAGTGGCTGGGATGGGTGGCGGGAAAAGCATGTGTAAGCATTGGGCCTGAACTCCCGTGTATCTGAGTTGAATACAGCGATTTCCAACATCCTTCTTCAATAGGAGTGTAGCTAGGTTCCTACTCCCATGTCCGAGTGGGGAGCAGACATCTGCCTCCCATGCATACACACTTCTGAGAGTTGAGCTTATGGCCTGTAACCCTACATCCTGCCTGCCGCTACCTTTCGCTTCCAAAAGGCCTAGGCTCGCTGCTTGACGCAAGTGTTGGGAGAGGTAACTGGAATCTCCCGGCACACAAGACGAGTGCCTCCAAGCTCAATCAAGCGATTTCCTAGTAATTCCTGGGGTAGACTGGTGCTACATACTAAGTTCCATACGTGAGTATGTAGTTGAACGCCTTGTCCAAAAACATCTTACTTCTGAGAGTTGAGCTCACCCTCAGTCCCTCACAGTTCCACACTGCCTGCAGAGTGAGTTTCGCACGTCTTCACCAGAGACGTTTGCCAGAGGCTTCTGAGACGCAAGTTAACAATGCAGACCTGGAGGGTATCTCCAGGTGCAGTAGAGTGGTAACCTGGGAACCTCCTGTCTCAGAATACTGCTACCTTCACCCTGCCATAAGAATGCAGCCAGTTGACAGCTGGCTTCAAGGCCTGCTTCCCTGTGAGAGCTAAGGACAGGGCACAACCCTCCCGCATCCTGCTTGACTGTAGAAGGAGCTGCTAACGTCCTCATGTTAGTGGCAGGGAAACGTTGTGAGAAAAGCATGTGGAATCGTTGTGCCTGAACCCACGTGTATCTGAGTTGAATACAGCGATTTCCAAAGTCCTTCTTCATCAGAGTGTAGCTAGGTTCCCACTCGCATGTCCGAGTGGGTAGCAGACATCTGCCTCCCATGTATACACACTTCTGAGAGTTGAGCTTATGGCCTTTAAGCCTACATCCTGCCTGCAGCTACCTTTCGCGTCCAAAAGGTCTAGGCTCGCTGCTTCACCAAAGTGTTGGGAGAGGTAACTGGAATCTCCCGGCACACAAGACTAGTGCCACCAAGCTCAATCCAGCGATTTCCCAGTAATTCCTGGGGTAGACTGGTGCTACATACTAAGTTCCATATGTGAGAAGGTAGCTGAACGCCTTGTCCAAAATCATCTTACTGCTGAGAGTTGAGCTCACCCTCAGTCCCTCACAGTTCCACACTGCCTGCAGAGTGAGTTTCCCACGTCTTCACCAGAGACTTTTGCCAGAGGCTTCTGAGACGCAAGTTAACAATGCACACCTGGACGGTATCTCCAGGTGCAGTAGAGTGGTAATCTGGGAACCTCCTTACTCAGAATACTGCTACCTTCACACTGTCATAAGAATGCAGCTAGTTGAGAGCTGGCTTCTAGGCAAGCTTCCCTGTGAGAGCTGAGGACAGGGCAGAACCCTCCCGCATCCTGCCTGACTGTAGACGTACCTGCTAACCTCCTTATGTTAGTGGCTGGGATGGGTTGAGGGAAAAGCATGTGTAAGCATTGGGCCTGAACTCCCGTGTATCTGAGTTGAATACCGCGATTTCCAACATCCTTCTTCAATAGGAGTGTAGCTAGGTTCCAACTCCCATGTCCGAGTGGGCAGCAGACATCTGCCTCCCATGCATACACACTTCTGAGAGTTGAGCTTATGGCCTGTAACCCTACATCCTGCCTGCCGCTACCTTTCGCTTCCAAAAGGCCTAGGCTCGCTGCTTGACGCAAGTGTTGTCAGAGGTAACTGGAATCTCCTGGCACACAAGACGAGTGCCTCCAAGCTCAATCAAGCGATTTCCTAGTAATTCCTGGGGTAGACTGGTGCTACATACTAAGTTCCATACGTGAGTATGTAGTTGAACGCCTTGTCCAAAAACATCTTACTTCTCAGAGTTGAGCTCACCCTCAGTCCCTCACAGTTCCACACTGCCTGCAGAGTGAGTTTCGCACGTCTTCACCAGAGACGTTTGCCAGAGGCTTCTGAGACGCAAGTTAACAATGCAGACCTGGAGGGTATCTCCAGGTCCAGTAGAGTGGTAACCTGGGAACCTCCTGTCTCAGAATCCTGCTACCTTCACCCTGCCATAAGAATGCAGCTAGTTGACAGCTGGCTTCAAGGCCTGCTTAACTGTGAGAGCTAAGGACAGGGCACAACCCTCCCGCATCCTGCTTGACTGTAGAAGGAGCTGCTAACATCCTCATGTTAGTGGCAGGGAAAGGTTGTGAGAAAAGCATGTGGAATCGTTGTGCCTGAACCCACGTGTATCTGAGTTGAATACAGCGATTTCCAAAGTCCTTCTTCATCAGAGTGTAGCTAGGTTCCCACTCGCATGTCCGAGTGGGTAGCAGACATCTGCCTCCCATGTATACACACTTCTGAGAGTTGAGCTTATGGCCTGTAAGCCTACCTCCTGCTGTAGCTACCTTTCGCTTCCAAAAGGCCTAGGCTCGCTGCTTCACCGAAGTGTTGGGAGAGGTAACTGGAATCTCCCGGCACACAAGACTAGTGCCACCAAGCTCAATCCAGCGATTTCCCAGTAATTCCTGGGGTAGACTGGTGCTACATACTAAGTTCCATACGTGAGTATGTAGTTGAACGCCTTGTCCAAAAACATCTTACTTCTCAGAGTTGAGCTCACCCTCAGTCCCTCACAGTTCCACACTGCCTGCAGAGTGAGTTTCGCACGTCTTCACCAGAGACGTTTGCCAGAGACTTCTGAGACGCAAGTTAACAATGCAGACCTGGAGGGTATCTCCAGGTCCAGTAGAGTGGTAACCTGGGAACCTCCTGTCTCAGAATCCTGCTACCTTCACCCTGCCATAAGAATGCAGCTTGTTGACAGCTGGCTTCAAGGCCTGCTTCCCTGTGAGAGCTAAGGACAGGGCACAACCCTCCCGCATCCTGCTTGACTGTAGAAGGAGCTGCTAACGTCCTCATGTTAGTGGCAGGGAAACGTTGTGAGAAAAGCATGTGGAATCGTTGTGCCTGAACCCACGTGTATCTGAGTTGAATACAGCGATTTCCAAAGTCCTTCTTCATCAGAGTGTAGCTAGGTTCCCACTCGCATGTCCGAGTGGGTAGCAGACATCTGCCTCCCATGTATACACACTTCTGAGAGTTGAGCTTATGGCCTGTAAGCCTACCTCCTGCCTGCAGCTACCTTTCGCTTCCAAAAGGCCTAGGCTCGCTGCTTCACCGAAGTGTTCGGAGAGGTAACTGGAATCTCCCGGCACACAAGACTAGTGCCACCAAGCTCAATCCAGCGATTTCCCTGTAATTCCTGGGGTAGACTGGTGCTACATACTAAGTTCCATATGTGAGAAGGTAGCTGAACGCCTTGTCCAAAATCATCTTACTGCTGAGAGTTGAGCTCACCCTCAGTCCCTCACAGTTCCACACTGCCTGCAGAGTGAGTTTCCCACGTCTTCACCAGAGACTTTTGCCAGAGGCTTCTGAGACGCAAGTTAACAATGCACACCTGGACGGTATCTCCAGGTGCAGTAGAGTGGTAATCTGGGAACCTCCTTACTCAGAATACTGCTACCTTCACACTGTCATAAGAATGCAGCTAGTTGAGAGCTGGCTTCTAGGCAAGCTTCCCTGTGAGAGCTGAGGACAGGGCAGAACCCTCCCGCATCCTGCCTGACTGTAGACGTACCTGCTAACCTCCTTATGTTAGTGGCTGGGATGGGTTGCGGGAAAAGCATGTGTAAGCATTGGGCCTGAACTCCCGTGTATCTGAGTTGAATACAGCGATTTCCAACATCCTTCTTCAATAGGAGTGTAGCTAGGTTCCTACTCCCATGTCCGAGTGGGCAGCAGACATCTGCCTCCCATGCATACACACTTCTGAGAGTTGAGCTTATGGCCTGTAACCCTACATCCTGCCTGCCGCTACCTTTCGCTTCCAAAAGGCCTAGGCTCGCTGCTTGACGCAAGTGTTGGGAGAGGTAACTGGAATCTCCCGGCACACAAGACGAGTGCCTCCAAGCTCAATCAAGCGATTTCCTAGTAATTCCTGGGGTAGACTGGTGCTACATACTAAGTTCCATACGTGAGTATGTAGTTGAACGCCTTGTCCAAAAACTTCTTACTTCTGAGAGTTGAGCTCACCCTCAGTCCCTCACAGTTCCACACTGCCTGCAGAGTGAGTTTCGCACGTCTTCACCAGAGACGTTTGCCAGAGGCTTCTGAGACGCAAGTTAACAATGCAGACCTGGAGGGTATCTCCAGGTCCAGTAGAGTGGTAACCTGGGAACCTCCTGTCTCAGAATCCTGCTACCTTCACCCTGCCATAAGAATGCAGCTAGTTGACAGCTGGCTTCAAGGCCTGCTTCCCTGTGAGAGCTAAGGACAGGGCACAACCCTCCCGCATCCTGCTTGACTGTAGAAGGAGCTGCTAACGTCCTCATGTTAGTGGCAGGGAAACGTTGTGAGAAAAGCATGTGGAATCGTTGTGCCTGAACCCACGTGTATCTGAGTTGAATACAGCGATTTCCAAAGTCCTTCTTCATCAGAGTGTAGCTAGGTTCCCACTCGCATGTCCGAGTGGGTAGCAGACATCTGCCTCCCATGTATACACACTTCTGAGAGTTGAGCTTATGGCCTGTAAGCCTACCTCCTGCCTGCAGCTACCTTTCGCTTCCAAAAGGCCTAGGCTCGCTGCTTCACCAAAGTGTTGGGAGAGGTAACTGGAATCTCCCGGCACACAAGACTAGTGCCACCAAGCTCAATCCAGCGATTTCCCAGTAATTCCTGGGGTAGACTGGTGCTACATACTAAGTTCCATATGTGAGAAGGTAGCTGAACGCCTTGTCCAGAATCATCTTACTGCTGAGAGTTGAGCTCACCCTCAGTCCCTCACAGTTCCACACTGCCTGCAGAGTGAGTTTCCCACGTCTTCACCAGAGACTTTTGCCAGAGGCTTCTGAGACGCAAGTTAACAATGCACACCTGGACGGTATCTCCAGGTGCAGTAGAGTGGTAATCTGGGAACCTCCTTACTCAGAATACTGCTACCTTCACACTGTCATAAGAATGCAGCTAGTTGAGAGCTGGCTTCTAGGCAAGCTTCCCTGTGAGAGCTGAGGACAGGGCAGAACCCTCCCGCATCCTGCCTGACTGTAGACGTACCTGCTAACCTCCTTATGTTAGTGGCTGGGATGGGTTGCGGGAAAAGCATGTGTAAGCCTTGGGCCTGAACTCCCGTGTATCTGAGTTGAATACAGCGATTTCCAACATCCTTCTTCAATAGGAGTGTAGCTAGGTTCCAACTCCCATGTCCGAGTGGGTAGCAGACATCTGCCTCCCATGCATACACACTTCTGAGAGTTGAGCTTATGGCCTGTAACCCTACATCCTGCCTGCCGCTACCTTTCGCTTCCAAAAGGCCTAGGCTCGCTGCTTGACGCAAGTGTTGGGAGAGGTAACTGGAATCTCCCGGCACACAAGACGAGTGCCTCCAAGCTCAATCAAGCGATTTCCTAGTAATTCCTGGGGTAGACTGGTGCTACATACTAAGTTCCATACGTGAGTATGTAGTTGAACGCCTTGTCCAAAAACATCTTACTTCTGAGAGTTGAGCTCACCCTCAGTCCCTCACAGTTCCACACTGCCTGCAGAGTGAGTTTCGCACGTCTTCACCAGAGACGTTTGCCAGAGGCTTCTGAGACGCAAGTTAACAATGCAGACCTGGAGGGTATCTCCAGGTCCAGTAGAGTGGTAACCTGGGAACCTCCTGTCTCAGAATCCTGCTACCTTCACCCTGCCATAAGAATGCAGCTTGTTGACAGCTGGCTTCAAGGCCTGCTTCCCTGTGAGAGCTAAGGACAGGGCACAACCCTCCCGCATCCTGCTTGACTGTAGAAGGCGTTGCTAACGTCCTCATGTTAGTGGCAGGGAAACGTTGTGAGAAAAGCATGTGGAATCGTTGTGCCTGAACCCACGTGTATCTGAGTTGAATACAGCGATTTCCAAAGTCCTTCTTCATCAGAGTGTAGCTAGGTTCCCACTCGCATGTCCGAGTGGGTAGCAGATATCTGCCTCCCATGTATACACACTTCTGAGAGTTGAGCTTATGGCCTGTAAGCCTACCTCCTGCCTGCAGCTACCTTTCGCTTCCAAAAGGCCTAGGCTCGCTGCTTCACAGAAGTGTTGGGAGAGGTAACTGGAATCTCCCGGCACACAAGACTAGTGCCACCAAGCTCAATCCAGCGATTTCCCAGTAATTCCTGGGGTAGACTGGTGCTACATACTAAGTTCCATATGTGAGAAGGTAGCTGAACGCCTTGTCCAAAATCATCTTACTGCTGAGAGTTGAGCTCACCCTCAGTCCCTCACAGTTCCACACTGCCTGCAGAGTGAGTTTCCCACGTCTTCACCAGAGACTTTTGCCAGAGGCTTCTGAGACGCAAGTTAACAATGCACACCTGGACGGTATCTCCAGGTGCAGTAGAGTGGTAATCTGGGAACCTCCTTACTCAGAATACTGCTACCTTCACACTGTCATAAGAATGCAGCTAGTTGAGATCTGGCTTCAAGGCCTGCTTCCCTGTGAGAGCTAAGGACAGGGCACAACCCTCCCGCATCCTGCTTGACTGTAGAAGGAGCTGCTAACGTCCTCATGTTAGTGGCAGGGAAACGTTGTGAGAAAAGCATGTGGAATCGTTGTGCCTGAACCCACGTGTATCTGAGTTGAATACAGCGATTTCCAAAGTCCTTCTTCATCAGAGTGTAGCTAGGTTCCCACTCGCATGTCCGAGTGGGTAGCAGACATCTGCCTCTCATGTATACACACTTCTGAGAGTTGAGCTTATGGCCTGTAAGCCTACCTCCTGCCTGCAGCTACCTTTCGCGTCCAAAAGGTCTAGGCTCGCTGCTTCACCGAAGTGTTGGGAGAGGTAACTGGAATCTCCCGGCACACAAGACTAGTGCCACCAAGCTCAATCCGGCGATTTCCCAGTAATTCCTGGGGTAGACTGGTGCTACATACTAAGTTCCATATGTGAGAAGGTAGCTGAACGCCTTGTCCAAAATCATCTTACTGCTGAGAGTTGAGCTCACCCTCAGTCCCTCACAGTTCCACACTGCCTGCAGAGTGAGTTTCCCACGTCTTCACCAGAGACTTTTGCCAGAGGCTTCTGAGACGCAAGTTAACAATGCACACCTGGACGGTATCTCCAGGTGCAGTAGAGTGGTAATCTGGGAACCTCCTTACTCAGAATACTGCTACCTTCACACTGTCATAAGAATGCAGCTAGTTGAGAGCTGGCTTCTAGGCAAGCTTCCCTGTGAGAGCTGAGGACAGGGCAGAACCCTCCCGCATCCTGCCTGACTGTAGACGTACCTGCTAACCTCCTTATGTTAGTGGCTGGGATGGGTTGCGGGAAAAGCATGTGTAAGCATTGGGCCTGAACTCCCGTGTATCTGAGTTGAATACAGCGATTTCCAACATCCTTCTTCAATAGGAGTGTAGCTAGGTTCCTACTCCCATGTCCGAGTGGGCAGCAGACATCTGCCTCCCATGCATACACACTTCTGAGAGTTGAGCTTATGGCCTGTAACCCTACATCCTGCCTGCCGCTACCTTTCGCTTCCAAAAGGCCTAGGCTCGCTGCTTGACGCAAGTGTTGGGAGAGGTAACTGGAATCTCCCGGCACACAAGACGAGTGCCTCCAAGCTCAATCAAGCGATTTCCTAGTAATTCCTGGGGTAGACTGGTGCTACATACTAAGTTCCATACGTGAGTATGTAGTTGAACGCCTTGTCCAAAAACTTCTTACTTCTGAGAGTTGAGCTCACCCTCAGTCCCTCACAGTTCCACACTGCCTGCAGAGTGAGTTTCGCACGTCTTCACCAGAGACGTTTGCCAGAGGCTTCTGAGACGCAAGTTAACAATGCAGACCTGGAGGGTATCTCCAGGTCCAGTAGAGTGGTAACCTGGGAACCTCCTGTCTCAGAATCCTGCTACCTTCACCCTGCCATAAGAATGCAGCTAGTTGACAGCTGGCTTCAAGGCCTGCTTCCCTGTGAGAGCTAAGGACAGGGCACAACCCTCCCGCATCCTGCTTGACTGTAGAAGGAGCTGCTAACGTCCTCATGTTAGTGGCAGGGAAACGTTGTGAGAAAAGCATGTGGAATCGTTGTGCCTGAACCCACGTGTATCTGAGTTGAATATAGCGATTTCCAAAGTCCTTCTTCATCAGAGTGTAGCTAGGTTCCCACTCGCATGTCCGAGTGGGTAGAAGACATCTGCCTCCCATGTATACACACTTCTGAGAGTTGAGCTTATGGCCTGTAAGCCTACCTCCTGCCTGCAGCTACCTTTCGCTTCCAAAAGGCCTAGGCTCGCTGCTTCACCAAAGTGTTGGGAGAGGTAACTGGAATCTCCCGGCACACAAGACTAGTGCCACCAAGCTCAATCCAGCGATTTCCCAGTAATTCCTGGGGTAGACTGGTGCTACATACTAAGTTCCATATGTGAGAAGGTAGCTGAACGCCTTGTCCAAAATCATCTTACTGCTGAGAGTTGAGCTCACCCTCAGTCCCTCACAGTTCCACACTGCCTGCAGAGTGAGTTTCCCACGTCTTCACCAGAGACTTTTGCCAGAGGCTTCTGAGACGCAAGTTAACAATGCACACCTGGACGGTATCTCCAGGTGCAGTAGAGTGGTAATCTGGGAACCTCCTTACTCAGAATACTGCTACCTTCACACTGTCATAAGAATGCAGCTAGTTGAGAGCTGGCTTCTAGGCAAGCTTCCCTGTGAGAGCTGAGGACAGGGCAGAACCCTCCCGCATCCTGCCTGACTGTAGACGTACCTGCTAACCTCCTTATGTTAGTGGCTGGGATGGGTTGCGGGAAAAGCATGTGTAAGCATTGGGCCTGAACTCCCGTGTATCTGAGTTGAATACAGCGATTTCCAACATCCTTCTTCAATAGGAGTGTAGCTAGGTTCCAACTCCCATGTCCGAGTGGGTAGCAGACATCTGCCTCCCATGCATACACACTTCTGAGAGTTGAGCTTATGGCCTGTAACCCTACATCCTGCCTGCCGCTACCTTTCGCTTCCAAAAGGCCTAGGCTCGCTGCTTGACGCAAGTGTTGGGAGAGGTAACTGGAATCTCCCGGCACACAAGACGAGTGCCTCCAAGCTCAATCAAGCGATTTCCTAGTAATTCCTGGGGTAGACTGGTGCTACATACTAAGTTCCATACGTGAGTATGTAGTTGAACGCCTTGTCCAAAAACTTCTTACTTCTGAGAGTTGAGCTCACCCTCAGTCCCTCACAGTTCCACACTGCCTGCAGAGTGAGTTTCGCACGTCTTCACCAGAGACGTTTGCCAGAGGCTTCTGAGACGCAAGTTAACAATGCAGACCTGGAGGGTATCTCCAGGTCCAGTAGAGTGGTAACCTGGGAACCTCCTGTCTCAGAATCCTGCTACCTTCACCCTGCCATAAGAATGCAGCTAGTTGACAGCTGGCTTCAAGGCCTGCTTCCCTGTGAGAGCTAAGGACAGGGCACAACCCTCCCGCATCCTGCTTGACTGTAGAAGGAGCTGCTAACGTCCTCATGTTAGTGGCAGGGAAACGTTGTGAGAAAAGCATGTGGAATCGTTGTGCCTGAACCCACGTGTATCTGAGTTGAATACAGCGATTTCCAAAGTCCTTCTTCATCAGAGTGTAGCTAGGTTCCCACTCGCATGTCCGAGTGGGTAGCAGACATCTGCCTCCCATGTATACACACTTCTGAGAGTTGAGCTTATGGCCTGTAAGCCTACCTCCTGCCTGCAGCTACCTTTCGCTTCCAAAAGGCCTAGGCTCGCTGCTTCACCAAAGTGTTGGGAGAGGTAACTGGAATCTCCCGGCACACAAGACTAGTGCCACCAAGCTCAATCCAGCGATTTCCCAGTAATTCCTGGGGTAGACTGGTGCTACATACTAAGTTCCATATGTGAGAAGGTAGCTGAACGCCTTGTCCAAAATCATCTTACTGCTGAGAGTTGAGCTCACCCTCAGTCCCTCACAGTTCCACACTGCCTGCAGAGTGAGTTTCCCACGTCTTCACCAGAGACTTTTGCCAGAGGCTTCTGAGACGCAAGTTAACAATGCACACCTGGACGGTATCTCCAGGTGCAGTAGAGTGGTAATCTGGGAACCTCCTTACTCAGAATACTGCTACCTTCACACTGTCATAAGAATGCAGCTAGTTGAGAGCTGGCTTCTAGGCAAGCTTCCCTGTGAGAGCTGAGGACAGGGCAGAACCCTCCCGCATCCTGCCTGACTGTCGACGTACCTGCTAACCTCCTTATGTTAGTGGCTGGGATGGGTTGCGGGAAAAGCATGTGTAAGCATTGGGCCTGAACTCCCGTGTATCTGAGTTGAATACAGCGATTTCCAACATCCTTCTTCAATAGGAGTGTAGCTAGGTTCCAACTCCCATGTCCGAGTGGGTAGCAGACATCTGCCTCCCATGCATACACACTTCTGAGAGTTGAGCTTATGGCCTGTAACCCTATATCCTGCCTGCCGCTACCTTTCGCTTCCAAAAGGCCTAGGCTCGCTGCTTGACGCAAGTGTTGGGAGAGGTAACTGGAATCTCCCGGCACACAAGACGAGTGCCTCCAAGCTCAATCAAGCGATTTCCTAGTAATTCCTGGGGTAGACTGGTGCTACATACTAAGTTCCATACGTGAGTATGTAGTTGAACGCCTTGTCCAAAAACTTCTTACTTCTGAGAGTTGAGCTCACCCTCAGTCCCTCACAGTTCCACACTGCCTGCAGAGTGAGTTTCGCACGTCTTCACAGAGACGTTTGCCAGAGGCTTCTGAGACGCAAGTTAACAATGCAGACCTGGAGGGTATCTCCAGGTGCAGTAGAGTGGTAACCTGGGAACCTCCTGTCTCAGAATCCTGCTACCTTCACCCTGCCATAAGAATGCAGCTAGTTGACAGCTGGCTTCAAGGCCTGCTTCCCTGTGAGAGCTAAGGACAGGGCACAACCCTCCCGCATCCTGCTTGACTGTAGAAGGAGCTGCTAACGTCCTCATGTTAGTGGCAGGGAAACGTTGTGAGAAAAGCATGTGGAATCGTTGTGCCTGAACCCACGTGTATCTGAGTTGAATACAGCGATTTCCAAAGTCCTTCTTCATCAGAGTGTAGCTAGGTTCCCACTCGCATGTCCGAGTGGGTAGCAGACATCTGCCTCCCATGTATACACACTTCTGAGAGTTGAGCTTATGGCCTGTAAGCCTACCTCCTGCCTGCAGCTACCTTTCGCTTCCAAAAGGCCTAGGCTCGCTGCTTCACCAAAGTGTTGGGAGAGGTAACTGGAATCTCCCGGCACACAAGACTAGTGCCACCAAGCTCAATCCAGCGATTTCCCAGTAATTCCTGGGGTAGACTGGTGCTACATACTAAGTTCCATATGTGAGAAGGTAGCTGAACGCCTTGTCCAAAATCATCTTACTGCTGAGAGTTGAGCTCACCCTCAGTCCCTCACAGTTCCACACTGCCTGCAGAGTGAGTTTCCCACGTCTTCACCAGAGACTTTTGCCAGAGGCTTCTGAGACGCAAGTTAACAATGCACACCTGGACGGTATCTCCAGGTGCAGTAGAGTGGTAATCTGGGAACCTCCTTACTCAGAATACTGCTACCTTCACACTGTCATAAGAATGCAGCTAGTTGAGAGCTGGCTTCAAGGCCTGCTTCCCTGTGAGAGCTAAGGACAGGGCACAACCCTCCCGCATCCTGCTTGACTGTAGAAGGAGCTGCTAACGTCCTCATGTTAGTGGCAGGGAAACGTTGTGAGAAAAGCATGTGGAATCGTTGTGCCTGAACCCACGTGTATCTGAGTTGAATACAGCGATTTCCAAAGTCCTTCTTCATCAGAGTGTAGCTAGGTTCCCACTCGCATGTCCGAGTGGGTAGCAGACATCTGCCTCCCATGTATACACACTTCTGAGAGTTGAGCTTATGGCCTGTAAGCCTACCTCCTGCCTGCAGCTACCTTTCGCGTCCAAAAGGTCTAGGCTCGCTGCTTCACCGAAGTGTTGGGAGAGGTAACTGGAATCTCCCGGCACACAAGACTAGTGCCACCAAGCTCAATCCGGCGATTTCCCAGTAATTCCTGGGGTAGACTGGTGCTACATACTAAGTTCCATATGTGAGAAGGTAGCTGAACGCCTTGTCCAAAATCATCTTACTGCTGAGAGTTGAGCTCACCCTCAGTCCCTCACAGTTCCACACTGCCTGCAGAGTGAGTTTCCCACGTCTTCACCAGAGACTTTTGCCAGAGGCTTCTGAGACGCAAGTTAACAATGCACACCTGGACGGTATCTCCAGGTGCAGTAGAGTGGTAATCTGGGAACCTCCTTACTCAGAATACTGCTACCTTCACACTGTCATAAGAATGCAGCTAGTTGAGAGCTGGCTTCTAGGCAAGCTTCCCTGTGAGAGCTGAGGACAGGGCAGAACCCTCCCGCATCCTGCCTGACTGTAGACGTACCTGCTAACCTCCTTATGTTAGTGGCTGGGATGGGTTGAGGGAAAAGCATGTGTAAGCATTGGGCCTGAACTCCCGTGTATCTGAGTTGAATACCGCGATTTCCAACATCCTTCTTCAATAGGAGTGTAGCTACGTTCCAACTCCCATGTCCGAGTGGGCAGCAGACATCTGCCTCCCATGCATACACACTTCTGAGAGTTGAGCTTATGGCCTGTAACCCTACATCCTGCCTGCCGCTACCTTTCGCTTCCAAAAGGCCTAGGCTCGCTGCTTGACGCAAGTGTTGGGAGAGGTAACTGGAATCTCCCGGCACACAAGACGAGTGCCTCCAAGCTCAATCAAGCGATTTCCTAGTAATTCCTGGGGTAGACTGGTGCTACATACTAAGTTCCATACGTGAGTATGTAGTTGAACGCCTTGTCCAAAAACATCTTACTTCTGAGAGTTGAGCTCACCCTCAGTCCCTCACAGTTCCACACTGCCTGCAGAGTGAGTTTCGCACGTCTTCACCAGAGACGTTTGCCAGAGGCTTCTGAGACGCAAGTTAACAATGCAGACCTGGAGGGTATCTCCAGGTCCAGTAGAGTGGTAACCTGGGAACCTCCTGTCTCAGAATCCTGCTACCTTCACCCTGCCATAAGAATGCAGCTAGTTGACAGCTGGCTTCAAGGCCTGCTTAACTGTGAGAGCTAAGGACAGGGCACAACCCTCCCGCATCCTGCTTGACTGTAGAAGGAGCTGCTAACGTCCTCATGTTAGTGGCAGGGAAAGGTTGTGAGAAAAGCATGTGGAATCGTTGTGCCTGAACCCACGTGTATCTGAGTTGAATACAGCGATTTCCAAAGTCCTTCTTCATCAGAGTGTAGCTAGGTTCCCACTCGCATGTCCGAGTGGGTAGCAGACATCTGCCTCCCATGTATACACACTTCTGAGAGTTGAGCTTATGGCCTGTAAGCCTACCTCCTGCCTGTAGCTACCTTTCGCTTCCAAAAGGCCTAGGCTCGCTGCTTCACCGAAGTGTTGGGAGAGGTAACTGGAATCTCCCGGCACACAAGACTAGTGCCACCAAGCTCAATCCAGCGATTTCCTAGTAATTCCTGGGGTAGACTGGTGCTACATACTAAGTTCCATACGTGAGTATGTAGTTGAACTCCTTGTCCAAAAACATCTTACTTCTCAGAGTTGAGCTCACCCTCAGTCCCTCACAGTTCCACACTGCCTGCAGAGTGAGTTTCGCACGTCTTCACCAGAGACGTTTGCCAGAGGCTTCTGAGACGCAAGTTAACAATGCAGACCTGGAGGGTATCTCCAGGTCCAGTAGAGTGGTAACCTGGGAACCTCCTGTCTCAGAATCCTGCTACCTTCACCCTGCCATAAGAATGCAGCTTGTTGACAGCTGGCTTCAAGGCCTGCTTCCCTGTGAGAGCTAAGGACAGGGCACAACCCTCCCGCATCCTGCTTGACTGTAGAAGGCGCTGCTAACGTCCTCATGTTAGTGGCAGGGAAACGTTGTGAGAAAAGCATGTGGAATCGTTGTGCCTGAACCCACGTGTATCTGAGTTGAATACAGCGATTTCCAAAGTCCTTCTTCATCAGAGTGTAGCTAGGTTCCCACTCGCATGTCCGAGTGGGTAGCAGACATCTGCCTCCCATGTATACACACTTCTGAGAGTTGAGCTTATGGCCTGTAAGCCTACCTCCTGCCTGCAGCTACCTTTCGCTTCCAAAAGGCCTAGGCTCGCTGCTTCACCGAAGTGTTGGGAGAGGTAACTGGAATCTCCCGGCACACAAGACTAGTGCCACCAAGCTCAATCCAGCGATTTCCCAGTAATTCCTGGGGTAGACTGGTGCTACATACTAAGTTCCATATGTGAGAAGGTAGCTGAACGCCTTGTCCAAAATCATCTTACTGCTGAGAGTTGAGCTCACCCTCAGTCCCTCACAGTTCCACACTGCCTGCAGAGTGAGTTTCCCACGTCTTCACCAGAGACTTTTGCCAGAGGCTTCTGAGACGCAAGTTAACAATGCACACCTGGACGGTATCTCCAGGTGCAGTAGAGTGGTAATCTGGGAACCTCCTTACTCAGAATACTGCTACCTTCACACTGTCATAAGAATGCAGCTAGTTGAGAGCTGGCTTCTAGGCAAGCTTCCCTGTGAGAGCTGAGGACAGGGCAGAACCCTCCCGCATCCTGCCTGACTGTAGACGTACCTGCTAACCTCCTTATGTTAGTGGCTGGGATGGGTTGAGGGAAAAGCATGTGTAAGCATTGGGCCTGAACTCCCGTGTATCTGAGTTGAATACAGCGATTTCCAACATCCTTCTTCAATAGGAATGTAGCTAGGTTCCTACTCCCATGTCCGAGTGGGCAGCAGACATCTGCCTCCCATGCATACACACTTCTGAGAGTTGAGCTTATGGCCTGTAACCCTACATCCTGCCTGCCGCTACCTTTCGCTTCCAAAAGGCCTAGGCTCGCTGCTTGACGCAAGTGTTGGGAGAGGTATATGGAATCTCCCGGAACACAAGACGAGTGCCTCCAAGCTCAATCAAGCGATTTCCTAGTAATTCCTGGGGTAGACTGGTGCTACATGCTAAGTTCCATACGTGAGTAGGTAGTTGAACGCCTTGTCCAAAAACTTCTTACTTCTGAGAGTTGAGCTCACCCTCAGTCCCTCACAGTTCCACACTGCCTGCAGAGTGAGTTTCGCACGTCTTCACCAGAGACGTTTGCCAGAGGCTTCTGAGACGCAAGTTAACAATGCAGACCTGGAGGGTATCTCCAGGTCCAGTAGAGTGGTAACCTGGGAACCTCCTGTCTCAGAATCCTGCTACCTTCACCCTGCCATAAGAATGCAGCTAGTTGACAGCTGGCTTCAAGGCCTGCTTCCCTGTGAGAGCTAAGGACAGGGCACAACCCTCCCGCATCCTGCTTGACTGTAGAAGGCGCTGCTAACGTCCTCATGTTAGTGGCAGGGAAACGTTGTGAGAAAAGCATGTGGAATCGTTGTGCCTGAACCCACGTGTATCTGAGTTGAATACAGCGATTTCCAAAGTCCTTCTTCATCAGAGTGTAGCTAGGTTCCCACTCGCATGTCCGAGTGGGTAGCAGACATCTGCCTCCCATGTATACACACTTCTGAGAGTTGAGCTTATGGCCTGTAAGCCTACCTCCTGCCTGCAGCTACCTTTCGCTTCCAAAAGGCCTAGGCTCGCTGCTTCACCGAAGTGTTGGGAGAGGTAACTGGAATCTCCCGGCACACAAGACTAGTGCCACCAAGCTCAATCCAGCGATTTCCCAGTAATTCCTGGGGTAGACTGGTGCTACATACTAAGTTCCATATGTGAGAAGGTAGCTGAACGCCTTGTCCAAAATCATCTTACTGCTGAGAGTTGAGCTCACCCTCAGTCCCTCACAGTTCCACACTGCCTGCAGAGTGAGTTTCCCACGTCTTCACCAGAGACTTTTGCCAGAGGCTTCTGAGACGCAAGTTAACAATGCACACCTGGACGGTATCTCCAGGTGCAGTAGAGTGGTAATCTGGGAACCTCCTTACTCAGAATACTGCTACCTTCACACTGTCATAAGAATGCAGCTAGTTGAGAGCTGGCTTCTAGGCAAGCTTCCCTGTGAGAGCTGAGGACAGGGCAGAACCCTCCCGCATCCTGCCTGACTGTAGACGTACCTGCTAACCTCCTTATGTTAGTGGCTGGGATGGGTTGCGGGAAAAGCATGTGTAAGCATTGGGCCTGAACTCCCGTGTATCTGAGTTGAATACAGCGATTTCCAACATCCTTCTTCAATAGGAGTGTAGCTAGGTTCCAACTCCCATGTCCGAGTGGGTAGCAGACATCTGCCTCCCATGCATACACACTTCTGAGAGTTGAGCTTCTGGCCTGTAACCCTACATCCTGCCTGCCGCTACCTTTCGCTTCCAAAAGGCCTAGGCTCGCTGCTTGACGCAAGTGTTGGGAGAGGTAACTGGAATCTCCCGGCACACAAGACGAGTGCCTCCAAGCTCAATCAAGCGATTTCCTAGTAATTCCTGGGGTAGACTGGTGCTACATACTAAGTTCCATACGTGAGTATGTAGTTGAACGCCTTGTCCAAAAACATCTTACTTCTGAGAGTTGAGCTCACCCTCAGTCCCTCACAGTTCCACACTGCCTGCAGAGTGAGTTTCGCACGTCTTCACCAGAGACGTTTGCCAGAGGCTTCTGAGACGCAAGTTAACAATGCAGACCTGGAGGGTATCTCCAGGTCCAGTAGAGTGGTAACCTGGGAACCTCCTGTCTCAGAATCCTGCTACCTTCACCCTGCCATAAGAATGCAGCTAGTTGACAGCTGGCTTCAAGGCCTGCTTAACTGTGAGAGCTAAGGACAGGGCACAACCCTCCCGCATCCTGCTTGACTGTAGAAGGAGCTGCTAACGTCCTCATGTTAGTGGCAGGGAAAGGTTGTGAGAAAAGCATGTGGAATCGTTGTGCCTGAACCCACGTGTATCTGAGTTGAATACAGCGATTTCCAAAGTCCTTCTTCATCAGAGTGTAGCTAGGTTCCCACTCGCATGTCCGAGTGGGTAGCAGACATCTGCCTCCCATGTATACACACTTCTGAGAGTTGAGCTTATGGCCTGTAAGCCTACCTCCTGCCTGTAGCTACCTTTCGCTTCCAAAAGGCCTAGGCTCGCTGCTTCACCGAAGTGTTGGGAGAGGTAACTGGAATCTCCCGGCACACAAGACTAGTGCCACCAAGCTCAATCCAGCGATTTCCCAGTAATTCCTGGGGTAGACTGGTGCTACATACTAAGTTCCATATGTGAGAAGGTAGCTGAACGCCTTGTCCAAAATCATCTTACTGCTGAGAGTTGAGCTCACCCTCAGTACCTCACAGTTCCACACTGCCTGCAGAGTGAGTTTCCCACGTCTTCACCAGAGACTTTTGCCAGAGGCTTCTGAGACGCAAGTTAACAATGCACACCTGGACGGTATCTCCAGGTGCAGTAGAGTGGTAATCTGGGAACCTCCTTACTCAGAATACTGCTACCTTCACACTGTCATAAGAATGCAGCTAGTTGAGAGCTGGCTTCTAGGCAAGCTTCCCTGTGAGAGCTGAGGACAGGGCAGAACCCTCCCGCATCCTGCCTGACTGTCGACGTACCTGCTAACCTCCTTATGTTAGTGGCTGGGATGGGTTGCGGGAAAAGCATGTGTAAGCATTGGGCCTGAACTCCCGTGTATCTGAGTTGAATACAGCGATTTCCAACATCCTTCTTCAATAGGAGTGTAGCTAGGTTCCAACTCCCATGTCCGAGTGGGTAGCAGACATCTGCCTCCCATGCATACACACTTCTGAGAGTTGAGCTTATGGCCTGTAACCCTATATCCTGCCTGCCGCTACCTTTCGCTTCCAAAAGGCCTAGGCTCGCTGCTTGACGCAAGTGTTGGGAGAGGTAACTGGAATCTCCCGGCACACAAGACGAGTGCCTCCAAGCTCAATCAAGCGATTTCCTAGTAATTCCTGGGGTAGACTGGTGCTACATACTAAGTTCCATACGTGAGTATGTAGTTGAACGCCTTGTCCAAAAACTTCTTACTTCTGAGAGTTGAGCTCACCCTCAGTCCCTCACAGTTCCACACTGCCTGCAGAGTGAGTTTCGCACGTCTTCACAGAGACGTTTGCCAGAGGCTTCTGAGACGCAAGTTAACAATGCAGACCTGGAGGGTATCTCCAGGTCCAGTAGAGTGGTAACCTGGGAACCTCCTGTCTCAGAATCCTGCTACCTTCACCCTGCCATAAGAATGCAGCTAGTTGACAGCTGGCTTCAAGGCCTGCTTCCCTGTGAGAGCTAAGGACAGGGCACAACCCTCCCGCATCCTGCTTGACTGTAGAAGGAGCTGCTAACGTCCTCATGTTAGTGGCAGGGAAACGTTGTGAGAAAAGCATGTGGAATCGTTGTGCCTGAACCCACGTGTATCTGAGTTGAATACAGCGATTTCCAAAGTCCTTCTTCATCAGAGTGTAGCTAGGTTCCCACTCGCATGTCCGAGTGGGTAGCAGACATCTGCCTCCCATGTATACACACTTCTGAGAGTTGAGCTTATGGCCTGTAAGCCTACCTCCTGCCTGCAGCTACCTTTCGCTTCCAAAAGGCCTAGGCTCGCTGCTTCACCAAAGTGTTGGGAGAGGTAACTGGAATCTCCCGGCACACAAGACTAGTGCCACCAAGCTCAATCCAGCGATTTCCCAGTAATTCCTGGGGTAGACTGGTGCTACATACTAAGTTCCATATGTGAGAAGGTAGCTGAACGCCTTGTCCAAAATCATCTTACTGCTGAGAGTTGAGCTCACCCTCAGTCCCTCACAGTTCCACACTGCCTGCAGAGTGAGTTTCCCACGTCTTCACCAGAGACTTTTGCCAGAGGCTTCTGAGACGCAAGTTAACAATGCACACCTGGACGGTATCTCCAGGTGCAGTAGAGTGGTAATCTGGGAACCTCCTTACTCAGAATACTGCTACCTTCACACTGTCATAAGAATGCAGCTAGTTGAGAGCTGGCTTCAAGGCCTGCTTCCCTGTGAGAGCTAAGGACAGGGCACAACCCTCCCGCATCCTGCTTGACTGTAGAAGGAGCTGCTAACGTCCTCATGTTAGTGGCAGGGAAACGTTGTGAGAAAAGCATGTGGAATCGTTGTGCCTGAACCCACGTGTATCTGAGTTGAATACAGCGATTTCCAAAGTCCTTCTTCATCAGAGTGTAGCTAGGTTCCCACTCGCATGTCCGAGTGGGTAGCAGACATCTGCCTCCCATGTATACACACTTCTGAGAGTTGAGCTTATGGCCTGTAAGCCTACCTCCTGCCTGCAGCTACCTTTCGCGTCCAAAAGGTCTAGGCTCGCTGCTTCACCGAAGTGTTGGGAGAGGTAACTGGAATCTCCCGGCACACAAGACTAGTGCCACCAAGCTCAATCCGGCGATTTCCCAGTAATTCCTGGGGTAGACTGGTGCTACATACTAAGTTCCATATGTGAGAAGGTAGCTGAACGCCTTGTCCAAAATCATCTTACTGCTGAGAGTTGAGCTCACCCTCAGTCCCTCACAGTTCCACACTGCCTGCAGAGTGAGTTTCCCACGTCTTCACCAGAGACTTTTGCCAGAGGCTTCTGAGACGCAAGTTAACAATGCACACCTGGACGGTATCTCCAGGTGCAGTAGAGTGGTAATCTGGGAACCTCCTTACTCAGAATACTGCTACCTTCACACTGTCATAAGAATGCAGCTAGTTGAGAGCTGGCTTCTAGGCAAGCTTCCCTGTGAGAGCTGAGGACAGGGCAGAACCCTCCCGCATCCTGCCTGACTGTAGACGTACCTGCTAACCTCCTTATGTTAGTGGCTGGGATGGGTTGAGGGAAAAGCATGTGTAAGCATTGGGCCTGAACTCCCGTGTATCTGAGTTGAATACCGCGATTTCCAACATCCTTCTTCAATAGGAGTGTAGCTAGGTTCCAACTCCCATGTCCGAGTGGGCAGCAGACATCTGCCTCCCATGCATACACACTTCTGAGAGTTGAGCTTATGGCCTGTAACCCTACATCCTGCCTGCCGCTACCTTTCGCTTCCAAAAGGCCTAGGCTCGCTGCTTGACGCAAGTGTTGGGAGAGGTAACTGGAATCTCCCGGCACACAAGACGAGTGCCTCCAAGCTCAATCAAGCGATTTCCTAGTAATTCCTGGGGTAGACTGGTGCTACATACTAAGTTCCATACGTGAGTATGTAGTTGAACGCCTTGTCCAAAAACATCTTACTTCTGAGAGTTGAGCTCACCCTCAGTCCCTCACAGTTCCACACTGCCTGCAGAGTGAGTTTCGCACGTCTTCACCAGAGACGTTTGCCAGAGGCTTCTGAGACGCAAGTTAACAATGCAGACCTGGAGGGTATCTCCAGGTCCAGTAGAGTGGTAACCTGGGAACCTCCTGTCTCAGAATCCTGCTACCTTCACCCTGCCATAAGAATGCAGCTAGTTGACAGCTGGCTTCAAGGCCTGCTTAACTGTGAGAGCTAAGGACAGGGCACAACCCTCCCGCATCCTGCTTGACTGTAGAAGGAGCTGCTAACGTCCTCATGTTAGTGGCAGGGAAAGGTTGTGAGAAAAGCATGTGGAATCGTTGTGCCTGAACCCACGTGTATCTGAGTTGAATACAGCGATTTCCAAAGTCCTTCTTCATCAGAGTGTAGCTAGGTTCCCACTCGCATGTCCGAGTGGGTAGCAGACATCTGCCTCCCATGTATACACACTTCTGAGAGTTGAGCTTATGGCCTGTAAGCCTACCTCCTGCCTGTAGCTACCTTTCGCTTCCAAAAGGCCTAGGCTCGCTGCTTCACCGAAGTGTTGGGAGAGGTAACTGGAATCTCCCGGCACACAAGACTAGTGCCACCAAGCTCAATCCAGCGATTTCCCAGTAATTCCTGGGGTAGACTGGTGCTACATACTAAGTTCCATACGTGAGTATGTAGTTGAACTCCTTGTCCAAAAACATCTTACTTCTCAGAGTTGAGCTCACCCTCAGTCCCTCACAGTTCCACACTGCCTGCAGAGTGAGTTTCGCACGTCTTCACCAGAGACGTTTGCCAGAGGCTTCTGAGACGCAAGTTAACAATGCAGACCTGGAGGGTATCTCCAGGTCCAGTAGAGTGGTAACCTGGGAACCTCCTGTCTCAGAATCCTGCTACCTTCACCCTGCCATAAGAATGCAGCTTGTTTACAGCTGGCTTCAAGGCCTGCTTCCCTGTGAGAGCTAAGGACAGGGCACAACCCTCCCGCATCCTGCTTGACTGTAGAAGGCGCTGCTAACGTCCTCATGTTAGTGGCAGGGAAACGTTGTGAGAAAAGCATGTGGAATCGTTGTGCCTGAACCCACGTGTATCTGAGTTGAATACAGCGATTTCCAAAGTCCTTCTTCATCAGAGTGTAGCTAGGTTCCCACTCGCATGTCCGAGTGGGTATCAGACATCTGCCTCCCATGTATACACACTTCTGAGAGTTGAGCTTATGGCCTGTAAGCCTACCTCCTGCCTGCAGCTACCTTTCGCTTCCAAAAGGCCTAGGCTCGCTGCTTCACCGAAGTGTTGGGAGAGGTAACTGGAATCTCCCGGCACACAAGACTAGTGCCACCAAGCTCAATCCAGCGATTTCCCAGTAATTCCTGGGGTAGACTGGTGCTACATACTAAGTTCCATATGTGAGAAGGTAGCTGAACGCCTTGTCCAAAATCATCTTACTGCTGAGAGTTGAGCTCACCCTCAGTCCCTCACAGTTCCACACTGCCTGCAGAGTGAGTTTCCCACGTCTTCACCAGAGACTTTTGCCAGAGGCTTCTGAGACGCAAGTTAACAATGCACACCTGGACGGTATCTCCAGGTGCAGTAGAGTGGTAATCTGGGAACCTCCTTACTCAGAATACTGCTACCTTCACACTGTCATAAGAATGCAGCTAGTTGAGAGCTGGCTTCTAGGCAAGCTTCCCTGTGAGAGCTGAGGACAGGGCAGAACCCTCCCGCATCCTGCCTGACTGTAGACGTACCTGCTAACCTCCTTATGTTAGTGGCTGGGATGGGTTGAGGGAAAAGCATGTGTAAGCATTGGGCCTGAACTCCCGTGTATCTGAGTTGAATACAGCGATTTCCAACATCCTTCTTCAATAGGAATGTAGCTAGGTTCCTACTCCCATGTCCGAGTGGGCAGCAGACATCTGCCTCCCATGCATACACACTTCTGAGAGTTGAGCTTATGGCCTGTAACCCTACATCCTGCCTGCCGCTACCTTTCGCTTCCAAAAGGCCTAGGCTCGCTGCTTGACGCAAGTGTTGGGAGAGGTATATGGAATCTCCCGGAACACAAGACGAGTGCCTCCAAGCTCAATCAAGCGATTTCCTAGTAATTCCTGGGGTAGACTGGTGCTACATGCTAAGTTCCATACGTGAGTAGGTAGTTGAACGCCTTGTCCAAAAACTTCTTACTTCTGAGAGTTGAGCTCACCCTCAGTCCCTCACAGTTCCACACTGCCTGCAGAGTGAGTTTCGCACGTCTTCACCAGAGACGTTTGCCAGAGGCTTCTGAGACGCAAGTTAACAATGCAGACCTGGAGGGTATCTCCAGGTCCAGTAGAGTGGTAACCTGGGAACCTCCTGTCTCAGAATCCTGCTACCTTCACCCTGCCATAAGAATGCAGCTAGTTGACAGCTGGCTTCAAGGCCTGCTTCCCTGTGAGAGCTAAGGACAGGGCACAACCCTCCCGCATCCTGCTTGACTGTAGAAGGAGCTGCTAACGTCCTCATGTTAGTGGCAGGGAAACGTTGTGAGAAAAGCATGTGGAATCGTTGTGCCTGAACCCACGTGTATCTGAGTTGAATACAGCGATTTCCAAAGTCCTTCTTCATCAGAGTGTAGCTAGGTTCCCACTCGCATGTCCGAGTGGGTAGCAGACATCTGCCTCCCATGTATACACACTTCTGAGAGTTGAGCTTATGGCCTGTAAGCCTACCTCCTGCCTGCAGCTACCTTTCGCTTCCAAAAGGCCTAGGCTCGCTGCTTCACCGAAGTGTTCGGAGAGGTAACTGGAATCTCCCGGCACACAAGACTAGTGCCACCAAGCTCAATCCAGCGATTTCCCAGTAATTCCTGGGGTAGACTGGTGCTACATACTAAGTTCCATATGTGAGAAGGTAGCTGAACGCCTTGTCCAAAATCATCTTACTGCTGAGAGTTGAGCTCACCCTCAGTCCCTCACAGTTCCACACTGCCTGCAGAGTGAGTTTCCCACGTCTTCACCAGAGACTTTTGCCAGAGGCTTCTGAGACGC
Organism: Canis aureus; assembly: GCF_053574225.1. Taxonomy (NCBI): domain Eukaryota; kingdom Metazoa; phylum Chordata; class Mammalia; order Carnivora; family Canidae; genus Canis; species Canis aureus. The sequence goes on along the minus strand of NW_027554420.1, from coordinate 690,597 downwards.
AAGTTAACAATGCACACCTGGACGGTATCTCCAGGTGCAGTAGAGTGGTAATCTGGGAACCTCCTTACTCAGAATACTGCTACCTTCACACTGTCATAAGAATGCAGCTAGTTGAGAGCTGGCTTCTAGGCAAGCTTCCCTGTGAGAGCTGAGGACAGGGCAGAACCCTCCCGCATCCTGCCTGACTGTAGACGTACCTGCTAACCTCCTTATGTTAGTGGCTGGGATGGGTTGCGGGAAAAGCATGTGTAAGCATTGGGCCTGAACTCCCGTGTATCTGAGTTGAATACAGCGATTTCCAACATCCTTCTTCAATAGGAGTGTAGCTAGGTTCCAACTCCCATGTCCGAGTGGGTAGCAGACATCTGCCTCCCATGCATACACACTTCTGAGAGTTGAGCTTATGGCCTGTAACCCTACATCCTGCCTGCCGCTACCTTTCGCTTCCAAAAGGCCTAGGCTCGCTGCTTGACGCAAGTGTTGGCAGAGGTAACTGGAATCTCCCGGCACACAAGACGAGTGCCTCCAAGCTCAATCAAGCGATTTCCTAGTAATTCCTGGGGTAGACTGGTGCTACATACTAAGTTCCATACGTGAGTATGTAGTTGAACGCCTTGTCCAAAAACATCTTACTTCTCAGAGTTGAGCTCACCCTCAGTCCCTCACAGTTCCACACTGCCTGCAGAGTGAGTTTCGCACGTCTTCACCAGAGACGTTTGCCAGAGGCTTCTGAGACGCAAGTTAACAATGCAGACCTGGAGGGTATCTCCAGGTCCAGTAGAGTGGTAACCTGGGAACCTCCTGTCTCAGAATCCTGCTACCTTCACCCTGCCATAAGAATGCAGCTAGTTGACAGCTGGCTTCAAGGCCTGCTTCCTGTGAGAGCTAAGGACAGGGCACAACCCTCCCGCATCCTGCTTGACTGTAGAAGGCGCTGCTAACGTCCTCATGTTAGTGGCAGGGAAACGTTGTGAGAAAAGCATGTGGAATCGTTGTGCCTGAACCCACGTGTATCTGAGTTGAATACAGCGATTTCCAAAGTCCTTCTTCATCAGAGTGTAGCTAGGTTCCCACTCGCATGTCCGAGTGGGTAGCAGACATCTGCCTCCCATGTATACACACTTCTGAGAGTTGAGCTTATGGCCTGTAAGCCTACCTCCTGCCTGTAGCTACCTTTCGCTTCCAAAAGGCCTAGGCTCGCTGCTTCACCGAAGTGTTGGGAGAGGTAACTGGAATCTCCCGGCACACAAGACTAGTGCCACCAAGCTCAATCCAGCGATTTCCCAGTAATTCCTGGGGTAGACTGGTGCTACATACTAAGTTCCATATGTGAGAAGGTAGCTGAACGCCTTGTCCAAAATCATCTTACTGCTGAGAGTTGAGCTCACCCTCAGTCCCTCACAGTTCCACACTGCCTGCAGAGTGAGTTTCCCACGTCTTCACCAGAGACTTTTGCCAGAGGCTTCTGAGACGCAAGTTAACAATGCACACCTGGACGGTATCTCCAGGTGCAGTAGAGTGGTAATCTGGGAACCTCCTTACTCAGAATACTGCTACCTTCACACTGTCATAAGAATGCAGCTAGTTGAGAGCTGGCTTCTAGGCAAGCTTCCCTGTGAGAGCTGAGGACAGGGCAGAACCCTCCCGCATCCTGCCTGACTGTAGACGTACCTGCTAACCTCCTTATGTTAGTGGCTGGGATGGGTTGAGGGAAAAGCATGTGTAAGCATTGGGCCTGAACTCCCGTGTATCTGAGTTGAATACAGCGATTTCCAACATCCTTCTTCAATAGGAGTGTAGCTAGGTTCCAACTCCCATGTCCGAGTGGGCAGCAGACATCTGCCTCCCATGCATACACACTTCTGAGAGTTGAGCTTATGGCCTGTAACCCTACATCCTGCCTGCCGCTACCTTTCGCTTCCAAAAGGCCTAGGCTCGCTGCTTGACGCAAGTGTTGGGAGAGGTAACTGGAATCTCCCGGCACACAAGACGAGTGCCTCCAAGCTCAATCAATCGATTTCCTAGTAATTCCTGGGGTAGACTGGTGCTACATACTAAGTTCCATATGTGAGTATGTAGTTGAACGCCTTGTCCAAAAACATCTTACTTCTCAGAGTTGAGCTCACCCTCAGTCCCTCAGAGTTCCACACTGCCTGCAGAGTGAGTTTCGCACGTCTTCACCAGAGACGTTTGCCAGAGGCTTCTGAGACGCAAGTTAACAATGCAGACCTGGAGGGTATCTCCAGGTCCAGTAGAGTGGTAACCTGGGAACCTCCTGTCTCAGAATCCTGCTACCTTCACCCTGCCATAAGAATGCAGCTAGTTGACAGCTGGCTTCAAGGCCTGCTTCCCTGTGAGAGCTAAGGACAGGGCACAACCCTCCCGCATCCTGCTTGACTGTAGAAGGCGCTGCTAACGTCCTCATGTTAGTGGCAGGGAAACGTTGTGAGAAAAGCATGTGGAATCGTTGTGCCTGAACCCACGTGTATCTGAGTTGAATACAGCGATTTCCAAAGTCCTTCTTCATCAGAGTGTAGCTAGGTTCCCACTCGCATGTCCGAGTGGGTAGCAGACATCTGCCTCCCATGTATACACACTTCTGAGAGTTGAGCTTATGGCCTGTAAGCCTACCTCCTGCCTGCAGCTACCTTTCGCTTCCAAAAGGCCTAGGCTCGCTGCTTCACCGAAGTGTTGGGAGAGGTAACTGGAATCTCCCGGCACACAAGACTAGTGCCACCAAGCTCAATCCAGCGATTTCCCAGTAATTCCTGGGGTAGACTGGTGCTACATACTAAGTTCCATATGTGAGAAGGTAGCTGAACGCCTTGTCCAAAATCATCTTACTGCTGAGAGTTGAGCTCACCCTCAGTCCCTCACAGTTCCACACTGCCTGCAGAGTGAGTTTCCCACGTCTTCACCAGAGACTTTTGCCAGAGGCTTCTGAGACGCAAGTTAACAATGCACACCTGGACGGTATCTCCAGGTGCAGTAGAGTGGTAATCTGGGAACCTCCTTACTCAGAATACTGCTACCTTCACACTGTCATAAGAATGCAGCTAGTTGAGAGCTGGCTTCTAGGCAAGCTTCCCTGTGAGAGCTGAGGACAGGGCAGAACCCTCCCGCATCCTGCCTGACTGTAGACGTACCTGCTAACCTCCTTATCTTAGTGGCTGGGATGGGTTGCGGGAAAAGCATGTGTAAGCATTGGGCCTGAACTCCCGTGTATCTGAGTTGAATACAGCGATTTCCAACATCCTTCTTCAATAGGAGTGTAGCTAGGTTCCAACTCCCATGTCCGAGTGGGTAGCAGACATCTGCCTCCCATGCATACACACTTCTGAGAGTTGAGCTTCTGGCCTGTAACCCTACATCCTGCCTGCCGCTACCTTTCGCTTCCAAAAGGCCTAGGCTCGCTGCTTGACGCAAGTGTTGGGAGAGGTAACTGGAATCTCCCGGCACACAAGACGAGTGCCTCCAAGCTCAATCAAGCGATTTCCTAGTAATTCCTGGGGTAGACTGGTGCTACATACTAAGTTCCATACGTGAGTATGTAGTTGAACGCCTTGTCCAAAAACATCTTACTTCTGAGAGTTGAGCTCACCCTCAGTCCCTCACAGTTCCACACTGCCTGCAGAGTGAGTTTCGCACGTCTTCACCAGAGACGTTTGCCAGAGGCTTCTGAGACGCAAGTTAACAATGCAGACCTGGAGGGTATCTCCAGGTCCAGTAGAGTGGTAACCTGGGAACCTCCTGTCTCAGAATCCTGCTACCTTCACCCTGCCATAAGAATGCAGCTTGTTGACAGCTGGCTTCAAGGCCTGCTTCCCTGTGAGAGCTAAGGACAGGGCACAACCCTCCCGCATCCTGCCTGACTGTAGACGTACCTGCTAACCTCCTTATGTTAGTGCCTGGGATGGATTGCGGGAAAAGCATGTGTAAGCATTGGGCCTGAACTCCCGTGTATCTGAGTTGAATACAGCGATTTCCAACATCCTTCTTCAATAGGAGTGTAGCTAGGTTCCAACTCCCATGTCCGAGTGGGTAGCAGACATCTGCCTCCCATGCACACACACTTCTGAGAGTTGAGCTTCTGGCCTGTAACCCTACATCCTGCCTGCCGCTACCTTTCGCTTCCAAAAGGCCTAGGCTCGCTGCTTGACGCAAGTGTTGGGAGAGGTAACTGGAATCTCCCGGCACACAAGACGAGTGCCTCCAAGCTCAATCAAGCGATTTCCTAGTAATTCCTGGGGTAGACTGGTGCTACATACTAAGTTCCATACGTGAGTATGTAGTTGAACGCCTTGTCCAAAAACATCTTACTTCTGAGAGTTGAGCTCACCCTCAGTCCCTCACAGTTCCACACTGCCTGCAGAGTGAGTTTCGCACGTCTTCACCAGAGACGTTTGCCAGAGGCTTCTGAGACGCAAGTTAACAATGCAGACCTGGAGGGTATCTCCAGGTCCAGTAGAGTGGTAACCTGGGAACCTCCTGTCTCAGAATCCTGCTACCTTCACCCTGCCATAAGAATGCAGCTAGTTGACAGCTGGCTTCAAGGCCTGCTTCCCTGTGAGAGCTAAGGACAGGGCACAACCCTCCCGCATCCTGCTTGACTGTAGAAGGAGCTGCTAACGTCCTCATGTTAGTGGCAGGGAAACGTTGTGAGAAAAGCATGTGGAATCGTTGTGCCTGAACCCACGTGTATCTGAGTTGAATACAGCGATTTCCAAAGTCCTTCTTCATCAGAGTGTAGCTAGGTTCCCACTCGCATGTCCGAGTGGGTAGCAGACATCTGCCTCCCATGTATACACACTTCTGAGAGTTGAGCTTATGGCCTGTAAGCCTACCTCCTGCCTGCAGCTACCTTTCGCTTCCAAAAGGCCTAGGCTCGCTGCTTCACCGAAGTGTTGGGAGAGGTAACTGGAATCTCCCGGCACACAAGACTAGTGCCACCAAGCTCAATCCAGCGATTTCCCAGTAATTCCTGGGGTAGACTGGTGCTACATACTAAGTTCCATATGTGAGAAGGTAGCTGAACGCCTTGTCCAAAATCATCTTACTGCTGAGAGTTGAGCTCACCCTCAGTCCCTCACAGTTCCACACTGCCTGCAGAGTGAGTTTCCCACGTCTTCACCAGAGACTTTTGCCAGAGGCTTCTGAGACGCAAGTTAACAATGCACACCTGGACGGTATCTCCAGGTGCAGTAGAGTGGTAATCTGGGAACCTCCTTACTCAGAATACTGCTACCTTCACACTGTCATAAGAATGCAGCTAGTTGAGAGCTGGCTTCTAGGCAAGCTTCCCTGTGAGAGCTGAGGACAGGGCAGAACCCTCCCGCATCCTGCCTGACTGTAGACGTACCTGCTAACCTCCTTATGTTAGTGGCTGGGATGGGTTGCGGGAAAAGCATGTGTAAGCATTGGGCCTGAACTCCCGTGTATCTGAGTTGAATACAGCGATTTCCAACATCCTTCTTCAATAGGAGTGTAGCTAGGTTCCAACTCCCATGTCCGAGTGGGTAGCAGACATCTGCCTCCCATGCATACACACTTCTGAGAGTTGAGCTTATGGCCTGTAACCCTACATCCTGCCTGCCGCTACCTTTCGCTTCCAAAAGGCCTAGGCTCGCTGCTTGACGCAAGTGTTGGGAGAGGTAACTGGAATCTCCCGGCACACAAGACGAGTGCCTCCAAGCTCAATCAAGCGATTTCCTAGTAATTCCTGGGGTAGACTGGTGCTACATACTAAGTTCCATACGAGAGTAGGTAGTTGAATGCCTTGTCCAAAAACATCTTACTTCTGAGAGTTGAGCTCACCCTCAGTCCCTCACAGTTCCACACTGCCTGCAGAGTGAGTTTCGCACGTCTTCACCAGAGACGTTTGCCAGAGGCTTCTGAGACGCAAGTTAACAATGCAGACTTGGAGGGTATCTCCAGGTCCAGTAGAGTGGTAACCTGGGAACCTCCTGTCTCAGAATCCTGCTACCTTCACCCTGCCATAAGAATGCAGCTAGTTGACAGCTGGCTTCAAGGCCTGCTTCCCTGTGAGAGCTAAGGACAGGGCACAACCCTCCCGCATCCTGCTTGACTGTAGAAGGAGCTGCTAACGTCCTCATGTTAGTGGCAGGGAAACGTTGTGAGAAAAGCATGTGGAATCGTTGTGCCTGAACCCACGTGTATCTGAGTTGAATACAGCGATTTCCAAAGTCCTTCTTCATCAGAGTGTAGCTAGGTTCCCACTCGCATGTCCGAGTGGGTAGCAGACATCTGCCTCCCATGTATACACACTTCTGAGAGTTGAGCTTATGGCCTGTAAGCCTACCTCCTGCCTGCAGCTACCTTTCGCTTCCAAAAGGCCTAGGCTCGCTGCTTCACCGAAGTGTTGGGAGAGGTAACTGGAATCTCCCGGCACACAAGACTAGTGCCACCAAGCTCAATCCAGCGATTTCCCAGTAATTCCTGGGGTAGACTGGTGCTACATACTAAGTTCCATATGTGAGAAGGTAGCTGAACGCCTTGTCCAAAATCATCTTACTGCTGAGAGTTGAGCTCACCCTCAGTCCCTCACAGTTCCACACTGCCTGCAGAGTGAGTTTCCCACGTCTTCACCAGAGACTTTTGCCAGAGGCTTCTGAGACGCAAGTTAACAATGCACACCTGGACGGTATCTCCAGGTGCAGTAGAGTGGTAATCTGGGAACCTCCTTACTCAGAATACTGCTACCTTCACACTGTCATAAGAATGCAGCTAGTTGAGAGCTGGCTTCTAGGCAAGCTTCCCTGTGAGAGCTGAGGACAGGGCAGAACCCTCCCGCATCCTGCCTGACTGTAGACGTACCTGCTAACCTCCTTATGTTAGTGGCTGGGATGGGTTGCGGGAAAAGCATGTGTAAGCATTGGGCCTGAACTCCCGTGTATCTGAGTTGAATACAGCGATTTCCAACATCCTTCTTCAATAGGAGTGTAGCTAGGTTCCAACTCCCATGTCCGAGTGGGTAGCAGACATCTGCCTCCCATGCATACACACTTCTGAGAGTTGAGCTTCTGGCCTGTAACCCTACATCCTGCCTGCCGCTACCTTTCGCTTCCAAAAGGCCTAGGCTCGCTGCTTGACGCAAGTGTTGGGAGAGGTAACTGGAATCTCCCGGCACACAAGACGAGTGCCTCCAAGCTCAATCAAGCGATTTCCTAGTAATTCCTGGGGTAGACTGGTGCTACATACTAAGTTCCATACGAGAGTAGGTAGTTGAATGCCTTGTCCAAAAACATCTTACTTCTGAGAGTTGAGCTCACCCTCAGTCCCTCACAGTTCCACACTGCCTGCAGAGTGAGTTTCGCACGTCTTCACCAGAGACGTTTGCCAGAGGCTTCTGAGACGCAAGTTAACAATGCAGACCTGGAGGGTATCTCCAGGTCCAGTAGAGTGGTAACCTGGGAACCTCCTGTCTCAGAATCCTGCTACCTTCACCCTGCCATAAGAATGCAGCTAGTTGACAGCTGGCTTCAAGGCCTGCTTCCCTGTGAGAGCTAAGGACAGGGCACAACCCTCCCGCATCCTGCTTGACTGTAGAAGGAGCTGCTAACGTCCTCATGTTAGTGGCAGGGAAACGTTGTGAGAAAAGCATGTGGAATCGTTGTGCCTGAACCCACGTGTATCTGAGTTGAATACAGCGATTTCCAAAGTCCTTCTTCATCAGAGTGTAGCTAGGTTCCCACTCGCATGTCCGAGTGGGTAGCAGACATCTGCCTCCCATGTATACACACTTCTGGAAGTTGAGCTTATGGCCTGTAAGCCTACCTCCTGCCTGCAGCTACCTTTCGCTTCCAAAAGGCCTAGGCTCGCTGCTTCACCGAAGTGTTGGGAGAGGTAACTGGAATCTCCCGGCACACAAGACTAGTGCCACCAAGCTCAATCCAGCGATTTCCCAGTAATTCCTGGGGTAGACTGGTGCTATATACTAAGTTCCATATGTCAGAAGGTAGCTGAACGCCTTGTCCAAAATCATCTTACTGCTGAGAGTTGAGCTCACCCTCAGTCCCTCACAGTTCCACACTGCCTGCAGAGTGAGTTTCCCACGTCTTCACCAGAGACTTTTGCCAGAGGCTTCTGAGACGCAAGTTAACAATGCACACCTGGACGGTATCTCCAGGTGCAGTAGAGTGGTAATCTGGGAACCTCCTTACTCAGAATACTGCTACCTTCACACTGTCATAAGAATGCAGCTAGTTGAGAGCTGGCTTCTAGGCAAGCTTCCCTGTGAGAGCTGAGGACAGGGCAGAACCCTCCCGCATCCTGCCTGACTGTAGACGTACCTGCTAACCTCCTTATGTTAGTGGCTGGGATGGGTTGCGGGAAAAGCATGTGTAAGCATTGGGCCTGAACTCCCGTGTATCTGAGTTGAATACAGCGATTTCCAACATCCTTCTTCAATAGGATTGTAGCTAGGTTCCAACTCCCATGTCCGAGTGGGTAGCAGACATCTGCCTCCCATGCATACACACTTCTGAGAGTTGAGCTTATGGCCTGTAACCCTACATCCTGCCTGCCGCTACCTTTCGCTTCCAAAAGGCCTAGGCTCGCTGCTTGACGCAAGTGTTGGGAGAGGTAACTGGAATCTCCCGGCACACAAGACGAGTGCCTCCAAGCTCAATCAAGCGATTTCCTAGTAATTCCTGGGGTAGACTGGTGCTACATACTAAGTTCCATACGTGAGTATGTAGTTGAACGCCTTGTCCAAAAACATCTTACTTCTGAGAGTTGAGCTCACCCTCAGTCCCTCACAGTTCCACACTGCCTGCAGAGTGAGTTTTGCACGTCTTCACCAGAGACGTTTGCCAGAGGCTTCTGAGACGCAAGTTAACAATGCAGACCTGGAGGGTATCTCCAGGTCCAGTAGAGTGGTAACCTGGGAACCTCCTGTCTCAGAATCCTGCTACCTTCACCCTGCCATAAGAATGCAGCTTGTTGACAGCTGGCTTCAAGGCCTGCTTCCCTGTGAGAGCTAAGGACAGGGCACAACCCTCCCGCATCCTGCTTGACTGTAGAAGGCGCTGCTAACGTCCTCATGTTAGTGGCAGGGAAACGTTGTGAGAAAAGCATGTGGAATCGTTGTGCCTGAACCCACGTGTATCTGAGTTGAATACAGCGATTTCCAAAGTCCTTCTTCATCAGAGTGTAGCTAGGTTCCCACTCGCATGTCCGAGTGGGTAGCAGACATCTGCCTCCCATGTATACACACTTCTGAGAGTTGAGCTTATGGCCTGTAAGCCTACCTCCTGCCTGCAGCTACCTTTCGCTTCCAAAAGGCCTAGGCTCGCTGCTTCATCGAAGTGTTCGGAGAGGTAACTGGAATCTCCCGGCACACAAGACTAGTGCCACCAAGCTCAATCCAGCGATTTCCCAGTAATTCCTGGGGTAGACTGGTGCTACATACTAAGTTCCATATGTGAGAAGGTAGCTGAACGCCTTGTCCAAAATCATCTTACTGCTGAGAGTTGAGCTCACCCTCAGTCCCTCACAGTTCCACACTGCCTGCAGAGTGAGTTTCGCACGTCTTCACCAGAGACGTTTGCCAGAGGCTTCTGAGACGCAAGTTAACAATGCAGACCTGGAGGGTATCTCCAGGTCCAGTAGAGTGGTAACCTGGGAACCTCCTGTCTCAGAATACTGCTACCTTCACCCTGCCATAAGAATGCAGCTAGTTGACAGCTGGCTTCAAGGCCTGCTTCCCTGTGAGAGCTAAGGACAGGGCACAACCCTCCCGCATCCTGCTTGACTGTAGAAGGAGCTGCTAACGTCCTCATGTTAGTGGCAGGGAAACGTTGTGAGAAAAGCATGTGGAATCGTTGTGCCTGAACCCACGTGTATCTGAGTTGAATACAGCGATTTCCAAAGTCCTTCTTCATCAGAGTGTAGGTAGGTTCCCACTCGCATGTCCGAGTGGGTAGCAGACATCTGCCTCCCATGTATACACACTTCTGAGAGTTGAGCTTATGGCCTGTAAGCCTACCTCCTGCCTGCAGCTACCTTTCGCTTCCAAAAGGCCTAGGCTCGCTGCTTCACCGAAGTGTTGGGAGAGGTAACTGGAATCTCCCGGCACACAAGACTAGTGCCACCAAGCTCAATCCAGCGATTTCCCAGTAATTCCTGGGGTAGACTGGTGCTACATACTAAGTTCCATATGTGAGAAGGTAGCTGAACGCCTTGTCCAAAATCATCTTACTGCTGAGAGTTGAGCTCACCCTCAGTCCCTCACAGTTCCACACTGCCTGCAGAGTGAGTTTCCCACGTCTTCACCAGAGACTTTTGCCAGAGGCTTCTGAGACGCAAGTTAACAATGCACACCTGGACGGTATCTCCAGGTGCAGTAGAGTGGTAATCTGGGAACCTCCTTACTCAGAATACTGCTACCTTCACACTGTCATAAGAATGCAGCTAGTTGAGAGCTGGCTTCTAGGCAAGTTTCCCTGTGAGAGCTGAGGACAGGGCAGAACCCTCCCGCATCCTGCCTGACTGTAGACGTACCTGCTAACCTCCTTATGTTAGTGGCTGGGATGGGTTGCGGGAAAAGCATGTGTAAGCATTGGGCCTGAACTCCCGTGTATCTGAGTTGAATACAGCGATTTCCAACATCCTTCTTCAATAGGAGTGTAGCTAGGTTCCAACTCCCATGTCCGAGTGGGCAGCAGACATCTGCCTCCCATGCATACACACTTCTGAGAGTTGAGCTTATGGCCTGTAACCCTACATCCTGCCTGCCGCTACCTTTCGCTTCCAAAAGGCCTAGGCTCGCTGCTTGACGCAAGTGTTGGGAGAGGTAACTGGAATCTCCCGGCACACAAGACGAGTGCCTCCAAGCTCAATCAAGCGATTTCCTAGTAATTCCTGGGGTAGACTGGTGCTACATACTAAGTTCCATACGTGAGTAGGTAGTTGAACGCCTTGTCCAAAAACATCTTACTTCTGAGAGTTGAGCTCACCCTCAGTCCCTCACAGTTCCACACAGCCTGCAGAGTGAGTTTCGCACGTCTTCACCAGAGACGTTTGCCAGAGGCTTCTGAGACGCAAGTTAACAATGCAGACCTGGAGGGTATCTCCAGGTCCAGTAGAGTGGTAACCTGGGAACCTCCTGTCTCAGAATCCTGCTACCTTCACCATGCCATAAGAATGCAGCTAGTTGACAGCTGGCTTCAAGGCCTGCTTCCCTGTGAGAGCTAAGGACAGGGCACAACCCTCCCGCATCCTGCTTGACTGTAGAAGGAGCTGCTAACGTCCTCATTTTAGTGGCAGGGAAACGTTGTTAGAAAAGCATGTGGAATCGTTGTGCCTGAACCCACGTGTATCTGAGTTGAATACAGCGATTTCCAAAGTCCTTCTTCATCAGAGTGTAGCTAGGTTCCCACTCGCATGTCCGAGTGGGTAGCAGACATCTGCCTCCCATGTATACACACTTCTGAGAGTTGAGCTTATGGCCTGTAAGCCTACCTCCTGCCTGCAGCTACCTTTCGCTTCCAAAAGGCCTAGGCTCGCTGCTTCACCGAAGTGTTGGGAGAGGTAACTGGAATCTCCCGGCACACAAGACTAGTGCCACCAAGCTCAATCCAGCGATTTCCCAGTAATTCCTGGGGTAGACTGGTGCTACATACTAAGTTCCATATGTGAGAAGGTAGCTGAACGCCTTGTCCAAAATCATCTTACTGCTGAGAGTTGAGCTCACCCTCAGTCCCTCACAGTTCCACACTGCCTGCAGAGTGAGTTTCCCACGTCTTCACCAGAGACTTTTGCCAGAGGCTTCTGAGACGCAAGTTAACAATGCACACCTGGACGGTATCTCCAGGTGCAGTAGAGTGGTAATCTGGGAACCTCCTTACTCAGAATACTGCTACCTTCACACTGTCATAAGAATGCAGCTAGTTGAGGGCTGGCTTCTAGGCAAGCTTCCCTGTGAGAGCTGAGGACAGGGCAGAACCCTCCCGCATCCTGCCTGACTGTAGACGTACCTGCTAACCTCCTTATGTTAGTGGCTGGGATGGGTTGCGGGAAAAGCATGTGTAAGCATTGGGCCTGAACTCCCGTGTATCTGAGTTGAATACAGCGATTGCCAACATCCTTCTTCAATAGGAGTGTAGCTAGGTTCCAACTCCCATGTCCGAGTGGGTAGCAGACATCTGCCTCCCATGCATACACACTTCTGAGAGTTGAGCTTATGGCCTGTAACCCTACATCCTGCCTGCCGCTACCTTTCGCTTCCAAAAGGCCTAGGCTCGCTGCTTGACGCAAGTGTTGGGAGAGGTAACTGGAATCTCCCGGCACACAGGACGAGTGCCTCCAAGCTCAATCAAGCGATTTCCTAGTAATTCCTGGGGTAGACTGGTGCTACATACTAAGTTCCATACGTGAGTATGTAGTTGAACGCCTTGTCCAAAAACATCTTACTTCTCAGATTTGAGCTCACCCTCAGTCCCTCACAGTTCCACACTGCCTGCAGAGTGAGTTTCGCACGTCTTCACCAGAGACGTTTGCCAGAGGCTTCTGAGACGCAAGTTAACAATGCAGACCTGGAGGGTATCTCCAGGTCCAGTAGAGTGGTAACCTGGGAACCTCCTGTCTCAGAATCCTGCTACCTTCACCCTGCCATAAGAATGCAGCTAGTTGACAGCTGGCTTCAAGGCCTGCTTCCCTGTGAGAGCTAAGGACAGGGCACAACCCTCCCGCATCCTGCTTGACTGTAGAAGGAGCTGCTAACGTCCTCATGTTAGTGGCAGGGAAAGGTTGTGAGAAAAGCATGTGGAATCGTTGTGCCTGAGCCCACGTGTATCTGAGTTGAATACAGCGATTTCCAAAGTCCTTCTTCATCAGAGTGTAGCTAGGTTCCCACTCGCATGTCCGAGTGGGTAGCAGACATCTGCCTCCCATGTATACACACTTCTGAGAGTTGAGCTTATGGCCTGTAAGCCTACCTCCTGCCTGTAGCTACCTTTCGCTTCCAAAAGGCCTAGGCTCGCTGCTTCACCGAAGTGTTGGGAGAGGTAACTGGAATCTCCGGCACACAAGGCTAGTGCCACCAAGCTCAATCCAGCGATTTCCCAGTAATTCCTGGGGTAGACTGGTGCTACATACTAAGTTCCATATGTCAGAAGGTAGCTGAACGCCTTGTCCAAAATCATCTTACTGCTAAGAGTTGAGCTCACCCTCAGTCCCTCACAGTTCCACACTGCCTGCAGAGTGAGTTTCCCACGTCTTCACCAGAGACTTTTGCCAGAGGCTTCTGAGAAGCAAGTTAACAATGCACACCTGGACGGTGTCTCCAGGTGCAGTAGAGTGGTAATCTGGGAACCTCCTTACTCAGAATACTGCTACCTTCACACTGTCATAAGAATGCAGCTAGTTGAGAGCTGGCTTCTAGGCAAGCTTCCCTGTGAGAGCTGAGGACAGGGCAGAACCCTCCCGCATCCTGCCTGACTGTAGACGTACCTGCTAACCTCCTTATGTTAGTGGCTGGGATGGGTTGTGGGAAAAGCATGTGTAAGCATTGGGCCTGAACTCCCGTGTATCTGAGTTGAATACAGCGATTTCCAACATCCTTCTTCAATAGGAGTGTAGCTAGGTTCCAACTCCCATGTCCGAGTGGGCAGCAGACATCTGCCTCCCATGCATACACACTTCTGAGAGTTGAGCTTATGGCCTGTAAACCTACATCCTGCCTGCCGCTACCTTTCGCTTCCAAAAGGCCTAGGCTCGCTGCTTGACGCAAGTGTTGGGAGAGGTAACTGGAATCTCCCGGCACACAAGACGAGTGCCTCCAAGCTCAATCAAGCGATTTCCTAGTAATTCCTGGGGTAGACTGGTGCTACATACTAAGTTCCATACGTGAGTATGTAGTTGAACGCCTTGTCCAAAAACATCTTACTTCTGAGAGTTGAGCTCACCCTCAGTCCCTCACAGTTCCACACTGCCTGCAGAGTGAGTTTCGCACGTCTTCACCAGAGACGTTTGCCAGAGGCTTCTGAGACGCAAGTTAACAATGCAGACCTGGAGGGTATCTCCAGGTCCAGTAGAGTGGTAACCTGGGAACCTCCTGTCTCAGAATCCTGCTACCTTCACCCTGCCATAAGAATGCAGCTAGTTGACAGCTGGCTTCAAGGCCTGCTTCCCTGTGAGAGCTAAGGACAGGGCACAACCCTCCCGCATCCTGCTTGACTGTAGAAGGAGCTGCTAACGTCCTCATGTTAGTGGCAGGGAAACGTTGTGAGAAAAGCATGTGGAATCGTTGTGCCTGAACCCACGTGTATCTGAGTTGAATACAGCGATTTCCAAAGTCCTTCTTCATCAGAGTGTAGCTAGGTTCCCACTCGCATGTCCGAGTGGGTAGCAGACATCTGCCTCCCATGTATACACACTTCTGAGAGTTGAGCTTATGGCCTGTAAGCCTACCTCCTGCCTGTAGCTACCTTTCGCTTCCAAAAGGCCTAGGCTCGCTGCTTCACCGAAGTGTTGGGAGAGGTAACTGGAATCTCCCGGCACACAAGACTAGTGCCACCAAGCTCAATCCAGCGATTTCCCAGTAATTCCTGGGGTAGACTGGTGCTACATACTAAGTTCCATATGTCAGAAGGTAGCTGAACGCCTTGTCCAAAATCATCTTACTGCTGAGAGTTGAGCTCACCCTCAGTCCCTCACAGTTCCACACTGCCTGCAGAGTGAGTTTCCCACGTCTTCACCAGAGACTTTTGCCAGAGGCTTCTGAGACGCAAGTTAACAATGCACACCTGGACGGTGTCTCCAGGTGCAGTAGAGTGGTAATCTGGGAACCTCCTTACTCAGAATACTGCTACCTTCACACTGTCATAAGAATGCAGCTAGTTGAGAGCTGGCTTCTAGGCAAGCTTCCCTGTGAGAGCTGAGGACAGGGCAGAACCCTCCCGCATCCTGCCTGACTGTAGACGTACCTGCTAACCTCCTTATGTTAGTGGCTGGGATGGGTTGCGGGAAAAGCATGTGTAAGCATTGGGCCTGAACTCCCGTGTATCTGAGTTGAATACAGCGATTTCCAACATCCTTCTTCAATAGGAGTGTAGCTAGGTTCCAACTCCCATGTCCGAGTGGGTAGCAGACATCTGCCTCCCATGCATACACACTTCTGAGAGTTGAGCTTCTGGCCTGTAACCCTACATCCTGCCTGCCGCTACCTTTCGCTTCCAAAAGGCCTAGGCTCGCTGCTTGACGCAAGTGTTAGGAGAGGTAACTGGAATCTCCCGGCACACAAGACGAGTGCCACCAAGCTCAATCAAGCGATTTCCTAGTAATTCCTGGGGTAGACTGGTGCTACATACTAAGTTCCATACGTGAGTATGTAGTTGAACGCCTTGTCCAAAAACATCTTACTTCTGAGAGTTGAGCTCACCCTCAGTCCCTCACAGTTCCACACTGCCTGCAGAGTGAGTTTCGCACGTCTTCACCAGAGACGTTTGCCAGAGGCTTCTGAGACGCAAGTTAACAATGCAGACCTGGAGGGTATCTCCAGGTCCAGTAGAGTGGTAACCTGGGAACCTCCTGTCTCAGAATCCTGCTACCTTCACCCTGCCATAAGAATGCAGCTTGTTGACAGCTGGCTTCAAGGCCTGCTTCCCTGTGAGAGCTAAGGACAGGGCACAACCCTCCCGCATCCTGCTTGACTGTAGAAGGCGCTGCTAACGTCCTCATGTTAGTGGCAGGGAAACGTTGTGAGAAAAGCATGTGGAATCGTTGTGCCTGAACCCACGTGTATCTGAGTTGAATACAGCGATTTCCAAAGTCCTTCTTCATCAGAGTGTAGCTAGGTTCCCACTCGCATGTCCGAGTGGGTAGCAGACATCTGCCTCCCATGTATACACACTTCTGAGAGTTGAGCTTATGGCCTGTAAGCCTACCTCCTGCCTGCAGCTACCTTTCGCTTCCAAAAGGCCTAGGCTCGCTGCTTCATCGAAGTGTTCGGAGAGGTAACTGGAATCTCCCGGCACACAAGACTAGTGCCACCAAGCTCAATCCAGCGATTTCCCAGTAATTCCTGGGGTAGACTGGTGCTACATACTAAGTTCCATATGTGAGAAGGTAGCTGAACGCCTTGTCCAAAATCATCTTACTGCTGAGAGTTGAGCTCACCCTCAGTCCCTCACAGTTCCACACTGCCTGCAGAGTGAGTTTCCCACGTCTTCACCAGAGACTTTTGCCAGAGGCTTCTGAGACGCAAGTTAACAATGCACACCTGGACGGTATCTCCAGGTGCAGTAGAGTGGTAATCTGGGAACCTCCTTACTCAGAATACTGCTACCTTCACACTGTCATAAGAATGCAGCTAGTTGAGAGCTGGCTTCTAGGCAAGCTTCCCTGTGAGAGCTGAGGACAGGGCAGAACCCTCCCGCATCCTGCCTGACTGTAGACGTACCTGCTAACCTCCTTATGTTAGTGGCTGGGATGGGTTGCGGGAAAAGCATGTGTAAGCATTGGGCCTGAACTCCCGTGTATCTGAGTTGAATACAGCGATTTCCAACATCCTTCTTCAATAGGAGTGTAGCTAGGTTCCAACTCCCATGTCCGAGTGGGTAGCAGACATCTGCCTCCCATGCATACACACTTCTGAGAGTTGAGCTTCTGGCCTGTAACCCTACATCCTGCCTGCCGCTACCTTTCGCTTCCAAAAGGCCTAGGCTCGCTGCTTGACGTAAGTGTTGGGAGAGGTAACTGGAATCTCCCGGCACACAAGACGAGTGCCTCCAAGCTCAATCAAGCGATTTCCTAGTAATTCCTGGGGTAGACTGGTGCTACATACTAAGTTCCATACGTGAGTAGGTAGTTGAACGCCTTGTCCAAAAACATCTTACTTCTGAGAGTTGAGCTCACCCTCAGTCCCTCACAGTTCCACACTGCCTGCAGAGTGAGTTTCGCACGTCTTCACCAGAGACGTTTGCCAGAGGCTTCTGAGACGCAAGTTAACAATGCAGACCTGGAGGGTATCTCCAGGTCCAGTAGAGTGGTAATCTGGGAACCTCCTGTCTCAGAATCCTGCTACCTTCACCCTGCCATAAGAATGCAGCTTGTTGACAGCTGGCTTCAAGGCCTGCTTCCCTGTGAGAGCTAAGGACAGGGCACAACCCTCCCGCATCCTGCTTGACTGTAGAAGGCGCTGCTAACGTCCTCATGTTAGTGGCAGGGAAACGTTGTGAGAAAAGCATGTGGAATCGTTGTGCCTGAACCCACGTGTATCTGAGTTGAATACAGCGATTTCCAAAGTCCTTCTTCATCAGAGTGTTGCTAGGTTCCCACTCGCATGTCCGAGTGGGTAGCAGACATCTGCCTCCCATGTATACACACTTCTGAGAGTTGAGCTTATGGCCTGTAAGCCTACCTCCTGCCTGTAGCTACCTTTCGCTTCCAAAAGGCCTAGGCTCGCTGCTTCACCGAAGTGTTGGGAGAGGTAACTGGAATCTCCCGGCACACAAGACTAGTGCCACCAAGCTCAATCCAGCGATTTCCCAGTAATTCCTGGGGTAGACTGGTGCTACATACTAAGTTCCATATGTCAGAAGGTAGCTGAACGCCTTGTCCAAAATCATCTTACTGCTGAGAGTTGAGCTCACCCTCAGTCCCTCACAGTTCCACACTGCCTGCAGAGTGAGTTTCGCACGTCTTCACCAGAGACTTTTGCCAGAGGCTTCTGAGACGCAAGTTAACAATGCACACCTGGACGGTATCTCCAGGTGCAGTAGAGTGGTAATCTGGGAACCTCCTTACTCAGAATACTGCTACCTTCACACTGTCATAAGAATGCAGCTAGTTGAGAGCTGGCTTCTAGGCAAGCTTCCCTGTGAGAGCTGAGGACAGGGCAGAACCCTCCCGCATCCTGCCTGACTGTAGACGTACCTGCTAACCTCCTTATGTTAGTGGCTGGGATGGGTTGCGGGAAAAGCATGTGTAAGCATTGGGCCTGAACTCCCGTGTATCTGAGTTGAATACAGCGATTTCCAACATCCTTCTTCAATAGGAGTGTAGCTAGGTTCCAACTCCCATGTCCGAGTGGGTAGCAGACATCTGCCTCCCATGCATACACACTTCTGAGAGTTGAGCTTATGGCCTGTAACCCTACATCCTGCCTGCCGCTACCTTTCGCTTCCAAAAGGCCTAGGCTCGCTGCTTGACGCAAGTGTTGGGAGAGGTAACTGGAATCTCCCGGCACACAAGACGAGTGCCTCCAAGCTCAATCAAGCGATTTCCTAGTAATTCCTGGGGTAGACTGGTGCTACATACTAAGTTCCATACGTGAGTATGTAGTTGAACGCCTTGTCCAAAAACATCTTACTTCTCAGAGTTGAGCTCACCCTCAGTCCCTCACAGTTCCACACTGCCTGCAGAGTGAGTTTCGCACGTCTTCACCAGAGACGTTTGCCAGAGGCTTCTGAGACGCAAGTTAACAATGCAGACCTGGAGGGTATCTCCAGGTCCAGTAGAGTGGTAACCTGGGAACCTCCTGTCTCAGAATCCTGCTACCTTCACCCTGCCATAAGAATGCAGCTAGTTGACAGCTGGCTTCAAGGCCTGCTTCCCTGTGAGAGCTAAGGACAGGGCACAACCCTCCCGCATCCTGCTTGACTGTAGAAGGAGCTGCTAACGTCCTCATGTTAGTGGCAGGGAAACGTAGTGAGAAAAGCATGTGGAATCGTTGTGCCTGAACCCACGTGTATCTGAGTTGAATACAGCGATTTCCAAAGTCCTTCTTCATCAGAGTGTAGCTAGGTTCCCACTCGCATGTCCGAGTGGGTAGCAGACATCTGCCTCCCATGTATACACACTTCTGAGAGTTGAGCTTATGGCCTGTAAGCCTACCTCCTGCCTGCAGCTACCTTTCGCTTCCAAAAGGCCTAGGCTCGCTGCTTCACCGAAGTGTTGGGAGAGGTAACTGGAATCTCCGGCACACAAGACTAGTGCCACCAAGCTCAATCCAGCGATTTCCCAGTAATTCCTGGGGTAGACTGGTGCTACATACTAAGTTCCATATGTGAGAAGGTAGCTGAACGCCTTGTCCAAAATCATCTTACTGCTGAGAGTTGAGCTCACCCTCAGTCCCTCACAGTTCCACACTGCCTGCAGAGTGAGTTTCCCACGTCTTCACCAGAGACTTTTGCCAGAGGCTTCTGAGACGCAAGTTAACAATGCACACCTGGACGGTATCTCCAGGTGCAGTAGAGTGGTAATCTGGGAACCTCCTTACTCAGAATACTGCTACCTTCACACTGTCATAAGAATGCAGCTAGTTGAGAGCTGGCTTCTAGGCAAGCTTCCCTGTGAGAGCTGAGGACAGGGCAGAACCCTCCCGCATCCTGCCTGACTGTAGACGTACCTGCTAACCTCCTTATGTTAGTGGCTGGGATGGGTTGCGGGAAAAGCATGTGTAAGCATTGGGCCTGAACTCCCGTGTATCTGAGTTGAATACAGCGATTTCCAACATCCTTCTTCAATAGGAGTGTAGCTAGGTTCCAACTCCCATGTCCGAGTGGGTAGCAGACATCTGCCTCCCATGCATACACACTTCTGAGAGTTGAGCTTATGGCCTGTAACCCTACATCCTGCCTGCCGCTACCTTTCGCTTCCAAAAGGCCTAGGCTCGCTGCTTGACGCAAGTGTTGGGAGAGGTAACTGGAATCTCCCGGCACACAAGACGAGTGCCTCCAAGCTCAATCAAGCGATTTCCTAGTAATTCCTGGGGTAGACTGGTGCTACATACTAAGTTCCATACGTGAGTATGTAGTTGAACGCCTTGTCCAAAAACATCTTACTTCTGAGAGTTGAGCTCACCCTCAGTCCCTCACAGTTCCACACTGCCTGCAGAGTGAGTTTCGCACGTCTTCACCAGAGACGTTTGCCAGAGGCTTCTGAGACGCAAGTTAACAATGCAGACCTGGAGGGTATCTCCAGGTCCAGTAGAGTGGTAACCTGGGAACCTCCTGTCTCAGAATCCTGCTACCTTCACCCTGCCATAAGAATGCAGCTAGTTGACAGCTGGCTTCAAGGCCTGCTTCCCTGTGAGAGCTAAGGACAGGGCACAACCCTCCCGCATCCTGCTTGACTGTAGAAGGAGCTGCTAACGTCCTCATGTTAGTGGCAGGGAAACGTTGTGAGAAAAGCATGTGGAATCGTTGTGCCTGAACCCACGTGTATCTGAGTTGAATACAGCGATTTCCAAAGTCCTTCTTCATCAGAGTGTAGCTAGGTTCCCACTCGCATGTCCGAGTGGGTAGCAGACATCTGCCTCCCATGTATACACACTTCTGTGAGTTGAACTTATGGCCTGTAAGCCTACCGCCTGCCTGCAGCTACCTTTAGCTTCCAAAAGGCCTAGGCTCGCTGCTTCACCGAAGTGTTCGGAGAGGTAACTGGAATCTCCCGGCACACAAGACTAGTGCCACCAAGCTCAATCCAGCGATTTCCCAGTAATTCCTGGGGTAGACTGGTGCTACATACTAAGTTCCATATGTGAGAAAGTAGCTGAACGCCTTGTCCAAAATCATCTTACTGCTGAGAGTTGAGCTCACCCTCAGTCCCTCACAGTTCCACACTGCCTGCAGAGTGAGTTTCCCACGTCTTCACCAGAGACTTTTGCCAGAGGCTTCTGAGACGCAAGTTAACAATGCACACCTGGACGGTATCTCCAGGTGCAGTAGAGTGGTAATCTGGGAACCTCCTTAATCAGAATACTGCTACCTTCACACTGTCATAAGAATGCAGCTAGTTGAGAGCTGGCTTCTAGGCAAGCTTCCCTGTGAGAGCTGAGGACAGGGCAGAACCCTCCCGCATCCTGCCTGACTGTAGACGTACCTGCTAACCTCCTTATGATAGTGGCTGGGATGAGTTGCGGGAAAAGCATGTGTAAGCATTGGGCCTGAACTCCCGTGTATCTGAGTTGAATACAGCGATTTCCAACATCCTTCTTCAATAGGAGTGTAGCTAGGTTCCAACTCCCATGTCCGAGTGGGTAGCAGACATCTGCCTCCCATGCATACACACTTCTGAGAGTTGAGCTTCTGGCCTGTAACCCTACATCCTGCCTGCCGCTACCTTTCGCTTCCAAAAGGCCTAGGCTCGCTGCTTGACGCAAGTGTTGGGAGAGGTAACTGGAATCTCCCGGCACACAAGACGAGTGCCTCCAAGCTCAATCAAGCGATTTCCTAGTAATTCCTGGGGTAGACTGGTGCTACATACTAAGTTCCATACGTGAGTATGTAGTTGAACGCCTTGTCCAAAAACATCTTACTTCTGAGAGTTGAGCTCACCCTCAGTCCCTCACAGTTCCACACTGCCTGCAGAGTGAGTTTCGCACGTCTTCACCAGAGACGTTTGCCAGAGGCTTCTGAGACGCAAGTTAACAATGCAGACCTGGAGGGTATCTCCAGGTCCAGTAGAGTGGTAACCTGGGAACCTCCTGTCTCAGAATCCTGCTACCTTCACCCTGCCATAAGAATGCAGCTAGTTGACAGCTGGCTTCAAGGCCTGCTTCCCTGTGAGAGCTAAGGACAGGGCACAACCCTCCCGCATCCTGCTTGACTGTAGAAGGCGCTGCTAACGTCCTCAAGTTAGTGGCAGGGAAACGTTGTGAGAAAAGCATATGGAATCGTTGTGCCTGAACCCACGTGTATCTGAGTTGAATACAGCGATTTCCAAAGTACTTCTTCATCAGAGTGTAGCTAGGTTCCCACTCGCATGTCCGAGTGGGTAGCAGACATCTGCCTCCCATGTATACACACTTCTGAGAGTTGAGCTTATGGCCTGTAAGCCTACCTCCTGCCTGTAGCTACCTTTCGCTTCCAAAAGGCCTAGGCTCGCTGCTTCACCGAAGTGTTGGGAGAGGTAACTGGAATCTCCCGGCACACAAGACTAGTGCCAGCAAGCTCAATCCAGCGATTTCCCAGTAATTCCTGGGGTAGACTGGTGCTACATACTAAGTTCCATATGTGAGAAGGTAGCTGAACGCCTTGTCCAAAATCATCTTACTGCTGAGAGATGAGCTCACCCTCAGTCCCTCACAGTTCCACACTGCCTGCAGAGTGAGTTTCCCACGTCTTCACCAGAGACTTTTGCCAGAGGCTTCTGAGACGCAAGTTAACATTGCACACCTGGACGGTATCTCCAGGTGCAGTAGAGTGGTAATCTGGGAACCTCCTTACTCAGAATACTGCTACCTTCACACTGTCATAAGAATGCAGCTAGTTGAGAGCTGGCTTCTAGGCAAGCTTCCCTGTGAGAGCTGAGGACAGGGCAGAACCCTCCCGCATCCTGCCTGACTGTAGACGTACCTGCTAACCTCCTTATGTTAGTGGCTGGGATGGGTTGCGGGAAAAGCATGTGTAAGCATTGGGCCTGAACTCCCGTGTATCTGAGTTGAATACAGCGATTTCCAACATCCTTCTTCAATAGGAGTGTAGCTAGGTTCCAACTCCCATGTCCGAGTGGGTAGCAGACATCTGCCTCCCATGCATACACACTTCTGAGAGTTGAGCTTATGGCCTGTAACCCTACATCCTGCCTGCCGCTACCTTTCGCTTCCAAAAGGCCTAGGCTCGCTGCTTGACGCAAGTGTTGGGAGAGGTAACTGGAATCTCCCGGCACACAAGACGAGTGCCTCCAAGCTCAATCAAGCGATTTCCTAGTAATTCCTGGGGTAGACTGGTGCTACATACTAAGTTCCATACGTGAGTATGTAGTTGAACGCCTTGTCCAAAAACATCTTACTTCTCAGAGTTGAGCTCACCCTCAGTCCCTCACAGTTCCACACTGCCTGCAGAGTGAGTTTCGCACGTCTTCTCCAGAGACGTTTGCCAGAGGCTTCTGAGACGCAAGTTAACAATGCAGACCAGCAGGGTATCTCCAGGTCCAGTAGAGTGGTAACCTGGGAACCTCCTTTCTCAGAATACTGCTACTTTCACCCTGCCATAAGAATGCAGCTTGTTGACAGCTGGCTTCAAGGCCTGCTTCCCTGTGAGAGCTAAGGACAGGGCACAACCCTCCCGCATCCTGCTTGACTGTAGAAGGCGCTGCTAACGTCCTCATGTTAGTGGCAGGGAAACGTTGTGAGAAAAGCATGTGGAATCGTTGTGCCTGAACCCACGTGTATCTGAGTTGAATACAGCGATTTCCAAAGTCCTTCTTCATCAGAGTGTAGCTAGGTTCCCACTCGCATGTCCGAGTGGGCAGCAGACATCTGCCTCCCATGTATACACACTTCTGAGAGTTGAGCTTATGGCCTGTAACCCTACATCCTGCCTGCCGCTACCTTTCGCTTCCAAAAGGCCTAGGCTCGCTGCTTGACGCAAGTGTTGGGAGAGGTAACTGGAATCTCCCGGCACACAAGACGAGTGCCTCCAAGCTCAATCAAGCGATTTCCTAGTAATTCCTGGGGTAGACTGGTGCTACATACTAAGTTCCATACGTGAGTATGTAGTTGAACGCCTTGTCCAAAAACATCTTACTTCTGAGAGTTGAGCTCACCCTCAGTCCCTCACAGTTCCACACTGCCTGCAGAGTGAGTTTCGCACGTCTTCACCAGAGACGTTTGCCAGAGGCTTCTGAGACGCAAGTTAACAATGCAGACCTGGAGGGTATCTCCAGGTCCAGTAGAGTGGTAACCTGGGAACCTCCTGTCTCAGAATCCTGCTACCTTCACCCTGCCATAAGAATGCAGCTAGTTGACAGCTGGCTTCAAGGCCTGCGTCCCTGTGAGAGCTAAGGACAGGGCACAACCCTCCCGCATCCTGCTTGACTGTAGAAGGAGCTGCTAACGTCCTCATGTTAGTGGCAGGGAAAGGTTGTGAGAAAAGCATGTGGAATCGTTGTGCCTGAACCCACGTGTATCTGAGTTGAATACAGCGATTTCCAAAGTCCTTCTTCATCAGAGTGTAGCTAGGTTCCCACTCGCATGTCCGAGTGGGTAGCAGACATCTGCCTCCCATGTATACACACTTCTGAGAGTTGAGCTTATGGCCTGTAAGCCTACCTCCTGCCTGTAGCTACCTTTCGCTTCCAAAAGGCCTAGGCTCGCTGCTTCACCGAAGTGTTGGGAGAGGTAACTGGAATCTCCCGGCACACAAGACTAGTGCCACCAAGCTCAATCCAGCGATTTCCCAGTAATTCCTGGGGTAGACTGGTGCTACATACTAAGTTCCATATGTGAGAAGGAGGCTGAACGCCTTGTCCAAAATCATCTTACTGCTGAGAGTTGAGCTCACCCTCAGTCCCTCACAGTTCCACACTGCCTGCAGAGTGAGTTTCCCACGTCTTCACCAGAGACTTTTGCCAGAGGCTTCTGAGACGCAAGTTAACAATGCACACCTGGACGGTATCTCCAGGTGCAGTAGAGTGGTAATCTGGGAACCTCCTTACTCAGAATACTGCTACCTTCACACTGTCATAAGAATGCAGCTAGTTGAGAGCTGGCTTCTAGGCAAGCTTCCCTGTGAGAGCTGAGGACAGGGCAGAACCCTCCCGCATCCTGCCTGACTGTAGACGTACCTGCTAACCTCCTTATGTTAGTGGCTGGGATGGGTTGAGGGAAAAGCATGTGTAAGCATTGGGCCTGAACTCCCGTGTATCTGAGTTGAATACAGCGATTTCCAACATCCTTCTTCAATAGGAGTGTAGCTAGGTTCCAACTCCCATGTCCGAGTGGGCAGCAGACATCTGCCTCCCATGCATACACACTTCTGAGAGTTGAGCTTATGGCCTGTAACCCTACATCCTGCCTGCCGCTACCTTTCGCTTCCAAAAAGCCTAGGCTCGCTGCTTGACGCAAGTGTTGGGAGAGGTAACTGGAATCTCCCGGCACACAAGACGAGTGCCTCCAAGCTCAATCAAGCGATTTCCTAGTAATTCCTGGGGTAGACTGGTGCTACATACTAAGTTCCATACGTGAGTATGTAGTTGAACGCCTTGTCCAAAAACATCTTACTTCTGAGAGTTGAGCTCACCCTCAGTCCCT
The DNA here is from genome assembly GCF_053574225.1 of Canis aureus. NCBI lineage: Eukaryota > Metazoa > Chordata > Mammalia > Carnivora > Canidae > Canis > Canis aureus. The sequence goes on along the minus strand of NW_027554420.1, from coordinate 665,600 downwards.
CACAGTTCCACACTGCCTGCAGAGTGAGTTTCGCACGTCTTCACCAGAGACGTTTGCCAGAGGCTTCTGAGACGCAAGTTAACAATGCAGACCTGGAGGGTATCTCCAGGTCCAGTAGAGTGGTAACCTGGGAACCTCCTGTCTCAGAATCCTGCTACCTTCACCCTGCCATAAGAATGCAGCTAGTTGACAGCTGGCTTCAAGGCCTGCTTCCCTGTGAGAGCTAAGGACAGGGCACAACCCTCCCGCATCCTGCTTGACTGTAGAAGGAGCTGCTAACGTCCTCATGTTAGTGGCAGGGAAAGGTTGTGAGAAAAGCATGTGGAATCGTTGTGCCTGAACCCACGTGTATCTGAGTTGAATACAGCGATTTCCAAAGTCCTTCTTCATCAGAGTGTAGCTAGGTTCCCACTCGCATGTCCGAGTGGGTAGCAGACATCTGCCTCCCATGTATACACACTTCTGAGAGTTGAGCTTATGGCCTGTAAGCCTACCTCCTGCCTGTAGCTACCTTTCGCTTCCAAAAGGCCTAGGCTCGCTGCTTCACCGAAGTGTTGGGAGAGGTAACTGGAATCTCCCGGCACACAAGACTAGTGCCACCAAGCTCAATCCAGCGATTTCCCAGTAATTCCTGGGGTAGACAGGTGCTACATACTAAGTTCCATATGTGAGAAGGTAGCTGAACGCCTTGTCCAAAATCATCTTACTGCTGAGAGTTGAGCTCACCCTCAGTCCCTCACAGTTCCACACTGCCTGCAGAGTGAGTTTCCCACGTCTTCACCAGAGACTTTTACCAGAGGCTTCTGAGACGCAAGTTAACAATGCACACCTGGACGGTATCTCCAGGTGCAGTAGAGTGGTAATCTGGGAACCTCCTTACTCAGAATACTGCTACCTTCACACTGTCATAAGAATGCAGCTAGTTGAGAGCTGGCTTCTAGGCAAGCTTCCCTGTTAGAGCTGAGGACAGGGCAGAACCCTCCCGCATCCTGCCTGACTGTAGACGTACCTGCTAACCTCCTTATGTTAGTGGCTGGGATGGGTTGCGGGAAAAGCATGTGTAAGCATTGGGCCTGAACTCCCGTGTATCTGAGTTGAATACAGCGATTTCCAACGTCCTTCTAAAATAGGAGTGTAGCTAGGTTCCTACTCCCATGTCCGAGTGGGCAGCAGACATCTGCCTCCCATGCATACACACTTCTGAGAGTTGAGCTTATGGCCTGTAACCCTACATCCTGCCTGCCGCTACCTTTCGCTTCCAAAAGGCCTAGGCTCGCTGCTTGACGCAAGTGTTGGGAGAGGTAACTGGAATCTCCCGGCACACAAGACGAGTGCCTCCAAGCTCAATCAAGCGATTTCCTAGTAATTCCTGGGGTAGACTGGTGCTACATTCTAAGTTCCATATGTGAGTATGTAGTTGAACGCCTTGTCCAAAAACATCTTACTTCTGAGAGTTGAGCTCACCCTCAGTCCCTCACAGTTCCACACTGCCTGCAGAGTGAGTTTCGCACGTCTTCACCAGAGACGTTTGCCAGAGGCTTCTGAGACGCAAGTTAACAATGCAGACCTGGAGGGTATCTCCAGGTCCAGTAGAGTGGTAACCTGGGAACCTCCTGTCTCAGAATACTGCTACCTTCACCCTGCCATAAGAATGCAGCTAGTTGACAGCTGGCTTCAAGGCCTGCTTCCCTGTGAGAGCTAAGGACAGGGCACAACCCTCCCGCATCCTGCTTGACTGTAGAAGGAGCTGCTAACGTCCTCATGTTAGTGGCAGGGAAACGTTGTGAGAAAAGCATGTGGAATCGTTGTGCCTGAACCCACGTGTATCTGAGTTGAATACAGCGATTTCCAAAGTCCTTCTTCATCAGAGTGTAGCTAGGTTCCCACTCGCATGTCCGAGTGGGTAGCAGACATCTGCCTCCCATGTATACACACTTCTGAGAGTTGAACTTATGGCCTGTAAGCCTACCTCCTGCCTGCAGCTACCTTTCGCTTCCAAAAGGCCTAGGCTCGCTGCTTCACCGAAGTGTTGGGAGAGGTAACTGGAATCTCCCGGCACACAAGACTAGTGCCACCAAGCTCAATCCAGCGATTTCCCAGTAATTCCTGGGGTAGACTGGTGCTACATACTAAGTTCCATATGTGAGAAGGTAGCTGAACGCCTTGTCCAAAATCATCTTACTGCTGAGAGTTGAGCTCACCCTCAGTCCCTCACAGTTCCACACTGCCTGCAGAGTGAGTTTCCCACGTCTTCACCAGAGACTTTTGCCAGAGGCTTCTGAGACGCAAGTTAACAATGCACACCTGGACGGTATCTCCAGGTGCAGTAGAGTGGTAATCTGGGAACCTCCTTACTCAGAATACTGCTACCTTCACACTGTCATAAGAATGCAGCTAGTTGAGAGCTGGCTTCTAGGCAAGCTTCCCTGTGAGATCTGAGGACAGGGCAGAACCCTCCCGCATGTGGCTGACTGTAGACGTACCTGCTAACCTCCTTATGTTAGTGGCTGGGATGGGTTGCGGGAAAAGCATGTGTAAGCATTGGGCCTGAACTCCCGTGTATCTGAGTTGAATACAGCGATTTCCAACATCCTTCTTCAATAGGAGTGTAGCTAGGTTCCAACTCCCATGTCCGAGTGGGTAGCAGACATCTGCCTCCCATGCATACACACTTCTGAGAGTTGAGCTTATGGCCTGTAACCCTACATCCTGCCTGCCGCTACCTTTCACTTCCAAAAGGCCTAGGCTCGCTGCTTGACGCAAGTGTTGGGAGAGGTAACTGGAATCTCCCGGCACACAAGACGAGTGCCTCCAAGCTCAATCAAGCGATTTCCTAGTAATTCCTGGGGTAGACTGGTGCTACATACTAAGTTCCATACGTGAGTATGTAGTTGAACGCCTTGTCCAAAAACATCTTACTTCTCAGAGTTGAGCTCACCCTCAGTCCCTCACAGTTCCACACTGCCTGCAGAGTGAGTTTCGCACGTCTTCACCAGAGACGTTTGCCAGAGGCTTCTGAGACGCAAGTTAACAATGCAGACCTGGAGGGTATCTCCAGGTCCAGTAGAGTGGTAACCTGGGAACCTCCTGTCTCAGAATCCTGCTACCTTCACCCTGCCATAAGAATGCAGCTTGTTGACAGCTGGCTTCAAGGCCTGCTTCCCTGTGAGAGCTAAGGACAGGGCACAACCCTCCCGCATCCTGCTTGACTGTAGAAGGCGCTGCTAACGTCCTCATGTTAGTGGCAGGGAAACGTTGTGAGAAAAGCATGTGGAATCGTTGTGCCTGAACCCACGTGTATCTGAGTTGAATACAGCGATTTCCAAAGTCCTTCTTCATCAGAGTGTAGCTAGGTTCCCACTCGCATGTCCGAGTGGGTAGCAGACATCTGCCTCCCATGTATACACACTTCTGAGAGTTGAGCTTATGGACTGTAAGCCTACCTCCTGCCTGAAGCTACCTTTCGCTTCCAAAAGGCCTAGGCTCGCTGCTTCACCGAAGTGTTGGGAGAGGTAACTGGAATCTCCCGGCACACAAGACTAGTGCCACCAAGCTCAATCCAGCGATTTCCCAGTAATTCCTGGGGTAGACTGGTGCTACCTACTAAGTTCCATATGTGAGAAGGTAGCTGAACGCCTTGTCCAAAATCATCTTACTGCTGAGAGTTGAGCTCACCCTCAGTCCCTCACAGTTCCACACTGCAAGCAGAGTGAGTTTCCCACGTCTTCACCAGAGACTTTTGCCAGAGGCTTCTGAGACGCAAGTTAACAATGCACACCTGGACGGTATCTCCAGGTGCAGTAGAGTGGTAATCTGGGAACCTCCTGTCTCAGAATACTGCTACCTTCACACTGTCATAAGAATGCAGCTAGTTGAGAGCTGGCTTCAAGGCCTGCTTCCCTGTGAGAGCTAAGGACAGGGCACAACCCTCCCGCATCCTGCTTGACTGTAGAAGGAGCTGCTAACGTCCTCATGTTAGTGGCAGGGAAACGTTGTGTGAAAAGCATGTGGAATCATTGTTCCTGAACCCACGTGTATCTGAGTTGAATACAGCGATTTCCAAAGTCCTTCTTCATCAGAGTGTAGCTAGGTTCCCACTCGCATGTCCGAGTGGGTAGCAGACATCTGCCTCCCATGTATACACACTTCTCAGAGTTGAGCTTATGGCCTGTAAGCCTACCTCCTGCCTGCAGCTACCTTTCGCTTCCAAAAGGTCTAGGCTCCCTGCTTCACCGAAGTGTTGGGAGAGGTAACTGGAATCTCCCGGCACACAAGACTAGTGCCACCAAGCTCAATCCAGCGATTTCCCAGTAATTCCTGGGGTAGACTGGTGCTACATACTAAGTTCCATATGTGAGAAGGTAGCTGAGCGCCTTGTCCAAAATCATCTTACTGCTGAGAGTTGAGCTCACCCTCAGACCCTCACAGTTCCACACTGCCTGCAGAGTGAGTTTCCCACGTCTTCACCAGAGACTTTTGCCAGAGGCTTCTGAGACGCAAGTTGACAATGCAGACCTGGACGGTATCTCCAGGTGCAGTAGAGTGGTAATCTGGGAACCTCCTTACTCAGAATACTGCTACCTTCACATTGTCATAAGAATGCAGCTAGTTGAGAGCCGGCTTCTAGGCAAGCTTCCCTGTGAGAGCTGAGGACAGGGCAGAACCCTCCCGCATCCTGCCTGACTGTAGACGTACCTGCTAACCTCCTTATGTTAGTGGCTGGGATGGGTTGCGGGAAAAGCATGTGTAAGCATTGGGCCTGAACTCCCGTGTATCTGAGTTGAATACAGCGATTTCCAACGTCCTTCTAAAATAGGAGTGTAGCTAGGTTCCAACTCCCATGTCCGAGTGGGCAGCAGACATCTGCCTCCCATGCATACACACTTCTGAGAGTTGAGCTTATGGCCTGTAACCCTACATCCTGCCTGCCGCTACCTTTCGCTTCCAAAAGGCCTAGGCTCGCTGCTTGACGCAAGTGTTGGGAGAGGTAACTGGAATCTCCCGGCACACAAGACGAGTGCCTCCAAGCTCAATCAAGCGATTTCCTAGTAATTCCTGGGGTAGACTGGTGCTACATACTAAGTTCCATACGTGAGTATGTAGTTGAACGCCTTGTCCAAAAACATCTTACTTCTGAGAGTTGAGCTCACCCTCAGTCCCTCACAGTTCCACACTGCCTGCAGAGTGAGTTTCGCACGTCTTCACCAGAGACGTTTGCCAGAGGCTTCTGAGACGCAAGTTAACAATGCAGACCTGGAGGGTATCTCCAGGTCCAGTAGAGTGGTAACCTGGGAACCTCCTGTCTCAGAATCCTGCTACCTTCACCCTGCCATAAGAATGCAGCTAGTTGACAGCTGGCTTCAAGGCCTGCTTCCCTGTGAGAGCTAAGGACAGGGCACAACCCTCCCGCATCCTGCTTGACTGTAGAAGGAGCTGCTAACGTCCTCATGTTAGTGGCAGGGAAAGGTTGTGAGAAAAGCATGTGGAATCGTTGTGCCTGAACCCACGTGTATCTGAGTTGAATACAGCGATTTCCAAAGTCCTTCTTCATCAGAGTGTAGCTAGGTTCCCACTCGCATGTCCGAGTGGGTAGCAGACATCTGCCTCCCATGTATACACACTTCTGAGAGTTGAGCTTATGGCCTGTAAGCCTACCTCCTGCCTGCAGCTACCTTTCGCTTCCAAAAGGCCTAGGCTCGCTGCTTCACCAAAGTGTTGGGAGAGGTAACTGGAATCTCCCGGCACACAAGACTAGTGCCACCAAGCTCAATCCAGCGATTTCCCAGTAATTCCTGGGGTAGACTGGTGCTACATACTAAGTTCCATATGTGAGAAGGTAGCTGAACGCCTTGTCCAAAATCATCTTACTGCTGAGAGTTGAGCTCACCCTCAGTCCCTCACAGTTCCACACTGCCTGCAGAGTGAGTTTCCCACGTCTTCACCAGAGACTTTTGCCAGAGGCTTCTGAGACGCAAGTTAACAATGCACACCTGGACGGTATCTCCAGGTGCAGTAGAGTGGTAATCTGGGAACCTCCTTACTCAGAATACTGCTACCTTCACACTGTCATAAGAATGCAGCTAGTTGAGAGCTGGCTTCTAGGCAAGCTTCCCTGTGAGAGCTGAGGACAGGGCAGAACCCTCCCGCATCCTGCCTGACTGTAGACGTACCTGCTAACCTCCTTATGTTAGTGGCTGGGATGGGTTGCGGGAAAAGCATGTGTAAGCATTGGGCCTGAACTCCCGTGTATCTGAGTTGAATACAGCGATTTCCAACATCCTTCTTCAATAGGAGTGTAGCTAGGTTCCAACTCCCATGTCCGAGTGGGTAGCAGACATCTGCCTCCCATGCATACACACTTCTGAGAGTTGAGCTTATGGCCTGTAACCCTACATCCTGCCTGCCGCTACCTTTCGCTTCCAAAAGGCCTAGGCTCGCTGCTTGACGCAAGTGTTGGGAGAGGTAACTGGAATCTCCCGGCACACAAGACGAGTGCCTCCAAGCTCAATCAAGCGATTTCCTAGTAATTCCTGGGGTAGACTGGTGCTACATACTAAGTTCCATACGTGAGTATGTAGTTGAACGCCTTGTCCAAAAACATCTTACTTCTCAGAGTTGAGCTCACCCTCAGTCCCTCACAGTTCCACACTGCCTGCAGAGTGAGTTTCGCACGTCTTCTCCAGAGACGTTTGCCAGAGGCTTCTGAGACGCAAGTTAACAATGCAGACCTGCAGGGTATCTCCAGGTCCAGTAGAGTGGTAACCTGGGAACCTCCTTTCTCAGAATACTGCTACTTTCACCCTGCCATAAGAATGCAGCTTGTTGACAGCTGGCTTCAAGGCCTGCTTCCCTGTGAGAGCTAAGGACAGGGCACAACCCTCCCGCATCCTGCTTGACTGTAGAAGGCGCTGCTAACGTCCTCATGTTAGTGGCAGGGAAACGTTGTGAGAAAAGCATGTGGAATCGTTGTGCCTGAACCCACGTGTATCTGAGTTGAATACAGCGATTTCCAAAGTCCTTCTTCATCAGAGTGTAGCTAGGTTCCCACTCGCATGTCCGAGTGGGCAGCAGACATCTGCCTCCCATGTATACACACTTCTGAGAGTTGAGCTTATGGCCTGTAACCCTACATCCTGCCTGCCGCTACCTTTCGCTTCCAAAAGGCCTAGGCTCGCTGCTTGACGCAAGGGTTGGCAGAGGTAACTGGAATCTCCCGGCACACAAGACGAGTGCCTCCAAGCTCAATCAAGCGATTTCCTAGTAATTCCTGGGGTAGACTGGTGCTACATACTAAGTTCCATACGTGAGTATGTAGTTGAACGCCTTGTCCAAAAACATCTTACTTCTGAGAGTTGAGCTCACCCTCAGTCCCTCACAGTTCCACACTGCCTGCAGAGTGAGTTTCGCACGTCTTCACCAGAGACGTTTGCCAGAGGCTTCTGAGACGCAAGTTAACAATGCAGACCTGGAGGGTATCTCCAGGTCCAGTAGAGTGGTAACCTGGGAACCTCCTGTCTCAGAATCCTGCTACCTTCACCCTGCCATAAGAATGCAACTAGTTGACAGATGGCTTCAAGGCCTGCTTCCCTGTGAGAGCTAAGGACAGGGCACAACCCTCCCGCATCCTGCTTGACTGTAGAAGGAGCTGCTAACGTCCTCATGTTAGTGGCAGGGAAAGGTTGTGAGAAAAGCATGTGGAATCGTTGTGCCTGAACCCACGTGTATCTGAGTTGAATACAGCGATTTCCAAAGTCCTTCTTCATCAGAGTGTAGCTAGGTTCCCACTCGCATGTCCGAGTGGGTAGCAGACATCTGCCTCCCATGTATACACACTTCTGAGAGTTGAGCTTATGGCCTGTAAGCCTACCTCCTGCCTGTAGCTACCTTTCGCTTCCAAAAGGCCTAGGCTCGCTGCTTCACCGAAGTGTTGGGAGAGGTAACTGGAATCTCCCGGCACACAAGACTAGTGCCACCAAGCTCAATCCAGCGATTTCCCAGTAATTCCTGGGGTAGACTGGTGCTACATACTAAGTTCCATATGTGAGAAGGTAGCTGAACGCCTTGTCCAAAATCATCTTACTGCTGAGAGTTGAGCTCACCCTCAGTCCCTCACAGTTCCACACTGCCTGCAGAGTGAGTTTCCCACGTCTTCACCAGAGACTTTTGCCAGAGGCTTCTGAGACGCAAGTTAACAATGCACACCTGGACGGTATCTCCAGGTGCAGTAGAGTGGTAATCTGGGAACCTCCTTACTCAGAATACTGCTACCTTCACACTGTCATAAGAATGCAGCTAGTTGAGAGCTGGCTTCTAGGCAAGCTTCCCTGTGAGAGCTGAGGACAGGGCAGAACCCTCCCGCATCCTGCCTGACTGTAGACGTACCTGCTAACCTCCTTATGTTAGTGGCTGGGATGGGTTGAGGGAAAAGCATGTGTAAGCATTGGGCCTGAACTCCCGTGTATCTGAGTTGAATACAGCGATTTCCAACATCCTTCTTCAATAGGAGTGTAGCTAGGTTCCAACTCCCATGTCCGAGTGGGCAGCAGACATCTGCCTCCCATGCATACACACTTCTGAGAGTTGAGCTTATGGCCTGTAACCCTACATCCTGCCTGCCGCTACCTTTCGCTTCCAAAAAGCCTAGGCTCGCTGCTTGACGCAAGTGTTGGGAGAGGTAACTGGAATCTCCCGGCACACAAGACGAGTGCCTCCAAGCTCAATCAAGCGATTTCCTAGTAATTCCTGGGGTAGACTGGTGCTACATACTAAGTTCCATACGTGAGTATGTAGTTGAACGCCTTGTCCAAAAACATCTTACTTCTGAGAGTTGAGCTCACCCTCAGTCCCTCACAGTTCCACACTGCCTGCAGAGTGAGTTTCGCACGTCTTCACCAGAGACGTTTGCCAGAGGCTTCTGAGACGCAAGTTAACAATGCAGACCTGGAGGGTATCTCCAGGTCCAGTAGAGTGGTAACCTGGGAACCTCCTGTCTCAGAATCCTGCTACCTTCACCCTGCCATAAGAATGCAGCTAGTTGACAGCTGGCTTCAAGGCCTGCTTCCCTGTGAGAGCTAAGGACAGGGCACAACCCTCCCGCATCCTGCTTGACTGTAGAAGGAGCTGCTAACGTCCTCATGTTAGTGGCAGGGAAAGGTTGTGAGAAAAGCATGTGGAATCGTTGTGCCTGAACCCACGTGTATCTGAGTTGAATACAGCGATTTCCAAAGTCCTTCTTCATCAGAGTGTAGCTAGGTTCCCACTCGCATGTCCGAGTGGGTAGCAGACATCTGCCTCCCATGTATACACACTTCTGAGAGTTGAGCTTATGGCCTGTAAGCCTACCTCCTGCCTGTAGCTACCTTTCGCTTCCAAAAGGCCTAGGCTCGCTGCTTCACCGAAGTGTTGGGAGAGGTAACTGGAATCTCCCGGCACACAAGACTAGTGCCACCAAGCTCAATCCAGCGATTTCCCAGTAATTCCTGGGGTAGACAGGTGCTACATACTAAGTTCCATATGTGAGAAAGTAGCTGAACGCCTTGTCCAAAATCATCTTACTGCTGAGAGTTGAGCTCACCCTCAGTCCCTCACAGTTCCACACTGCCTGCAGAGTGAGTTTCCCACGTCTTCACCAGAGACTTTTACCAGAGGCTTCTGAGACGCAAGTTAACAATGCACACCTGGACGGTATCTCCAGGTGCAGTAGAGTGGTAATCTGGGAACCTCCTTACTCAGAATACTGCTACCTTCACACTGTCATAAGAATGCAGCTAGTTGAGAGCTGGCTTCTAGGCAAGCTTCCCTGTGAGAGCTGAGGACAGGGCAGAACCCTCCCGCATCCTGCCTGACTGTAGACGTACCTGCTAACCTCCTTATGTTAGTGGCTGGGATGGGTTGCGGGAAAAGCATGTGTAAGCATTGGGCCTGAACTCCCGTGTATCTGAGTTGAATACAGCGATTTCCAACGTCCTTCTAAAATAGGAGTGTAGCTAGGTTCCAACTCCCATGTCCGAGTGGGCAGCAGACATCTGCCTCCCATGCATACACACTTCTGAGAGTTGAGCTTATGGCCTGTAACCCTACATCCTGCCTGCCGCTACCTTTCGCTTCCAAAAGGCCTAGGCTCGCTGCTTGACGCAAGTGTTGGGAGAGGTAACTGGAATCTCCCGGCACACAAGACGAGTGCCTCCAAGCTCAATCAAGCGATTTCCTAGTAATTCCTGGGGTAGACTGGTGCTACATACTAAGTTCCATACGTGAGTATGTAGTTGAACGCCTTGTCCAAAAATATCTTACTTCTGAGAGTTGAGCTCACCCTCAGTCCCTCACAGTTCCACACTGCCTGCAGAGTGAGTTTTGCACGTCTTCACCAGAGACGTTTGCCAGAGGCTTCTGAGACGCAAGTTAACAATGCAGACCTGGAGGGTATCTCCAGGTCCAGTAGAGTGGTAACCTGGGAACCTCCTGTCTCAGAATCCTGCTACCTTCACCCTGCCATAAGAATGCAGCTAGTTGACAGCTGGCTTCAAGGCCTGCTTCCCTGTGAGAGCTAAGGACAGGGCACAACCCTCCCGCATCCTGCTTGACTGTAGAAGGAGCTGCTAACGTCCTCATGTTAGTGGCAGGGAAAGGTTGTGAGAAAAGCATGTGGAATCGTTGTGCCTGAACCCACGTGTATCTGAGTTGAATACAGCGATTTCCAAAGTCCTTCTTCATCAGAGTGTAGCTAGGTTCCCACTCGCATGTCCGAGTGGGTAGCAGACATCTGCCTCCCATGTATACACACTTCTGAGAGTTGAGCTTATGGCCTGTAAGCCTACCTCCTGCCTGCAGCTACCTTTCGCTTCCAAAAGGCCTAGGCTCGCTGCTTCACCAAAGTGTTGGGAGAGGTAACTGGAATCTCCCGGCACACAAGACTAGTGCCACCAAGCTCAATCCAGCGATTTCCCAGTAATTCCTGGGGTAGACTGGTGCTACATACTAAGTTCCATATGTGAGAAGGTAGCTGAACGCCTTGTCCAAAATCATCTTACTGCTGAGAGTTGAGCTCACCCTCAGTCCCTCACAGTTCCACACTGCCTGCAGAGTGAGTTTCCCACGTCTTCACCAGAGACTTTTGCCAGAGGCTTCTGAGACGCAAGTTAACAATGCACACCTGGACGGTATCTCCAGGTGCAGTAGAGTGGTAATCTGGGAACCTCCTTACTCAGAATACTGCTACCTTCACACTGTCATAAGAATGCAGCTAGTTGAGAGCTGGCTTCTAGGCAAGCTTCCCTGTGAGAGCTGAGGACAGGGCAGAACACTCCCGCATCCTGCCTGACTGTAGACGTACCTGCTAACCTCCTTATGTTAGTGGCTGGGATGGGTTGCGGGAAAAGCATGTGTAAGCATTGGGCCTGAACTCCCGTGTATCTGAGTTGAATACAGCGATTTCCAACATCCTTCTTCAATAGGAGTGTAGCTAGGTTCCAACTCCCATGTCCGAGTGGGTAGCAGACATCTGCCTCCCATGCATACACACTTCTGAGAGTTGAGCTTATGGCCTGTAACCCTACATCCTGCCTGCCGCTACCTTTCGCTTCCAAAAGGCCTAGGCTCGCTGCTTGACGCAAGTGTTGGGAGAGGTAACTGGAATCTCCCGGCACACAAGACGAGTGCCTCCAAGCTCAATCAAGCGATTTCCTAGTAATTCCTGGGGTAGACTGGTGCTACATACTAAGTTCCATACGTGAGTATGTAGTTGAACGCCTTGTCCAAAAACATCTTACTTCTCAGAGTTGAGCTCACCCTCAGTCCCTCACAGTTCCACACTGCCTGCAGAGTGAGTTTCGCACGTCTTCACCAGAGACGTTTGCCAGAGGCTTCTGAGACGCAAGTTAACAATGCAGACCTGGAGGGTATCTCCAGGTCCAGTAGAGTGGTAACCTGGGAACCTCCTGTCTCAGAATCCTGCTACCTTCACCCTGCCATAAGAATGCAGCTAGTTGACAGCTGGCTTCAAGGCCTGCTTCCCTGTGAGAGCTAAGGACAGGGCACAACCCTCCCGCATCCTGCTTGACTGTAGAAGGAGCTGCTAACGTCCTCATGTTAGTGGCAGGGAAACGTTGTGAGAAAAGCATGTGGAATCGTTGTGCCTGAACCCACGTGTATCTGAGTTGAATACAGCGATTTCCAAAGTCCTTCTTCATCAGAGTGTAGCTAGGTTCCCACTCGCATGTCCGAGTGGGTAGCAGACATCTGCCTCCCATGTATACACACTTCTGAGAGTTGAGCTTATGGCCTGTAAGCCTACCTCCTGCCTGTAGCTACCTTTCGCTTCCAAAAGGCCTAGGCTCGCTGCTTGACGCAAGTGTTGGGAGAGGTAACTGGAATCTCCCGGCACACAAGACTAGTGCCACCAAGCTCAATCCAGCGATTTCCCAGTAATTCCTGGGGTAGACTGGTGCTACATACTAAGTTCCATATGTGAGAAGGTAGCTGAACGCCTTGTCCAAAATCATCTTACTGCTGAGAGTTGAGCTCACCCTGAGTCCCTCACAGTTCCACACCGCCTGCAGAGTGAGTTTCCCACGTCTTCACCAGAGACTTTTGCCAGAGGCTTCTGAGACGCAAGTTAACAATGCACACCTGGACGGTATCTCCAGGTGCAGTAGAGTGGTAATCTGGGAACCTCCTTACTCAGAATACTGCTACCTTCACACTGTCATAAGAATGCAGCTAGTTGAGAGCTGGCTTCTAGGCAAGCTTCCCTGTGAGAGCTGAGGACAGGGCAGAACCCTCCCGCATCCTGCCTGACTGTAGACGTACCTGCTAACCTCCTTATGTTAGTGGCTGGGATGGGTTGCGGGAAAAGCATGTGTAAGCATTGGGCCTGAACTCCCGTGTATCTGAGTTGAATACAGCGATTTCCAACATCCTTCTTCAATAGGAGTGTAGCTAGGTTCCAACTCCCATGTCCGAGTGGGTAGCAGACATCTGCCTCCCATGCATACACACTTCTGAGAGTTGAGCTTATGGCCTGTAACCCTACATCCTGCCTGCCGCTACCTTTCGCTTCCAAAAGGCCTAGGCTCGCTGCTTGACGCAAGTGTTGGGAGAGGTAACTGGAATCTCCCGGCACACAAGACGAGTGCCTCCAAGCTCAATCAAGCGATTTCCTAGTAATTCCTGGGGTAGACTGGTGCTACATACTAAGTTCCATACGTGAGTATGTAGTTGAACGCCTTGTCCAAAAACATCTTACTTCTCAGAGTTGAGCTCACCCTCAGTCCCTCACAGTTCCACACTGCCTGCAGAGTGAGTTTCGCACGTCTTCACCAGAGACGTTTGCCAGAGGCTTTTGAGACGCAAGTTAACAATGCAGACCTGGAGGGTATCTCCAGGTCCAGTAGAGTGGTAACCTGGGAACCTCCTGTCTCAGAATCCTGCTACCTTCACCCTGCCATAAGAATGCAGCTAGTTGACAGCTGGCTTCAAGGCCTGCTTCCCTGTGAGAGCTAAGGACAGGGCACAACCCTCCCGCATCCTGCTTGACTGTAGAAGGAGCTGCTAACGTCCTCATGTTAGTGGCAGGGAAAGGTTGTGAGAAAAGCATGTGGAATCGTTGTGCCTGAACCCACGTGTATCTGAGTTGAATACAGCGATTTCCAAAGTCCTTCTTCATCAGAGTGTAGCTAGGTTCCCACTCGCATGTCCGAGTGGGTAGCAGACATCTGCCTCCCATGTATACACACTTCTGAGAGTTGAGCTTATGGCCTGTAAGCCTACCTCCTGCCTGCAGCTACCTTTCGCTTCCAAAAGGCCTAGGCTCGCTGCTTCACCGAAGTGTTCGGAGAGGTAACTGGAATCTCCCGGCACACAAGACTAGTGCCACCAAGCTCAATCCAGCGATTTCCCAGTAATTCCTGGGGTAGACTGGTGCTACATACTAAGTTCCATATGTGAGAAGGTAGCTGAACGCCTTGTCCAAAATCATCTTACTGCTGAGAGTTGAGCTCACCCTCAGTCCCTCACAGTTCCACACTGCCTGCAGAGTGAGTTTCCCACGTCTTCACCAGAGACTTTTGCCAGAGGCTTCTGAGACGCAAGTTAACAATGCACACCTGGACGGTATCTCCAGGTGCAGTAGAGTGGTAATCTGGGAACCTCCTTACTCAGAATACTGCTACCTTCACACTGTCATAAGAATGCAGCTAGTTGAGAGCTGGCTTCTAGGCAAGCTTCCCTGTGAGAGCTGAGGACAGGGCAGAACCCTCCCGCATCCTGCCTGACTGTAGACGTACCTGCTAACCTCCTTATGTTAGTGGCTGGGATGGGTTGCGGGAAAAGCATGTGTAAGCATTGGGCCTGAACTCCCGTGTATCTGAGTTGAATACAGCGATTTCCAACATCCTTCTTCAATAGGAGTGTAGCTAGGTTCCTACTCCCATGTCCGAGTGGGCAGCAGACATCTGCCTCCCATGCATACACACTTCTGAGAGTTGAGCTTATGGCCTGTAACCCTACATCCTGCCTGCCGCTACCTTTCGCTTCCAAAAGGCCTAGGCTCACTGCTTGACGCAAGTGTTGGGAGAGGTAACTGGAATCTCCCGGCACACAAGACGATTGCCTCCAAGCTCAATCAAGCGATTTCCTAGTAATTCCTGGGGTAGACTGGTGCTACATACTAAGTTCCATACGTGAGTAGGTAGTTGAACGCCTTGTCCAAAAACATCTTACTTCTGAGAGTTGAGCTCACCCTCAGTCCCTCACAGTTCCACACTGCCTGCAGAGTGAGTTTCGCACGTCTTCACCAGAGACGTTTGCCAGAGGCTTCTGAGACGCAAGTTAACAATGCAGACCTGGAGGGTATCTCCAGGTCCAGTAGAGTGGTAACCTGGGAACCTCCTGTCTCAGAATACTGCTACCTTCACCCTGCCATAAGAATGCAGCTAGTTGACAGCTGGCTTCAAGGCCTGCTTCCCTGTGAGAGCTAAGGACAGGGCACAACCCTCCCGCATCCTGCTTGACTGTAGAAGGAGCTGCTAACGTCCTCATGTTAGTGGAAGGGAAAGGTTGTGAGAAAAGCATGTGGAATCGTTGTGCCTGAACCCACGTGTATCTGAGTTGAATACAGCGATTTCCAAAGTCCTTCTTCATCAGAGTGTAGCTAGGTTCCCACTCGCATGTCCGAGTGGGTAGCAGACATCTGCCTCCCATGTATACACACTTCTGAGAGTTGAGCTTATGGCCTGTAAGCCTACCTCCTGCCTGCAGCTACCTTTCGCTTCCAAAAGGCCTAGGCTCGCTGCTTCACCGAAGTGTTCGGAGAGGTAACTGGAATCTCCCGGCACACAAGACTAGTGCCACCAAGCTCAATCCAGCGATTTCCCAGTAATTCCTGGGGTAGACTGGTGCTACATACTAAGTTCCATATGTGAGAAGGTAGCTGAACGCCTTGTCCAAAATCATCTTACTGCTGAGAGTTGAGCTCACCCTCAGTCCCTCACATTCCACACAGCCTGCAGAGTGAGTTTCCCACGTCTTCACCAGAGACTTTTGCCAGAGGCTTCTGAGACGCAAGTTAACAATGCACACCTGGACGGTATCTCCAGGTGCAGTAGAGTGGTAATCTGGGAACCTCCTTACTCAGAATACTGCTACCTTCACACTGTCATAAGAATGCAGCTAGTTGAGAGCTGGCTTCTAGGCAAGCTTCCCTGTGAGAGCTGAGGACAGGGCAGAACCCTCCCGCATCCTGCCTGACTGTAGACGTACCTGCTAACCTCCTTATGTTAGTGGCTGGGATGGGTTGCGGGAAAAGCATGTGTAAGCATTGGGCCTGAACTCCCGTGTATCTGAGTTGAATACAGCGATTTCCAACATCCTTCTTCAATAGGAGTGTAGCTAGGTTCCTACTCCCATGTCCGAGTGGGCAGCAGACATCTGCCTCCCATGCATACACACTTCTGAGAGTTGAGCTTATGGCCTGTAACCCTACATCCTGCCTGCCGCTACCTTTCGCTTCCAAAAGGCCTAGGCTCACTGCTTGACGCAAGTGTTGGGAGAGGTAACTGGAATCTCCCGGCACACAAGACGAGTGCCTCCAAGCTCAATCAAGCGATTTCCTAGTAATTCCTGGGGTAGACTGGTGCTACATACTAAGTTCCATACGTGAGTAGGTAGTTGAACGCCTTGTCCAAAAACATCTTACTTCTGAGAGTTGAGCTCACCCTCAGTCCCTCACAGTTCCACACTGCCTGCAGAGTGAGTTTCGCACGTCTTCACCAGAGACGTTTGCCAGAGGCTTCTGAGACGCAAGTTAACAATGCAGACCTGGAGGGTATCTCCAGGTCCAGTAGAGTGGTAACCTGGGAACCTCCTGTCTCAGAATCCTGCTACCTTCACCCTGCCATAAGAATGCAGCTAGTTGACAGCTGGCTTCAAGGCCTGCTTCCCTGTGAGAGCTAAGGACAGGGCACAACCCTCCCGCATCCTGCTTGACTGTAGAAGGAGCTGCTAACGTCCTCATGTTAGTGGCAGGGAAAGGTTGTGAGAAAAGCATGTGGAATCGTTGTGCCTGAACCCACGTGTATCTGAGTTGAATACAGCGATTTCCAAAGTCCTTCTTCATCAGAGTGTAGCTAGGTTCCCACTTGCATGTCCGAGTGGGTAGCAGACATCTGCCTCCCATGTATACACACTTCTGAGAGTTGAGCTTATGGCCTGTAAGCCTACCTCCTGCCTGCAGCTACCTTTCGCTTCCAAAAGGCCTAGGCTCGCTGCTTCACCGAAGTGTTGGGAGAGGTAACTGGAATCTCCCGGCACACAAGACTAGTGCCACCAAGCTCAATCCAGCGATTTCCCAGTAATTCCTGGGGTAGACTGGTGCTACATACTAAGTTCCATATGTGAGAAGGTAGCTGAACGCCTTGTCCAAAATCATCTTACTGCTGAGAGTTGAGCTCACCCTCAGTCCCTCACAGTTCCACACTGCCTGCAGAGTGAGTTTCCCACGTCTTCACCAGAGACTTTTGCCAGAGGCTTCTGAGACGCAAGTTAACAATGCACACCTGGACGGTATCTCCAGGTGCAGTAGAGTGGTAATCTGGGAACCTCCTTACTCAGAATACTGCTACCTTCACACTGTCATAAGAATGCAGCTAGTTGAGAGCTGGCTTCTAGGCAAGCTTCCCTGTGAGAGCTGAGGACAGGGCAGAACCCTCCCGCATCCTGCCTGACTGTAGACGTACCTGCTAACCTCCTTATGTTAGTGGCTGGGATGGGTGGCGGGAAAAGCATGTGTAAGCATTGGGCCTGAACTCCCGTGTATCTGAGTTGAATACAGCGATTTCCAACATCCTTCTAAAATAGGAGTGTAGCTAGGTTCCAACTCCCATGTCCGAGTGGGCAGCAGACATCTGCCTCCCATGCATACACACTTCTGAGAGTTGAGCTTATGGCCTGTAACCCTACATCCTGCCTGCCGCTACCTTTCGCTTCCAAAAGGCCTAGGCTCGCTGCTTGACGCAAGTGTTGGGAGAGGTAACTGGAATCTCCCGGCACACAAGACGAGTGCCTCCAAGCTCAATCA
Organism: Canis aureus; assembly: GCF_053574225.1. NCBI lineage: Eukaryota > Metazoa > Chordata > Mammalia > Carnivora > Canidae > Canis > Canis aureus. The sequence goes on along the minus strand of NW_027554420.1, from coordinate 648,028 downwards.
AGCGATTTCCTAGTAATTCCTGGGGTAGACTGGTGCTACATACTAAGTTCCATACGTGAGTATGTAGTTGAACGCCTTGTCCAAAAACATCTTACTTCTGAGAGTTGAGCTCACCCTCAGTCCCTCACAGTTCCACACTGCCTGCAGAGTGAGTTTCGCACGTCTTCACCAGAGTCGTTTGCCAGAGGCTTCTGAGACGCAAGTTAACAATGCAGACCTGGAGGGTATCTCCAGGTCCAGTAGAGTGGTAACCTGGGAACCTCCTGTCTCAGAATACTGCTACCTTCACCCTGCCATAAGAATGCAGCTAGTTGACAGCTGGCTTCAAGGCCTGCTTCCCTGTGAGAGCTAAGGACAGGGCACAACCCTCCCGCATCCTGCTTGACTGTAGAAGGAGCTGCTAACGTCCTCATGTTAGTGGCAGGGAAACGTTGTGAGAAAAGCATGTGGAATCGTTGTGCCTGAACCCACGTGTATCTGAGTTGAATACAGCGATTTCCAAAGTCCTTCTTCATCAGAGTGTAGCTAGGTTCCCACTCGCATGTCCGAGTGGGTAGCAGACATCTGCCTCCCATGTATACACACTTCTGAGAGTTGAGCTTATGGCCTGTAAGCCTACCTCCTGCCTGCAGCTACCTTTCGCTTCCAAAAGGCCTAGGCTCGCTGCATCACCAAAGTGTTGGGAGAGGTAACTGGAATCTCCCGGCACACAAGACTAGTGCCACCAAGCTCAATCCAGCGATTTCCCAGTAATTCCTGGGGTAGACTGGTGCTACATACTAAGTTCCATATGTCAGAAGGTAGCTGAACGCCTTGTCCAAAATCATCTTACTGCTGAGAGTTGAGCTCACCCTCAGTCCCTCACAGTTCCACACTGCCTGCAGAGTGAGTTTCCCACGTCTTCACCAGAGACTTTTGCCAGAGGCTTCTGAGACGCAAGTTAACAATGCACACCTGGACGGTATCTCCAGGTGCAGTAGAGTGGTAATCTGGGAACCTCCTTACTCAGAATACTGCTACCTTCACACTGTCATAAGAATGCAGCTAGTTGAGAGCTGGCTTCTAGGCAAGCTTCCCTGTGAGAGCTGAGGACAGGGCAGAACCCTCCCGCATCCTGCCTGACTGTAGACGTACCTGCTAACCTCCTTATGTTAGTGGCTGGGATGGGTGGCGGGAAAAGCATGTGTAAGCATTGGGCCTGAACTCCCGTGTATCTGAGTTGAATACAGCGATTTCCAACATCCTTCTAAAATAGGAGTGTAGCTAGGTTCCAACTCCCATGTCCGAGTGGGCAGCAGACATCTGCCTCCCATGCATACACACTTCTGAGAGTTGAGCTTATGGCCTGTAACCCTACATCCTGCCTGCCGCTACCTTTCGCTTCCAAAAGGCCTAGGCTCGCTGCTTGACGCAAGTGTTGGGAGAGGTAACTGGAATCTCCCGGCACACAAGACGAGTGCCTCCAAGCTCAATCAAGCGATTTCCTAGTAATTCCTGGGGTAGACTGGTGCTACATACTAAGTTCCATACGTGAGTATGTAGTTGAACGCCTTGTCCAAAAACATCTTACTTCTGAGAGTTGAGCTCACCCTCAGTCCCTCACAGTTCCACACTGCCTGCAGAGTGAGTTTCGCACGTCTTCACCAGAGTCGTTTGCCAGAGGCTTCTGAGACGCAAGTTAACAATGCAGACCTGGAGGGTATCTCCAGGTCCAGTAGAGTGGTAACCTGGGAACCTCCTGTCTCAGAATACTGCTACCTTCACCCTGCCATAAGAATGCAGCTAGTTGACAGCTGGCTTCAAGGCCTGCTTCCCTGTGAGAGCTAAGGACAGGGCACAACCCTCCCGCATCCTGCTTGACTGTAGAAGGAGCTGCTAACGTCCTCATGTTAGTGGCAGGGAAACGTTGTGAGAAAAGCATGTGGAATCGTTGTGCCTGAACCCACGTGTATCTGAGTTGAATACAGCGATTTCCAAAGTCCTTCTTCATCAGAGTGTAGCTAGGTTCCCACTCGCATGTCCGAGTGGGTAGCAGACATCTGCCTCCCATGTATACACACTTCTGAGAGTTGAGCTTATGGCCTGTAAGCCTACCTCCTGCCTGCAGCTACCTTTCGCTTCCAAAAGGCCTAGGCTCGCTGCATCACCAAAGTGTTGGGAGAGGTAACTGGAATCTCCCGGCACACAAGACTAGTGCCACCAAGCTCAATCCAGCGATTTCCCAGTAATTCCTGGGGTAGACTGGTGCTACATACTAAGTTCCATATGTCAGAAGGTAGCTGAACGCCTTGTCCAAAATCATCTTACTGCTGAGAGTTGAGCTCACCCTCAGTCCCTCACAGTTCCACACTGCCTGCAGAGTGAGTTTCCCACGTCTTCACCAGAGACTTTTGCCAGAGGCTTCTGAGACGCAAGTTAACAATGCACACCTGGACGGTATCTCCAGGTGCAGTAGAGTGGTAATCTGGGAACCTCCTTACTCAGAATACTGCTACCTTCACACTGTCATAAGAATGCAGCTAGTTGAGAGCTGGCTTCTAGGCAAGCTTCCCTGTGAGAGCTGAGGACAGGGCAGAACCCTCCCGCATCCTGCCTGACTGTAGACGTTCCTGCTAACCTCCTTATGTTAGTGGCTGGGATGGGTTGCGGGAAAAGCATGTGTAAGCATTGGGCCTGAACTCCCGTGTATCTGAGTTGAATACAGCGATTTCCAACATCCTTCTTCAATAGGAGTGTAGCTAGGTTCCAACTCCCATGTCCGAGTGGGTAGCAGACATCTGCCTCCCATGCATACACACTTCTGAGAGTTGAGCTTATGGCCTGTAACCCTACATCCTGCCTGCCGCTACCTTTCGCTTCCAAAAGGCCTAGGCTCGCTGCTTGACGCAAGTGTTGGCAGAGGTAACTGGAATCTCCCGGCACACAAGACGAGTGCCTCCAAGCTCAATGAAGCGATTTCCTAGTAATTCCTGGGGTAGACTGGTGCTACATACTAATTTCCATACGTGAGTATGTAGTTGAACGCCTTGTCCAAAAACATCTTACTTCTCAGAGTTGAGCTCACCCTCAGTCCCTCACAGTTCCACACTGCCTGCAGAGTGAGTTTCCCACGTCTTCACCAGAGACGTTTGCCAGAGGCTTCTGAGACGCAAGTTAACAATGCAGACCTGGAGGGTATCTCCAGGTCCAGTAGAGTGGTAACCTGGGAACCTCCTGTCTCAGAATCCTGCTACCTTCACCCTGCCATAAGAATGCAGCTTGTTGACAGCTGGCTTCAAGGCCTGCTTCCCTGTGAGAGCTAAGGACAGGGCACAACCCTCCCGCATCCTGCTTGACTGTAGAAGGCGCTGCTAACGTCCTCATGTTAGTGGCAGGGAAACGTTGTGAGAAAAGCATGTGGAATCGTTGTGCCTGAACCCACGTGTATCTGAGTTGAATACAGCGATTTCCAAAGTCCTTCTTCATCAGAGTGTAGCTAGGTTCCCACTCGCATGTCCGAGTGGGTAGCAGACATCTGCCTCCCATGTATACACACTTCTGAGAGTTGAGCTTATGGCCTGTAAGCCTACCTCCTGCCTGCAGCTACCTTTCGCTTCCAAAAGGCCTAGGCTCGCTGCTTCACCGAAGTGTTCGGAGAGGTAACTGGAATCTCCCGGCACACAAGACTAGTGCCACCAAGCTCAATCCAGCGATTTCCCAGTAATTCCTGGGGTAGACTGGTGCTACATACTAAGTTCCATATGTGAGAAGGTAGCTGAACGCCTTGTCCAAAATCATCTTACTGCTGAGAGTTGAGCTCACCCTCAGTCCCTCACAGTTCCACACTGCAAGCAGAGTGAGTTTCCCACGTCTTCACCAGAGACTTTTGCCAGAGGCTTCTGAGACGCAAGTTAACAATGCACACCTGGACGGTATCTCCAGGTGCAGTAGAGTGGTAATCTGGGAACCTCCTGTCTCAGAATACTGCTACCTTCACACTGTCATAAGAATGCAGCTAGTTGAGAGCTGGCTTCAAGGCCTGCTTCCCTGTGAGAGCTAAGGACAGGGCACAACCCTCCCGCATCCTGCTTGACTGTAGAAGGAGCTGCTAACGTCCTCATGTTAGTGGCATGGAAACGTTGTGAGAAAAGCATGTGGAATCGTTGTGCCTGAACCCACGTGTATCTGAGTTGAATACAGCGATTTCCAAAGTCCTTCTTCATCAGAGTGTAGCTAGGTTCCCACTCGCATGTCCGAGTGGGTAGCAGACATCTGCCTCCCATGTATACACACTTCTGAGAGTTGAGCTTATGGCCTGTAAGCCTACCTCCTGCCTGCAGCTACCTTTCGCTTCCAAAAGGCCTAGGCTCGCTGCTTCACCGAAGTGTTGGGAGAGGTAACTGGAATCTCCCGGCACACAAGACTAGTGCCACCAAGCTCAATCCAGCGATTTCCCAGTAATTCCTGGGGTAGACTGGTGCTACATACTAAGTTCCATATGTGAGAAGGTAGCTGAACGCCTTGTCCAAAATCATCTTACTGCTGAGAGTTGAGCTCACCCTCAGTCCCTCACAGTTCCACACTGCCTGCAGAGTGAGTTTCCCACGTCTTCACCAGAGACTTTTGCCAGAGGCTTCTGAGACGCAAGTTAACAATGCACACCTGGACGGTATCTCCAGGTGCAGTAGAGTGGTAATCTGGGAACCTCCTTACTCAGAATACTGCTACCTTCACACTGTCATAAGAATGCAGCTAGTTGAGAGCTGGCTTCTAGGCAAGCTTCCCTGTGAGAGCTGAGGACAGGGCAGAACCCTCCCGCATCCTGCCTGACTGTAGACGTACCTGCTAACCTCCTTATGTTAGTGGCTGGGATGGGTTGCGGGAAAAGCATGTGTAAGCATTGGGCCTGAACTCCCGTGTATCTGAGTTGAATACAGCGATTTCCAACATCCTTCTTCAATAGGAGTGTAGCTAGGTTCCAACTCCCATGTCCGAGTGGGTAGCAGACATCTGCCTCCCATGCATACACACTTCTGAGAGTTGAGCTTATGGCCTGTAACCCTACATCCTGCCTGCCGCTACCTTTCGCTTCCAAAAGGCCTAGGCTCGCTGCTTGACGCAAGTGTTGGGAGAGGTAACTGGAATCTCCCGGCACACAAGACGAGTGCCTCCAAGCTCAATCAAGCGATTTCCTAGTAATTCCTGGGGTAGACTGGTGCTACATACTAAGTTCCATACGTGAGTATGTAGTTGAACGCCTTGTCCAAAAACTTCTTACTTCTGAGAGTTGAGCTCACCCTCAGTCCCTCACAGTTCCACACTGCCTGCAGAGTGAGTTTCGCACGTCTTCACCAGAGACGTTTGCCAGAGGCTTCTGAGACGCAAGTTAACAATGCAGACCTGGAGGGTATCTCCAGGTCCAGTAGAGTGGTAACCTGGGAACCTCCTGTCTCAGAATACTGCTACCTTCACCCTGCCATAAGAATGCAGCTAGTTGACAGCTGGCTTCAAGGCCTGCTTCCCTGTGAGAGCTAAGGACAGGGCACAACCCTCCCGCATCCTGCTTGACTGTAGAAGGAGCTCTAGCGTCCTCATGTTAGTGGCAGGGAAACGTTGTGAGAAAAGCATGTGGAATCGTTGTGCCTGAACCCACGTGTATCTGAGTTGAATACAGCGATTTCCAAAGTCCTTCTTCATCAGAGTGTAGCTAGGTTCCCACTCGCATGTCCGAGTGGGTAGCAGACATCTGCCTCCCATGTATACACACTTCTGAGAGTTGAGCTTATGGCCTGTAAGCCTACCTCCTGCCTGCAGCTACCTTTCGCTTCCAAAAGGCCTAGGCTCGCTGCTTCACCGAAGTGTTGGGAGAGGTAACTGGAATCTCCCGGCACACAAGACTAGTGCCACCAAGCTCAATCCAGCGATTTCCCAGTAATTCCTGGGGTAGACTGGTGCTACATACTAAGTTCCATATGTGAGAAGGTAGCTGAACGCCTTGTCCAAAATCATCTTACTGCTGAGAGTTGAGCTCACCCTCAGTCCCTCACAGTTCCACACTGCCTGCAGAGTGAGTTTCCCACGTCTTCACCAGAGACTTTTGCCAGAGGCTTCTGAGACACAAGTTAACAATGCACACCTGGACGGTATCTCCAGGTGCAGTAGAGTGGTAATCTGGGAACCTCCTTACTCAGAATCCTGCTACCTTCACACTGTCATAAGAATGCAGCTAGTTGAGAGCTGGCTTCTAGGCAAGCTTCCCTGTGAGAGCTGAGGACAGGGCAGAACCCTCCCGCATCCTGCCTGACTGTAGACGTACCTGCTAACCTCCTTATGTTAGTGGCTGGGATGGGTTGCGGGAAAAGCATGTGTAAGCATTGGGCCTGAACTCCCGTGTATCTGAGTTGAATACAGCGATTTCCAACATCCTTCTTCAATAGGAGTGTAGCTAGGTTCCAACTCCCATGTCCGAGTGGGTAGCAGACATCTGCCTCCCATGCATACACACTTCTGAGAGTTGAGCTTATGGCCTGTAACCCTACATCCTGCCTGCCGCTACCTTTCGCTTCCAAAAGGCCTAGGCTCGCTGCTTGACGCAAGTGTTGGGAGAGGTAACTGGAATCTCCCGGCACACAAGACGAGTGCCTCAAAGCTCAATCAAGCGATTTCCTAGTAATTCCTGGGGTAGACTGGTGCTACATACTAAGTTCCATACATGAGTAGGTAGTTGAACGCCTTGTCCAAAAACATCTTACTTCTGAGAGTTGAGCTCACCCTCAGTCCCTCACAGTTCCACACTGCCTGCAGAGTGAGTTTCGCACGTCTTCACCAGAGACGTTTGCCAGAGGCTTCTGAGACGCAAGTTAACAATGCAGACCTGGAGGGTATCTCCAGGTCCAGTAGAGTGGTAACCTGGGAACCTCCTGTCTCAGAATCCTGCTACCTTCACCCTGCCATAAGAATGCAGCTAGTTGACAGCTGGCTTCAAGGCCTGCTTCCCTGTGAGAGCTAAGGACAGGGCACAACCCTCCCGCATCCTGCTTGACTGTAGAAGGAGCTGCTAACGTCCTCATGTTAGTGGCAGGGAAACGTTGTGAGAAAAGCATGTGGAATCGTTGTGCCTGAACCCACGTGTATCTGAGTTGAATACAGCGATTTCCAAAGTCCTTCTTCATCAGAGTGTAGCTAGGTTCCCACTCGCATGTCCGAGTGGGTAGCAGACATCTGCCTCCCATGTATACACACTTCTGAGAGTTGAGCTTATGGCCTGTAAGCCTACCTCCTGCCTGCAGCTACCTTTCGCTTCCAAAAGGCCTAGGCTCGCTGCTTCACCGAAGTGTTGGGAGAGGTAACTGGAATCTCCCGGCACACAAGACTAGTGCCACCAAGCTCAATCCAGCGATTTCCCAGTAATTCCTGGGGTAGACTGGTGCTACATACTAAGTTCCATATGTGAGAAGGTAGCTGAACGCCTTGTCCAAAATCATCTTACTGCTGAGAGTTGAGCTCACCCTCAGTCCCTCACAGTTCCACACTGCCTGCAGAGTGAGTTTCCCACGTCTTCACCAGAGACTTTTGCCAGAGGCTTCTGAGACGCAAGTTAACAATGCACACCTGGACGGTATCTCCAGGTGCAGTAGAGTGGTAATCTGGGAACCTCCTTACTCAGAATACTGCTACCTTCACACTGTCATAAGAATGCAGCTAGTTGAGAGCTGGCTTCTAGGCAAGCTTCCCTGTGAGAGCTGAGGACAGGGCAGAACCCTCCCGCATCCTGCCTGACTGTAGACGTACCTGCTAACCTCCTTATGTTAGTGGCTGGGATGGGTTGCGGGAAAAGCATGTGTAAGCATTGGGCCTGAACTCCCGTGTATCTGAGTTGAATACAGCGATTTCCAACATCCTTCTTCAATAGGAGTGTAGCTAGGTTCCAACTCCCATGTCCGAGTGGGTAGCAGACATCTGCCTCCCATGCATACACACTTCTGAGAGTTGAGCTTATGGCCTGTAACCCTACATCCTGCCTGCCGCTACCTTTCGCTTCCAAAAGGCCTAGGCTCGCTGCTTGACGCAAGTGTTGGGAGAGGTAACTGGAATCTCCCGGCACACAAGACGGGTCCCTCCAAGCTCAATCAAGCGATTTCCTAGTAATTCCTGGGGTAGACTGGTGCTACATACTAAGTTCCATACGTGAGTATGTAGTTGAACGCCTTGTCCAAAAACATCTTACTTCTCAGAGTTGAGCTCACCCTCAGTCCCTCACAGTTCCACACTGCCTGCAGAGTGAGTTTCGCACGTCTTCACCAGAGACGTTTGCCAGAGGCTTCTGAGACGCAAGTTAACAATGCAGACCTGGAGGGTATCTCCAGGTCCAGTAGAGTGGTAACCTGGGAACCTCCTGTCTCAGAATCCTGCTACCTTCACCCTGCCATAAGAATGCAGCTAGTTGACAGCTGGCTTCAAGGCCTGCTTCCTGTGAGAGCTAAGGACAGGGCACAACCCTCCCGCATCCTGCTTGACTGTAGAAGGCGCTGCTAACGTCCTCATGTTAGTGGCAGGGAAACGTTGTGAGAAAAGCATGTGGAATCGTTGTGCCTGAACCCACGTGTATCTGAGTTGAATACAGCGATTTCCAAAGTCCTTCTTCATCAGAGTGTAGCTAGGTTCCCACTCGCATGTCCGAGTGGGTAGCAGACATCTGCCTCCCATGTATACACACTTCTGAGAGTTGAGCTTATGACCTGTAAGCCTACCTCCTGCCTGCAGATAACTTTCGCTTCCAAAAGGCCTAGGCTCGCTGCTTCACCGAAGTGTTGGGAGAGGTAACTGGAATCTCCCGGCTCACAAGACTAGTGTCACCAAGCTCAATCCAGCGATTTCCCAGTTATTCCTGGGGTAGACTGGTGCTACATACTAAGTTCCATACGTGAGTATGTAGTTGAACGCCTTGTCCAAAAACATCTTACTTCTCAGAGTTGAGCTCACCCTCAGTCCCTCACAGTTCCACACTGCCTGCAGAGTGAGTTTCGCACGTCTTCACCAGAGACTTTTGCCAGAGGCTTCTGAGACGCAAGTTAACAATGCAGACCTGGAGGGTATCTCCAGGTCCAGTAGAGTGGTAACCTGGGAACCTCCTGTCTCAGAATCCTGCTACCTTCACCCTGCCATAAGAATGCAGCTTGTTGACAGCTGGCTTCAAGGCCTGCTTCCCTGTGAGAGCTAAGGACAGGGCACAACCCTCCCGCATCCTGCTTGACTGTAGAAGGCGCTGCTAACGTCCTCATGTTAGTGGCAGGGAAACGTTGTGAGAAAAGCATGTGGAATCGTTGTGCCTGAACCCACGTGTATCTGAGTTGAATACAGCGATTTCCAAAGTCCTTCTTCATCAGAGTGTAGCTAGGTTCCCACTCGCATGTCCGAGTGGGTAGCAGACATCTTCCTCCCTTGTATACACACTTCTGAGAGTTGAGCTTATGGCCTGTAAGCCTACCTCCTGCCTGCAGCTACCTTTCGCTTCCAAAAGGCCTAGGCTCGCTGCTTCACCGAAGTGTTGGGAGAGGTAACTGGAATCTCCCGGCACACAAGACTAGTGCCACCAAGCTCAATCCAGCGATTTCCCAGTAATTCCTGGGGTAGACTGGTGCTACATACTAAGTTCCATATGTGAGAAGGTAGCTGAACGCCTTGTCCAAAATCATCTTACTGCTGAGAGTTGAGCTCACCCTCAGTCCCTCACAGTTCCACACTGCCTGCAGAGTGAGTTTCCCACGTCTTCACCAGAGACTTTTGCCAGAGGCTTCTGAGACGCAAGTTAACAATGCACACCTGGACGGTATCTCCAGGTGCAGTAGAGTGGTAATCTGGGAACCTCCTTACTCAGAATACTGCTACCTTCACACTGTCATAAGAATGCAGCTAGTTGAGAGCTGGCTTCTAGGCAAGCTTCCCTGTGAGAGCTGAGGACAGGGCAGAACCCTCCCGCATCCTGCCTGACTGTAGACGTACCTGCTAACCTCCTTATGTTAGTGGCTGGGATGGGTTGCGGGAAAAGCATGTGTAAGCATTGGGCCTGAACTCCCGTGTATCTGAGTTGAATACAGCGATTTCCAACATCCTTCTAAAATAGGAGTGTAGCTAGGTTCCAACTCCCATGTCCGAGTGGGCAGCAGACATCTGCCTCCCATGCATACACACTTCTGAGAGTTGAGCTTATGGCCTGTAACCCTACATCCTGCCTGCCGCTACCTTTCGCTTCCAAAAGGCCTAGGCTCGCTGCTTGACGCAAGTGTTGGGAGAGGTAACTGGAATCTCCCGGCACACAAGACGAGTGCCTCCAAGCTCAATCAAGCGATTTCCTAGTAATTCCTGGGGTAGACTGGTGCTACATACTAAGTTCCTTACGTGAATATGTAGTTGAACGCCTTGTCCAAAAACATCTTACTTCTGAGAGTTGAGCTGACCCTCAGTCCCTCACAGTTCCACACTGCCTGCAGAGTGAGTTTCGCACGTCTTCACCAGAGACGTTTGCCAGAGGCTTCTGAGACGCAAGTTAACAATGCAGACCTGGAGGGTATCTCCAGGTCCAGTAGAGTGGTAACCTGGGAACCTCCTGTCTCAGAATCCTGCTACCTTCACCCTGCCATAAGAATGCAGCTAGTTGACAGCTGGCTTCAAGGCCTGCTTCCCTGTGAGAGCTAAGGACAGGGCACAACCCTCCCGCATCCTGCTTGACTGTAGAAGGAGCTGCTAACGTCCTCATGTTAGTGGCAGGGAAACGTTGTGAGAAAAGCATGTGGAATCGTTGTGCCTGAACCCACGTGTATCTGAGTTGAATACAGCGATTTCCAAAGTCCTTCTTCATCAGAGTGTAGCTAGGTTCCCACTCGCATGTCCGAGTGGGTAGCAGACATCTGCTTCCCATGTATACACACTTCTGAGACTTGAGCTTATGGCCTATAAGCCTACCTCCTGCCTGCAGCTACCTTTCGCTTCCAAAAGGCCTAGGCTCGCTGCTTCACCAAAGTGTTGGGAGAGGTAACTGGAATCTCCCGGCACACAAGACTAGTGCCACCAAGCTCAATCCAGCGATTTCCCAGTAATTCCTGGGGTAGACTGGTGCTACATACTAAGTTCCATATGTGAGAAGGTAGCTGAACGCCTTGTCCAAAATCATCTTACTGCTGAGAGTTGAGCTCACCCTCAGTCCCTCACAGTTCCACACTGCCTGCAGAGTGAGTTTCCCACGTCTTCACCAGAGACTTTTGCCAGAGGCTTCTGAGACGCAAGTTAACAATGCACACCTGGACGGTATCTCCAGGTGCAGTAGAGTGGTAATCTGGGAACCTCCTTACTCAGAATACTGCTATCTTCACACTGTCATAAGAATGCAGCTAGTTGAGAGCTGGCTTCTAGGCAAGCTTCCCTGTGAGAGCTGAGGACAGGGCAGAACCCTCCCGCATCCTGCCTGACTGTAGACGTACCTGCTAACCTCCTTATGTTAGTGGCTGGGATGGGTTGCGGGAAAAGCATGTGTAAGCATTGGGCCTGAACTCCCGTGTATCTGAGTTGAATACAGCGATTTCCAACATCCTTCTAAAATAGGAGTGTAGCTAGGTTCCTACTCCCATGTCCGAGTGGGCAGCAGACATCTGCCTCCCATGCATACACACTTCTGAGAGTTGAGCTTATGGCCTGTAACCCTACATCCTGCCTGCCGCTACCTTTCGCTTCCAAAAGGCCTAGGCTCGCTGCTTGACGCAAGTGTTGGGAGAGGTAACTGGAATCTCCCGGCACACAAGACGAGTGCCTCCAAGCTCAATCAAGCGATTTCCTAGTAATTCCTGGGGTAGACTGGTGCTACATACTAAGTTCCATACGTGAGTATGTAGTTGAACGCCTTGTCCAAAAACATCTTACTTCTCAGAGTTGAGCTCACCCTCAGTCCCTCACAGTTCCACACTGCCTGCAGAGTGAGTTTCGCACGTCTTCACCAGAGACGTTTGCCAGAGGCTTCTGAGACGCAAGTTAACAATGCAGACCTGGAGGGTATCTCCAGGTGCAGTAGAGTGGTAACCTGGGAACCTCCTGTCTCAGAATACTGCTACCTTCACCCTGCCATAAGAATGCAGCTAGTTGACAGCTGGCTTCAAGGCCTGCTTCCCTGTGAGAGCTAAGGACAGGGCACAACCCTCCCGCATCCTGCTTGACTGTAGAAGGAGCTGCTAACGTCCTCATGTTAGTGGCAGGGAAACGTTGTGAGAAAAGCATGTGGAATCGTTGTGCCTGAACCCACGTGTATCTGAGTTGAATACAGCGATTTCCAAAGTCCTTCTTCATCAGAGTGTAGCTAGGTTCCCACTCGCATGTCCGAGTGGGTAGCAGACATCTGCCTCCCATGTATACACACTTCTGAGAGTTGAGCTTATGGCCTGTAAGCCTACCTCCTGCCTGCAGCTACCTTTCGCTTCCAAAAGGTCTAGGCTCGCTGCTTCACCGAAGTGTTGGGAGAGGTAACTGGAATCTCCCGGCACACAAGACTAGTGCCACCAAGCTCAATCCAGCGATTTCCCAGTAATTCCTGGGGTAGACTGGTGCTACATACTAAGTTCCATATGTGAGAAGGTAGCTGAACGCCTTGTCCAAAATCATCTTACTGCTGAGAGTTGAGCTCACCCTCAGTCCCTCACAGTTCCACACTGCCTGCACAGTGAGTTTCCCACGTCTTCACCAGAGACTTTTGCCAGAGGCTTCTGAGACGCAAGTTAACAATGCACACCTGGACGGTATCTCCAGGTGCAGTAGAGTGGTAATCTGGGAACCTCCTTACTCAGAATACTGCTACCTTCACACTGTCATAAGAATGCAGCTAGTTGAGAGCTGGCTTCTAGGCAAGCTTCCCTGTGAGAGCTGAGGACAGGGCAGAACCCTCCCGCATCCTGCCTGACTGTAGACGTACCTGCTAACCTCCTTATGTTAGTGGCTGGGATGGGTTGCGGGAAAAGCATGTGTAAGCATTGGGCCTGAACTCCCGTGTATCTGAGTTGAATACAGCGATTTCCAACATCCTTCTAAAATAGGAGTGTAGCTAGGTTCCTACTCCCATGTCCGAGTGGGCAGCAGACATCTGCCTCCCATGCATACACACTTCTGAGAGTTGAGCTTATGGCCTGTAACCCTACATCCTGCCTGCCGCTACCTTTCGCTTCCAAAAGGCCTAGGCTCCCTGCTTGACGCAAGTGTTGGGAGAGGTAACTGGAATCTCCCGGCACACAAGACGAGTGCCTCCAAGCTCAATCAAGCGATTTCCTAGTAATTCCTGGGGTAGACTGGTGCTACATACTAAGTTCCATACGTGAGTATGTAGTTGAACGCCTTGTCCAAAAACATCTTACTTCTCAGAGTTGAGCTCACACTCAGTCCCTCACAGTTCCACACTGCCTGCAGAGTGAGTTTCGCACGTCTTCACCAGAGACGTTTGCCAGAGGCTTCTGAGACGCAAGTTAACAATGCAGACCTGGAGGGTATCTCCAGGTGCAGTAGAGTGGTAACCTGGGAACCTCCTGTCTCAGAATACTGCTACCTTCACCCTGCCATAAGAATGCAGCTAGTTGACAGCTGGCTTCAAGGCCTGCTTCCCTGTGAGAGCTAAGGACAGGGCACAACCCTCCCGCATCCTGCTTGACTGTAGAAGGAGCTGCTAACGTCCTCATGTTAGTGGCAGGGAAACGTTGTGAGAAAAGCATGTGGAATCGTTGTGCCTGAACCCACGTGTATCTGAGTTGAATACAGCGATTTCCAAAGTCCTTCTTCATCAGAGTGTAGCTAGGTTCCCACTCGCATGTCCGAGTGGGTAGCAGACATCTGCCTCCCATGTATACACACTTCTGAGAGTTGAGCTTATGGCCTGTAAGCCTACCTCCTGCCTGCAGCTACCTTTCGCTTCCAAAAGGTCTAGGCTCGCTGCTTCACCGAAGTGTTGGGAGAGGTAACTGGAATCTCCCGGCACACAAGACTAGTGCCACCAAGCTCAATCCAGCGATTTCCCAGTAATTCCTGGGGTAGACTGGTGCTACATACTAAGTTCCATATGTGAGAAGGTAGCTGAACGCCTTGTCCAAAATCATCTTACTGCTGAGAGTTGAGCTCACCCTCAGTCCCTCACAGTTCCACACTGCCTGCAGAGTGAGTTTCCCACGTCTTCACCAGAGACTTTTGCCAGAGGCTTCTGAGACGCAAGTTAACAATGCACACCTGGACGGTATCTCCAGGTGCAGTAGAGTGGTAATCTGGGAACCTCCTTACTCAGAATACTGCTACCTTCACACTGTCATAAGAATGCAGCTAGTTGAGAGCTAGCTTCTAGGCAAGCTTCCCTGTGAGAGCTGAGGACAGGGCAGAACCCTCCCGCATCCTGCCTGACTGTAGACGTACCTGCTAACCTCCTTATGTTAGTGGCTGGGATGGGTTGAGGGAAAAGCATGTGTAAGCATTGGGCCTGAACTCCCGAGTATCTGAGTTGAATACAGCGATTTCCAACATCCTTCTTCAATAGGAGTGTAGCTAGGTTCCAACTCCCATGTCCGAGTGGGCAGCAGACATCTGCCTCCCATGCATACACACTTCTGAGAGTTGAGCTTATGGCCTGTAACCCTACATCCTGCCTGCCGCTACCTTTCGCTTCCAAAAGGCCTAGGCTCGCTGCTTGACGCAAGTGTTGGGAGAGGTAACTGGAATCTCCCGGCACACAAGACGAGTGCCTCCAAGCTCAATCAAGCGATTTCCTAGTAATTCCTGGGGTAGACTGGTGCTACATACTAAGTTCCATACGTGAGTATGTAGTTGAACGCCTTGTCCAAAAACATCTTACTTCTCAGAGTTGAGCTCACCCTCAGTCCCTCACAGTTCCACACTGCCTGCAGAGTGAGTTTCGCACGTCTTCACCAGAGACGTTTGCCAGAGGCTTCTGAGACGCAAGTTAACAATGCAGACCTGGAGGGTATCTCCAGGTCCAGTAGAGTGGTAACCTGGGAACCTCCTGTCTCAGAATACTGCTACCTTCACCCTGCCATAAGAATGCAGCTAGTTGACAGCTGGCTTCAAGGCCTGCTTCCCTGTGAGAGCTAAGGACAGGGCACAACCCTCCCGCATCCTGCTTGACTGTAGAAGGAGCTGCTAACGTCCTCATGTTAGTGGCAGGGAAACGTTGTGAGAAAAGCATGTGGAATCGTTGTGCCTGAACCCACGTGTATCTGAGTTGAATACAGCGATTTCCAAAGTCCTTCTTCATCAGAGTGTAGCTAGGTTCCCACTCGCATGTCCGAGTGGGTAGCAGACATCTGCCTCCCATGTATACACACTTCTGAGAGTTGAGCTTATGGCCTGTAAGCCTACCTCCTGCCTGCAGCTACCTTTCGCTTCCAAAAGGCCTAGGCTCGCTGCTTCACCGAAGTGTTGGGAGAGGTAACTGGAATCTCCCGGCACACAAGACTAGTGCCACCAAGCTCAATCCAGCGATTTCCCAGTAATTCCTGGGGTAGACTGGTGCTACATACTAAGTTCCATATGTGAGAAGGTAGCTGAACGCCTTGTCCAAAATCATCTTACTGCTGAGAGTTGAGCTCACACTCAGTCCCTCACAGTTCCACACTGCCTGCAGAGTGAGTTTCCCACGTCTTCACCAGAGACTTTTGCCAGAGGCTTCTGAGACGCAAGTTAACAATGCACACCTGGACGGTATCTCCAGGTGCAGTAGAGTGGTAATCTGGGAACCTCCTTACTCAGAATACTGCTACCTTCACACTGTCATAAGAATGCAGCTAGTTGAGAGCGGGCTTCTAGGCAAGCTTCCCTGTGAGAGCTGAGGACAGGGCAGAACCCTCCCGCATCCTGCCTGACTGTAGACGTACCTGCTAACCTCCTTATGTTAGTGGCTGGGATGGGTTGCAGGAAAAGCATGTGTAAGCATTGGGCCTGAACTCCCGTGTATCTGAGTTGAATACAGCGATTTCCAACATCCTTCTTCAATAGGAGTGTAGCTAGGTTCCAACTCCCATGTCCGAGTGGGTAGCAGACATCTGCCTCCCATGCATACACACTTCTGAGAGTTGAGCTTATGGCCTGTAACCCTACATCCTGCCTGCCGCTACCTTTCGCTTCCAAAAGGCCTAGGCTCGCTGCTTGACGCAAGTGTTGGGAGAGGTAACTGGAATCTCCCGGCACACAAGACGAGTGCCTCCAAGCTCAATCAAGCGATTTCCTAGTAATTCCTGGGGTAGACTGGTGCTACATACTAAGTTCCATACGTGAGTATGTAGTTGAACGCCTTGTCCAAAAACATCTTACTTCTCAGAGTTGAGCTCACCCTCAGTCCCTCACAGTTCCACACTGCCTGCAGAGTGAGTTTCGCACGTCTTCACCAGAGACGTTTGCCAGAGGCTTCTGAGACGCAAGTTAACAATGCAGACCTGGAGGGTATCTCCAGGTCCAGTAGAGTGGTAACCTGGGAACCTCCTGTCTCAGAATCCTGCTACCTTCACCCTGCCATAAGAATGCAGCTAGTTGACAGCTGGCTTCAAGGCCTGCTTCCCTGTGAGAGCTAAGGACAGGGCACAACCCTCCCGCATCCTGCTTGACTGTAGAAGGAGCTGCTAACGTCCTCATGTTAGTGGCAGGGAAACGTTGTGAGAAAAGCATGTGGAATCGTTGTGCCTGAACCCACGTGTATCTGAGTTGAATACAGCGATTTCCAAAGTCCTTCTTCATCAGAGTGTAGCTAGGTTCCCACTCGCATGTCCGAGTGGGTAGCAGACATCTGCCTCCCATGTATACACACTTCTGAGAGTTGAGCTTATGGCCTGTAAGCCTACCTCCTGCCTGCAGCTACCTTTCGCTTCCAAAAGGCCTAGGCTCGCTGCTTCACCGAAGTGTTCGGAGAGGTAACTGGAATCTCCCGGCACACAAGACTAGTGCCACCAAGCTCAATCCAGCGATTTCCCAGTAATTCCTGGGGTAGACTGGTGCTACATACTAAGTTCCATATGTGAGAAGGTAGCTGAACGCCTTGTCCAAAATCATCTTACTGCTGAGAGTTGAGCTCACCCTCAGTCCCTCACAGTTCCACACTGCCTGCAGAGTGAGTTTCCCACGTCTTCACCAGAGACTTTTGCCAGAGGCTTCTGAGACGCAAGTTAACAATGCACACCTGGACGGTATCTCCAGGTGCAGTAGAGTGGTAATCTGGGAACCTCCTTACTCAGAATACTGCTACCTTCACACTGTCATAAGAATGCAGCTAGTTGAGAGCTGGCTTCTAGGCAAGCTTCCCTGTGAGAGCTGAGGACAGGGCAGAACCCTCCCGCATCCTGCCTGACTGTAGACGTACCTGCTAACCTCCTTATGTTAGTGGCTGGGATGGGTTGAGGGAAAAGCATGTGTAAGCATTGGGCCTGAACTCCCGAGTATCTGAGTTGAATACAGCGATTTCCAACATCCTTCTTCAATAGGAGTGTAGCTAGGTTCCAACTCCCATGTCCGAGTGGGCAGCAGACATCTGCCTCCCATGCATACACACTTCTGAGAGTTGAGCTTATGGCCTGTAACCCTACATCCTGCCTGCCGCTACCTTTCGCTTCCAAAAGGCCTAGGCTCGCTGCTTGACGCAAGTGTTGGGAGAGGTAACTGGAATCTCCCGGCACACAAGACGAGTGCCTCCAAGCTCAATCAAGCGATTTCCTAGTAATTCCTGGGGTAGACTGGTGCTACATACTAAGTTCCATACGTGAGTATGTAGTTGAACGCCTTGTCCAAAAACATCTTACTTCTCAGAGTTGAGCTCACCCTCAGTCCCTCACAGTTCCACACTGCCTGCAGAGTGAGTTTCGCACGTCTTCACCAGAGACGTTTGCCAGAGGCTTCTGAGACGCAAGTTAACAATGCAGACCTGGAGGGTATCTCCAGGTCCAGTAGAGTGGTAACCTGGGAACCTCCTGTCTCAGAATCCTGCTACCTTCACCCTGCCATAAGAATGCAGCTTGTTGACAGCTGGCTTCAAGGCCTGCTTCCCTGTGAGAGCTAAGGACAGGGCACAACCCTCCCGCATCCTGCTTGACTGTAGAAGGAGCTGCTAACGTCCTCATGTTAGTGGCAGGGAAACGTTGTGAGAAAAGCATGTGGAATCGTTGTGCCTGAACCCACGTGTATCTGAGTTGAATACAGCGATTTCCAAAGTCCTTCTTCATCAGAGTGTAGCTAGGTTCCCACTCGCATGTCCGAGTGGGTAGCAGACATCTGCCTCCCATGTATACACACTTCTGAGAGTTGAGCTTATGGCCTGTAAGCCTACCTCCTGCCTGCAGCTACCTTTCGCTTCCAAAAGGCCTAGGCTCGCTGCTTCACCGAAGTGTTGGGAGAGGTAACTGGAATCTCCCGGCACACAAGACTAGTGCCACCAAGCTCAATCCAGCGATTTCCCAGTAATTCCTGGGGTAGACTGGTGCTACATACTAACTTCCATATGTGAGAAGGTAGCTGAACGCCTTGTCCAAAATCATCTTACTGCTGAGAGTTGAGCTCACCCTCAGTCCCTCACAGTTCCACACTGCCTGCAGAGTGAGTTTCCCACGTCTTCACCAGAGACTTTTGCCAGAGGCTTCTGAGACGCAAGTTAACAATGCACACCTGGACGGTATCTCCAGGTGCAGTAGAGTGGTAATCTGGGAACCTCCTTACTCAGAATACTGCTACCTTCACACTGTCATAAGAATGCAGCTAGTTGAGAGCTGGCTTCTAGGCAAGCTTCCCTGTGAGAGCTGAGGACAGGGCAGAACCCTCCCGCATCCTGCCTGACTGTAGACGTACCTGCTAACCTCCTTATGTTAGTGGCTGGGATGGGTTGCAGGAAAAGCATGTGTAAGCATTGGGCCTGAACTCCCGTGTATCTGAGTTGAATACAGCGATTTCCAACATCCTTCTTCAATAGGAGTGTAGCTAGGTTCCTACTCCCATGTCGGAGTGGGCAGCAGACATCTGCCTCCCATGCATACACACTTCTGAGAGTTGAGCTTATGGCCTGTAACCCTACATCCTGCCTGCCGCTACCTTTCGCTTCCAAAAGGCCTAGGCTCGCTGCTTGACGCAAGTGTTGGGAGAGGTAACTGGAATCTCCCGGCACACAAGACGAGTGCCTCCAAGCTCAATCAAGCGATTTCCTAGTAATTCCTGGGGTAGACTGGTGCTACATACTAAGTTCCATACGTGAGTATGTAGTTGAACGCCTTGTCCAAAAACATCTTACTTCTGAGAGTTGAGCTCACCCTCAGTCCCTCACAGTTCCACACTGCCTGCAGAGTGAGTTTCGCACGTCTTCACCAGAGACGTTTGCCAGAGGCTTCTGAGACGCAAGTTAACAATGCAGACCTGGAGGGTATCTCCAGGTCCAGTAGAGTGGTAACCTGGGAACCTCCTGTCTCAGAATCCTGCTACCTTCACCCTGCCATAAGAATGCAGCTAGTTGACAGCTGGCTTCAAGGCCTGCTTCCCTGTGAGAGCTAAGGACAGGGCACAACCCTCCCGCATCCTGCTTGACTGTAGAAGGAGCTCTAACGTCCTCATGTTAGTGGCAGGGAAACGGTGTGAGAAAAGCATGTGGAATCGTTGTGCCTGAACCCACGTGTATCTGAGTTGAATACAGCGATTTCCAAAGTCCTTCTTCATCAGAGTGTAGCTAGGTTCCCACTCGCATGTCCGAGTGGGTAGCAGACATCTGCCTCCCATGTATACACACTTCTGAGAGTTGAGCTTATGGCCTGTAAGCCTACCTCCTGCCTGCAGCTACCTTTCGCTTCCAAAAGGCCTAGGCTCGCTGCTTCACCGAAGTGTTGGGAGAGGTAACTGGAATCTCCCGGCACACAAGACTAGTGCCACCAAGCTCAATCCAGCGATTTCCCAGTAATTCCTGGGGTAGACTGGTGCTACATACTAAGTTCCATATGTGAGAAGGTAGCTGAACGCCTTGTCCAAAATCATCTTACTGCTGAGAGTTGAGCTCACCCTCAGTCCCTCACAGTTCCACACTGCCTGCAGAGTGAGTTTCCCACGTCTTCACCAGAGACTTTTGCCAGAGGCTTCTGAGACGCAAGTTAACAATGCACACCTGGACGGTATCTCCAGGTGCAGTAGAGTGGTAATCTGGGAACCTCCTTACTCAGAATACTGCTACCTTCACACTGTCATAAGAATGCAGCTAGTTGAGAGCTGGCTTCTAGGCAAGCTTCCCTGTGAGAGCTGAGGACAGGGCAGAACCCTCCCGCATCCTGCCTGACTGTAGACGTACCTGCTAACCTCCTTATGTTAGTGGCTGGGATGGGTTGCGGGAAAAGCATGTGTAAGCATTGGGCCTGAACTCCCGTGTATCTGAGTTGAATACAGCGATTTCCAACATCCTTCTTCAATAGGAGTGTAGCTAGGTTCCAACTCCCATGTCCGAGTGGGTAGCAGACATCTGCCTCCCATGCATACACACTTCTGAGAGTTGAGCTTATGGCCTGTAACCCTACATCCTGCCTGCCGCTACCTTTCGCTTCCAAAAGGCCTAGGCTCGCTGCTTGACGCAAGTGTTGGGAGAGGTAACTGGAATCTCCCGGCACACAAGACGGGTGCCTCCAAGCTCAATCAAGCGATTTCCTAGTAATTCCTGGGGTAGACTGGTGCTACATACTAAGTTCCATACGTGAGTATGTAGTTGAACGCCTTGTCCAAAAACATCTTACTTCTCAGAGTTGAGCTCACCCTCAGTCCCTCACAGTTCCACACTGCCTGCAGAGTGAGTTTCGCACGTCTTCACCAGAGACGTTTGCCAGAGGCTTCTGAGACGCAAGTTAACAATGCAGACCTGGAGGGTATCTCCAGGTCCAGTAGAGTGGTAACCTGGGAACCTCCTGTCTCAGAATCCTGCTACCTTCACCCTGCCATAAGAATGCAGCTAGTTGACAGCTGGCTTCAAGGCCTGCTTCCTGTGAGAGCTAAGGACAGGGCACAACCCTCCCGCATCCTGCTTGACTGTAGAAGGCGCTGCTAACGTCCTCATGTTAGTGGCAGGGAAACGTTGTGAGAAAAGCATGTGGAATCGTTGTGCCTGAACCCACGTGTATCTGAGTTGAATACAGCGATTTCCAAAGTCCTTCTTCATCAGAGTGTAGATAGGTTCCCACTCGCATGTCCGAGTGGGTAGCAGACATCTGCCTCCCATGTATACACACTTCTGAGAGTTGAGCTTATGGCCTGTAAGCCTACCTCCTGCCTGTAGCTACCTTTCGGTTCCAAAAGGCCTAGGCTCGCTGCTTCACCGAAGTGTTGGGAGAGGTAACTGGAATCTCCCGGCACACAAGACTAGTGCCACCAAGCTCAATCCAGCGATTTCCCAGTAATTCCTGGGGTAGACTGGTGCTACATACTAAGTTCCATATGTGAGAAGGTAGCTGAACGCCTTGTCCAAAATCATCTTACTGCTGAGAGTTGAGCTCACCCTCAGTCCCTCACAGTTCCACACTGCCTGCAGAGTGAGTTTCCCACGTCTTCACCAGAGACTTTTGCCAGAGGCTTCTGAGACGCAAGTTAACAATGCACACCTGGACGGTATCTCCAGGTGCAGTAGAGTGGTAATCTGGGAACCTCCTTACTCAGAATACTGCTACCTTCACACTGTCATAAGAATGCAGCTAGTTGAGAGCTGGCTTCTAGGCAAGCTTCCCTGTGAGAGCTGAGGACAGGGCAGAACCCTCCCGCATCCTGCCTGACTGTAGACGTACCTGCTAACCTCCTTATGTTAGTGGCTGGGATGGATTGCGGGAAAAGCATGTGTAAGCATTGGGCCTGAACTCCCGTGTATCTGAGTTGAATACAGCGATTTCCAACATCCTTCTAAAATAGGAGTGTAGCTAGGTTCCAACTCCCATGTCCGAGTGGGCAGCAGACATCTGCCTCCCATGCATACACACTTCTGAGAGTTGAGCTTATGGCCTGTAACCCTACATCCTGCCTGCCGCTACCTTTCGCTTCCAAAAGCTCTAGGCTCGCTGCTTGACGCAAGTGTTGGGAGAGGTAACTGGAATCTCCCGGCACACAAGACGAGTGCCTCCAAGCTCAATCAAGCGATTTCCTAGTAATTCCTGGGGTAGACTGGTGCTACATACTAAGTTCCATACGTGAGTATGTAGTTGAACGCCTTGTCCAAAAACATCTTACTTCTGAGAGTTGAGCTCACCCTCAGTCCCTCACAGTTCCACACTGCCTGCAGAGTGAGTTTCGCACGTCTTCACCAGAGACGTTTGCCAGAGGCTTCTGAGACGCAAGTTAACAATGCAGACCTGGAGGATATCTCCAGGTCCAGTAGAGTGGTAACCTGGGAACCTCCTGTCTCAGAATACTGCTACCTTCACCCTGCCATAAGAATGCAGCTAGTTGACAGCTGGCTTCAAGGCCTGCTTCCCTGTGAGAGCTAAGGACAGGGCACAACCCTCCCGCATCCTGCTTGACTGTAGAAGGAGCTGCTAACGTCCTCATGTTAGTGGCAGGGAAACGTTGTGAGAAAAGCATGTGGAATCGTTGTGCCTGAACCCACGTGTATCTGAGTTGAATACAGCGATTTCCAAAGTCCTTCTTCATCAGAGTGTAGCTAGGTTCCCACTCGCATGTCCGAGTGGGTAGCAGACATCTGCCTCCCATGTATACACACTTCTGAGAGTTGAGCTTATGGCCTGTAAGCCTACCTCCTGCCTGCAGCTACCTTTCGCTTCCAAAAGGCCTAGGCTCGCTGCTTCACCGAAGTGTTGGGAGAGGTAACTGGAATCTCCCGGCACACAAGACTAGTGCCACCAAGCTCAATCCAGCGATTTCCCAGTAATTCCTGGGGTAGACTGGTGCTACATACTAAGTTCCATATGTGAGAAGGTAGCTGAACGCCTTGTCCAAAATCATCTTACTGCTGAGAGTTGAGCTCACCCTCAGTCCCTCACAGTTCCACACTGCCTGCAGAGTGAGTTTCCCACGTCTTCACCAGAGACTTTTGCCAGAGGCTTCTGAGACGCAAGTTAACAATGCACACCTGGACGGTATCTCCAGGTGCAGTAGAGTGGTAATCTGGGAACCTCCTTACTCAGAATACTGCTACCTTCACACTGTCATAAGAATGCAGCTAGTTGAGAGCTGGCTTCTAGGCAAGCTTCCCTGTGAGAGCTGAGGACAGGGCAGAACCCTCCCGCATCCTGCCTGACTGTAGACGTACCTGCTAACCTCCTTATGTTAGTGGCTGGGATGGGTTGCGGGAAAAGCATGTGTAAGCATTGGGCCTGAACTCCCGTGTATCTGAGTTGAATACAGCGATTTCCAACATCCTTCTAAAATAGGAGTGTAGCTAGGTTCCAACTCCCATGTCCGAGTGGGTAGCAGACATCTGCCTCCCATGCATACACACTTCTGAGAGTTGAGCTTATGGCCTGTAACCCTACATACTGCCTGCCGCTACCTTTCGCTTCCAAAAGGCCTAGGCTCGCTGCTTGACGCAAGTGTTGGGAGAGGTAACTGGAATCTCCCGGCACACAAGACGAGTGCCTCCAAGCTCAATCAAGCGATTTCCTAGTAATTCCTGGGGTAGACTGGTGCTACATACTAAGTTCCATACGTGAGTAGGTAGTTGAACGCCTTGTCCAAAAACATCTTACTTCTGAGAGTTGAGCTCACCGTCAGTCCCTCACAGTTCCACACTGCCTGCAGAGTGAGTTTCGCACGTCTTCACCAGAGACGTTTGCCAGAGGCTTCTGAGACGCAAGTTAACAATGCAGACCTGGAGGGTATCTCCAGGTGCAGTAGAGTGGTAACCTGGGAACCTCCTGTCTCAGAATCCTGCTACCTTCACCCTGCCATAAGAATGCAGCTAGTTGACAGCTGGCTTCAAGGCCTGCTTCCCTGTGAGAGCTAAGGACAGGGCACAACCCTCCCGCATCCTGCTTGACTGTAGAAGGAGCTGCTAACGTCCTCATGTTAGTGGCAGGGAAACGTTGTGAGAAAAGCATGTGGAATCGTTGTGCCTTAACCCACGTGTATCTGAGTTGAATACAGCGATTTCCAAAGTCCTTCTTCATCAGAGTGTAGCTAGGTTCCCAATCGCATGTCCGAGTGGGTAGCAGACATCTGCCTCCCATGTATACACACTTCTGAGAGTTGAGCTTATGGCCTGTAAGCCTACCTCCTGCCTGCAGCTACCTTTCGCTTCCAAAAGGCCTAGGCTCGCTGCTTCACCGAAGTGTTGGGAGAGGTAACTGGAATCTCCCGGCACACAAGACTAGTGCCACCAAGCTCAATCCAGCGATTTCCCAGTAATTCCTGGGGTAGACTGGTGCTACATACTAAGTTCCATATGTGAGAAGGTAGCTGAACGCCTTGTCCAAAATCATCTTACTGCTGAGAGTTGAGCTCACCCTCAGTCCCTCACAGTTCCACACTGCCTGCAGAGTGAGTTTCCCACGTCTTCACCAGAGACTTTTGCCAGAGGCTTCTGAGACGCAAGTTAACAATGCACACCTGGACGGTATCTCCAGGTGCAGTAGAGTGGTAATCTGGGAACCTCCTTACTCAGAATACTGCTACCTTCACACTGTCATAAGAATGCAGCTAGTTGAGAGCTGGCTTCTAGGCAAGCTTCCCTGTGAGAGCTGAGGACAGGGCAGAACCCTCCCGCATCCTGCCTGACTGTAGACGTACCTGCTAACCTCCTTATGTTAGTGGCTGGGATGGGTTGCGGGAAAAGCATGTGTAAGCATTGGGCCTGAACTCCCGTGTATCTGAGTTGAATACAGCGATTTCCAACATCCTTCTTCAATAGGAGTGTAGCTAGGTTCCAACTCCCATGTCCGAGTGGGTAGCAGACATCTGCCTCCCATGCATACACACTTCTGAGAGTTGAGCTTATGGCCTGTAACCCTACATCCTGCCTGCCGCTACCTTTCGCTTCCAAAAGGCCTAGGCTCGCTGCTTGACGCAAGTGTTGGGAGAGGTAACTGGAATCTCCCGGCACACAAGACGAGTGCCTCCAAGCTCAATCAAGCGATTTCCTAGTAATTCCTGGGGTAGACTGGTGCTACATACTAAGTTCCATACGTGAGTATGTAGTTGAACGCCTTGTCCAAAAACATCTTACTTCTGAGAGTTGAGCTCAGCCTCAGTCCCTCACAGTTCCACACTGCCTGCAGAGTGAGTTTCGCACGTCTTCACCAGAGACGTTTGCCAGAGGCTTCTGAGACGCAAGTTAACAATGCAGACCTGGAGGGTATCTCCAGGTCCAGTAGAGTGGTAACCTGGGAACCTCCTGTCTCAGAATACTGCTACCTTCACCCTGCCATAAGAATGCAGCTAGTTGACAGCTGGCTTCAAGGCCTGCTTCCCTGTGAGAGCTAAGGACAGGGCACAACCCTCCCGCATCCTGCTTGACTGTAGAAGGAGCTGCTAACGTCCTCATGTTAGTGGCAGGGAAACGTTGTGAGAAAAGCATGTGGAATCGTTGTGCCTGAACCCACGTGTATCTGAGTTGAATACAGCGATTTCCAAAGTCCTTCTTCATCAGAGTGTAGCTAGGTTCCCACTCGCATGTCCGAGTGGGTAGCAGACATCTGCCTCCCATGTATACACACTTCTGAGAGTTGAGCTTATGGCCTGTAAGCCTACCTCCTGCCTGCAGCTACCTTTCGCTTCCAAAAGGCCTAGGCTCGCTGCTTCACCGAAGTGTTGGGAGAGGTAACTGGAATCTCCCGGCACACAAGACTAGTGCCACCAAGCTCAATCCAGCGATTTCCCAGTAATTCCTGGGGTAGACTGGTGCTACATACTAAGTTCCATATGTGAGAAGGTAGCTGAACGCCTTGTCCAAAATCATCTTACTGCTGAGAGTTGAGCTCACCCTCAGTCCCTCACAGTTCCACACTGCCTGCAGAGTGAGTTTCCCACGTCTTCACCAGAGACTTTTGCCAGAGGCTTCTGAGACGCAAGTTAACAATGCACACCTGGACGGTATCTCCAGGTGCAGTAGAGTGGTAATCTGGGAACCTCCTTACTCAGAATACTGCTACCTTCACACTGTCATAAGAATGCAGCTAGTTGAGAGCTGGCTTCTAGGCAAGCTTCCCTGTGAGAGCTGAGGACAGGGCAGAACCCTCCCGCATCCTGCCTGACTGTAGACGTACCTGCTAACCTCCTTATGTTAGTGGCTGGGATGGGTTGCGGGAAAAGCATGTGTAAGCATTGGGAATGAACTCCCGTGTATCTGAGTTGAATACAGCGATTTCCAACATCCTTCTTCAATAGGAGTGTAGCTAGGTTCCAACTCCCATGTCCGAGTGGGTAGCAGACATCTGCCTCCCATGCATACACACTTCTGAGAGTTGAGCTTATGGCCTGTAACCCTACATCCTGCCTGCCGCTACCTTTCGCTTCCAAAAGGCCTAGGCTCGCTGCTTGACGCAAGTGTTGGGAGAGGTAACTGGAATCTCCCGGCACACAAGACGAGTGCCTCCAAGCTCAATCAAGCGATTTCCTAGTAATTCCTGGGGTAGACTGGTGCTACATACTAAGTTCCATACGTGAGTATGTAGTTGAACGCCTTGTCCAAAAACATCTTACTTCTCAGAGTTGAGCTCACCCTCAGTCCCTCACAGTTCCACACTGCCGGCAGAGTGAGTTTCGCACGTCTTCACCAGAGACGTTTGCCAGAGGCTTCTGAGACGCAAGTTAACAATGCAGACCTGGAGGGTATCTCCAGGTCCAGTAGAGTGGTAACCTGGGAACCTCCTGTCTCAGAATCCTGCTACCTTCACCCTGCCATAAGAATGCAGCTTGTTGACAGCTGGCTTCAAGGCCTGCTTCCCTGTGAGAGCTAAGGACAGGGCACAACCCTCCCGCATCCTGCTTGACTGTAGAAGGAGCTGCTAACGTCCTCATGTTAGTGGCAGGGAAACGTTGTGAGAAAAGCATGTGGAATCGTTGTGCCTGAACCCACGTGTATCTGAGTTGAATACAGCGATTTCCAAAGTCCTTCTTCATCAGAGTGTAGCTAGGTTCCCACTCGCATGTCCGAGTGGGTAGCAGACATCTGCCTCCCATGTATACACACTTCTGAGAGTTGAGCTTATGGCCTGTAAGCCTACCTCCTGCCTGTAGCTACCTTTCGCTTCCAAAAGGCCTAGGCTCGCTGCTTCACCGAAGTGTTCGGAGAGGTAACTGGAATCTCCCGGCACACAAGACTAGTGCCACCAAGCTCAATCCAGCGATTTCCCAGTAATTCCTGGGGTAGACTGGTGCTACATACTAAGTTCCATATGTGAGAAGGTAGCTGAACGCCTTGTCCAAAATCATCTTACTGCTGAGAGTTGAGCTCACCCTCAGTCCCTCACAGTTCCACACTGCCTGCAGAGTGAGTTTCCCACGTCTTCACCAGAGACTTTTGCCAGAGGCTTCTGAGACGCAAGTTAACAATGCACACCTGGACGGTATCTCCAGGTGCAGTAGAGTGGTAATCTGGGAACCTCCTTACTCAGAATACTGCTACCTTCACACTGTCATAAGAATGCAGCTAGTTGAGAGCTGGCTTCTAGGCAAGCTTCCCTGTGAGAGCTGAGGACAGGGCAGAACCCTCCCGCATCCTGCCTGACTGTAGACGTACCTGCTAACCTCCTTATGTTAGTGGCTGGGATGGGTTGCGGGAAAAGCATGTGTAAGCATTGGGCCTGAACTCCCGTGTATCTGAGTTGAATACAGCGATTTCCAACATCCTTCTTCAATAGGAGTGTAGCTAGGTTCCAACTCCCATGTCCGAGTGGGTAGCAGACATCTGCCTCCCATGCATACACACTTCTGAGAGTTGAGCTTATGGCCTGTAACCCTACATCCTGCCTGCCGCTACCTTTCGCTTCCAAAAGGCCTAGGCTCGCTGCTTGACGCAAGTGTTGGGAGAGGTAACTGGAATCTCCCGGCACACAAGACGAGTGCCTCCAAGCTCAATCAAGCGATTTCCTAGTAATTCCTGGGGTAGACTGGTGCTACATACTAAGTTCCATACGTGAGTATGTAGTTGAACGCCTTGTCCAAAAACATCTTACTTCTCAGAGTTGAGCTCACCCTCAGTCCCTCACAGTTCCACACTGCCTGCAGAGTGAGTTTCGCACGTCTTCACCAGAGACGTTTGCCAGAGGCTTCTGAGACGCAAGTTAACAATGCAGACCTGGAGGGTATCTCCAGGTGCAGTAGAGTGGTAACCTGGGAACCTCCTGTCTCAGAATCCTGCTACCTTCACCCTGCCATAAGAATGCAGCTAGTTGACAGCTGGCTTCAAGGCCTGCTTCCCTGTGAGAGCTAAGGACAGGGCACAACCCTCCCGCATCCTGCTTGACTGTAGAAGGAGCTGCTAACGTCCTCATGTTAGTGGCAGGGAAACGTTGTGAGAAAAGCATGTGGAATCGTTGTGCCTGAACCCACGTGTATCTGAGTTGAATACAGCGATTTCCAAAGTCCTTCTTCATCAGAGTGTAGCTAGGTTCCCACTCGCATGTCCGAGTGGGTAGCAGACATCTGCCTCCCATGTATACACACTTCTGAGAGTTGAGCTTATGGCCTGTAAGCCTACCTCCTGCCTGCAGCTACCTTTCGCTTCCAAAAGGCCTAGGCTCGCTGCTTCACCGAAGTGTTCGGAGAGGTAACTGGAATCTCCCGGCACACAAGACTAGTGCCACCAAGCTCAATCCAGCGATTTCCCAGTAATTCCTGGGGAAGACTGCTGCTACATACTAACTTCCATATGTGAGAAGGTAGCTGAACGCCTTGTCCAAAATCATCTTACTGCTGAGAGTTGAGCTCACCCTCAGTCCCTCACGGTTCCACACTGCCTGCAGAGTGAGTTTCCCACGTCTTCACCAGAGACTTTTGCCAGAGGCTTCTGAGACGCAAGTTAACAATGCACACCTGGACGGTATCTCCAGGTGCAGTAGAGTGGTAATCTGGGAACCTCCTTACTCAGAATACTGCTACCTTCACACTGTCATAAGAATGCAGCTAGTTGAGAGCTGGCTTCTAGGCAAGCTTCCCTGTGAGAGCTGAGGACAGGGCAGAACCCTCCCGCATCCTGCCTGACTGTAGACGTACCTGCTAACCTCCTTATGTTAGTGGCTGGGATGGGTTGCAGGAAAAGCATGTGCAAGCATTGGGCCTGAACTCCCGTGTATCTGAGTTGAATACAGCGATTTCCAACATCCTTCTTCAATAGGAGTGTAGCTAGGTTCCTACTCCCATGTCCGAGTGGGCAGCAGACATCTGCCTCCCATGCATACACACTTCTGAGAGTTGAGCTTATGGCCTGTAACCCTACATCCTGCCTGCCGCTACCTTTCGCTTCCAAAAGGCCTAGGCTCGCTGCTTGACGCAAGTGTTGAGAGAGGTAACTGGAATCTCCCGGCACACAAGACGAGTGCCTCCAAGCTCAATCAAGCGATTTCCTAGTAATTCCTGGGGTAGACTGGTGCTACATACTAAGTTCCATACGTGAGTATGTAGTTGAACGCCTTGTCCAAAAACATCTTACTTCTGAGAGTTGAGCTCAGCCTCAGTCCCTCACAGTTCCACACTGCCTGCAGAGTGAGTTTCGCACGTCTTCACCAGAGACGTTTGCCAGAGGCTTCTGAGACGCAAGTTAACAATGCAGACCTGGAGGGTATCTCCAGGTCCAGTAGAGTGGTAACCTGGGAACCTCCTGTCTCAGAATCCTGCTACCTTCACCCTGCCATAAGAATGCAGCTAGTTGACAGCTGGCTTCAAGGCCTGCTTCCCTGTGAGAGCTAAGGACAGGGCACAACCCTCCCGCATCCTGCTTGACTGTAGAAGGAGCTCTAACGTCCTCATGTTAGTGGCAGGGAAACGTTGTGAGAAAAGCATGTGGAATCGTTGTGCCTGAACCCACGTGTATCTGAGTTGAATACAGCGATTTCCAAAGACTTTCTTCATCAGAGTGTAGCTAGGTTCCCACTCGCATGTCCGAGTGGGTAGCAGACATCTGCCTCCCATGTATACACACTTCTGAGAGTTGAGCTTATGGCCTGTAAGCCTACCTCCTGCCTGCAGCTACCTTTCGCTTCCAAAAGGCCTAGGCTCGCTGCTTCACCGAAGTGTTGGGAGAGGTAACTGGAATCTCCCGGCACACAAGACTAGTGCCACCAAGCTCAATCCAGCGATTTCCCAGTAATTCCTGGGGTAGACTGGTGCTACATACTAAGTTCCATATGTGAGAAGGTAGCTGAACGCCTTGTCCAAAATCATCTTACTGCTGAGAGTTGAGCTCACCCTCAGTCCCTCACAGTTCCACACTGCCTGCAGAGTGAGTTTCCCACGTCTTCACCAGAGACTTTTGCCAGAGGCTTCTGAGACGCAAGTTAAAAATGCACACCTGGACGGTATCTCCAGGTGCAGTAGAGTTGTAATCTGGGAACCTCCTTACTCAGAATACTGCTACCTTCACACTGTCATAAGAATGCAGCTAGTTGAGAGCTGGCTTCTAGGCAAGCTTCCCTGTGAGAGCTGAGGACAGGGCAGAACCCTCCCGCATCCTGCCTGACTGCAGACGTACCTGCTAACCTCCTTATGTTAGTGGCTGGGATGGGTTGAGGGAAAAGCATGTGTAAGCATTGGGCCTGAACTCCCGTGTATCTGAGTTGAATACAGCGATTTCCAACATCCTTCTTCAATAGGAGTGTAGCTAGGTTCCAACTCCCATGTCCGAGTGGGTAGCAGACATCTGCCTCCCATGCATACACACTTCTGAGAGTTGAGCTTATGGCCTGTAACCCTACATCCTGCCTGTCGCTACCTTTCGCTTCCAAAAGGCCTAGGCTCGCTGCTTGACCCAAGTGTTGGGAGAGGTAACTGGAATCTCCCGGCACACAAGACGAGTGCCTCCAAGCTCAATCAAGCGATTTCCTAGTAATTCCTGGGGTAGACTGGTGCTACATACTAAGTTCCATACATGAGTAGGTAGTTGAACGCCTTGTCCAAAAACATCTTACTTCTGAGAGTTGAGCTCACCCTCAGTCCCTCACAGTTCCACACTGCCTGCAGAGTGAGTTTCGCACGTCTTCACCAGAGACGTTTGCCAGAGGCTTCTGAGACGCAAGTTAACAATGCAGACCTGGAGGGTATCTCCAGGTCCAGTAGAGTGGTAACCTGGGAACCTCCTGTCTCAGAATACTGCTACCTTCACCCTGCCATAAGAATGCAGCTAGTTGACAGCTGGCTTCAAGGCCTGCTTCCCTGTGAGAGCTAAGGACAGGGCACAACCCTCCCGCATCCTGCTTGACTGTAGAAGGAGCTGCTAACGTCCTCATGTTAGTGGCAGGGAAACGTTGTGAGAAAAGCATGTGGAATCGTTGTGCCTGAACCCACGTGTATCTGAGTTGAATACAGCGATTTCCAAAGTCCTTCTTCATCAGAGTGTAGCTAGGTTCCCACTCGCATGTCCGAGTGGGTAGCAGACATCTGCCTCCCATGTATACACACTTCTGAGAGTTGAGCTTATGGCCTGTAAGCCTACCTCCTGCCTGCAGCTACCTTTCGATTCCAAAAGGCCTAGGCTCGCTGCTTCACCGAAGTGTTCGGAGAGGTAACTGGAATCTCCCGGCACACAAGACTAGTGCCACCAAGCTCAATCCAGCGATTTCCCAGTAATTCCTGGGGTAGACTGGTGCTACATACTAAGTTCCATATGTGAGAAGGTAGCTGAACGCCTTGTCCAAAATCATCTTACTGCTGAGAGTTGAGCTCACCCTCAGTCCCTCACAATTCCACACTGCCTGCAGAGTGAGTTTCCCACGTCTTCACCAGAGACTTTTGCCAGAGGCTTCTGAGACGCAAGTTAACAATGCACACCTGGACGGTATCTCCAGGTGCAGTAGAGTGGTAATCTGGGAACCTCCTTACTCAGAATACTGCTACCTTCACACTGTCATAAGAATGCAGCTAGTTGAGAGCTGGCTTCTAGGCAAGCTTCCCTGTGAGAGCTGAGGACAGGGCAGAACCCTCCCGCATCCTGCCTGACTGTAGACGTACCTGCTAACCTCCTTATGTTAGTGGCTGGGATGGGTTGCGGGAAAAGCATGTGTAAGCATTGGGCCTGAACTCCCGTGTATCTGAGTTGAATACAGCGATTTCCAACATCCTTCTTCAATAGGAGTGTAGCTAGGTTCCAACTCCCATGTCCGAGTGGGTAGCAGACATCTGCCTCCCATGCATACACACTTCTGAGAGTTGAGCTTATGGCCTGTAACCCTACATCCTGCCTGCCGCTACCTTTCGCTTCCAAAAGGCCTAGGCTCGCTGCTTGACGCAAGTGTTGGGAGAGGTAACTGGAATCTCCCGGCACACAAGACGGGTGCCTCCAAGCTCAATCAAGCGATTTCCTAGTAATTCCTGGGGTAGACTGGTGCTACATACTAAGTTCCATACGTGAGTATGTAGTTGAACGCCTTGTCCAAAAACATCTTACTTCTCAGAGTTGAGCTCACCCTCAGTCCCTCACAGTTCCACACTGCCTGCAGAGTGAGTTTCGCACGTCTTCACCAGAGACGTTTGCCAGAGGCTTCTGAGACGCAAGTTAACAATGCAGACCTGGAGGGTATCTCCAGGTCCAGTAGAGTGGTAACCTGGGAACCTCCTGTCTCAGAATCCTGCTACCTTCACCCTGCCATAAGAATGCAGCTAGTTGACAGCTGGCTTCAAGGCCTGCTTCCTGTGAGAGCTAAGGACAGGGCACAACCCTCCCGCATCCTGCTTGACTGTAGAAGGCGCTGCTAACATCCTCATGTTAGTGGCAGGGAAACGTTGTGAGAAAAGCATGTGGAATCGTTGTGCCTGAACCCACGTGTATCTGAGTTGAATACAGCGATTTCCAAAGTCCTTCTTCATCAGAGTGTAGCTAGGTTCCCACTCGCATGTCCGAGTGGGTAGCAGACATCTGCCTCCCATGTATACACACTTCTGAGAGTTGAGCTTATGGCCTGTAAGCCTACCTCCTGCCTGTAGCTACCTTTCGCTTCCAAAAGGCCTAGGCTCGCTGCTTCACCGAAGTGTTGGGAGAGGTAACTGGAATCTCCCGGCACACAAGACTAGTGCCACCAAGCTCAATCCAGCGATTTCCCAGTAATTCCTGGGGTAGACTGGTGCTACATACTAAGTTCCATATGTGAGAAGGTAGCTGAACGCCTTGTCCAAAATCATCTTACTGCTGAGAGTTGAGCTCACCCTCAGTCCCTCACAGTTCCACACTGCCTGCAGAGTGAGTTTCCCACGTCTTCACCAGAGACTTTTGCCAGAGGCTTCTGAGACGCAAGTTAACAATGCACACCTGGACGGTATCTCCAGGTGCAGTAGAGTGGTAATCTGGGAACCTCCTTACTCAGAATACTGCTACCTTCACACTGTCATAAGAATGCAGCTAGTTGAGAGCTGGCTTCTAGGCAAGCTTCCCTGTGAGAGCTGAGGACAGGGCAGAACCCTCCCGCATCCTGCCTGACTGTAGACCTACCTGCTAACCTCCTTATGTTAGTGGCTGGGATGGGTTGCGGGAAAAGCATGTGTAAGCATTGGGCCTGAACTCCCGTGTATCTGAGTTGAATACAGCGATTTCCAACATCCTTCTAAAATAGGAGTGTAGCTAGGTTCCAACTCCCATGTCCGAGTGGGCAGCAGACATCTGCCTCCCATGCATACACACTTCTGAGAGTTGAGCTTATGGCCTGTAACCCTACATCCTGCCTGCCGCTACCTTTCGCTTCCAAAAGGCCTAGGCTCGCTGCTTGACGCAAGTGTTGGGAGAGGTAACTGGAATCTCCCGGCACACAAGACGAGTGCCTCCAAGCTCAATCAAGCGATTTCCTAGTAATTCCTGGGGTAGACTGGTGCTACATACTAAGTTCCATACGTGAGTATGTAGTTGAACGCCTTGTCCAAAAACATCTTACTTCTCAGTGTTGAGCTCACCCTCAGTCCCTCACAGTTCCACACTGCCTGCAGAGTGAGTTTCGCACGTCTTCACCAGAGACGTTTGCCAGAGGCTTCTGAGACGCAAGTTAACAATGCAGACCTGGAGGGTATCTCCAGTCCAGTAGAGTGGTAACCTGGGAACCTCCTGTCTCAGAATCCTGCTACCTTCACCCTGCCCTAAGAATGCAGCTAGTTGACAGCTGGCTTCAAGGCCTGCTTCCCTGTGAGAGCTAAGGACAGGGCACAACCCTCCCGCATCCTGCTTGACTGTAGAAGGAGCTGCTAACGTCCTCATGTTAGTGGCAGGGAAACGTTGTGAGAAAAGCATGTGGAATCGTTGTGCCTGAACCCACGTGTATCTGAGTTGAATACAGCGATTTCCAAAGTCCTTCTTCATCAGAGTGTAGATAGGTTCCCACTCGCATGTCCGAGTGGGTAGCAGACATCTGCCTCCCATGTATACACACTTCTGAGAGTTGAGCTTATGGCCTGTAAGCCTACCTCCTGCCTGTAGCTACCTTTCGCTTCCAAAAGGCCTAGGCTCGCTGCTTCACCGAAGTGTTGGGAGAGGTAACTGGAATCTCCCGGCACACAAGACTAGTGCCACCAAGCTCAATCCAGCGATTTCCCAGTAATTCCTGGGGTAGACTGGTGCTACATACTAAGTTCCATATGTGAGAAGGTAGCTGAACGCCTTGTCCAAAATCATCTTACTGCTGAGAGTTGAGCTCACCCTCAGTCCCTCACAGTTCCACACTGCCTGCAGAGTGAGTTTCCCACGTCTTCACCAGAGACTTTTGCCAGAGGCTTCTGAGACGCAAGTTAACAATGCACACCTGGACGGTATCTCCAGGTGCAGTAGAGTGGTAATCTGGGAACCTCCTTACTCAGAATACTGCTACCTTCACACTGTCATAAGAATGCAGCTAGTTGAGAGCTGGCTTCTAGGCAAGCTTCCCTGTGAGAGCTGAGGACAGGGCAGAACCCTCCCGCATCCTGCCTGACTGTAGACGTACCTGCTAACCTCCTTATGTTAGTGGCTGGGATGGGTTGCGGGAAAAGCATGTGTAAGCATTGGGCCTGAACTCCCGTGTATCTGAGTTGAATACAGCGATTTCCAACATCCTTCTTCAATAGGAGTGTAGCTAGGTTCCAACTCCCATGTCCGAGTGGGCAGCAGACATCTGCCTCCCATGCATACACACTTCTGAGAGTTGAGCTTATGGCCTGTAACCCTACATCCTGCCTGCCGCTACCTTTCGCTTCCAAAAGGCCTAGGCTCGCTGCTTGACGCAAGTGTTGGGAGAGGTAACTGGAATCTCCCGGCACACAAGACGAGTGCCTCCAAGCTCAATCAAGCGATTTCCTAGTAATTCCTGGGGTAGACTGGTGCTACATACTAAGTTCCATACGTGAGTATGTAGTTGAACGCCTTGTCCAAAAACATCTTACTTCTCAGAGTTGAGCTCACCCTCAGTCCCTCACAGTTCCACACTGCCTGCAGAGTGAGTTTCGCACGTCTTCACCAGAGACGTTTGCC
The DNA here is from genome assembly GCF_053574225.1 of Canis aureus. Taxonomy (NCBI): domain Eukaryota; kingdom Metazoa; phylum Chordata; class Mammalia; order Carnivora; family Canidae; genus Canis; species Canis aureus. The sequence goes on along the minus strand of NW_027554420.1, from coordinate 612,453 downwards.
AGAGGCTTCTGAGACGCAAGTTAACAATGCAGACCTGGAGGGTATCTCCAGGTCCAGTAGAGTGGTAACCTGGGAACCTCCTGTCTCAGAATCCTGCTACCTTCACCCTGCCATAAGAATGCAGCTTGTTGACAGCTGGCTTCAAGGCCTGCTTCCCTGTGAGAGCTAAGGACAGGGCACAACCCTCCCGCATCCTGCTTGACTGTAGAAGGCGCTGCTAACGTCCTCATGTTAGTGGCAGGGAAACGTTGTGAGAAAAGCATGTGGAATCGTTGTGCCTGAACCCACGTGTATCTGAGTCGAATACAGCGATTTCCAAAGTCCTTCTTCATCAGAGTGTAGCTAGGTTCCCACTCGCATGTCCGAGTGGGTAGCAGACATCTGCCTCCCATGTATACACACTTCTGAGAGTTGAGCTTATGGCCTGTAAGCCTACCTCCTGCCTGCAGCTACCTTTCGCTTCCAAAAGGCCTAGGCTCGCTGCTTCACCGAAGTGTTGGGAGAGGTAACTGGAATCTCCCGGCACACAAGACTAGTGCCACCAAGCTCAATCCAGCGATTTCCCAGTAATTCCTGGGGTAGACTGGTGCTACATACTAAGTTCCATATGTGAGAAGGTAGCAGAACGCCTTGTCCAAAATCATCTTACTGCTGAGAGTTGAGCTCACCCTCAGTCCCTCACAGTTCCACACTGCCTGCAGAGTGAGTTTCCCACGTCTTCACCAGAGACTTTTGCCAGAGGCTTCTGAGACGCAAGTTAACAATGCACACCTGGACGGTATCTCCAGGTGCAGTAGAGTGGTAATCTGGGAACCTCCTTACTCAGAATACTGCTACCTTCACACTGTCATAAGAATGCAGCTAGTTGAGAGCTGGCTTCTAGGCAAGCTTCCCTGTGAAGGCTGAGGACAGGGCAGAACCCTCCCGCATCCTGCCTGACTGTAGACGTACCTGCTAACCTCCTTATGTTAGTGGCTGGGATGGGTTGCGGGAAAAGCATGTGTAAGCATTGGGCCTGAACTCCCGTGTATCTGAGTTGAATACAGCGATTTCCAACATCCTTCTAAAATAGGAGTGTAGCTAGGTTCCAACTCCCATGTCCGAGTGGGCAGCAGACATCTGCCTCCCATGCATACACACTTCTGAGAGTTGAGCTTATGGCCTGTAACCCTACATCCTGCCTGCCGCTACCTTTCGCTTCCAAAAGGCCTAGGCTCGCTGCTTGACGCAAGTGTTGGGAGAGGTAACTGGAATCTCCCGGCACACAAGACGAGTGCCTCCAAGCTCAATCAAGCGATTTTCTAGTAATTCCTGGGGTAGACTGGTGCTACATACTAAGTTCCATACGTGAGTAGGTAGTTGAACACCTTGTCCAAAAACATCTTACTTCTCAGAGTTGAGCTCACCCTCAGTCCCTCACAGTTCCACACTGCCTGCAGAGTGAGTTTCGCACGTCTTCACCAGAGACGTTTGCCAGAGGCTTCTGAGACGCAAGTTAACAATGCAGACCTGGAGGGTATCTCCAGGTCCAGTAGAGTGGTAACCTGGGAACCTCCTGTCTCAGAATCCTGCTACCTTCACCCTGCCATAAGAATGCAGCTTGTTGACAGCTGGCTTCAAGGCCTGCTTCCCTGTGAGAGCTAAGGACAGGGCACAACCCTCCCGCATCCTGCTTGACTGTAGAAGGCGCTGCTAACGTCCTCATGTTAGTGGCAGGGAAACGTTGTGAGAAAAGCATGTGGAATCGTTGTGCCTGAACCCACGTGTATCTGAGTTGAATACAGCGATTTCCAAAGTCCTTCTTCATCAGAGTGTAGCTAGGTTCCCACTCGCATGTCCGAGTGGGTAGCAGACATCTGCCTCCCATGTATACACACTTCTGAGAGTTGAGCTTATGGCCTGTAAGCCTACCTCCTGCCTGCAGCTACCTTTCGCTTCCAAAAGGCCTAGGCTCGCTGCTTCACCGAAGTGTTGGGAGAGGTAACTGGAATCTCCCGGCACACAAGACTAGTGCCACCAAGCTCAATCCAGCGATTTCCCAGTAATTCCTGGGGTAGACTGGTGCTACATACTAAGTTCCATATGTGAGAAGGTAGCTGAACGCCTTGTCCAAAATCATCTTACTGCTGAGAGTTGAGCTCACCCTCAGTCCCTCACAGTTCCACACTGCCTGCAGAGTGAGTTTCCCACGTCTTCACCAGAGACTTTTGCCAGAGGCTTCTGAGACGCAAGTTAACAATGCACACCTGGACGGTATCTCCAGGTGCAGTAGAGTGGTAATCTGGGAACCTCCTTACTCAGAATACTGCTACCTTCACACTGTCATAAGAATGCAGCTAGTTGAGAGCTGGCTTCTAGGCAAGCTTCCCTGTGAGAGCTGAGGACAGGGCAGAACCCTCCCGCATCCTGCCTGACTGTAGACGTACCTGCTAACCTCCTTATGTTAGTGGCTGGGATGGGTGGCGGGAAAAGCATGTGTAAGCATTGGGCCTGAACTCCCGTGTATCTGAGTTGAATACAGCGATTTCCAACATCCTTCTAAAATAGGAGTGTAGCTAGGTTCCAACTCCCATGTCCGAGTGGGCAGCAGACATCTGCCTCCCATGCATACACACTTCTGAGAGTTGAGCTTATGGCCTGTAACCCTACATCCTGCCTGCCGCTACCTTTCGCTTCCAAAAGGCCTAGGCTCGCTGCTTGACGCAAGTGTTGGGAGAGGTAACTGGAATCTCCCGGCACACAAGACGAGTGCCTCCAAGCTCAATCAAGCGATTTCCTAGTAATTCCTGGGGTAGACTGGTGCTACATACTAAGTTCCATACGTGAGTATGTAGTTGAACGCCTTGTCCAAAAACATCTTACTTCTGAGAGTTGAGCTCACCCTCAGTCCCTCACAGTTCCACACTGCCTGCAGAGTGAGTTTCGCACGTCTTCACCAGAGACGTTTGCCAGAGGCTTCTGAGACGCAAGTTAACAATGCAGACCTGGAGGGTATCTCCAGGTCCAGTAGAGTGGTAACCTGGGAACCTCCTGTCTCAGAATCCTGCTACCTTCACCCTGCCATAAGAATGCAGCTAGTTGACAGCTGGCTTCAAGGCCTGCTTCCCTGTGAGAGCTAAGGACAGGGCACAACCCTCCCGCATCCTGCTTGACTGTAGAAGGAGCTGCTAACGTCCTCATGTTAGTGGCAGGGAAACGTTGTGAGAAAAGCATGTGGAATCGTTGTGCCTGAACCCACGTGTATCTGAGTTGAATACAGCGATTTCCAAAGTCCTTCTTCATCAGAGTGTAGCTAGGTTCCCACTCGCATGTCCGAGTGGGTAGCAGACATCTGCCTCCCATGTATACACACTTCTGAGAGTTGAGCTTATGGCCTGTAAGCCTACCTCCTGCCTGCAGCTACCTTTCGCTTCCAAAAGGCCTAGGCTCGCTGCTTCACCAAAGTGTTGGGAGAGGTAACTGGAATCTCCCGGCACACAAGACTAGTGCCACCAAGCTCAATCCAGCGATTTCCCAGTAATTCCTGGGGTAGACTGGTGCTACATACTAAGTTCCATATGTGAGAAGGTAGCTGAACGCCTTGTCCAAAATCATCTTACTGCTGAGAGTTGAGCTCACCCTCAGTCCCTCACAGTTCCACACTGCCTGCAGAGTGAGTTTCCCACGTCTTCACCAGAGACTTTTGCCAGAGGCTTCTGAGACGCAAGTTAACAATGCACACCTGGACGGTATCTCCAGGTGCAGTAGAGTGGTAATCTGGGAACCTCCTTACTCAGAATACTGCTACCTTCACACTGTCATAAGAATGCAGCTAGTTGAGAGCTGGCTTCTAGGCAAGCTTCCCTGTGAGAGCTGAGGACAGGGCAGAACCCTCCCGCATCCTGCCTGACTGTAGACGTACCTGCTAACCTCCTTATGTTAGTGGCTGGGATGGGTTGCGGGAAAAGCATGTGTAAGCATTGGGCCTGAACTCCCGTGTATCTGAGTTGAATACAGCGATTTCCAACATCCTTCTTCAATAGGAGTGTAGCTAGGTTCCAACTCCCATGTCCGAGTGGGTAGCAGACATCTGCCTCCCATGCATACACACTTCTGAGAGTTGAGCTTATGGCCTGTAACCCTACATCCTGCCTGCCACTACCTTTCGCTTCCAAAAGGCCTAGGCTCGCTGCTTGACGCAAGTGTTCGGAGAGGTAACTGGAATCTCCCGGCACACAAGACGAGTGCCTCCAAGCTCAATCAAGCGATTTCCTAGTAATTCCTGGGGTAGACTGGTGCTACATACTAAGTTCCATACGTGAGTATGTAGTTGAACGCCTTGTCCAAAAACATCTTACTTCTCAGAGTTGAGCTCACCCTCAGTCCCTCACAGTTCCACACTGCCTGCAGAGTGAGTTTCGCATGTCTTCACCAGAGACGTTTGCCAGAGGCTTCTGAGACGCAAGTTAACAATGCAGACCTGGAGGGTATCTCCAGGTCCAGTAGAGTGGTAACCTGGGAACCTCCTGTCTCAGAATCCTGCTACCTTCACCCTGCCATAAGAATGCAGCTAGTTGACAGCTGGCTTCAAGGCCTGCTTCCCTGTGAGAGCTAAGGACAGGGCACAACCCTCCCGCATCCTGCTTGACTGTAGAAGGAGCTGCTAACGTCCTCATGTTAGTGGCAGGGAAACGTTGTGAGAAAAGCATGTGGAATCGTTGTGCCTGAACCCACGTGTATCTGAGTTGAATACAGCGATTTCCAAAGTCCTTCTTCATCAGAGTGTAGATAGGTTCCCACTCGCATGTCCGAGTGGGTAGCAGACATCTGCCTCCCATGTATACACACTTCTGAGAGTTGAGCTTATGGCCTGTAAGCCTACCTCCTGCCTGTAGCTACCTTTCGCTTCCAAAAGGCCTAGGCTCGCTGCTTCACCGAAGTGTTGGGAGAGGTAACTGGAATCTCCCGGCACACAAGACTAGTGCCACCAAGCTCAATCCAGCGATTTCCCAGTAATTCCTGGGGTAGACTGGTGCTACATACTAAGTTCCATATGTGAGAAGGTAGCTGAACGCCTTGTCCAAAATCATCTTACTGCTGAGAGTTGAGCTCACCCTCAGTCCCTCACAGTTCCACACTGCCTGCAGAGTGAGTTTCCCACGTCTTCACCACAGACTTTTGCTAGAGGCTTCTGAGACGCAAGTTAACAATGCACACCTGGACGGTATCTCCAGGTGCAGTAGAGTGGTAATCTGGGAACCTCCTTACTCAGAATACTGCTACCTTCACACTGTCATAAGAATGCAGCTAGTTGAGAGCTGGCTTCTAGGCAAGCTTCCCTGTGAGAGCTGAGGACAGGGCAGAACCCTCCCGCATCCTGCCTGACTGTAGACGTACCTGCTAACCTCCTTATGTTAGTGGCTGGGATGGGTTGCGGGAAAAGCATGTGTAAGCATTGGGCCTGAACTCCCGTGTATCTGAGTTGAATACAGCGATTTCCAACATCCTTCTAAAATAGGAGTGTAGCTAGGTTCCAACTCCCATGTCCGAGTGGGCAGCAGACATCTGCCTCCCATGCATACACACTTCTGAGAGTTGAGCTTATGGCCTGTAACCCTACATCCTGCCTGCCGCTACCTTTCGCTTCCAAAAGGCCTAGGCTCGCTGCTTGACGCAAGTGTTGGGAGAGGTAACTGGAATCTCCCGGCACACAAGACGAGTGCCTCCAAGCTCAATCAAGCGATTTCCTAGTAATTCCTGCGGTAGACTGGTGCTACATACTAAGTTCCATACGTGAGTAGGTAGTTGAACACCTTGTCCAAAAACATCTTACTTCTCAGAGTTGAGCTCACCCTCAGTCCCTCACAGTTCCACACTGCCAGCAGAGTGAGTTTCGCACGTCTTCACCAGAGACGTTTGCCAGAGGCTTCTGAGACGCAAGTTAACAATGCAGACCTGGAGGGTATCTCCAGGTCCAGTAGAGTGGTAACCTGGGAACCTCCTGTCTCAGAATCCTGCTACCTTCACCCTGCCATAAGAATGCAGCTTGTTGACAGCTGGCTTCAAGGCCTGCTTCCCTGTGAGAGCTAAGGACAGGGCACAACCCTCCCGCATCCTGCTTGACTGTAGAAGGCGCTGCTAACGTCCTCATGTTAGTGGCAGGGAAACGTTGTGAGAAAAGCATGTGGAATCGTTGTGCCTGAACCCACGTGTATCTGAGTTGAATACAGCGATTTCCAAAGTCCTTCTTCATCAGAGTGTAGCTAGGTTCCCACTCGCATGTCCGAGTGGGTAGCAGACATCTGCCTCCCATGTATACACACTTCTGAGAGTTGAGCTTATGGCCTGTAAGCCTACCTCCTGCCTGCAGCTACCTTTCGCTTCCAAAAGGCCTAGGCTCGCTGCTTCACCGAAGTGTTGGGAGAGGTAACTGGAATCTCCCGGCACACAAGACTAGTGCCACCAAGCTCAATCCAGCGATTTCCCAGTAATTCCTGGGGTAGACTGGTGCTACATACTAAGTTCCATATGTGAGAAGGTAGCTGAACGCCTTGTCCAAAATCATCTCACTGCTGAGAGTTGAGCTCACCCTCAGTCCCTCACAGTTCCACACTGCCTGCAGAGTGAGTTTCCCACGTCTTTACCAGAGACTTTTGCCAGAGGCTTCTGAGACGCAAGTTAACAATGCACAACTGGACGGTATCTCCAGGTGCAGTAGAGTGGTAATCTGGGAACCTCCTTACTCAGAATACTGCTACCTTCACACTGTCATAAGAATGCAGCTAGTTGAGAGCTGGCTTCTAGGCAAGCTTCCCTGTGAAGGCTGAGGACAGGGCAGAACCCTCCCGCATCCTGCCTGACTGTAGACGTACCTGCTAACCTCCTTATGTTAGTGGCTGGGATGGGTTGAGGGAAAAGCATGTGTAAGCATTGGGCCTGATCTCCCGTGTATCTGAGTTGAATACAGCGATTTCCAACATCCTTCTTCAATAGGAGTGTAGCTAGGTTCCAACTCCCATGTCCGAGTGGGCAGCAGACATCTGCCTCCCATGCATACACACTTCTGAGAGTTGAGCTTATGGCCTGTAACCCTACATCCTGCCTGCCGCTACCTTTCGCTTCCAAAAGGCCTAGGCTCGCTGCTTGACGCAAGTGTTGGGAGAGGTAACTGGAATCTCCCGGCACACAAGACGAGTGCCTCCAAGCTCAATCAAGCGATTTCCTAGTAATTCCTGGGGTAGACTGGTGCTACATACTAAGTTCCATACGTGAGTATGTAGTTGAACGCCTTGTCCAAAAACATCTTACTTCTCAGAGTTGAGCTCACCCTCAGTCCCTCACAGTTCCACACTGCCTGCAGAGTGAGTTTCGCACGTCTTCACCAGAGACGTTTGCCAGAGGCTTCTGAGACGCAAGTTAACAATGCAGACCTGGAGGGTATCTCCAGGTCCAGTAGAGTGGTAACCTGGGAACCTCCTGTCTCAGAATCCTGCTACCTTCACCCTGCCATAAGAATGCAGCTAGTTGACAGCTGGCTTCAAGGCCTGCTTCCCTGTGAGAGCTAAGGACAGGGCACAACCCTCCCGCATCCTGCTTGACTGTAGAAGGAGCTGCTAACGTCCTCATGTTAGTGGCAGGGAAACGTTGTGAGAAAAGCATGTGGAATCGTTGTGCCTGAACCCACGTGTATCTGAGTTGAATACAGCGATTTCCAAAGTCCTTCTTCATCAGAGTGTAGCTAGGTTCCCACTCGCATGTCCGAGTGGGTAGCAGACATCTGCCTCCCATGTATACACACTTCTGAGAGTTGAGCTTATGGCCTGTAAGCCTACCTCCTGCCTGCAGCTACCTTTCGCTTCCAAAAGGCCTAGGCTCGCTGCTTCACCAAAGTGTTGGGAGAGGTAACTGGAATCTCCCGGCACACAAGACTAGTGCCACCAAGCTCAATCCAGCGATTTCCCAGTAATTCCTGGGGTAGACTGGTGCTACATACTAAGTTCCATATGTGAGAAGGTAGCTGAACGCCTTGTCCAAAATCATCTCACTGCTGAGAGTTGAGCTCACCCTCAGTCCCTCACAGTTCCACACTGCCTGCAGAGTGAGTTTCCCACGTCTTTACCAGAGACTTTTGCCAGAGGCTTCTGAGACGCAAGTTAACAATGCACAACTGGACGGTATCTCCAGGTGCAGTAGAGTGGTAATCTGGGAACCTCCTTACTCAGAATACTGCTACCTTCACACTGTCATAAGAATGCAGCTAGTTGAGAGCTGGCTTCTAGGCAAGCTTCCCTGTGAAGGCTGAGGACAGGGCAGAACCCTCCCGCATCCTGCCTGACTGTAGACGTACCTGCTAACCTCCTTATGTTAGTGGCTGGGATGGGTTGAGGGAAAAGCATGTGTAAGCATTGGGCCTGATCTCCCGTGTATCTGAGTTGAATACAGCGATTTCCAACATCCTTCTTCAATAGGAGTGTAGCTAGGTTCCAACTCCCATGTCCGAGTGGGCAGCAGACATCTGCCTCCCATGCATACACACTTCTGAGAGTTGAGCTTATGGCCTGTAACCCTACATCCTGCCTGCCGCTACCTTTCGCTTCCAAAAGGCCTAGGCTCGCTGCTTGACGCAAGTGTTGGGAGAGGTAACTGGAATCTCCCGGCACACAAGACGAGTGCCTCCAAGCTCAATCAAGCGATTTCCTAGTAATTCCTGGGGTAGACTGGTGCTACATACTAAGTTCCATACGTGAGTATGTAGTTGAACGCCTTGTCCAAAAACATCTTACTTCTCAGAGTTGAGCTCACCCTCAGTCCCTCACAGTTCCACACTGCCTGCAGAGTGAGTTTCGCACGTCTTCACCAGAGACGTTTGCCAGAGGCTTCTGAGACGCAAGTTAACAATGCAGACCTGGAGGGTATCTCCAGGTCCAGTAGAGTGGTAACCTGGGAACCTCCTGTCTCAGAATCCTGCTACCTTCACCCTGCCATAAGAATGCAGCTAGTTGACAGCTGGCTTCAAGGCCTGCTTCCCTGTGAGAGCTAAGGACAGGGCACAACCCTCCCGCATCCTGCTTGACTGTAGAAGGAGCTGCTAACGTCCTCATGTTAGTGGCAGGGAAACGTTGTGAGAAAAGCATGTGGAATCGTTGTGCCTGAACCCACGTGTATCTGAGTTGAATACAGCGATTTCCAAAGTCCTTCTTCATCAGAGTGTAGCTAGGTTCCCACTCGCATGTCCGAGTGGGTAGCAGACATCTGCCTCCCATGTATACACACTTCTGAGAGTTGAGCTTATGGCCTGTAAGCCTACCTCCTGCCTGCAGCTACCTTTCGCTTCCAAAAGGCCTAGGCTCGCTGCTTCACCAAAGTGTTGGGAGAGGTAACTGGAATCTCCCGGCACACAAGACTAGTGCCACCAAGCTCAATCCAGCGATTTCCCAGTAATTCCTGGGGTAGACTGGTGCTACATACTAAGTTCCATATGTGAGAAGGTAGCTGAACGCCTTGTCCAAAATCATCTTACTGCTGAGAGTTGAGCTCACCCTCAGTCCCTCACAGTTCCACACTGCCTGCAGAGTGAGTTTCCCACGTCTTCACCAGAGACTTTTGCCAGAGGCTTCTGAGACGCAAGTTAACAATGCACACCTGGACGGTATCTCCAGGTGCAGTAGAGTGGTAATCTGGGAACCTCCTTACTCAGAATACTGCTACCTTCACACTGTCATAAGAATGCAGCTAGTTGAGAGCTGGCTTCTAGGCAAGCTTCCGTGTGAGAGCTGAGGACAGGGCAGAACCCTCCCGCATCCTGCCTGACTGTAGACGTACCTGCTAACCTCCTTATGTTAGTGGCTGGGATGGGTTGCGGGAAAAGCATGTGTAAGCATTGGGCCTGAACTCCCGTGTATCTGAGTTGAATACAGCGATTTCCAACATCCTTCTTCAATAGGAGTGTAGCTAGGTTCCAACTCCCATGTCCGAGTGGGCAGCAGACATCTGCCTCCCATGCATACACACTTCTGAGAGTTGAGCTTATGGCCTGTAACCCTACATCCTGCCTGCCGCTACCTTTCGCTTCCAAAAGGCCTAGGCTCGCTGCTTGACGCAAGTGTTGGGAGAGGTAACTGGAATCTCCCGGCACACAAGACGAGTGCCTCCAAGCTCAATCAAGCGATTTCCTAGTAATTCCTGGGGTAGACTGGTGCTACATACTAAGTTCCATACGTGAGTATGTAGTTGAACTCCATGTCCAAAAACATCTTACTTCTCAGAGTTGAGCTCACCCTCAGTCCCTCACAGTTCCACACTGCCAGCAGAGTGAGTTTCGCACGTCTTCACCAGAGACGTTTGCCAGAGGCTTCTGAGACGCAAGTTAACAATGCAGACCTGGAGGGTATCTCCAGGTCCAGTAGAGTGGTAACCTGGGAACCTCCTGTCTCAGAATCCTGCTACCTTCACCCTGCCATAAGAATGCAGCTTGTTGACAGCTGGCTTCAAGGCCTGCTTCCCTGTGAGAGCTAAGGACAGGGCACAACCCTCCCGCATCCTGCTTGACTGTAGAAGGCGCTGCTAACGTCCTCATGTTAGTGGCAGGGAAACGTTGTGAGAAAAGCATGTGGAATCGTTGTGCCTGAACCCACGTGTATCTGAGTTGAATACAGCGATTTCCAAAGTCCTTCTTCATCAGAGTGTAGCTAGGTTCCCACTCGCATGTCCGAGTGGGTAGCAGACATCTGCCTCCCATGTATACACACTTCTGAGAGTTGAGCTTATGGCCTGTAAGCCTACCTCCTGCCTGCAGCTACCTTTCGCTTCCAAAAGGCCTAGGCTCGCTGCTTCACCGAAGTGTTCGGAGAGGTAACTGGAATCTCCCGGCACACAAGACTAGTGCCACCAAGCTCAATCCAGCGATTTCCCAGTAATTCCTGGGGTAGACTGGTGCTACATACTAAATTCCATATGTGAGAAGGTAGCTGAACGCCTTGTCCAAAATCATCTTACTGCTGAGAGTTGAGCTCACCCTCAGTCCCTCACAGTTCCACACTGCCTGCAGAGTGAGTTTCCCACGTCTTCACCAGAGACTTTTGCCAGAGGCTTCTGAGACGCAAGTTAACAATGCACACCTGGACGGTATCTCCAGGTGCAGTAGAGTGGTAATCTGGGAACCTCCTTACTCAGAATACTGCTACCTTCACACTGTCATAAGAATGCAGCTAGTTGAGAGCTGGCTTCTAGGCAAGCTTCCCTGTGAGAGCTGAGGACAGGGCAGAACCCTCCCGCATCCTGCCTGACTGTAGAAGTACCTGCTAACCTCCTTATGTTAGTGGCTGGGATGGGTTGCGGGAAAAGCATGTGTAAGCATTGGGCCTGAACTCCCGTGTATCTGAGTTGAATACAGCGATTTCCAACATCCTTCTAAAATAGGAGTGTAGCTAGGTTCCTACTCCCATGTCCGAGTGGGCAGCAGACATCTGCCTCCCATGCATACACACTTCTGAGAGTTGAGCTTATGGCCTGTAACCCTACATCCTGCCTGCCGCTACCTTTCGCTTCCAAAAGGCCTAGGCTCGCTGCTTGACGCAAGTGTTGGGAGAGGTAACTGGAATCTCCCGGCACACAAGACGAGTGCCTCCAAGCTCAATCAAGCGATTTCCTAGTAATTCCTGGGGTAGACTGGTGCTACATACTAAGTTCCATACGTGAGTATGTAGTTGAACGCCTTGTCCAAAAACATCTTACTTCTGAGAGTTGAGCTCACCCTCAGTCCCTCACAGTTCCACACTGCCTGCAGAGTGAGTTTCGCACGTCTTCACCAGAGACGTTTGCCAGAGGCTTCTGAGACGCAAGTTAACAATGCAGACCTGGAGGGTATCTCCAGGTCCAGTAGAGTGGTAACCTGGGAACCTCGTGTCTCAGAATCCTGCTACCTTCACCCTGCCATAAGAATGCAGCTAGTTGACAGCTGGCTTCAAGGCCTGCTTCCCTGTGAGAGCTAAGGATGGAGCACAACCCTCCCGCATCCTGCTTGACTGTAGAAGGAGCTGCTAACGTCCTCATGTTAGTGGCAGGGAAACGTTGTGAGAAAAGCATGTGGAATCGTTGTGCCTGAACCCACGTGTATCTGAGTTGAATACAGCGATTTCCAAAGTCCTTCTTCATCAGAGTGTAGCTAGGTTCCCAATCGCATGTCCGAGTGGGTAGCAGACATCTGCCTCCCATGTATACACACTTCTGAGAGTTGAGCTTATGGCCTGTAAGCCTACCTCCTGCCTGCAGCTACCTTTCGCTTCCATAAGGCCTAGGCTCGCTGCTTCACCGAAGTATTGGGAGAGGTAACTGGAATCTCCCGGCACACAAGACTAGTGCCACCAAGCTCAATCCAGCGATTTCCCAGTAATTCCTGGGGTAGACTGGTGCTACATACTAAGTTCCATATGTGAGAAGGTAGCTGAACGCCTTGTCCAAAATCATCTTACTGCT